>NC_143551.1:170209166-170917500 GCF_054136105.1 Typopeltis vanoorti | reverse complement strand
TCAATCTTTACTCAGCCAGTCTTAGGATCCAACAAGTCGCTTTTCTTTAAGGAGGAACCTCACAATTTAGTAAAAGTGACTTTATAATACACATCACGCGCATTATATAAAAATAAATGCATACTAGGTTTAAGGAATACTGAGTTATCTCTGATACGTTGTAAGGAAGTCCTCAACATCAACATAATATTAGAGAATTGCTGCCAACCCATTTCCTAAAACGTTATGACTAACGCAGTGCCACCCAATCCCTTTGGGAGATGAAAAGGCATCAGAGGATTTGTTTTTAATTTCCGACTTCAATTAAAAATGGAAGCAGTTATATTCCAGGCTGTGAATTCTCATCAGTCGATGCCTTTGTTCTTCTGTGATAGACATTTTTAAGGACAGCTGGTTATCCTACCATATTTTCCTTGTTGAACTCCTTATAGCAAGCCCAGGTGTTCTGTATCGTAATCGCTACCCTAAAACCTTTTCGACTCTCGCGTGTGTGTGTGTGTGTGTGTGTGTGTGTGTGTGTGTGTGTGTGTGTGTGTGTGTGTGTGTGTGTGTGTGTGTGTGTGTGTGTGTGTAAATATTAATGTCCACTGAAATGTCTTTCATATTCTGTATGAATATGAAACGTTTTAAGTGGCCGTTTAGTCAAAATGTTTTTGCATCATTTTGACCCTTTACGAATCTCGTGTATGTGTGTTCTACAACCCTTATTTTCATTTCCACAGGTTTTATGTTTAAGTGCAAAATTAAAATTAAATTAAATATTTTATTTAAGTTAAGGGATATTACATCCCACATTATTTCTCAGCCGAATAAGAAACTCCGAGTTTCATGCCGAATATAGAAACTATATAAAGTTCGGCGATTCCAAGCGTAAGCAAATACCTGGATAGTGCAACACCTGACCCATTTGGTAGTGCAAGCTGAGGCAACTCATAGCAAGGGTGGAGCAAGATCCGATCACTATTCTTGGTATTTACCCACAATGTGAACTTAGCTCCTAGGAGCTGTATTACTGTTCTACATTATGAGAGAAGGTCACTACCCAGACCGGTTTCAACCTTTATTGAGGTCTCATCAGTGAGTAGGTAGACCTAGTTAATACCAAGTTTGTAGCGAACAGAACTTGCATACCCTACTATAAGAATTGCCAAGAAGCTATGATTGCTAGAGTTGCACTACCAAATGGGTCGGGTGTTGCCCTATCCAGGTATTTGCTTACGCTTGGAATCGCCGAACTTTATATAGTTTCTATATTCGGCATGAAACTCTTTGAGTTTCTTATTCGGCTAAGAAACAATATGGGATGCAATATCCCTTAACTTAAATAAGTTCATGTCGCCGAATTGAAGCCTTTGGCTCTTCATTATAATTAGTAATATTTTATTTATTTATTTTATGTCGTTCCACCCGCGAAAGGTTATTTGCAAACCATAGTACATTTTGTACTTGGGTGGACTAAGGATTTTTTTTAATGAGGTATATATATCTGATGTATATATAACACCTTATGGTAACTTGTTCTGGTAAAATACTTATAAGCTCTGTATTACTAAAATCTTGGTATTTCTAGCCTGGCTCCCACTGATGAGACCTCAATAAAGGTCGAAACCGGTCTGGGTAGTGGCCCCTTGCCTTTAATACAAAGCATCATACACCTCCTCCAGGAGATGTGCTTTGCATTAGAGGTAAATATTAAGAATAGTGATCAGAGCTTATCCGCCTTTTACCATGAGTTGCCTTGGTCTTGCACTACGTGCAGGGTCAGCTAGATATATATATATATATATATATATATATATATATATATATATATTAATCAAGCAGCATACCTTAAACTACAAACAAGTATAATTTTATTTTTATATGCTGTTTTTTTTTTTTTTTTTAATTTCTTTCATTTCGGATACTGATTTTATTGATACTAGCTATGAAAAGAAAATAGATGGAGGTCTGCCCCACCGGCTACATGTATATGTTAGATAATTCTAATGTGTCGACTAACAAGAGTGAAGTATTGTATATATAAAATATATATGAATGTATTTTATATATATGAATATATATAAAATACATACAGTATATATGATTTTCTTATAAGGACTGGCTTGAAGGGGTGAAGCAAGAATGCTTTTTATCTTCCCCGTTATCTGTAGAGGACAGTGTAGGGATAAGGTGTGATTGAGCTATTAAAGCTCTGATCATGGCAGGAGGGTAACAGCAATAGCCGAGCCTCAGTTAGGACTTCATTGGCTACAGCATTGCCATCCATTACCCTCCAAGGGTATTAATCACCGACTACTTAAGTAAAGGTGAAATCTCAAAAAATCGGACGATCTCTAGGCCACTCCATAGTGGGCGAAAGACCGTCCATATCTCAGCGTTGGTTCCACTCAGTGACGGGCCCTCCCACCACCGAGCAGAACCGCTCAAATTCCGAAGAAAATAATTCACCGACAAAGCCCCTCAGCGGGCCGTGCCGGAGAACACTTTCCCCGGAGACTCAAATTGCTCCCTTAAGGCAAAAACCCTAAGAGAGCGAACTTAAAAACTCTCGAAACTCATCGCCCAAGGGGGGTAACACAACAGCCGAACCTCAGATAAACTTCATTGGTACAGCATTGCCATCCATTACCCTCCAAGGGTATAAAATCAATCATCACCGACTATGTAAGTAAAGGTGAAATCTCAAAAATACGGACGATCTCTAGGCCACTCCATAGTGGGCGAAAGACCGTCCTAATCTCAGCGTTGGTTCCACTCAGTGGCGGGCACCCCGGCCACTGAGCAGAACCGCTCAAATTCCGAGGAAAATAATTCACCGACAAAGCCCCTCAGCGGGCCGTGCCGGAGAACACTTTCCCAGGAGACTCAAAATGCTCCCTTAAGGCAAAAACCTTAAGAGAGCGAACTCAAAAACTCATCGCCCAAGGGGGTAACAGCAACAGCCGAACCTCAGTTAAACTTCATTGGTACAGCATTTGCATTGTTGCCATCCGTTACCCCCAAGGGCATTAATGAACCAATCAACCGCATCTCACGGTCGATTGATTCCCTCCTTTTCTCACGGTCAATTAACACCTCACACCTATGATATGATTTTCTTCAACTGAATGTTCCCTTTTCTGTAAAGTTATACTAAATAATTTTGGGTGTGCTTCATCGAGAATTGTTAATTAAAATATAAATTTCAATACAAACAAAAAATAAAATTGTTATTATAAACATGGAATGTTATTAATTAAAACGATGAAAAATATTTCTTAGAAATATTTGAAAATAATTAAAAAAAACTGAATTCATTTCGAACAGGACTGAAATGAAATTCAGTCCACAGGTTCGTGTTTACTATTGCAATGATATAAATAATGTTTTAAACAAAAGGAACTAGATAGGGACCTGAAACAGCGTATAAAAATCGAAATTCTCAGGAATATTTCCTGTAACAGCTGGAAAGGGAACATTTTGTGGTTCTCAACAGCCCATAAATTTTAAGTGTCTGCTCGTCAACTTTATGAAGCAGTAGTAATAAAAATGGTTAGTACAACTGAACTCGGCACGAAGGTTTCAGATTTCACTCTCCTGAATACTCTTAAGGTTTTAGACCCCCCCCCCCCCACACACACACTTACACAGTATTCAGCTAATTACTTCTTTTGATCATATCCAATACACTTTATAAGTCCAGACGCATTCAAATTATCTGACAGACAGCCGGTGGGGCAGACCTCCATCGATCTTCTTTTTAGAGCTAGTGACCAATGAAATCCGAAATAAAAGAAATTTAAAAAAAATTCATATAAAAATGAAATTAGGTTCGCTTGTAGTTTAGGGGATGCTGTTGATTAAACATTTTTTCCGATACACATTTGAAAAACTAGGATCCCCTAGAAAAACAAGTAGCGACAGAATAAGATCATTTCAGTTCATATCCTGATAATGCAGTCTAAAATACTTTTTAAAGTGTTAGTAAAAGTTTTTTTTTTTGCAATAAAAAAAGAAACCCTTGTTACACCATTTTTAACGATATTAATCGCAAACAACCTATAAAAACGCAATAAATTATGCAATTTAGAAAGCAGCTGATGTTTGGCAAAATTCCAATCAACATTTTGCCATACACTGAAGTATTTGTCACATTAGAAAAAAGCACTTTCAAATATTTAACTGATTAGTGAAGTACTTCGCTGTCGATGGATTTAGAGTCCGTATCAGCAGTACTTCTCACCCAATCTAAACAAGAACGACACACAAATTTACACAAAATTTGTTCCAAGGCCACTTTCAACCCACCAAACAAACATGTACAAAAATATCCAACCCTATCTCTTTAATTCTCTCTTTTAAATCTACAATTTAAATTGTTTTCAATACTTCATTGTATTGACTTGTGTTCGGTGATAAGTACTTCAGTACTCTGGGTTTGAATCCAATGAAATATCACAGCTTCATAATATTTAGAATTTATTTTGTTCTTAAATGGTGCTGCGAGTTAATAGTGTATAAAAATGGTGTGATGAATAATTGTCAACACCTACGTTTCGCTACACGACTAAAATGATACTCGAACACAAGAAGGTTGCTTTGTAATTGAAAAAAAAAGTTTAATGATCTTTATGAATCAACATTAGCTCTCTCTATATAAGGGTACTCTCATAATAGATTAAACGTTTATAATAAGTAATAAATGTATGCGATAAATTATCTACTCCTTAAACTAGTTGGCAGTTCTACGAGGGTCAGTGAGATGGGTGATAAAGACGAGTTCCGAAAACAAAAACTGATCAGCGATAGAGAGTTAGAACATACACACACACACACAAATTTGTGGAAAGGCAAAGATGGGGGGGGGGGGGAACACCTTTCTGGGATGTTACACTTCCTTAGAGTATTCTGAGTACTTTCATCGGACCCGCTAATTCTTCGGTTTCATAGCACGAGAGTTAAAGCCACTGGCACAGTGATTTTTCCATTACTAAGTTTTATGCTCATTTTTGATATCAAAAGGATGTTTTCAGAGTAAGTCATCTTATAACCTATGACATCACTTTCAACGTATTACTTGGCCACGCTCACATTCCACTTTCTGTGCTGCTATACACGAAGGATGTAAATCCCCCTCAGTAAATCCCTATAAGCGTCGCACGTAAAAAATCCTTATTGTTAGCGCACGGGGAATAAATCAACATTGTCATCTCGCGCATCCCTTCCTCATAGGCTTGTTTGAGCGTTGAGATTGCCAACTACAACAAACTTTCTCCAAAGAGCAATCTGGTGGGAGGACAGAGACGGGTTCTATTTTCTCTTCGATCAGCCAATTACTATAAGTTGTTGATTTTTTCCACCAGGGGGCTGAAACGGGGACGAATTCTAACTTCTATCATTAAGAATTATTATAGGATGATGAAGCGAGCATCGGCACAATTTTTCCAAATGACACATTTATGATATGCCGCCCTTTAATCTTCTCCGACCTTCTGTCCACTATCTCCGGCTTACCTCGACCTCGTCCGGCGTCGTCGGGAGAACATGATGAAGTTATTATCTCCCACTCTGGATTTTCCGTTTCCGGAGGTAAGCACGGAACGCTAGGTCCGAAGGTTAACCTCCCACGAGAGAGAGAGAGAGAGAGAGAGAGCAACACAAAGCTCTTTTCTTGATCATACCGGGAGATTTCTGATTATGTTATCACAGCGTTCATATTACGAAGCTGTGATGTCGCCATCCTAACAGACAAGCAGATGTCCATAAATATGGTCGTGCTATTCGACAACCCTCATTTTTTACGACGGCCTCCCCCTTCCCCGACTGACTAAGATTTAAAATTCCGAATGTCTTTGCTAATTAATCTTTCGAAATAAATGTATGTGACAAAAGTGGACTGAAGAATACGAACGCAATCCCGTTTGCAGGAGGGTCTCCCTCCCCCCCTTTCGAATTATGCGGAACAGTTAGTGGAATTCCATCTTAATTCAAAAGTATTCCACAATATTTTTAAACGATAAATTGCGTTATTGTAAAATCTTGGAGATCCGTATATTTTGTCGATGCAGAGAAAGATTTGGGGGGGGGGGGATGACAAGGTCTCTAAAGTTGTAAAGAAATCCATTCATAAGTTTTTTTGAGGGGAGTGATCAGTCACGTCGCTGCTGCTGTAATAACTTTTGGGAGGTGAAGTAGACTACCCTAACTTGGAAAACTTTTTATGTTAAAAGAAAAATGATGTTCTCATTTATTTACTCAAAAAATGGAATAAATAATTTTATTTAATACTAAATTTTTTATTTCGTATTCGAGGTTTCAATGAACTGCATGCACACATCAGGGTCATATAAAGACGAATTTTTATAGCAAAAGAGTGGATTTTAAGTGAAGCAAGTGAACGATGGTTTGAAGATTTGTTTTCCTCCTCAGCCTGCTTCGTGGGACAGTTAGTAGGGTATTCTCCTTTAGTTGCTAAGGTGTAGGTTCGAATCCTTGGACTCAATGAAATGTTATAAGTGCTTTTTCAATTGAAATGAGACAACCGATCTCTTGCGGAGGCGACAGTAATTATTTGAAGTAATTATAAAGAAAAGAGACGTCAATATATGGAAAACGACTCAAGCGGTTTAACAGCGACGGAATGCATATTTCCCCTTTTTACACAGCGGATTAAATTGAACTTGGCTTCTTCGGAATGAACCCTCTTTATCCTTTCCAAAAATCAGTAGAGATTCAGGAACTTTTTTCCAGTTAAAATTAATCTTACCCTCGCTCGCTCTCTATTGACATTCAGTCGTTTTTACCAGTTAAAATTCGGAACCTTCCTTCAGTCCTATTGACGATGCCTTGGGTTGAAAAGACCCAGGTTAGAATCCCGTTTAGGACGTGAGTCTCCTGTATGAGAGCTTTTCAACTGAAAGTAAGTTAGCCGGTCTCATACGGAGGTTTCTCGTCCAGGCAACTCAGGTTTTCCACTCGACTAAAAAGAGAGCCATAACGCAGTGGCCTTAAGTTACTTAGGCGGTGCAGTCCTAAACCAACCAAGTCTATGATTTCGCACTAAATATTTTACTTTTTTTTTTTGACATACCCGTTGCAGTGTTGATGATATCATACAACCAGATCGCTTATCATGACATTTCTCTCTTGAAAAAAAAAAAAAAAAAATAATAATAATAATGTATTCAAAAACACGAGGTCAATGTGCATCGTTTGGAAGTATTTCATTCAGACTTTCAATAATTCCCGAAATTAAGATGAAAAGCCAAACGGCTATTTTTTTTCTGGCAAGGTTGATAAGTAAAGGGGATAAAAATCCCTTATTGTTTTTCAGCCAGTATGCGAAACTCTAAGATCGAAAACTACGATCTAAACGTTTCATGCCGACGAACTGTCGGCAGATCCAAGCGTAAGTGACCACTTGGTAGTGCCACACCAAGGCAACTTTGATATCTTCTAGGTCTACCTACTCACTGATGAGACCTCAAAAAAAGTTGAAACCGGTCTGGGTAGTGACCTCTCCTCATAATGTAAAGCAGTATTACATCTCCTAGGAGCTGTGTGTTTTTACATTATGAGAAAATATCAAGGATGGTGAGGGAGCTTGCTCCACCTTTGCATCGAGTTGCCTTGGTGTGGCACTACCAAGTGTCACTCACGCTTGGATCCGCCGACAGTTCGTCGGCATGAAACGTTTAGATCGTAGTTTTCGATCTTAGTTTCGCATACTGGCTGAAAAACAATAAGGGATTTTTATCCCCTTTACTTAATTCCCGAAATGTTTTGTTATTTATTTCCTGTTGTCATTTCAGGCTATTCATTACCTCAATAAAATCAACGCCATTCCCGACTAGCACCATCAAAACAATTTTAGTTCTGAACGAAATTCCTGCATGTCAGAATACATTTCCAATGGCCGTTCCAGTTCCCATATTATTGGGAGGAGTTGTAGAGAAAAAAAAAATCGAATTAAAAAAAGGTCGTGTGCCCTTTTAAAAGTTTGAAGGAGAAAAAAAAAAAGATTTATACCATCAGTTATCCATTTATTAGACGTTGAATTCTCCCTATGATAATATTTGAGCAGAATATTCATGTCTTTAAAATTTTTTCATAACGAATTATGTGGAAATTCAAGACTGCGTTTTCCTCTGTGATCAATTCATAAGTCGTCTAAATGGTTCTGATGGAAGTTGATGTCCAGCAAAGCGACGCTTGCTAAATATCATTAGAAAATATAAGATTAGTTACGTTCAAAACTCTTTGCCGGAAGACCAAATGAAAATCATCCATTTTTATATCCCAGGAGAAAGCCAGTCAAAATTCCAATTTTCCGACTTTTGACTCATCATAAGTGGGAAAATGTATTCAATGGAGAATTTCTACTGGTCTGAAGATAGCATTCATCTATTATCTTCAGGGAAAGAACACTTCCTTTTTTAACCGTAGTGATTACCTGGAGTTTGCCTTCACTGTGAACAATGCATGAATGCCCAACGTAGTTTTCTTCGAGTTCGGATGCAAATTCTTTCCAAACAAACCAAGCAATATTCATTTCAACTATCATAGATGGATAAGAAAGCTCTTTCTGTGCACTGGTAAACAGAGGACGTGCGTTATTGTTATATGGTGGAATAAAAATAAAATTTTATTTTTATTCCACCACATTCGTCATCGCAAAAGATTTGGGGGAACAGTGGCAAGCAAATCACGTGCAGTTGCTAACCGTTACGATATCTAATTTCCTTTAGTCATTCCTTAATGTCTTCACAAAAGTTGTTGTATGACTCTTGTACGCATGATGGAGACGGAATGCCAGAATGAATCAAAACTTCATGAAAAGGAACCCTTTGACATCACGACAGTGTTGATCTCAATCAATTAATACAGTATTGAAACAGTTTAATTTTTGATTTAATTAATTCTCACTCCCGTATTGAAGTGGGCTTTTTTCATTCCACGCATAAATTGGTTGTAAGAAGTAAAAAACGGTATTTTCAGAGATCGCATTTGAGATGTGGAATGCACAGATATTTTGGCAAAATATGAAAATTGTATTTAGAAATTGATATAATAATCCATAATATTTACAGGCCCAAGACCTAATCAAATTGGTTTTCGTAACCATGAGAACACAGAGATCTTTATTACAGGAAATGATCCAGAAAACGATGAGATTGGCAGGACATGTACTGAGAGGTTCAGCAGGACAGAGGATACTAACAGTTTTAGAAGGAAAAATTATGGGAAAAGGATCAAGAGGCAAAAAACGAAGGACATGGCTTGAAGATCATGGACAGGATCACATGGCTATGCAGAAACAAAAAGGAAAGCCATCAACAGAGGACATGGTGCTGCATCCTCTCACTGAGGAAGCTACATGAAGAAGAACCATAATTTTAGTAAAAGGTGGTTAGTCTGATGATAAATATATATTCTTGTGTGTAATGTGTGTGCATTATTCTAATTGCGGCTGAAAACCCTAGTTTCCTTGGAAGGGGAACCCTCCACCTCCGTATGAGACAGGTTAACTTACCTTCAGTTGAAAAGTGATGATAAAGGTTCTTTGCGTCTTTGATTGGATTCGAACCCAGATCTTCCCAACCAAAGGGCGTGGTCGAAACCGACTGAGCTATTTAGGCTTTAATCGACAGGTAAATACCGAAATAATTCCATTTTATTTTATTAGTATTTTTTTTTTACTCTCAGATTTCTCACAGGGACACTTTCCTTAGTTATCCACTTTTATATCGTTGATCTGTGAACATCGAACTGTCTTGACTCTTTCTAGTTGAGGACACGTTAAGACTACACACACACACACTCGAAGGTTTTCTAACATAAGATCCATCCTCTCATTTAGGTTATTTTTTTGTGTATAATTAAAAATCATCTGTGGTGATATATCTTTGTTTTTGCTGTCTCCAAGACAATAAAAACCTTCGTTGCAAGAGGGTATTTATAAACAATGTCCATTAAACTCCCTAAACACTGGTAGTGAGCTCACTTTTGGGTGACTCGCCTTATTTTGTCAAGTTAATTAATAACACAAATTACCAATCAAGCATGACAGTAGTGGTACGACGATGACAGAACACTTACGGAGGAGGTTATCTCGAGGTCATTTCCTACAATTACCGCTATGTCATCGCGATGTCGCACTATTATCGCTGCGCATCTTTAGGAAGTGTTGATGGTATTGGGTCTTTAATTAACTTGACAATGGCAGGGGAGAATTTCGAAACATGTCTGCGAATGATGGTTTTATGGCGCTTTGTTCGGGGCTGTACTCGCTGGTAGCCCTTCCGATGTCTAAAATAACTGTCATTCAGCTAAAAAGTCAGCATGCGCTATGTAGACACCCAGAGGATAGTAGATTAATACTTCGATGAGGGCCGGTCCTAGTTACTACGAAATTCTGCTCTACGACATTCACCTCAGCATATTACGAAGGATGGATGGGCTGAAACAACTTGTGGCATTTCATTATACTGGATTAATAGGGGGAGAGATAAATAATACATAACGTGGGGGGGGTATGTAAGGCGAGGGAAGTACTGGGTAATTAGGACATTACCCTTAATTTTAAAAGCCGTTACTACAACTTCAGCTAAATAACCGCTTCTAAATTTCAGTCATCTTCGACTTACTTTTTTTTTTTTTTACGTATGAAATGTTTTTAGGATCTATCCCTTTTTTTTTTTTTTAATTACATAAACCACTACGGAAATAGACCAGTTGGACAATTTAGTGGCAAATTTGTTTAGGGTATTTTAATTTTTAACCGTTACTAATAATCTTCCTAGCTTTTGTTTCGATCCGCTTAAGCTTTGGGCCACAAGCAGTATAAGAACAGCTACCGTATATTCCAGATTGTTGAAACGATACGATCCCTAGTATCTGAGGTAAAAAGAAAAATGAACTCGCTTTGACTGTTTTTGTTTTCTTTTTTTTTTTTTCGCTTTCAATGCACGAATTCTTTCATCGAGCTTCAAATTTAGCAACAAGCTATGTGCCATTGCCTATCCGCTGTAGAAGAAAATAGCGGATGGCTAATAATCGAGTTAGAAATGAAGTTACGGTAGGTCGAATTCTGGTTGTAATGATTTGCGCAATAGGACTGGTCAGTGGCTCTCTAACAGTACTTCCCTTAAGAGTCACGTGACTGTCGTGATTCCTTATTCATTAGATGTTCGAGAACAAAGGTTGTCCACGCGCAGCAATAATATGTTATGGATTCTACAAAATCTTTCGTGTGGGATTGAGTTTTATGAAAATTATGAAATTCATTTTGAACGAATTGTGGTTGTTGTTGTTGTCTTTATTAGTGTAAACTCCATACCGCATTGTACGTAGATTAGGAACTAGATTTGAAAAATAGGAATATCCAAAAGAAATTCATGTGGTCATAGATTAACACTCTTTGAATTATAGCTTTTTATTATCTTAAATTCTCTCAGCGGTTTAACAGCTCCGTCCTTTTTTTTTTTTTCCACGTCTACAGTAAAATTAAATTGAAAACGTAGAACACGCTGTAGGTCAGAGTGCAAATTTTTCATTTAACAAATTATTAGAACATTTTGGACATCGAGGCGACTACAAACCGTAGCTCTTATTGAAAATAGGAACCAGTTTAAATAGGAATACTATCAAAAACAGATACTATCTTTGATTATTCCGAGCAGAATATTTACTAAATTCAGCTGAATGAAACGATAAGACAGTAACTCAGAAACTTCAGCTAAAGAAACGCATATCGATAGATGCAGTGTTTGAATTTATAAACTTTATTTATGAATAACAGAAGATACTTGCAACAGATAAGATCCAGTCGATAACAAAGCCAAATTTAAACAATAAAAACAGAGACTGTTTTTTTGTAAGTATAGCAATAATCAGTCGTAGTAGATTGCCAGATGAAAAGTGAAATAGTGAAGTCAGCAGGTGTTACTTTCACAGTTTTGTTAAATAAACTTTTAAAGTAAGTAGAACTCTCTCATTACAAATAATTTTAGAACATAAGCTCTTGTTGTTGATTTTATAAAGAACCGAAAGAACTATCAAATAACGTAGTTCTTTGTATATGCAGCAGAGAAAGTATAAACAAAGAAATTAGAATAAATACAATAAGAATATTATCGATTTGCTTTTTAGGAGCTTTTGTAAATACCGAGTTTTTGATTCTGATTAGATTAATTTAAGTTTGATTTGTTGAGTAACATGAAAACTCACAAAGTACGATTTATCATCAGACACGTAGTTTTTCTTAGGTGGACCTTATTTTTGAGTATTAAATCATTAAGTATTATTGAAAATTCTATACTTCGCCCACATATACTGCAATCTGATTGTAAGAAATTATTCTATTAACTGTTTTGCAGTAATTTTCTAGACAATCTTCTGGAACATATTTTCATCTGGTGTAACTTGAGCACATGCACGACTAATCAGTCCAACGAGTCACGTGCCAAACGAATAAAGATGCAGCTTGCAATTATTCTTGTTTGTCTGCAAACATACACAAACACTGTCGAACACATCGAGGATTTAAAGCCACATTTATCTATCTATTGGTAATTTAAAGGCTATATATATCAGTAATTTAAAGCTTGGTGAGTGTTGTTCGCCATCCATTTTATGTTGGAGTGCATTTTTTATCGGTGCGTATACCCACCAGGTGCAAAGAGATTAAATCCAACTGCTCTTCTCATCCCCGACCAATTACAGGTTGTCTGGGCGTTGGCATTCCCCGCGGTTTAGTTGATTGCTGGTGACCCTCAAGTGACATGGTACACTGTATGATTACGTCATTAGTATGCGTTGATAATTACAATGATTGGCTAATGAATACCTCGGATCTCTTTAGCTGCAAGTACTTTAAACGTTCCTCAATCCCTCAGCCGAGAATGTCGTTGGCGATAGGCCTTCATGGTTGTTATTATTGGAAGCCAAATTGGGCCTACTAATACCTAAAGTTCAATAATTACACCTGGAACGTTCTTGGACAACGCTGGCTTTTATCTCAGTTAGTCTAACGTGTTCCTTGAGGAAAGGCACACACGTATGCATTAGACAAGTAATTCTTGTAATTATCACGTTTTTCCTTTTTTTTTCTTTTTTCTTCTTTTTCTTTCTGAAGCCCCATTCCATTCAAACGTTTAACTTGGCTCGAGACACTTACTTGGAAGTGGGACAATTCTAGTCCTAATCACGCGATTTGCTGACTCTGCGTGGAGGTAATTATATCTTCCTATGACAACAGTGACCGATCTCTGCCAGACGCAGAATTATCGAACATCCCTAACGGATGAAACTAAACTAGATAAGTTCCGTACTTATAACTCTTGAATTGCTTTTGGCTGGTTAGTGTAGAAGGACTAATTTAAATTTAAAACTTATGCCAGAAATATCGTAAGAATTAGTGAATTATCGTTTATTAGTGAATAATTAGTGAAATAATTAACCATTATTTCATGAAATAATTATAATTAGTGAAATAATTAACCATTATAAAGAACCATTACATGGTTCTTTATAATGGTTAATTATTTCAGAAACAGAATAGTCATGTGATAGGAAATAAATAGGAATTATAAGAATAAGGATCGATCTGTACTTCAGCGAATACAATCCTTGGTAAGGGATTGTTTATAAATTAGGTAAAGTTTTGTTCAGATTTGTAATTTTTCTCGTCTGTCATTGCAGTCAATTTATTCATAAATGTTATGATTTTATGCGGCGCGCCTTAGAGCGCTCAAAAATATCTCGAATTTCTTTCTTACTTTCTTCTTGTTATTATTTTCAGTTCAGATGAATTGAAATTTCACTCTGTGTGTGTGTGTTGGGGGAGGATATGTTTCCAACTTTACTTCTCCGGTCACTCGTATAAACTGTTTTATATTCTGCGGTAAGTCGCATCGAACCCCGGGACATTTGAAGTAGTAGCAATCATCTTATCATTGATCAGATGGTACAGTGATTTAACAATGAAAACAGTGTTTGTAGTTGCCATGGGAACATTATGTCATATCCGATATCCTCTTGGTCAACAAAAAAGAGGCTACTTATTATCTGGAAATATGAAAATAATAATATGATAAGGTCCAGGTCTACTGTCGCCCTCTACTGATGATCGCTTGCTTCTGGCAATAAAACTTCATCAAAGTTATTTCTCCAAGCGACAAATGAAAAATGTTTAGATCAGTTGCTTCTTTTTATGCTTTCCATTTTCACAATCGTATTAATAGGACTCAGGAATGTGAAATGTAGTCTTTTTTTTTTTTTTTTGAATGGTAATCTTTTTTTCTTCAACCCTTCCCTCCCTTGGGACAAGCAACGTCCTCTGATTAGAGATCACGGCGTATTAATATAGCCGGCACGCAGTTCCTGATGCATCCCGTAAGGGCACGTATTTAAAAAAAAAAAGAGTTTCCGGAAGGGAAAACCCTCCACCTCCGTATGAGATCAGCTAACTCACCATTAAGTTGAAATGACCAGATAAAGTTCTTCACCTCATAGACAGGATTCGAATCCGGGTCCTTCCAATCAAAGAGCTCGTGTACACCAACTGAGCTACAGACACTCATAGTAGGTAATACTTCATTAAATTGTTTTTTCTTGCGAATCACGTATCCTGTAATTAGAACACAAAACGTTAATTCTTGTATCGTTAATCTTAGCTTGTGTCGTTAAGTAAAGGCTTATGTATGCCAACTGTGTGTCTGTGTTCTCTGTCTGGTTTGTCTGTTTAAGGAAAGGAAAAAAAAATCCCATCGCTATTCCAAACTAGCATAGTTCGGAATAGTCAGAATATGCTTTTCATGATTGCGTCAACTAATCACTGTTCACAATAGGATTAACTTGTTTATTGATCTCAAAAATTATCATTGAAATTTAGTCGAATATCACACGACCCGATGAGAAGGAAAGTTTGAGTAGTTTCCAATAGCGCTAAACTTTATAATAACCTAGAAGTTTAAATAGATTCTTCTGGGGAATATCGATAAGTGGTTAGTGAAACAGTGCCTTTGTATTAAGCCGTACGGTTAATACCCCCACGAACGTACAGTATAGTGACAGGCGGGATTTCAGCAAAACAAGTGGGTAGATGTTACGTTTCTTCTCTCTCCAAGGAGACAGGCCAATTTTGTCAGTCACACTAGTGTTGGCTACTTATTAACCGACACTCCTCACACAGGGATGTCATCCCGCGCACGAGACAGAAGCGTCTGTGATTGATTATATTCGGCGGTGGATCGTGTTGGGAGAGGATGTACGGAAGATCGCCTGCCAGCCAGATGTCATTGCAACTTTACCCTTGAACCTACGGCCATTCTGACGAGGACAGCCAATAAGCTCGCGGCGCTGACAAGGAAATTAAGTAAAAATACCACCTGCCCACCACGGAAATTGTTCCAAATTGAAAGGCCGCCTTTATTGGCGTGGTCCCTAATTGTTAAGCATACCACGAATTATTGAAAGGCCTCTATCACTGTCTCCGCCAGGGGTTAAAAAATGAGGAGATTATGTGAGTTAATAAGGTGGAAGGATTAGTGGAATCGTTAAAAAAAACACAGATTACACATCTATGAATATCATGATGGAGACCGTTAAGAGGGTGGTACCTGCGAGCGCGACACTTGCAATTCTTCACAGGGAGAGAAAAAAAGGATTTTTTTTTATTCCTATAAAATTAGAATCGAGTTTAGCCTTAGATAAATGGGGATAGACCAGCACTGTAGTATATATAAGAAACCACGTTGTGGGAGAGTATTCCCTGAATAAAACAACGATTAAGGGGCAACATTCCTCTTGTTGGGAGGGAATGCTCTTCCTCAATGCATTCCCTAGATTCAATACCGATTGAAGGACATCAAGAAGTTACTTTTGTTCAAATATTTCTTCAACATGAGGGAAAAAGATCGAAGTTTCTGTGCTGTTCAGTTGGCGGTGATCATTAATTCTAGAAAGTTACGCATGAGGTGAATTAGTGCATCTGTTAGTAATAATGGATAATTTTTTTTCTCCGATGGACCAAAGAAATTATCGGAAAAAGCAATACTGAATTATTAGCATTACCGAAAATCCATTCTGCATTTCCAAGTATTTCTGTAGATTCAGAAAAATTCAGTTTTTTGGTGTGAACATTTAGGAAGGATGTAGAACGAGTGAGTCATTTTGATGTCGAGCTGATATAATATTATTAGTCTAAAAAAACAACACGTTTGAAATTTGCAACTATTGGCGTGTTCATCATGAAGCACCAGATGAGATGTGAAGTATGACACTATGACGCATGCGTGACGAAAGATTTGTTTGGGATGGGACTGACATGGATTGTATGAAATTGTTAAGATTTTTTTTTTTAACTTAGAAGATCCAATTGTGTCGAATAACAGTAAACTAGTCTGTTTATATATCATGTGAAGTCGCTGATCAGATCTTTCAGAAAACAGAGAACTCTTTGGTCTTTTCCATTATGATCCGATCAACACGGAAGCTTGAAACTCGACGTGGAGAAAGATCACAGCGGCCACAGAATTCCCATATTTATAAACTGTACGAAACTTCTAGTTTCATTCATCGTTCTACAACCAGAATTAGGTTAGAACCCCACTCTGTCATGAATATTTGTGAAGAAGTTCTTAGGTAGAAGATGATTTTCAACGCCTGGTGTGAAATCTCATCCTACCGATGTGAGGTCTAAAGTGACTTGAATAAGTTCGACGCTCGGGATCTAAATTAGGGCTTCTGAATTACCCACGCATAAGAGTAACTGCATTTGTCGAGAATATTTTTCAGATCTGTTTCTAAGGTAAAGTGATGCTCATTAAATTTCAAACTCACTCTGTCATTTATTTCTAGAGAAGTTTGAGATCGACTGCAACTGATCTTCATCTTGGAATTAGGCAAATTTTTCTGAATACATTAACGAAGGATTACATATATTGTTGACATATAATCACAATTCGTGTGATTAGTTTTCCAACTACTTATAATAATTTTGTTCAAAAGCTCTTAGATTTGAATCCAGATCTTTTCAGCCATGGGATACTGTCGTTCTTCCGAATTTGTTATATAGACGCTGTTTCAGGAACCAACGTTGCAAATGAAACGATTACAAATGAACTTCTGTTTTTTTTTTTTTAAATCAAGAATAACAAAACATTCTGACAACTGGACGGAATATCCAGTGATGTCCCCTGAGAACATTAAGACATTTCGATTGATTCAATGCATGCAAACAGCTATCAATCGTGAATATTTTATCCATGTCTACTTCAGAAAGAAAATCCGAGAAAATTTCTTCGGTTAAATAATCATGCGTGGGCCTGTGAAAAACGTGTCTGGTCGATAGTGTCAAATAATTTAAGGTTCATCGAACCTGGATCTGATTTATTTCTCTTCTGAAACCGACTGCAATGCTATTACATTGCAAAAGTTTTCTCTCTCTATACTTATATTAAAAGGTTTTGTTTGGTATTATGTTTCATGGATATGAAGTCCATTCTGCGTCCGTGAACTATACAAGTCAGTCATGTTGTCAAAAATAAAATAGGCGAAAACATACTTTGATAATATAGTTGAATATTAATGTGTTGTAATCCGCATTGGAGATATTAAAATAAAGGAAAAAAACTTTACCCGTTAAATGTTAAAGATATAAATACTTTACCACTGTTCTTAATTATTATAATAATGAACTTTAAATAGCAGTTAAATCTGATATGACTCTCTCTCTCTCTCTCTCTCTCTCTCTCTCTCTCTCTCTCTCTCTCTCTCTCTCTCTCTCTCTCTCTCTCTCTCTCCATACAAATGTAACCAAACAGCAGCGTGAGAATCAGTTTATTTCTGCGGGTTTTCGACATTACCGCAGATAGGAATCTGGTTTGCCATTTTTTCTGTAATAAAAATCGATGCCAAGCTGATTATTGACAGAGGTCGGAAGAATTTCCACACAGCAAAACTTAACAGAGAGGTGTTTAATATAACGATCTACTCGGAAGTGAACTCGAGTATCTCCGTGCATCAGCTGGCATTTTCGAAAGCGAATGTCAGAATGATGGAATCGATATTCCCTTGAAGGCTTTACCGCATACTTGGAATTAAACAAGAAAAACATCTTTTCCTTTAAAAACATGCCATTCAGAACGGTCAAGAAAAGCATCTGAACTGTAATAATGCAGTTACGGTCCTTTACTGGTATAGGATGGTGTGGAGGTTAAAAGTTCCCTCAGGCAGACTACCAAATAGCGAGCACTGAACAAGCATTTGTATTGGGATATCGTTTACAAGAGATGAATTTAAATCAGGACAAAGAACTTATTGATTTTATAAAACACGCCGACAAGAAAAATCTGTTGATTCGTTTCTAATGTTTAATAATGCATCTGATACTACTTTTTCTTTCTTTCTTTTTTTAAAGTTGATTGTTTTAACATTACAAACGTTAGCGTCATTGAATAAGTAGTGGCATTTCGAAGACCGAACAATCGATGGTAGCGCCCTCTTAATTCGCAGAATGTGACAAAACCACAAAGTAGATATTTATTTAGTTTTCGGGGTTTTGAAGGGCAGTAACTCATCTGAAAAGGAATCTTTACTTTTATAACCAGCAAATGTTATTCAAACGAAATTATCCAAAAACTTTAATGTATCTAGAAATGGGGATAGGATGCTGCTTTTTTTTTTTTTTTTAAATCTATACAGAACCAAATTCTTTGCAATTTTAGTATAGACCTTTTGATTGCGTGCGCACAATCGTGAACAAGAAGGTTGGCGTGCAGTACATGCAGGTCTTGCAAAGAAACTAAATTGCTTATCATTATACAAGGCACTCTTTGCTTCGCTTTTTTAATATAAGCAATTTGTAGTTTCCTTTCCGCCTTTTAAAAAATGAATAGAACATGTGTCATTAGAGCAATAATGATAAAAATACTAAAGTAATGTACAGTTTAAACGATAATTCATACTACACCCCATTATTCAAATACATCCTATTATTTTACACGCTTTGTTATCGGTACAATATTGAAGTTGGCGTGGTTAAGGCATGCTAGAAACAAAAACACTTACCTTTGTACATTCGCCATTGATGGCTATAAAACCTGAAATGCATCAAAATGTGACAGCCAGAGTAATGTTTTTTTTTTTTTTAAAAAAAAAGAAACTTTTTTTTTAAAAAGAAACACACTTTTTTTATTAACATATATAATGAAACTTCATTAATTAAAAAGGTGTATTTTTTGAACTCTTTATTAAAAATTAAAAACATAGAATTCTTGTAAGTTTTAAGCATTTTATTTTAAAATATAATTTGTTCCAGTAGTTTATATACAATATTTACATATTAGTCATTTTGTTAGGGAAACCTTCCGTTTTGCATTGCTGTTAACCTTCAAAACAGTTTCGATGAGGTGGCCCATCCATCCGGTTTTCCAAATGTGGGTTTTTGTCTTCACAAACATTTTGTTTCAACACGTTCCGGATGCTTTCATTGGGATCGAGATCTAGTGATGCATTATCTTAACTAATCCATTAAGATCATGCCTCTGTAACCATTCCTGGATTACCTCACAGTCATGGCATAGCACGGCTTGTTTGACGTCTTCATAACATGCAAAGTAAGTTGACTTAATATTTTCGATTTATCAATCTGTATTTCGAGATGATGCTTTTTAGAAACTAGCAAAAGCATCTCTGAATATAGACACGGATTAAATCTAATCACTGAACAAACGAATTATATTCAGCTGATTACAGTTAGCTGATCTTTGTTGCTGAAAGAAAAAGAAAAAAAGAAAAAACTCTGTTTGCAAGGTTATTTTCCTTCCTGAAGAGAATCTGGTTTTTAACTCTACCACTCAGCAAAAACGATCATAGAACAAACACGAATACACAAATTTAAATACTAGTTAGGATTCGGAACATTGTCTCTTATGTAGCTCCGCAGAAATACACTCAACTTCAGCAATGATGAGAAATGGAGACCGGCTGGCCCAATTTACAAAAAAAAAAAAGGGGGGGGTGAAGCAGTACTGTTTACTCCCTCTTGCGAATGAAATGGGTTATATTTGACTAGGTTGGATGAAATCATAGCCTAAAGAACTAAACACTATGAAGGTAGTATATTATATCACTCAATTACATGTTCTCCGTGTGCCTTTGTCTGTTTTGTGGAATGAAAAAGCATTCGTATGAGAGTAGCTCACTTGCCTTTATTGAAAAAGACCGTCATAAAGTTCCTCGCATCCTAGACAGGATTTGATTTACTTCTTTTCACCTCGAGAAATTAAAAAATGAACTGAAATATATACTTCTCATATAAATCCTTATACATTTCGATTTGTTTTTATTAGAAAAACAACATTTGGGAATCAGAATTCCACATTTCATTGCGACATAATATTTATTTACCTGACAAGTTTTAAACAAATATAAAGCGTTTTCGAATCACTTAATTCACAAGAGAAAAATAAGATTTTTTTTCCCCACTTAAAAACTTTTGGTTTCTAGCAAAGAACAAAAATACAGAAGGTGTAAAAATTTTAGAATATTCAACAGGCCGTTTTATCTGCGACCAGTGAGGTAATACTTATTTATACAACAAACATAATGGTATAGAAGAAATTTAATATTTATTTAACAAACATAATCTAAAAAACTTAAAAATCTTAATTTTTATTCATTTAATTTAATTAAAATTAATTTTAATAATGAATTGTAAGGTGTACATTCTAGTATGCTTTTAATGAGACATTTAAAATAAATTTTTATTTACCCTTTGTTCTTTAATAGATGTCACGTTTCGGATTGAAGCAGAAAAAGATTTATTTCCGTGTCTTGCATTTCTAAATTCATACAAGGAGTTAGTTCACCTCAAAAGCAAGCAGAAACTTGCACCGTTGAGAAAAATCTAGATGTGTAGCTACACGGAAAGCAATATGTAACCTGGCAAAGCAGGGTTTATTACGTATGGGCGGAAGGAGCTGCATTTTGTGTGTAAGTGAGAAAAAGAGATTTCACCTTTAAACTCCTCTTTGCCTGCATTCGCATATTCTCCGTGGCACAATCGCTCACACCTCGTGCATGATCCCAGCTAGTCAACACATTCGGGGGCAATGTTTTCAAAGCCATTGATCTTCCCCCACCGCTATGTATGGCCTGTCAACTCGAGGGATGAGTTCCATTCTTGTTCTTTACTCTACCGTGTAGCGATTAGCCATTTAAAGGGGCCCCGCAAAATAGATAAAAATAAGATTTTCGGCACTTAAAAAATTAGCCCAGGAAAATAAATATATCCAGTAAGGTAGAAAAATTCGCTGCCTTCCCCGTGGAATACTAGCAGAATTAGCATTCCAAATACTCTTGTTAACAGATATGATTTATAATTCTCGACTCGACAGTCGGTATCATCAGACCGCCTCCTCTGTCTCCTTGACGACCGCATCAGGGAAGAAGGGCGATCCCGGCGGAATGGTGTGACTGCAGCAAGGCAAGCGACTCCAGCTGTAAAAACTGCCGCCTCCACTACACCAGCGGAATTCATCAAGCTTTCAAAAAATTTATTGCCCAGTGTCGCGAGCACACTTGGCTCCCTCACTCGTTTCTGCCGAATCCCGAGGACTTGCCGCTAATTAGGAAAGACGACACCACCTTAGAAGAAATGCAGCGGCCATGTTTTCTCATTTGGCTTTGTGTCAGTCTGGGCTTCCGTGACAATCTGGTCCAATTAACTGTTGATCCACAAAGACAGTCTCGTGTTACATGGCCATCCTGTCCTGTCGTGCACGTGGAAAGACAGAAGGAGCAAATTACGCCTGTATGGAAAGAAAAGTTTCTCTTAAAATCTCATGTTTTAAGTTTTTCTTTCTTTTCTTTCATTTTATTTTTCTTTTTTTCTTTCTGTGATATTGTTTACTACATTTGTTAATGTTTCGGTCTTACGTGTATTCCACACACACACACACAACCGCCCTGCTGCTTGTAGAGCATTATGGGTGTTATTAAAGGGCTGTTTTCACAGTGGTTTTCTGCACAGAATCACGCAGGCTGCATGCTGTTTATAAAAAAAAAATCTTATTCTTTATTTAGAAAGCGAAAAAAACAGGGGCTTGTAAAGTGAGCTGCCTTTTAAGCATTACTACTGCTGCTATTAATTTAGTAACCATTCGTTCAAAAAATTCCTTCAGCCGATCTAAGAGATTACAGTTGATCACATTGTAATCTGATCGTGTTGCCGAAGTTAATGATGAAGAAAATGAAACTTATTATTCACCTCAGTTTTAAGTTAAAGTCAGAGTTAAGGCGTTTATCAGATGTCGGATTTAGATTTCAAGTTTCTTCCAGTCACTGGCTAACACCACTCTTTCTGAAAGTTTCGCACTGCTGGTTTCTCTTAAAAGAATTCGGCAATTGGAAAAAGACAACGAAAGTAACGAAGCTGTTGCATTATAAATATAGAGAAAAACCATTGATTACTCATAAGGATTGCAAAGTTACAAAGAATGATATCCACCGTTTCATTATTAAGTTGGACTGAATATTTCAATAATCCATCTGTGAAGTTATTTAACTGAACTTCAGAGGCAAACACCAGCCTTCGTGGAGTTGCGGGTAAAAGCCTCGAGTAGGCTATTCGATCAAACCTACGTTAGCCAAGTTTGTGTGAAACTTTTCTCTGCTTTGCAAGTTGATTGGAGTTGCACTTAAAAAAAAAATTAAAAAAAAAAACTTTCGACAGATAGGACGAGTTCTGGCTCAGGTAATGCGCGGCCCATCCACGATACTGTAATAATTTAGGTTTTCATGGTGTCACAATGGGTGTTATACTGCTTTCGTAACCCAGTCTCTATAGACGAAGCTCTTTGGTTGTAAGGACCTGGGTTCGGATGCCGTCGGACGCCGAGAACCATTATCAGGTGAAAAGTTTTTTTTTTTTTTTTTTTACCAGAAACTCTAATTTTTCATCCGTCACACAGAAAAAACCGGCCAGAACACACACGATTTGAAGACAATGAAGATAGGGTTAAGCTCCCTATCATAAGTGCTACCGTGTTTCTAGAAACGGAGTTACATGGCCGGGACAGGACATCCATTCTAACACGCAAGGGGAAATGGTTGTTGTTATTTAAAGCGAACACCGAAATAACTAAATCCATGAGTATGTATTGTGTTTATCAGCTGCTTATGTGCACCGGTTTGTTCTTATGCTATGATGGAGAAAACTCTCCACCACCGTCTGAGACGGGTCAGCTAAACTTCAGTCGAAAAACTTCAGAATGGGTGGATGCGTAACAAGCTCTGCTCTTTCTCTAAAAGTACTTAATTATGATAGAATACAGTCGCTCTTCCTATCTGGAATTTGAACTCGTAATTTATTTTTCACCGTGTAAAATTAAAAAAACATTATCTTGTGACATCATTGCATTTTCTTGTTCTACCAGATTTATCTGTATTATATCTGTTCTTAGAACTTATGATAATTAAATAAACTATTAATTACGTTTCTCCGGTAAAGGTTTTAGACGAAATATCCTGCAAATTAATCGATTTAACGTGTAACAATCGAGATATATACGTGAACAGCAACGCATAATGCAACGATCGATGGTTAGTATTAAAGTACAGTGTCTGGAATTATCGAAAAAAGTCATGTAAAACATTCATGTATAAAGAAAGTTTGCAAGTGGAATTTTGCGAGGGTTTGCAAGGGTATCCTCCTATTGCAAATTCTCACAAACGGGTATTCATCTTTACAAATCTCCTGCCGAATATTTGCATATCATTCATTAGAATCTCCAAAAGTCACTTCTCTAGACTGCGCTTTTATGATTTTCTTTCATATGAGGGGAGAAAATTGCACTTACTTTTATTGGGAAAGTCTAGAACTTTCCATTCTGCGCTTCATTTCCATAGTTGGTTTGAAAGTAACAGAGAAAACGGGTCAGATGTGGCTTTTTGCCATAGGGTTTCAACATCATTCGCAATGATGAGGATATAAAATGTCGCAGATCATGGCAAATCTGTCTTTATCCATTACACGAGAGATCAAAAGTGTGGATAATATTCCTGAATGAAAATATTTAAGAACGCAACACGTGTGCAAGTTGTAGATCGACCAAATACCGTACTATTGTTCTTTTGTGTGTATATGGGGGGGGGGGGGTTAAAGAAACCAATTGCACATTTTAATAGGCATTCCGCAACCCAACAAATGTTCAGAATAAGAAAAAAAAATATTGAATATATTTAAAAACGTAAATTTATCCGAATTTCATAAACCCACTTGCGCTAACATTCTCACGCGTCTATCAAAAATAACGAAAGAAATCCATCCGCTAATTGGACGACATTGCAATTCTTCCCCGTCAGCTGTTGACACCTTCAAACCTCAAAGGTAAATCAAGATGCTACTAGTGACGCTTGAAGTCTTCTTCGGACTTTTCTTAAACATTATCGTTAGAAAGGGAATCACTTGAGCTTTTCATACGATGGCTTCTCACGGCATCGCTCTGTCAGATGCTTCGCTTACCTTAACGTTCTGTCATAAATTTTATATCATTTCTTTTGTGTGGGTAAAGTCTCCTCTGCTCGCTCCGTGGCAGTTGATCTTTCAGTCCTCTTATTTCATTTTCGTATATTGTTATCTCACTGCCATAATCTCCTTCCATACACACTCGGCGATCTCCTCGCATTGTCTTTATTCCCTGCTCATTATCCTCTTTTCACATTAATCCCCAGTGGCTGCTCCGTCTGCTCGATGTAGACAGCGGGGATAAAACAACAATGTGTGTGCAGTCCGACTCTTCCGTTGCGAACGAAATACATTAAAATACTTTATCAGTGTGTATGGGAGTTAAAAAAAAAAAAAAACCCAGAAAGGTTTCATTCCTACCGTCTTTTGTTACACAGCAATCTGTGTTGGATGTTTGTTCTTATGAAAATACATTACGGTTCTATTAGTGCTAACGTTTACTGTCGTTTCTCTCAAAGTTTAAAATTAATGATTTGGGCATTTAAAACGTGAATGTCGTTGCGTCGAAAAACATTACAACCTTCCATTTGTCGCTTATGATATTAAATTAAGTAACACTGACCGACCACGATGATCTTGAACCACATCAAATGATGAAATGAATATTTTAGCTTGACATCACACGGTGTAAAGTTGTTTGTTGTGGAAGTTTACATGCCGCTTATGGCGGTGTTTACAAAGAAGATTTGGACGTAGAAAGATTACAACATAAACTATAAATAAAGATCAGATAAAACAGAGAACCCACAGCCGCTCAGTCGGTTTCCATGGAGCCCTTTCGTTCGAAAGACTTAACTGAAGATGAGGGAACGAACCTGTCTCATTGAGGAGTTTTTTTTTTTCTTCTTCTCTCAGAAACTGGGGACTTTTCATCCCACAAATCGGCCGCGAGGAGAATACGCAATTTACACCTAAGGATACCTACTTAATCATAAGACTAACCATCTTTCAAAAATTATAGTTACTATGTCAATAACCTGCCAAGTCCGAGATTTAGCAGGTTATAGACCTTACAGATCTGTATGTACTGCAAATTATTATTATTATTATTATTATTATTATTATTAGATAAGAGTTTCCCAAACTCATGAGTCGCAAGTTGCTTAGAAGGGACAGAACCATTTTCTGAAAGGACTTTGTTACTCTCGCACACAAACGGTTGCAGAATCCAGTGCCTTTGGGGAGAGAGAGAGAGAGAGAGAGAGAGAGAGAAAGAGAGAGAGAGAGAAATCTATTCATTCTCTTCTTGAATAGGCTCAAATAGAGTTCGTTTAAGCTAAATATTAATTATTATTATTATTATTATTGCGTAACACCTGCAGGGAGTCCAAAGACTCATCGAGGAGGGCACCTGGTCTTCACCAACCACAACTACTTTCATCGTCTACACCAATGCCATCTACCGCCGATCGCCACCACTAGTATTTTCACAAACAATCACATAATAATGTGTGAAATAGAAGGTACATCATTATGGACATTTTTTGAACAAGAAAAGTAGAATTGCAAATCGAGTCCGAGACAATACGATGAATTATTATGTACTCAGTTTTATAAAAGGTTAGTTATGGTCGATAAAGGACGAACCTCGTTGTGATTCCAAAACCTTCACATACCAAGCTCGGATAATATCAGATCAAACAAAGTGAAATATCATCTTCATAACGCACTTTCTGAAAATAAAGAGACAACGTTTTCAACTTAAACGATCCTTTTGCAAAAAAATATCTTTTCATTAGAACCGCTTCTAGCTTCATATAAAATTATCTATTATAATACTTTTTATATTTTTTTATTTTATAAATAATTAAGATATTGGTTTTAACATTCTGCGAATTCAGGAAATGTCGTCACAGCAACATTCGGAACGTAGTACAGTAGTCAATAAAATGCTTACGGTGACGTCGTCTGTTGAGTGCACAGAATGTACACATGATCCTCGATTAGTGAATCGTTGTAAGAGAGGGATGTACCAGGTAGCATTGTCCTTCCCTGATTAATTTACCTCTTCCTTAAACCAGAGAAATGTTGCATTGGATTTGTGACGATAGAACTTGACGAAGTGCAAGCGTGTATGTTTGACCAGAATCTTCTCTTCGGGTACTTTGTGGATAAAAAGCGATCCATCATAGAATAAAAGTTCCTTGTTCTCATCTTCCAGGGCATGTGTTCAAGGTGCCCTTTTTTGTCAATTTAATATGCGCATTAAAAAAGGGACACTTTTTTTTCGTCGTCCATCGCTTAATTTCAAACTTAGCAGCTTGTTAGAGTCGATGCAAATACTGTAAATGTTCTGCAGCTAATATTGCAGCCTGCCGTGCTATCTGACAGCATACATGAAGGAGTGATTGATGTTGTCGGTGGCTCACTAAGTGATGTTGGGTTTCGATTTCGGGTAGGATTGAAAGGGCTTTAATGGTGTGCTCGAGTAAGTGTGGTTTTATTTGATATGTGTATATTTATTACTGTCTGTGAATAGAAGAAGACGTTACGGGAGTTACAGCTCGCACAAATGAATATCTGATATTCAATTTGCGAAGACTAAGGACAAGACTTCTACGGTTGCACTAAAATTGTCTTCATAAACTTTCTTATAACAGTTCTAACCATGGAAAGTTTGGGTCGGAAATATAGCCGAGGCAACTAAATGCATCTTGGCAATGTATTATGTCGTTAATTATGTGTGTTTTCCGTGAGTCTTGTCTGTTTTGCGGTATCAAAAGTCTTCGCCTCTGTATGAGCCTGTGATACTCACCCTGAATTGAAAAACCTTTATAAATATCCCTCGTGTGTTTAAAGACACTCCTACTCAACTGTTGAAGAGCAAATGTCATTATGCCCTCAATACCGACGAAAAGCTAGGAACAGCACATTCGTGCAGTCGATACTTTAAAGGTAAGATAAAATCTGAACTCTACTCGAGAGATCCAATATGGATTTTATGCACTTCAGGTCTCCCGTATGAGATGTTAATGTCTCCAAGTGACGAAATAATCTATCATGCGAATGAGAGATTACATCTAGATGCATAAAATGCAATTTTTTTTAGATGAATGATGTAATATATATATTTTTTAAATTTGTGCGCTCGATAAAGAGCCAAGAGGCTATTTTCCCGGCGGCGTAAATTAAGTTAAGGGGATAATAAATCCCTCATTATTTCAATGCCGGATACGAAACTCAGAGATCGAAATCTAAGAGTTTCATGCCGAAGAACTATCTGCGAATCCAAGTGTAAGTCAACACCTGGGTGGTACAACACTAGGGCAACTCGTGTCAAAGGTGGAGCAAGCTCCGTCACTATCCTTTATATTTTCTCATAATGTAAAACCCAGCTCCTAGGAGATGTATTACTGTTTTACATTTATGAGGAGAGGTCACTACCCAGGCCGGTTTCGACCTTTTTTGAGGTCTCATCAGTGAGTAGGCAGACCTGGAAAATACCAAGGTTTAAGTGAACAGAACTTACATATACCCAGTGGTGGGCTATAAGGGACTCGCGCGAGCCCATTATTAAATTTTTCTCAAATTTGCGAGGCCCTTGTTCTTCTTGTTTACTTTTTTATTTTTTCAAAAAAAAAAAATTTTTTTTTGAAACATATTAAGCGACAAATTCATACGGTAACCTAGCAAAAATTAGTCTATTCGGCAGTGTATACATAATTTGGAATTATTGTTTCAACTCCTCCATAACGAATGCGCCCAAGTTTGAAAATAAGCGAATGCGCTTTCTTTATCTTGTCCCTTCTGGTAGCCAATCGTATGATAAAATCAGTGGCCAATCAAATGTTTTATAAAAGATTTCATTCTTATTATATTTTGATAGTTAAAAAATGTTTTTCTTATGTAAGATAAATTAACACAATTGATTGTGCAAATGTTTCATGTTTAGATCATGAAATATTTATTTAAAAATGATAGCCGTTAGAGGTTGATTGTCCTCTCATACTTTTTGATTGGAATTTGTACACAAGCTGTATTAAAAAATGTTGTGAAATACGTTTTTTTTTTTTTTTTTTTTTTTTTTTTTTTTTGCTCGACGATGCGACCCCTTTGTTAAAATTTCCATAGCTCACTGCATAATATACTCCTACTAACGAATTGCCAGACCGATGTACCCACATATTATTATTACTACGATAAAGAGCCAAGAGGCTATTTTTCCGGCGGATTCACTTAAACCTTGGTATTTTCCAGGTCTGCCTACTCACTGATGAGACCTCAATAAAGGTCGAAACCGGTCTGGGTAGTGACCTCTCCTCATAATGTAAAACAGTAATGCATCTCCAAGGAGCTGCGTTTTACATCATGAGAAAATTATGAGGATGGTGACGGAGCTTGCGCAACTTTTGCTCCGAGTTGCACTAGTGTTGTATCACCCAGGTGTTGACTTACGCGTGGACTCGCCGATAGTTCTTCGGCATGAAACTCTTAGATTTCGATCTCCGAGTTTCGTATCCGGCTTTAAAATAATGAGGGATTTATTATCCCCTTAACTTAATGTGTGCGCTCGTTTTAGGAGATAGGTTTTTTTCCCTGTAAACTGACCGATAAATGCTAACTTAGTTAACATAACGGATTTTAATACACTTGAATTGTGGGGGTTGGATGGTTTGACGTAACTCTGAAATAGCCCTAAACAACACTCTCAAATACTGAAATATATAGTCGTTTTAAATTGCACAAACGTGTCAAAAACGAATATTTTCCATATTCTATATGCCTGCCTCATTTCCGATTTTTGATCTTCGTGATTGAAGGCCGTTAAACAAAACTTTAATTCTCCCTTCCTTCCTTCAGTCGTGAGTTGTTCTTGCACTGAAAAGTTGAATAGTTACGAGATAAAGCGCTAGTGGGATGTAAGAGAAAATCGGATTGAATATTGGCTTTAATTTTTGGGAGACAAATTATTCGATTTTATTTCTATAAAAGGTCGGTAAGCGACTTCTTAGTAATTTTGAAAAACGAGTTTAAAAATGAAATAAAATGGTAATCGTTGAATGTCTTAAGAAATTTTAAATGCGTTTTAATTGGGGGAAAAGTTTTACAAGCTGTTGAATTTTTGCAAATGCGCTTTGGTCAGTGGATGAATACGTTTATAATTTCACAAGCAGATAGTGCTACTGCCTTGATACACGAAGACACACGAAGGTAAATCTTAATAGGAAAATAAGACGCATTTCTGAAAACGAAACCCAATGAGACATTGCATTTAAATTCTCTTTTACATTTAATTATTTTCGAATTGCTAATGGGAAAGAGAAGCCAGCGTTATGTAGGTTGATTTTCGCGTATTTTATCCGAAGTAATTCTGAATAATATTTTTCATTTAGATGCTAAATACGTTCTGACACTTTCTATCTAAGAACAAGAAAAACGGAAGAAAGGAGGTTTCTTAAAATTTTTCATCTTACTTCTAAACCTCGCAAGAAAGGAGATCGGACGAATCACATGCCACAAATAAGATCGTGCTCGTAGTAAAGTATATCTTCAAATAAATAAACAACTCTCAGTTCAAGGGACAGTTTTAATGGTGGTCAAGACAGTGGATAGCTTCCGAAAGGCTCACATACACCTTGATATTTCTTCGCATCTTTCGTAGTGAGCCTCTAGCAGAAACGAAGAGAGGGTATTCAACAAGTCCCATGAAGAGACATAAACTCTGCCAACCACAAAGTCACGACAGCTGTAATCCCTTAATGCTGTCCTCATGATTCCCAGAAGGCCCCTTTGCCAACTTGAAAACATCCTGCTTTACTGCAGTTGCTCCTCCATCTCGTGGTTTTTAACCCTCCCGAGGACAATAGATGCCAGCGACTGACTGATGAGGGCTTAGGCTGCAACCACCTACTCCAACCAATGGCGATGGATCTTAAGGACACAGCGTAATATTGGTCAGTAACTATGATAACGTGGCCCGGGCTCGCTTCTGGCATTTCTGTCAGTCTGCGTCTTCCTGATTTTATGAACTTATTAAGAAGGTGCTACGGTGATTAATAGCCGAATTATAAGAAGGAAACAGAGAACCACAAGTGAGTTTATTTACTAGATAGAGATGCAATAAATATATTTGAATGAAAAACAAAAAAAAAAACTCATTTCTCTGATGTGTTGCTGATAAACGTTTCGTGGATGGATTAAATGAAGCTCGTTTAAACCAGGAAGTTAAATATGGAATAAATTAAAAACAGTTTTCTTAGCTGCATACGCTGAAAGCTATTTAATGCTATCTGTTGAAAGAAGTCTTACGTAAGTGAGGTTAACAGTTTGTTCTGGAATCCCGTGTTGCATTATTGAAAAAGGATATTCTCAACAGAAAGGCAAATGTCAAAATGAACCTTTATCCATCTTTACGCCACCGTAAAGATGATGTCGTTCATAACCCAAGCAGCAGCCGTTGCTGTTCTTCATCCGTGCTGCTCTTTTTCTAACAGATGCTGCTGCTACTTTGCGCTGCTCTGCCCGCAGTTGATGAGCCTCAGTAGCTCAGTCGGTATGGACGACCTTTGGGTTGGAATCTTGTCTAGGAAGCGAAGAACTTGTCTTTTCAGTTGAAGATAAGTTAGTCGGTCTCATATGAAGGTGGTAGAGGTAGTTTTAAGGTAGTTGAAAGGTAGTTTTTTTTTCATCGAAATGGAGTTAAGAAGAGAACATTTGCGGTCAACAGACATAATACACTAGCCTCACAATCTTAGCTGTTTCGGCTGTAATTCCAAACAACAGATGCTAAGGTTCGTAAGCATTAACTCAAGGGGAGAAAAATGTCATATACATAAAGAATGCTTCTTGGGTATAAGTAGCTCGTTAGCTAAGCTTAATGTAAAATGGAGCCACCACTAAGAGCAACTCTATTTCAGATAATGAAGTAGAAAGACACACACAAAAAAAGAAAAAAAAATCCAAACTGATTTGTATGTTTGTAAGCTTAACGTTCCCTGTCCAAATTCATATCAGAAAATCTTAAATAATAATAATTGCGCTGAATATGTATCTTTGCAAAAGGATTTTGCTTAGTAAACTTATACAGATAAAGTATTGGGCTTGCGGTGAACCACTGAACGCTGGAGAAATACGAAACAGTCCTGAGCATGAACTTGGCTACTGCTGTGTGTCAAGTGAATGAATGCCTTAATTGTTAGTTGCATACATTTCACTGACAACAAGAACGAAATTAACGAAAAGATAAATTGTATATGGGAGGAGGAGAAGGAAGGGGGAATCTTGCTCAAATAATCTTATCGGTCCATGGCCGAGAACAACACCAGAAAAAAAAAAAAAAAAGCACGTGTTCTGTCTGTGCACGCATCACGAATGAAGACAGTGCAAGTTTCGAACTGGTACCAACACACACACGAGTAACGAATCCACGCAAACGTGAGATTTCTTGTGGCTTCTTCTCACAGCAGGATGTGACAGAAAAAAACACCGTGAAGTTGTATTACACGAGCTGTGGAAAGAGGTGAGACTATGTTGTCACATGTAGCCTTGATCCATGTGGCCTCTTGTCAACCGCGAACACGTTTAAGCTGTGGAATTACCAACCAAACGACACCGTGCTTGCAATCTAAACAAGTAACGTATGACGCCACTTATACGAGGTTGAAATCATAAAAAGTCATATTATCGATGTAAAAGCTAAATTGTTTTATTTTCCCGGATTACTTAGTCAAGGTACGCAGAGCTGGAATTTCGTCTCCTCTCAAAGATAGGCCTATGGCTAATTAACTTCCTTATAACGAAATGGAACGAATGGGCCCAGATAATCAGTTAAAAAACGAATTTTAGTTCACAATTAGGTTCATTTAAGTGTCATAAAGAAAACTGTCTGAGAAAAGGCCTTTGTAACACAGATCCCTTTAAAAAGTCCTCTTTCCTTAAGGGGCGTTTTCATGACAGCAGATAATTTCTGCTATCGGTACAAAGAAACAAACACAGTCGAAGGAGTTAGAAAAAAAGAATATTTGAGTCATTGAGCAAGCTTGGAGTGACAGTTAGAATTAACTGTTGTCCACTTTCTTTCCTTACGATGACAAGAGGTCTCTAGGGTGTGTCGCGTTCATTAAGACTTCCCTGAAGCGTCCTGGGAAGTTCCTGTTTTCAATGACCAGCACGTTGGATTGCTCGCACTTCTTTTATCTGCTTTATTCCTTAGAGAGAAAGTGTTACCAACAGTTAGAATCCAGAATATGGAATTAGTTTGTGCCAAAGGCCTACTATGAAATATTCCTGACTTCGAAGAAGGACCAATTAAAAGAAATAGACCTTTCAGTCTATTTGACAATGTTGAACGCAGAAATTATAATGATGAGAAATAAACTTAAAATCTACTTTAGGAACATCCAGTTGACTTGGATGAGTGCTACGTAACTAAAAGAGAACACGTGTGTGGAGGAGTAGGAGACTTGAATCTATCGAGCTTACCCAATATCCTGATGACAACGATGAAGTTTTATAGCTGATAACCGAGAATCTCAAAGTTCAATAGACTCGTTTAGTTTACAGAAAAATAATATAAAATAAAATATTTCAAGAAACTTCATTGAAGATCTTGTTTTTCTTTTATAATAGTCCTTATAAGGACTGGCTTAAAGGGGCGAAGCAAAAATGCTTTTCATCTTTCCCGTTATCTGTAGAAGACAGTGTATGGAAAAGGTGTTATTGAGCTATTAAAGCTCTGATCATGGCAGGAGGGTAACAGCAATAGCAGAGCCGGAGTTAGAACTTCATTGGCTACAGCATTGCCATCCTTTCTTTTCGTAGTTTATTAATCTAAAATATGTGTAATATATCGGCCTCCAAATGGTGTGCAAGACTGAAGATCCGAGTCTTTTCATATTTTTGAAAAGGTTTGTCAAAAATGAATAACCTATTCCTTGTATACTTTGATACCATATTGATAAAAAAATAAAATAAATAAAAACTTTACATTTCACCTTTTATGATAATGTGAATCCACAGATCTTCAGCTTAGAAAAGTCCAACTATAAACCTCCTCCCCAAATATGAGACTCGTACAGATTGACGAAAGTCTATAAAAACAACAAACCGGACAAAATGTAATTGAGAGCAAATTCATCCTTATTGTAAACATTTGAATTTTAACAAAAAATAAGATGGAAGCAAATAAAATAATGATTTTTGCCATGTGCTCGTACTAAAAAAATAAAAAGGGGGGGGAGCCATTGCACCGTTCTCTTTAACAAAGTGAGTTGACCGCGTCGCGTGCGTATTGGATCACCTTAGATATCCTCCGCTCCTCCACCATAAAAAAAAGCTTCGATTGAACTGCGTCCTTACAGTTCAATCAACAAGTGAATAAAGTTGTAATGCTCCCCTGCCATCCTGGTGTGTCCAAATATGTTCACAAATTCACTTCTTAATGGAAAGCAAGTTACTTTCCATTAAGTATATTTACACTGGACACGCCACTCTTTCACGTGTTCTTTCATGATAAGCAAACACTCCCTTACGTGTATAAATGAACTTGATCAAGCTGAATGCTAAACTTCAACTCGTTAAGTTATACTGACCGTGGTGTCTACTAAAATCAGTTCCACTTATATCTGAACTTGCTGCTGTTCAAGAAGTTTCTGATCTTCTCGGTTTGGAAATGTTAATCGCCGACTGCTAATCATTAGCGCTCAAAGTGCAAGATCAAACCTCATTTATTCAATCCACACGCCAATAATTCGCAGCAATGAATATATTCAGTGACTTGTGGAACGTTGGACTTTAAGTGAATGGCTGAGATTTCCACCGCTCCTGAGCTCGATGAATAAACAATTTCCACGAAAGTACAGTATATATCGAAACGTTGGACACATATGAGGGGGAGGGGTGGCGGGAAAGTTCCGATAAACTCCTAGAACAAAAACGATATTAAAGAAACGGATATGACCACGAGAAAGAGCATACGAGTAGCAGAGTTATGAAGATAACTTATGTTCTTATATCCTCGTGTGTTCTTTCTTGTGGTTATATCAGTTGCTTTAATATCATTTTTGTTCTGGGTGTTTATCAGAACTTTCCAACCCCCCCCCCCATATATATATATCAACTATGTATTTTTCAGCCGATTTGTCTTGGTTGGTGTGGGATAAAATCCTGCTTTCCGGCAAAATCACTTACTCATCCGTCTAAGTCAACTTAACTCAATTTCCATTGAAAAGAAATTGAAATGCTCCTCGTGTCCTTGATGCTGAGTCGATCTTATGTCTTTTCGGTGAAAGGGAATGTGTTATTCATCGGAGAGTCTTTTCGTGAAAAGTTACTTCTGAAAAACATTATTCTTAAAAAGTTATTTCTGAAGTTGGAGCGCTTATGCAAGGTGCTCCAACTTCAGAAATAACTTTTCATTATTTTTCAACTCCTTCCATCTACCGTTTACTTAATAAAATTTCTCTTCATCAGCATCCATCAAATATTAAAAACGACATTGCAAATGAGATCTGTTGATATATTTCTTCCTTCTTCCCATTCTTTAACTTACTAGGGTTGTAATGCACTCTTAGTTCAACTTCTTATTATTCAAATCTGCTACAAAGTACCATTCAGGTATAAATAACCTTATCCAAAGTTTATCTGCTTAATAAATAAATCTGATTTATTGCTTTCGGCAAGTACCATCCACAAAGAACTCCGTGGCGTCCTATTTATTCAAATCGATCCATATTTAAAGATGTTTGCTGAAGATGTGCAAGTTTTCGGTTAGGACGATTGCCATGCATCTGTGAGTAGCTTATTTTCACTAAAATTTCAAGTAATGCGTCAGTGTCAGTGCAAAAGAAATCGGCAGGGAATAGTTTGTGGTTCGTGAGGTTTAAATCAGTTGTCCCACTTCAAAGTCATACGACATAATTTTATGTCGTATGACTTTTTGAGGGGGGACGGGGCGGATAAATATTAAAAAAAAGTACATTCAATGGCGATATTGGTGTAGTTGGAACTTCGTTTTCCCACAAATGAAATGAGTGATTTAGAGAGTTTTGTTTGCGTCTGCTAATTAGTAGACGCAATTTCATAATAAATTTAACTCAAGCATTTTTCAGTTTGCAATTATAGTGTTAAATCAAAGTAATAATGATAACTTCTTAAAATTCTGTGTTTCTCAAGTAGAAACGTTCCAGAATAAATGGAGTCACTAACCGACTGCCTAATTTTGGAAACAGAATTCAGCATTAGGCAAATAGCGAAATACAACAAGTACCAATACATTTGCGACGTAAACTAGAGATCCAGATCTGTCTTTTATACTGTAGTTAGACTTTTTGGGGGATGGGGCAGATAAAGATAAAAAAGTACATTCGATGGCGATGTTTGTGTAGTTGGAACTCCGTCTTCCCACAAATGAATGATATTGAAGATGATACAGTTACCTCATCCGCATGTTCCGTGGAGTAAGAAACATTAAATCTATTCCAGGACTCTTTCTCAACGAAGTTAGCTTTAAGTATATTGAACTTATCTTTTGTTGCTTGGCTTATAATTTGGATAAACGGAAAGGAATGATTATACCAGCAGAATGGACTGTAGTGAAGGATAGACTGAGCAGCTGGGGAGGCGGAGAAGAAATAGAAGATCGGTTGGATGTTTAATCCTTTACCCAAGTGTAGGCAAACAAAGTTTGTGCCTGAAGTATCTTCAGGACTGACGCAACTCGTAGTAAAGGTGAACCAAGCTCTCATCACTCCTTGTCTCAGTATCTCCCTTAATGCAAAGCACATCTCCTTGCGGACATGTATACTGCAATGCATTAAGGGAAGGGCTCTACCCAAACCGGTTTCGACCTGTATTGAGGTCTCGTCAGTGAGAGGCAGACCCAGAAGTGGTGATATATTCTTTCGGTCAAATTGAGAATTTCTTAGTAATATTGTAGGTGTTTATTATTTCAACATGGCCTTTCCCTTAATGCATAGCAGTATACATGTCCGCAAAGAAATGTGCTTTGCATTATGGGAGATACTGAGACAAGGAGTGATAAGAGCTTGGTCCACCTTTACTACGAGTTGCCTCAGTCCTGAAGATACTTCAGGCACAAACTTTGTTTGCTTACACTTGGGTAAAGGATTAAACTAAATTTATTATAGTCTAACGAAGTGTAAAATAAACTTCCAACATCGGTTGGATGGTTTCAAGGTAACAAAGGCTTCTTCATCGTGAAGTGAGCACAGTCCAAGAAAGACATGTTGTACATCTAAACGTATGTCGAAGTACTATTAGATCCCTATAAATATGCTATGATAAAATTACGCAGTTCTTTCAACATGGATGGCTTAAAAATAATACATTTAGCATACTATGCTCTCATTTTTAATAAGCGATCTGTTGGTTCTTTTGATGATGTATTGGTTCGCTAGCCATTCAGAAATAACAGCATGAGAAACCCCAATAGATATACTGGATGTCCAGTTTATCCGAAACGTATATCAAGTAGCAGCAGTTTTAACTTTAAACGAACTTTGCATGGCAACTGGAGGCGCTTCGTAAGAACGCACACTCACCTCCCCCTCCTGCAGCTGTCTCGGATCGGAGTATGGTGGAGTCTCTTTCTCGAACGGCTCCTTCCACTTCGTCTGCAGGATGCAATGGAACTTGCATTACTCGGCAACTTGACCGTTTTCTTGTTGTGTGTCCACAGCATCCGTAGTTGACAGGATGAACTCTGTGATTTCGCCTTCTACTACCTAAACTGAGAGCGAGTCCGTGTCTTCAAAATAACAGAAGACCACGTTGTATTGCTATTTGATCAGTTGTGGCTCATCTGTCCGGATTACGCGATGTTTGTAACCTTCCATGGATCTATCACGTCACCAAGCTGTCGCAGGTCACATCACTTCCATTGCTTAGAAGATTTTTTGTTTATTGGCACGCTCCGACTATATTGCATGTAAACTCCTTAGCAGGATGGATGTCGACATTTATTTATTATTATTACTTTTTGAATTACAGCCAAAGCAACTCGTGCTGCGAGGTCTGTATTATGTCTGTCAACTGCTTATCCTTCTGACTGGTTTGCTGTTTTCAGGATGAAAATGTTTCTCTCCTGGAAAACCCCTGTTTTCCAAGAGGGAAAACCTGCCACCTTCGTATGACAAACCGATTAAGTCATCTTCGGTTGAAAAGCCCTTATAAAGGTTCTTCTTGTCCTAAATAGGATTTAAACCGTCTGCAACTAAAGGGCGTTGTCGTTACCGACCGAGCTACGGAGGGCCCAACCAGATAGTACACCTTGTACACGCACTAGTTGCACTGGCGCATCTGTCACTAAGTACATACAATGTTTAAAATCACTTAATTGATTGTAAGTTGCACTGTTAATCCGTTATAGCTTTGAATCACACACACACACACACACACACACGATGTGCTTTAGAATATAATGCCCATCTAACAAACACTGTAACAGTCAACATGCAAGTAGTTTCAAATTTAATTTCCTTAATAACAAATCGGTTGTGTTTCCAAAATTACGTTAGATTTGCAACAAAGACATTAATACTCAATAGCTCGTGACATGAAAATTTCCATAGATTTTACCATTCGTTTTATGTTTCTTTGATTGCAATGGCAAGGAGTATTTCCAAAAAAAGAAAAAAGAAGTCCTAGTTGTAAAATAGGAGACAAACCAAGCGAATGCAGTTAGCGGGGATGGGGGGGGGGGCATTCATTATTTTGCCTACTAAATATGTGTTGTCTGCAGAGAACATCGACTTTGATATGTTTTCTGTAAGAAAACTACCTTGGAACAAAATTAAGACAGTTACATTTGAAAATTACAGCAGGGCTCTCTCGACAACCAAATTCCGACATCTTTTGTGTGTGTGTGTGTGTGTGTGTGTGTGTGCGCGCGCGCTCGCGCGCGTGCATGTAACGCTAGCTTCAAAATTTGTCAATCAATGTCATTTATTTTTATTGATTGGATTCCCTGACTATTTAATAAATATGGCTACAAAGACGGAGATTCGAAATTCGAATATTTCGTACCGAAGGGCGTTGAAAGATTCCCCTCCCCCCTAATGAAACGGACAAATTTGTCAGGGAACATTGACATATAATACTTTTTCTCATCATCTGAGGTGCTGTGCCTTTGTATACATAAAATGTTTACCTGAGACGAAATGGAAGATAGTTGAACACCCCCACACACACCGGAAATCACTGTTTTGAGATTTTAATTTAAAAAAAAAGTTGATGTGTGACTGATAATGTGAATCGGCTTACCCCAAAATCCTATGAACTGAAGGCAGCGTGGGTGCGGGAATATTAACAAAAGATTATTTTAAGTAAAAATGCTAACAGTTCCACCGAAATCATACGTAGTTTAATCAAAGCATACGTAGGTTGAGTGCTACGAACCTTATTTTGACATGATCCGAGAATTACGAATACCACTTCAGCTGAATAAATGACGGCATCGCTATAAGATGACGAGTTCAGAAACGGTGAGTGTATATGCGATGGGGGAGGTCAAAGAATCAGTATGAAAGAAAGAAATCGTCGATCAATCAATCCGACTGCTTTCTCTTGTCTCCAGGAGTTTGAAGGTTTCGTGAGTGAAATTTTCAAACGTGAGAACAGTATTACACAGCTAAGCAGAATCTGGGATTTAAAATGGGTAAGTTAGTTGTTTAAATAAAATTAACATTTGTAAATTCTAATGAATTGTACTCCTGATATGCTTATGAAAGAAATTGTGTGTGTGTGTGTGTGTGTGTGTGTGTGTGTGTGTGTGTGTGTGTGTGTGTGTGTGTGTGTGTGTGTGTGTGTGTGTGTGTTGCGGTGTTTCTAAAAAGCGTACATGTAGAATGCTACCTTCAGCAAAGCAGTCACTGAAAAAAAAAATTGCTTTGGTATACAAAAGGAAAAGCGTTTTCAAATCGGCGAAGGTTTTAGATACTTCGACACTGCCAGAGAAATTGAAGGACGAAATGTTTGCCCATCCTCACGTGTGACGAACGACGACATACCCACTTACCAAATGAATAAGGAAAAATCGTAAGACGGGAGTTCGCTCAGGACTTTGGGTCAGACTCGGTTAAATGCCTCGGAGATGTGGAAAGCAGCAAATAACTTTTGGGTTTCCCTAAACTCTTTTCAGAGACAAAAGTGAAAGAAGAGAGAAGAAAATCTCGCTGTCGAGTGTTGCCAACAGAACTCTTGATTAGACCATTTGGAGATGGCCGTTCATACCAGGGAAGGAATAAATGGGAATCGTAAAGAAAAACTTAAGATTCTACTGAATAATGATCCGCCCTCCAACGTAGAAAGAAAATCCGCCTACAAAACTCACCCACAAAGACTCTCCGGTCAAATGTTTCAAAGATGTTCTTCAAGTTCCATCTTATGGTCTTCGTGAGTGAGTTTTGTAGGCGGATTTTCTTTCTACGTTGGAGGGCGGATCATTATTCAGTAGAATCTTAAGTTTTTCTTTACGATTCCCATTTATTCCTTCCCTGGTATGAACGGCCATCTCCAAATGGTCTAATCAAGAGTTCTGTTGGCAACAACACTCGACAGCGCACTCCTTTCTTCATTTGGATGTCTCGCAATACACAAACCTTCAGTTCCTTCAATGTAAACGTCATTTCATGTCATCTTTTTCACAAAAAGAGCTTTTTTTTTTTTTAGTTTTTCTAACACAAAACAAAGCAATCTGGAATGAATTTCATATCTTTTTTACACTAGCGTTCATTTTCTCGTCATTTAAGAAACGAAGCTTTGTCTTTCATACGAGCTCTGTACTGTTTCCGAGCAATTTATAAATTCTGCACGACTTCAGAACATGGTTCAAGTAGAGATCATCAAATTCATGACTATGAGGTTGGTTATTTACATTACACAAAAACAACTGAGTCTCCGAGGAGAGTTGATTGCTTTCCTATTTGCATGTTATGTGAGATAAAGATGCTCAAACTCCGAGATTCTGGAAGAAAAACAAAAAAAAAAAAAATACGCCACCGCATGAGACTGGCTAACTCAACTTTAGCTCCAAAGCCCATAAATATTTCTCTCGTCCTACCATGCAAATCGAAGCCAGGTTTGTCGAACCTGGCTTCGATTTCAAATTCCGACGTCATTACTAAAGTCAATCAAAACAACACGTGGACATTTTTCAGGGCGTTGTTTTGTTTGGTGGAACTGTTGGAGAAAATCGACAGTAATGTCTATTATAAGGAAACCAACATCTCAATTGTATGGCTGAACGAATATTGTCTGGTGTCGAGATTAATTCCTCTGACGTCAGTGGAGTTTCTATCTCTCTGGAAGCAAATGTTAGCTCTCTCGCAGTGACCAGACGGACGCACCAGTGTTATGCATACCTCAACGCTTGTGACTACGAATAAAATGTCAAAGCACATTCTAGACCCGTGAAATTTCAGACGCGCCTTAAAAATTTACTTTTTTTTTCTTCTTCTCAAGAAAAGCGGCTTAAAGAAACTCGGAGACGTTGCATTTCTTTCCTTTTCTTTTTTTTCATCTGGCGCTATCCGTGTTCAGTTTTGTCTGGTTTCTACCATTTATTTATTTTTATTGTCAAAAGCGCACGCCCACCAAGATAAAACCCGAAGACGTTTCAAATTCAGTTATTGTCTCCGTGTGAGAGGGAACTGCAATCTTCGAGGCACGAGCGAATCTCCATCCCTCTTGCTTACTACAAACCCTGAACATCTCCGCTTCTGCACTGTATCATCAACTGTGAATAATCTGCGTATTGGACCAGATTTCGGCTTTTGTTTCCCCTCTCCATATTCGAAGTCTTATCGAGTATCATCCCTTATTTCAATGCAAAGGAAGTTATCGTCTTTATATAACACCCATTCCTGTTTTTTCCCCACCGCTTCTAGTTTTAGAATAAATAGAACTAAAACCGATTGTTGAGAATATACTATCGTGTGAACAGACGATAGTATATCGAAATACGTCCATTGTTAAGAATTTCTCAACAATCGGTTTTAGTTTACGTAGAAACTTGCATCATTAATCTAAATGATATTTATTTATTCCACTCACGTGCCATTTCGTACAGATTTCCATGTTAACAACTTCTAACCAAACGTAAACCAGAAAATTCTTTCCATATTGACCTAACTTTCAACAGTCAATATCATAAGTGAGATTAGCGTATTACTAAACCATTACTTTATTTCTACTCCTTCGTGATTTTTTTAAACAAAGCTTGTCTATTTGCACTACTAGATGGCGCTTCAATACAACCTTCTGAAGAAATTACAAAAATTGAAAGTTTGTGCTACTTACAAACTTAAAGAGTTCCTTATACTTTGTGTAGTGCGCAGACTCAGTAAGTATCTACTTTACTTTCGAGAAATACGCAAGCCATTATCTCTGATTGGTTTATTTTTATCTTTTTGACCTCTGAACAGGAGCCAAACTGTTAAAATAGTTTTGGGAAGTATACCTTAAGGAATTTTTTAATGAATGTCAAGGTTCAAGACGTCAGTTTCATCGACAAGTTCATTAGCAGACTTAAAACAACATTTCCCAGTTTAATTATATTTCGATTTACTTTTAATATGCTATTTATGTTTCCATTTTTTACGTTTAATCCAAGAATTCAAACTTTCATTTAATAAAATTGTCTGCATTTAATTCTTAATTATTATTATTATTATTATTAGTTACCAAACGCTTGCTTTAACTAATAACAGTTCGGTATGCAACTTATCAAAATTCTTTTAGTCTTTTTCACTATTCTCTCTCTCTCTCTCTCTCGCTTTCTCTCTCCTTTCTTTTAAGTCTGTGTGTACTTTTGTTTAAATTTCGAGTTTTTTTCCGCAGCTTCCGGTGCTCTTTCATATGGACATAATGAGTCTTATTTAACTTCCTGTATGATTAACTTTTGACTTTACACACATAAAAGAAAAAAATATTTTTCTGTTACGTAAATTTTTCTTAACAAGAAAACATAAACATATCTGCTAAGCCTAAGACTTTTTCCATTATATTGTAGAACGGCGTTTACTTAAAATATTAACATGCAGACGACAGTCTCATTTCACACTAGAATTATAAATTGGTGGAACTCGTTCATTGTTGCTTCACGACAATCGTTTGGATTTCTGCAATTCATTGTTGGGTTTCTGCATTGTTGTAATGTGAGCAGTTCTTTCAGTTTCCACGATTGCGTTCGGATTAGTCTGAAATAATGCAAAAACAATAAATTATCACCGATATTGACAACAGCTTGTTTTAGCATCCAGTTCGTATTGAACTATCGCATATAGTACGAAATTCTTTTATCAGTGATTCCTTCTGTTCTTCAAGATTTATTTATTTCTCATTCAGTTCATTTCAAGTAAAACAATGCGGGGAGAAGGAGTTCTAGGCGAAACTTGCATGTACCAGTTCAAAAATGTAGAATTTCTTTATATTAGTGAAAAGGCAACTCAAATTATGATGCCGCTCTGAATTTGGGGGCATTGACTAAAAATAAAAAATAAAAATAAGGAACAAATATGTAGCAACCGTTGCAATCAATTAGACTGCGTGCAGTGTGATAGGACTTCTTAATCGCCCCCTTATAACATGCTCAAGGCACGAAGAATGCATTTGTGATCGAAGTACTCAAACTCGCTTTTTACATGAGATTTGCTTTGAAAATAAACATTCAGAATCTTTTTAAAAATGGCCGGAATAGAAGTAAATATCAAGCAGTTATAAATACTTTCCTATTTTCGCGAACCTAGTCGTAAGACTTGACGTAAGAGATTCCCTTTCGGCAAATCAATGCTTATATGTCACTGTCTTCATTAGTTTCGGACTTTGTTTTCTAATAAGTGTCCTTGCATTCGTATTCTTTTCTAACTGATAAGATTATCGTTAAGGTCAGAAGGTCAAGGCTTCCATTCCCTCCCCCCGTTTTTTTCTTCTATTTATTCACATTGCATAGAATTGTTCGAGAGGCACCCTCTGCGGTTATATTTCTCTCTCTCTCTCTCTCTCTCTCTCCCCTCCCTCTTTCGACATTTGTTAGTGTGGCGATTTCGAGATAATGGCTGTAAATCTAAGAAATCATTTTTAACATCTTCATTGCCTGCAGCACCAGCCGATGTCTTGAAGAATAAACGGACATCAAACAGGCAAACTATCGCTCTTTATTACGGCTGGAAAACGTGATGTATTGCTTCACATTTCCTTCTGCAACCGTCAATAGCTCCGGAGTATGTTTTGCTCAGAAACTCGACTGAAGTGGACTGCATGGCGTGGCCTTGGATGACTGTGACGTCATTTAGAAAAGACTGAAGGACACGCCAGTAAATCGATATCATAGTTTGTTTGCTTATTTAAACAACACGAGCGGATTATTGTCATGATTGCTACGTGGTCCTCGCAAGAAACTCCACGAGTTACATCACACACACGGAAGACCCCATTTCTGGTTTCAATTACCAGATATAATTGGGTCTTGTTCCGTTGGTTCTGAAGATGTAACCACTAAGATATCAGCTCTGCCGATGATGGTAAACCTTCCATAAGGGTGCCCTTGAATTTCTAGCTCATTTATTGGAAATATTCTAAAGTCGCGACAACCATTACAATTCGGATGTGGATAAACACAAACGCAGCATTCTCCATACGTAAAACTCTCGGATCACATCGTAATAAACACCAGAGACTCTACTGTAGGGCGCATGCGTAATTTCTTGACTGATATTCAGGCACTTTAGGTATTTGAAATATTATGTATTGCTTTAAATGGCGAAACCTAATTTAATCTTTCGTTTTTTTAACATTTGACATGTAGTAGACATGCATTATTTTTAAATTTTCACGGAATATTAAAATTAAAAAATATTGGAAAGACAGCGAAATTATTCTAAATTATTTAAACGTATTTTCATTTCCTTTATTTCTTTATTTATTTAAAAATGGAAGTTTATTTTGTTTTTTATTTTACACAAGAGTGCCTCTTAAACGAGTTCGAGCGTGTCTGTGTAATAGATTAAGTTCTTTCGATTGATCTCGTGAAAAGAAGCCGTCAAAGGTTAGAAGCCAAGACTCGAAGCCTCACAATTGTGGCTTTATGCTGACCTATAAACATGCAATGCAACGAGAAATTTGCTGAAGTTGATTCTGTGACCTGCTTATGAAGTAATCCCTTCATTCGGAATAAAAAAAAAAGAAGACAATTCATTTTAATAATAAAAAAAGAATAACATAAAGTTTTATAACTTTAGAGGCTTCTTTCAAAAGTATAACTTCATCATATAACTTTAGCAAGGAGTTAAAAGTTGCAAAGATATAGTGAAACTGTACAGTTGATTGAAAAAACATCGACGACGCGTAATGCGCATGCTTAAAAAGAGACTCCTGCGAACAATAAGAGAATATTGAACAATGACATATTTGTGCAATGAATGCCTCAATTGTTTCCGTACTCATTACATCGATGTGTGGAATCACAGAAAGTGAAAAGAATGTCGAACTTTTATCACCGGATATAATCTTTGGTTTTTAATTGAAAAGAAAGAAAAATCGCATTTTTAACAACATAAAATTCTAGCATATTAGGGATTTAAACAAATGGTAAAATAGGTTGAGGTAAGAAAGAATATTCAGTCGATAAAAGGGAATTTTGTTATTAGCATAAATCGAATTTAAATGCGAAACCGCGTACGAATCAGCTATTCGATTTGTATTAGTTAGAAAAGCATAACCACTGCTATTTCATGCTCTCGAGTCCAAGTCTCTTGCGACTTCATCCAACAAGTTCACCCGAGTTCGCTGCTCAAAATATTTACACAAATCCTGTGTTTTAGCTTCGAATGTAACCTGCGATGTTTTATATTTGTATTTATTTTATTTATTTATATTTTGGCTCTCGACGATATCGAATTTTCTTGCCTTCAATACCGACTTAAACATCAGACACCAATAAAATATAAAAAAATTTAAAAAAATTAAAAAAACGTCACAGAGTGTGAGTAATCTGCAGATGGTAAGAAGAATGGAAAATAATAGATGTATCGTTTCTGACCAGAAATTTCCTTCAGATAAACCAAAATGAGCAGGAGCATTGTCATGGTGAAGAAACAAAGAAACTATTTTATGCTACTTCTTGGAATTTTTCGCTAAACATCTTAAAGACATAACAAACATCTTCTCAGAACACATTCTCAAAGATATTGCATCAGAATAGAAATACTGATTGATAGGTTTCATCCACAGGAGAGGAATTGATAAATTGCAATTCCATGAATGTGAAAAAAAAAAACCAAAAAAACGAACACACATCACTTTAATTTTGAACCTGGAATCCAACCAAATATTTGAGTTCTTTAGATGTGTGCGCTCTTTGAAGTGTGTCATTTTTCTGATGGATTCAAAATCGCAGAGGGAGAAATCAATGGCGAATGGTCAATCAGATTCTATTCTGCGTACCTCTGGCGCGCGCCGAAGTTATTATATTAGCTAAGTAGCATCATCTGCGTTTAGTCTGGAAACCTTTTGATCATTTATTCAAAACTGTGTATTACGGGAGGAAGGGGTTTGGTTTACCCAGATTTTTATTAGCGTTCATTATTGTTTGAGCAGGAGCAGTTTGGACTCGGAAGTTTGAAGTAATTATTGCAGATCTTCCATCTTTTGTAAGTGCTATTGATGGTGAGAGGTCAATTTTCTCCAAAACAGGAGTGTGGTGGAGGAAAAGCGGTCAAAATTCCATTGACGAATGAAAATATCTCTTTAATTATTTATTTGTTTTGTATTATTTTTATATAAGGCAAATACAAAATAAATGAACGCGTTTTTCTTCCCTTATCTTAACTTTAGATTAAGAAACTCAATGTTTTATTACCGTTAATTATATATATATATATATATAATTTTTTATATATATATATATAAAAAAATATATATATATATATATATATATATTTTTTTTTTGCATTGCCTTATAAGTGAAAGAGAAAAATCAATGTAATGACGAGGAAATCAGGTTAAAAAAATCTGGCAATTGACAGTTGAACTTGCGAACTAATGTTTACAATTTTGGCAGCACACTTCTGTCCCAGATCATCTAAAAGCAAAGCAGAAAAGAGATTTTTTTTTTTTTTTACTGTCTATCTCTCTAAGAGACTGATGTAACCTTCATGTTGACACTACAGAAGGCTCTTAAAGTGGCCTCTTTCGATAATGGTTCATTGACCTTACATTAACTGTACCGAACAGAACAACGCCACTGTATAATTAGTCAATTTGCGCTATTATAGCCGCAATGACGACATTGCCAGCAATTCCATTTACTGTCAGTGGCTTGGGGAAAATATCCACAGTAATCTCAGCAATTCCGCTTTGTTTTAACATCTTTATTTAGACTATTTTGACACCACTTCACGCTCGTGTTTTTTTTTGTTTTTTTTTTTATTACTTACAGCGCCCTCTTACAATTCCACTTGATGCACTCGACTAGGAGTTTGTTAAATATAAGAACTAAATCCGACCGTATTTTTCATCCCCGAATATTAATCATTCGAGACTGTGTAGCTGGCCATGATTGCGATAAAATAACTTTACCGCAGTACTAACACTGTCACACCAGCTATGGTCGTCCCCTCTCCTAAACACTGACTAATGAAACTTGGCGTGACCTCTCGCTCTACCCACATTTTTTAAGGGAAAAAAATTAAAATTCGACGTTCATTAGTTAGCTACTGTTCGTCTGGAAGTACACACAACAGACGCTATGTCCAGGCCATGTTTCTCCAGTAGATCACCATGGCAACCAGGTAAAGATGGTCAGCGCCCTCTGTAATTAAGTGGCAGGTAACTGTGCCTTATCAACCTATCAGGTCTAACGAGACTTCAACAGTAGCGCCCCGTGGTGAGTGATTTATGATTTCTTGTCATGGTGGCAAAAATGGGTCCGGTAATGAGCAAAGTTGATAAAATTGAGAATAAGTTTGTGCACGGCAACGTTATGAAGGTTCTGTTGCTTTCGATTCATTGCCACGACGCTTCAGTTCGTTGAAACCGTACGGAACAATCGCTAGGAGACGCAGACGATTTGCAAATGACAGCACAGTTTGGGTTTTTTGCGAGGTTCTAGACAGCCTATTATTTGACAACAATCGGATAATATTTTTTCGGTAATTAGGCCCGAGTTTAAGCGCTGACAGTTGTAGATGATGATTTATCAGGCTGGTGACTCTTCTGACGTAGCCGATGTTGCTTTAATATTAAAACCGTTGCTACACGTCACCCCCCTAATAGTGTGCGAAGTGCCAAGAACCGGATGCCTGTGCCATTATTCTTGCTTGCCTTGTTACAGTGTGCTGTCATATCTACAGGCTTGTAACACATCCGCGGACCGCGTACACAGGTCCTAAATCAAAAGGATAAGCGGGATGACAGCCACAGAAGCAGGTGCTTATCGATTTAACACATTGTCTTCGACAGCTCTTTAACTGATAATTTCTTATTAGCGCACGACCAATACTATGTATACATTGACATCGTTGAAGTGTCTGTTTTATCGAGCAATTACCTGGTATACATCCTGTAATATTTTATTACGTGTACAATTATACACCTAATGAGGCTCTCTGTGTTGACTCCTATCTTGCTCTGTGTCGCGTCGCATACATTATGCCAACGCTATTCATGCTGTATTCCAGGCACACTACCATAAATAACTCACTAACTTACCTATACAGCTGTCTGTAAATACGTACCATAAATATCTCTACGCCAGTAGCGCTAATTCCATTGTTATAGTCACATACACACATTCACAAAAGGATACAGTGTAGCAAAATCAATGTTACCTTAGCTGTTCATCATTAAAATACATGTTAAAATTTTAATATTGTTAACAATTAAATTGTATTTAAAATTATTCATTTAAAAGAATTCTAATATTTTAAAATGTTCTGAAATTTCTTGAATAATAAGCTATTTTTATATACACCTTAAATAGTTAAATATATTGTTTTCATAAGTTTTATATGATGAACTTTAAGCTGAGAAAAAAAAAAATGGCGGCTCGCGTGTTAGTGTTTTGTGTCGTGTGTTATTGATGGTGAATTGTGTATTTGACTGATAAGTTTTCAGAGATTTATGCTTATATTCATTAGTAATATCAGTTATTTGCTTGCCGCAATAAACAGGCATTTTACATTTTATTTCCCATACAAGGTAAGTCAACTGACTTCGCAAAGGCGATACGCTAGGCCTACTGCCATTAGTGTCGTTGTTGTATTTTAACATCTTGTTGCTAGTTGACGCGCCTATGCTTGATATTGCTGGTAGTCCTATGCGGCTGCGGGATATTTTACAAAAACTTCTGCTGGCAGGTCTTTAGACCTGCGGGATATTTTATTAACGCACATACGCAACTAAATCGATATGAGCGTGCCTGACCTGGACGTATTTGCTGATCTGCTCGAAAGAGAGCCAGCTCTTGAACTCATTGATAAACTACAAAAGAAGTTCAAGTTGACATGGCCTACTAGCATGATTGACCCCGACATTATTATTGAGTCACTCGATAAAAAGCTAGCACTCAGTTTTATTAAAAAGCTCCTCAAAAAGTTTGAACGGGATTGGCCCGGCTACTTAAATTTGTATTCCTCACCTGAAGTTGAAGTTGAGGAAAATGAAGACTCCCCACAAGTGGAGGAAAAACGCAATCTAGTTGTCTCTACCTCTAATCCTTCTGATCAAGAAGAAACTCACGCACGTAAGAAGAGAAAAATTCTTGCTGCTGAATCAACAAATGTTGTTGGTATGGAAGAGGATGTTCCCATTTCAGATCCCTCTGTTTCCCACAATGAAAAGGTGCCACCGATTATCCTAAGGGAAAAGCAGAGATGGACAACACTCAGAACCATCATGGCAAATTCACAAATTCATTACACGTCTGCTAAAAATGCAGACGAGGGAATACGAATTCAGCCCACCACGGTGGCTGACTATAGAAACCTTACAAAGGAACTGGATACTAGAGGAACCCAATATCACACATTTTCACTTGCCTCTGAAAAAAATCTGAAAGTAGTCTTACGAGGAGTCTCTGAGGATATTGACACAGATGAAATAGTTACTGACCTTAACCTACAGGAACTACCCCCCATAAAGGTCACTAGAATGTTTAGATCAAATAAGACACCTATGCCTTTAGTCTTAGTAGAAATTCATAACATCTACAAAGACATTTATAATTTAAAATCAATCTGTGGACTCAAAATCACCACAGAACCATTGAGAAAGAAATCATCTTCTGGGCAGTGCCACCGGTGCCAAAAATTTGGCCATGCCCAGAAGCTATGCAAAGCTCAGTTCAGATGCGTAAAATGTGGCGAGAATCACCCCACAAACACCTGCGCCAAGCCAAAAACCACCCCGGCTAAGTGCGCTAATTGTGGGGGTCCCCACCCTGCTAATTATAGAGGGTGTATGCATCATCCCAAAAACAGATGGAATGATCCCAGTCATCAATCTACCTCGTCATCTAATGCGAGAGTTCCTGAAGCTCAGGCTACTCAGTTCTCCAAGAGTGAGAACATGACAACTGGTGCTCGCCCATCATTAACTGAGCCCCTTAAGAAAACGAATCTTCAACATCAAGTAAGAACATATGCTGATGTGGCCCGCTCCAAACAGATAGTACAAACCCAGAACCGGAATACTCCACACTCAAATCTATCAGCTGTTATCACCTCTTCTCTTGCAAACATGCTCCAGGATTTCAGCAACTCAAATCCATCCTTAAGTGTCACAAAAAGATTCCTACAGCAAACCCAATCCATATTATCTGCACTCTCTGATGCATAGGAAAAAAATCGTCCCAAACTCTCTTAGGATTATCGGTTGGAATGCCAACGGTATAAAAAACAAACTATTAGAAATCCAGGAATTTAATAATAGATACAACCCAGATATACTGCTAATTAATGAAACTCACCTGAGGCCTGCTGACACCCTGAAAATCAGAGGGTATCAGATTTACAGAAACGACAGGCTTGGGTATAGAGGTGGAGGTACAGCCACTCTTATCAAAAGCTATATCAATCATCACTCAATAACCAACCCTACTACCACCAACCTCGAAATCACAGGAATCAATGTTCTCACAAACTCAATTGGGAACCTCAAAATTTTTTCTGCTTACAACCCTCCATTAAAGACATTATTGACCTCAGATCTGGATGCCATCCTTGGAGTAAAAGGACCGATCATCATCGCTGGAGACCTCAATGCAAAGCATCCTGCTTGGAACAGTAAATCCACTAACAAAAATGGTCGTATCCTTTCTAGCTACACAGGATTAAACCATGCTGTTGTGGCTGGACCTACCGAACCAACTCATCTCAGTACATCTGGCACTGCTGACATCTTGGATATAGCCATCCTGCAAGACATTAAACTACAGTACAGCCTTACATCACTAAACGAGCTGTCGTCGGATCACAACCCAATTCTACTGCAATTGGGAGAACAAGAATGCCTGTCTCCTCCTCATTCAGGCATATCGTGGGAGAGATTGTCTAAAGCACTTCGGGATCAAATAGGACCCGTCCCACACATATGCACACCAGAAGATGTGGATTCTGCAGTGACTAGCCTCACCCAACAGATTAAGTCCGCTATAATGGTTGCAACCTTCCAGAAACCTGTTCCCAAGCCTGATCGTTTGCCTGAGGACATTATGGACCTGATCAGAGAGAAGAACAGAGCTAGGAAGAGATTTCGTAACACTCGCGCTCCTCAGGATAAGACAGTGCTTAATAGATTGAATGGAGCAGTAAGAGATGCACTTAAAACGCATAGAAACGAAGTTTGGGATAAAAAGTTAGCCTCTATCTCACCTATTGATCACTCTATCTGGGGCCTACTGAGAAACATCAAAAACAAAAACAGATCCCTCCCCCCTATAATCTCAAACCAGGGCCTAATCCACACAGATGCAGATAAGGCAGAAGCCATACTTAAAAATCTTGAGGATCAGTGCAAACCATCTTATAACAACATTGATTTCAATCATCTGTATAAAATCCACAGACAGGTTAGACATGCACTAAACCTCCCGGATACCAGTGCTGATCATATTGCACCCGCATCACCTGTTGAATTATATGATATTATTAAAAAACTTAAGAACAATAAAGCTCCTGGACCAGACAGCATCTCAAACAGGGTGATCAAGCTGCTGCCTCGAAAAGCTATAGTGCATCTGACCAGTATAATAAATGCAATCTTAAGACTTCACTATTTTCCTTCCACCTGGAAACTGGCTGATGTGATTCCTATACATAAGCCAGGCAAAGACCCACACTTACCGCAGAATTATCGTCCAATCAGTCTCATCTCCAACCTGGGTAAGATTGCAGAGAAGGTCATCCTCTCACGACTCCAAACCTCAATAAATGACCTAAACATCCTCCCTAAAGAACAGTTTGGTTTTCGGCAACACCATAGTACTACCCAGCAAATCCATAGAATTGTGGAATATATCATCACCAGCTACAACTGGCACCAGTACACAGGAGCTGTTTTCCTAGACCTATCTAAAGCATTTGATAAAATCTGGCATTTTGGACTCCTGCACAAACTTATCTCAGCCGGCATCTCACTAAAAATGGTTCATCTAATCCGTTCATATCTTCAGAATAGATCAATGCAAGTTAAAATTAACGGTTCTATATCGTCCCAGCGCCATATCTTTGCTGGAGTGCCACAGGGATCTCTACTGGCTCCATTGCTGTTTTCTGTATACATGTCAGACATCCCTCACAATCCGATGACTTCCATTTTAGCGCTGTATGCGGACGATACGGCAATACTAACCAGATCCCTCAGACCCCACTTCGTTACTAGAAAGCTTCAAGAAAACATTCTAAAGCTGGAGGGTTGGTTCTCTAGGTGGAGATTGGAAGTCAACCCCCTGAAAAGCTCAGCGGTTCTTTTCTCAAAAAGGCCAATGTCTCCTGCAGGAGATGTGTTACTATTCAATACTAAAATTCCCTGGCAGACAGAAACAAATTACCTGGGTGTAATTCTCGACAAAAAGCTATCTTTCAACCAACATATCAAGTCTGCATGTGCAAAAGCATCTAAAGCCATAGCTCAGATTTACCCGCTAATTAATAGAAATAGCAAGCTCAGCAACAGAATCAAATTGCAACTTTACCAGATGACGATTCGTCCCATAATCACCTATGCCTCTCCAGCCTGGAGCCACACCTCTAACGCTAACATTATCAAGATTCAGCGTGTGCAGAACAAGTGCTTGAGAATGATTCTGAACGCCCCGTGGTATGTTAGAAACAGCCAGCTCCATAGAGACACAAATATTCCATATATTCTCTCTTATCTACAATCCTTAGCTTCCAAGTTTTTTCTAAAGACGTCCACACACCCCAATGATTTGATTCAACAAGCTGCAGCATATGAGCCAACGGACATATTCAAATATAGAAGACCAAAAACTATATTAGCCTCCTATAACGATGCATAATCTCCATGCCCATTCAGGGCGAGCAAACTGCTCGTAAATTTTACCCTCACTGTAACCACGACAGATAGCGGGGAATATGAAAAGCATCTTGCTTCACCCTTAAAGACATAAATGTCAATTGTCAATTGTCAATTAAGCTGAGAAGTGTCTGTTAGATTTCTCGGTATTTTATTGAAAATAATAAAGTGAAAAAAAAAGTGGTTTGTGTTGTCATTATTCCTATTTGAGTATGAATATAACAATAAAAAGGAAAAGTCTGGCACTGATAGCCTTTTTCAGAAGCCAAGCCGTGTCCCTCACGTATTTTTCGATTATTTTTACTTGAAGTAGATAACACTTTCGCAATGAAATGTTTAACAAGGTCTTAAGGCAAAAAAAGGTCTTCATCGTTGCAAGATGGTATTAAATTGTGCTTAGACATAATTCATGAAATGTCTGTGTTCAGCGATCATGTAAATTATTCTGATTAATTCCAAGACCACATAGTATTTTGAAACTCGAAACTGGCTAATAATTATTTGTATAAAGAAGCTCACAGAAATTATTATAACGAGAGCCATCGAATTACTTTACACACTTGAGTTGTAGTATTGTCCGACCACCGAAAGGCGATTCTGAGATAAGTAACCAATAACTGAACAGATGTTTTCTTTAATAATCAGTTCATATGTCCATTTTAAGGGGAAGATAATCTGAATTACATTTACAGCGCCCTCTTGAATTTCCTGTATTTGTTCAGACCAATGATTGCAACTAATATAAGATTTAAAAAAAAAAAAAAAAAACTTCCCGATTACAGAGAACTCTCTAGGGTATTCTGGAAGTATTTGTAAATGAAAACAGACTTATTAATTACGCTGTGACGTATATTATTATGTTGCCAGCGACTGCATTTCTATAAATGAACCAAACACCAAAAGGCAAAACTAAAATTATAAATTTAACGCTTTTTGTTCTCTCTTTCTTTTTTCATTTATTCATTCGCTGTCGTTAATGCGAGTGTTTCCTTGGTGACTGTCGACAAGTATGTCTCGTGGTCGTGAATGATGCTCGTGTAAGTTATCGTCTGCTAGCTTGCTTTTGGCGGGAAAGCGATGCTTTAGGCTTCAGTGACGAACGAATGCTTCTCGACGTTCATTTCGAGACGCTGCCGCGCGGCGAAAGATTTATTAGGTGCGATATCTCCGGTGTTCGAGTCAGGACACCTTCAAAAGACTGAGGGAGGGAGGGGGGACTGTGCTGAAATTGCCAAACATTTAATTTATCAGCTGTGCCACGATTATCAGTCCCTGGCCGACTGTTGCTATTTGCAAGACTGGTAACGTTTTAAACACAGCGCTCATCCAAAGGAAATTACTCTGCAACTATTTCTCTCAGTCGAGGCTCTGCTGCCTCCAGGCGGCAGCGTTCAATAACACAGGAATACCGGCCATCTAACAGGGAAACCCATTAAACAGCCTATAATTTTTCAGGGCAAAAACTTTTCTATGAACCAAGTCCTTATTGGCTAGCTGCGCTCAGGCATAGAAGACAAACGGTTACGTCTGCGCCTGGGCGCGCGTGCACCCGCGCCGCGAGCACAGCCATAACTCACTCGTCGTACACTGCTGAGGGCAGGCACGAAAAGGCTTTCTTGAGCAATCTGTTAAAGACCCCCTTAACCTCTTACTATTTCTTCTGCACTTCACACACACACATACATAAACATGTTGGCCACTTTTTCAACTTTTGACAACCCCACCGTGAACAGCACCCCTTATCACTCGAGAAGAAGGGGGGAGGGGGAATAAAAAAAATTCTTCATGGTCATGAGAGAGAAACTCGGTGACTAGATAAGTTGGTCCCCCCCCAACCCCGGCAAGGATATATAAATTTACCTGTGTATCCGTTTCATTTGCCTTTCCTCTGATTATTGTAATAATGATTTATCGCCCGCCTTTACGCCATTACTCAGATAAAATTATCCGTAATTTATACGGAACAAACGCAACGAACCATTGTACAAATGAACCGACCTCTTTGCATTCCGTAGAAATTAGAGAAACGCATCAACGTTAAGTTCTATCAAAGGGGAGGGCAAAGAAAGATCTCTAATCAGCCGTAATATGTCTCTTCTGGTAAGGTAAGTGGCTAAAGATGTGGAACGAAATGATGAAAGATAAATTCGGACACTCGTCAAGGTTATCTGCTAAACGGAGGTTCAGTATTCGCTTTGATAAAGTTCGGTAAGAAAATTACTCGTGACACAAATCTTTTCGTCCATTAGTTAGCACTAACTCGACTCTTGAAGGGTCCCTTCTCCTTTCAAGTGTTCTTTCTTAACCATTCCATCTGAAAGACACGCTCTGTATAAAATCGCATTTTTAAGGTCTCTGTTTTTAAGCATTTTTCCGTTGTTATAACATTTGTCAGTGGATACTGTTGTAATTAGTGTGCCCTATATATATAAAAGAAATTAACACTGAGCAGATGCATTTCCAGCAAACTTGATCATAAGCTGAGTATATATATATATATATATATATATATATATATATATATATATATATATATATATATATATTTCAATACTTCACAATCAACTGTGATAATTTTTATATATGTATGCATAAATCATTATGAGCAAGCAAAAATATTTTAACTTAAAAGATTATTTAAAAAAAAGGTTTTGTTATATATTTTATATCGCAGATACAAAAAGGTCTCTTCGAATAAGTTTACTTTTTTCTTTCTATTCTTTAAAAAATCTCAAGAAAGGCAAACTTTATTAGATTTATATTTTTATATGTTTTGATTCTTAAAAATATTATCTTACTCTATAAACATTTAGAGTTAGAAATATTTTCCTACAATATATAGACTTCTTCCAATCACTATCATGTTTTTAATTATTGAAATTGGTCATTTATGTAGTTACAGAAAATGTGTATTTCTTGTGATCTAGTTTTGGATGAAAATTGGTGACTTTATTGTTTATAAGCAGAACGTTTCTTTAGTGTTGCTGTAGAATTCACTTAGAGGAGCAACACAAAATCGATCCACTTTGGGTTAAGGAAAAAGTAAGATAATAATATAAATCAATCACTATGGTGGGAAGGGGGAAAAAAGAAAACAAACAGAGGCAACTCTAGAAAGGGGGAAAAAATGTTTCAATAAGATTTTCTTAATACTTCGGCAGTCCAGCATTTCTTATTAATTCTTTTCTTAGAAATAACACTAAACGGGACTGCTGTAAAAAAGCATTGGTGAGTCCGGGAAGAAAAACTTAAATTAAGACCCAAGCTTAGGTTGTAAAGAAATATTCGCTTTGCATAATTACAACAAGATAAAAACCATTGAAAGTAACGATGAAATTTCTCATAACGATGATTATTCGCAATTCAACAATTCCTTGAAAAAGTTTTAGATTCGACTTGAGTTGACTCCTTTTCAGGAGATAGTTTATAAACACTGTTTCATCTGAAGAGGAGTTTAACAAATTTCATGGCGAAGCGGAAAGGCTTCGAACACGACAGATTGTGGAGATATTATTAATTGCCTTAACTTTGCCAAAATTAGGTTTATAGATGGCAACGTACTTGCCAAAAATAAGTTATTGGGGGCCTAATTCATAAATGAAGATGGGATTTAAAAAAAAAAAAAATCAGCTAACGCCTTTTTATTCCCGTTTACGGGAGTAGGCGAGGCCATTTAGCCCTATAATAATAATAATAATAATAATAATAATAATAATAATAATAATAATAATAAAGCAATTCTAATGTATAAGTGCAGAATTACTTTCTTTCTTGAAATGACTAATTTCACAGGACTGTATTATGCAGAAAATGCGCTGCACACTTCCTTATATTTAAGCTTAGATGCCCATATAAGATAACTGCAGATTTTGTTGCTAATATTGAATTGCTAACAAAGTCATTTATTTATTCTGAGAAATGTCTAACTCTAAAAACCTAGGAATATTCTTAGCATAAATGAACTTTTTTAAATAAACATTTTTCAACTCGATTTGCTAGTTAGTTACCTTTTTTTTTTTTTACTAAATTAATATTTCAATTTACAAAACATAATCCAGATCCTCACAGTTTTTTCATTAACTCGCTGATTCGCCAGCTTTGGAATTTTTAAAGAGATCCTTGATATTCTGCAAATACAGCCGCCTAACGAACGAGTTCTGTTCTCTTTTATTCTGGGTTGAAGCAATGCATCCCCTCCGTAGAAACAACTGTCTATTCGCGCAGTATTAATCCTGAGATCATTAAATTGTGATAGAGTTTTACATGCTCATAAAAAAAAAAGAGTTTGGTTTCTAAACAAAAATTAAGTAAATTCAATCTTTCTCTCAGTGCAACGAGGCATTTGCTTCAAAATTGCAATGATATGTGCTTCACTTTTTCAATCACTCTTGCTTCACATTTTTCCATTAGCCAAAACTGTTTTCCTTGATAACATGGTTCAGCTTAGGTTTATAATATGCGAAATGGTTCTCACAATTTCATGGAGTACAGAAATAGTGACACAAGCGAACTGCGTCTATACACTGTAAACACTTGTATCAGATGGAAACCATCTCATTGCATTATATAGGGTGTTTCATAAAGTTTAACCTGAATCGATTAAAATGCTTGCTATATGTCTCTAATGCTGCTTTAGAAGTAGTAACAAATCAAACGTCATATCATTGAGGGAAGTGTCCTACCTTCGGCCACAAACCAGCGCTACATCTGCAGGTTCGTGTAATGATCAAACTCCTTATAAAGACAACACAGATTTGAAATGTTTTAGGCTGTGGATGATTTTCATAGAGCAGTATGAGACTGGGACCACTACTTAATGGAGGCCTGAAGCAGCTTGAAAAAACTTCCATGTTTGGGTTCTATTGGAAGTTTCGGATTCTCTAATCCTTGACGCATTCAAGGTATTAATACTTGTATAGATTTATAAAATTCTGCTGGTGGAAAAAACAAAGAAAAGAAAAAGACGCGTGTGTGAGAGAGAGCAAGTCTTTGACATTCTTCTAGATTTTTTTTTTCTATTTTCTTCGTTAACGAGGTTAACCCATTGTACACTTTCTTCTGAGCATAATTACAGTATAATTAATAATAATAATAATAATAATAATAATAATAATAATAATGAACTTCTCTTAGTGGTTGTGGTTTTCATGGCGAGTAATCACTCATTTTGATCACTTTATCTGTTTGTCACCTAAGAAATGGAAAGAACAGTGAAGACAGTTTGCTTTACTACGTTTGTTGGTTAGCATTACACATACTGTTTCATTTAATGTTGAAAAATTTAATATTATTAATGTACTATAATAATATTATTATTAATGCCTACAATCCTATATTTAGTTACAAGGATAAATGTTGCAAATGTATATTGTTTATATATATACAGTGTTGAGATATAAGAATGTCCTTTTACGTATATAACGACAAAAACACAAATCAAGCGGTGTAAACTGGAATAAAAATTTAACACGAATTTGTTTTCTTTCCCAGGGCATAAAATATGGTGGTCGATCGCAGTCAGAGATGATTATTACTGGAATCCTCTTGGTGACTCGATGATGTCCTTTATGCTTCGATGACTATCTCAGAAGTCCTTCACTGCGAAATTCGCAAGCAGTTACGTCTCTTAACTAGATTTTCTGAGGAATTGTTTATTCAGAACTTTTCCGAAGTAAACGGGAGTCTAAGTAGTGTTTAAAATAGCATCAGCATCAGTTGTGAATGACCACATGTACTTATTTCGTAATAAATTAATTATGCTTAAGAAAGAGTTTAATTCTTCTTCCTGTGCATGAAAAAAAAAAGCTCGCTAAAGTACAATATTAAAATAGCTAAGTACATATTTTAAGTAAACTAATGGCTCTTTTCATTTAAATAATGTAATGAATTAGTACCTGTGCACTGCCGGAGTGTGAGGCACGTGAGTAAATTCCACTATGAGCGTCGTGGTGTTTCTGAATGAAACATCACGACGTTTTCTCTTTCGCACTTGCTCTCTGGATGATAGTTCTCTTAAAAAGCGACTTCGTTGATGGTAGCCTCCCTAAAGTGGTAGCAACCTGATGAACAAACAGCCTGATGACGGAGGCACAAGTGAAGATGGAGGCTGAGGAAATTCACAGTTGTGGTAATGATAACTAACTCCAGAGAGAGAGAAACTTAACTTTTTTCTCACGTATAACATGTCACTATGGTGTCTAGCATATAAGAAGCTTTCCTAAAGAGAAGTTCTGCCATCATCAATAGAAACTTAACTTAGCTTTTTAGTTAAGGTTAGCTGTTCATAACCTTTGACATATTAAGCTGGAATAAGACAGGTTGTCGATCAGTGAATCTCCTTTCGATCAAAGGAACATTGTTCTGATGAGAGAAGACGTAGTTTTAAACTGAAACTAGCATTTAACTCCCTCTCTCTCTCTCTCTTTAAAAAAATTACCTGAAACGAGTCATTATTCTACATGACACGGATATTGCATCCTTTAAAGAAACCACTGGGTTACACTCGAGTGACAGAAGATGACCTGAAAATATAACTTATTGTAACGAAGATGAAAAGAGAGAAGGAACTAGTTTGTCACACTGCAAAGTCAACATATTTTCATAATCTTACATTTTTCTGATTAGAAACATAACATAACATTTATACACTTTAAAAAATATAAAAACATCTGAATATAAATAAAATCGAACTGTTGATTTATCTTATGATTCTAAAATATGGCCGTCATCATTACCTAAATTATCGAAGTTTCTCAAGATGGAAATCATTTTCGCTGCAAATTTTAAAGTTTTTCCTTTAAAAATTATATAATGCAATATGGCAGAGGGAATGTGTAACAGAAGGGCAAAGAGGGGTTAAATATGTTCCGAAAATAAAGGAAACATCGCTTAAGGTGACCTCTGTAAGTAACTTTGGAATAGCCAGAAAATAGACAAGAACATAACGAATATAAGAAATAACAAGCAAATCATGAAATACAATGTCAATTTAAATTTAAAAAAGAATGCAATAATAATCAAAATACTTATAAATAATAATATAAAAGATAAAATATAGCAGAAATCATTCGCATTTTGAATAGCAGATTGGCCGAAGAGGAGTTTTACATCAAGTTAATATTTCATACTATTTGTGTTCTAAATTCTGGCATTTTTAATTACAATAAGTCGTTTTACATTTGCAACTTTAAATGCTCCTTTCATTTTCAAATCTAATGCCACACGTGTTCGGATAATTAGCATTATATTGTTGTCATGATAAAGAAATACAATTGTATCTGTGACGTCAGTCGAATCATGATAATGCTGAATACGAGTTCGTGTTATTAAGGCAGAAATCACAATATAAACCAACAGACGTTACAGAAATGGATATTTGCCTGTATACAAAACCAAACTAGTGTAAATTAAATAATAATAATAATAAAAAATCCACTGTTCCTGATGTGTCATATTTGTCCATTCATTGCGTTTTCCTTTAACTTTTGCCGTATGCTGAATTTATAATACATGCATAATTCCATTTCATCGCATTACACTTTAATAAAACATTTAGAAAACCATCTAAAGGTGAGTAATTCCTCTCGTATACCCTGTTGTGAACGAGCATTTTTATTTATTTATTTATCTTTATTGTTATCGTCGTCCGAGAGGACCTGATGATCGACACCCTTCCAACATAGACTTTATCACAGGTACAATATGTCCAAATATATTTTGTAGCGGAAAAAGAGGTCCTAAACACTACTTAAAATATTTTCAATGCATAAAACAGCTTTCATTAACGAGTTTATTCAAGATTCTGTAACTTTTGATGGTTGCGGTTTAATACTGAATTTTAAACATCCTTAACTGACCAATCACAGCACTGTGTTCATGAAATCTGATTGGTTAGTGTAATTTACTCTTCATCCCATCAACAAATCAGTTTAATTGTCTACAGAATATTCAAATAGACTTAATTTTGGCAAACTTTCCAATCCTATTTCATAGTCTGAAATGAAAATAATATTTCGTATTCTCATCAAACGAAAACTCATATCAGTCGGTCTAATGAAAACGTCTTCATTAATGTCCGAATCACGTGACCTTTACCGTTCAATCTGCATATCCCGTCCTCTTTCTTCAATGAGTTCTTAAGAAAAACTGAAAACTCCTTCAACGTGACTATTAATCAACTCCCTTCCAGACCACAAAAAAACCGTTTTGCTTCTCCCACCCTACCTTAGCGCGTGGTTGGTTTCTTTCTTTTTTTTTCGTACTCGAGAATGTCCCGAAGCAAACTTGATTAATCAATCAACCAACTGTGACAGAAATCATAAAATGGCGGAGCTGAATGATCTGACAGCGTTCTCCCTCTGATGGATTTATTGGGACGTGTCGCATTTTACAGTTGCCTTTCCAATGAGCAACCAAACATCAGCAGACAATTCGTAAAAGGTAACTCTGGGTCAAAGTGAATGAAACGGCAGCCCTTTCACTACGCACTCCTTTTGGACTTCGACGGACGGTTCTCAGACAAAAGAAAGAAGCCACACACACACACACACACACACACACAGCACATGTTAAGGAAAACACCGATGTTCATACTCTCGAGCTGTATCAGGTTACGTTGCATCACAGGCTTGCATCAATCCCTCATTTCTATTAATACTTTTTTATTTCTTCAACGCGATCGTTCCGTCCGTTTCAGAAGTTTCATCTAAACTTGGATGAAACTTCCGAAAACTCCTGGAACGTCAAAACTAAGTAATTTCGGTGTTTCTGACTTTAATGGTTGTTTTCATGGCGAAGTGATATAAAAATAGAAAGCATTTGCAATTACCATACTTAAAAACGAAAGTTTTTCATCTTGATTTGGGCTAACACTTGTGGCGTGATGGTTTGGCCTTGACATGTGGCCCTTACTTCTCAATTGAGTTGATAAAACTGGCAGAATGATTATTATTTTTTTTTTTAAGTCTAGAAAGAGTTCTCAGGAGAGATCATATCCTCTTGTTTAATGTTCTGGCTAAGAATTTACTTAGTCATAGATCACCTGCTTGCGGGTGTGACATCAGTGTTAGAGATAAGTCGAATCGAGAGCGTCAACGCAGTTTCGTGCAAAAATTTATGAAAATATGAACCGGTTAAAATGTTGAGGTACAAATACAGATTGCTAGAACTACAAATCAATAACAAATTAATATATAACCAATGTAATATATGGTGAAGTACCAGAAAGAATTTTGCGTGAAATAAAGTTGAATATTACCTTAAAGTCATCTTTAGAACGAATATATTTTTATGCAAAAGAAAACGAAAGTTGTTCCCATAATAATTGGTGCTTTAGGCCCATCCCCCAAACACTGCAAAACATCCAGAAGCACTCGAGTTAGATGGAGTAAAAACCGAGCAGTTAAAAAAGTTTGTTCGAGCGTAGATATTAGGTAGCAGGCTCCTAATCCTTTGTGATATATATCTAACTAGAAATGGTGTCATAGGAAAAAAAATATAAAAAAATCTCCTTTCTATTTTTATTAATCATTTCGATATGTATTTTTTAAAAAAATTGAAGTTTTAAACACTTTTTTTTGTCCAAGAAATGAAAATGGGGATGAGACGACTGTAGAAGTGAATTGAGTGTATCAGGGCATCCTCCAGCTAGTTTGTTTTAGTTGGGTGAAAAAGTTCAGTATATATATATATATATATATATATATATATATATATGTATGAGGAAAAAATTGTTCCCTTCTCTTACATCGATGTGAGAAAGAAATCAGCTTTTGTCGAAGCTGATATATTTCGCATCTTTAACTAGATGATGTAGAGAACTAAAAAAAAAAAAAAAGTGAAATTCTTTTAATAAAAAATGGAACTTTACATTAAATTTCAACAAAGAAATTATTATACTTGTGCTTGTGTTTTTTTAATCACTACAATGTACTAAAAGTACGATAAAGCATGACTGATAATTCCTTTATCAATAAACCAATAAGAAATTGACCCCAAAAATATTAAAAATGACAACATTTTTCATACAAAATACAAACCAAAACAAAAGTCCCCAAGGATAAACGCAACAATAGATTTTTCTTAAAAATCACGTTTAGTTATTTTTCAAACAGTAATATGCACTGTCAAAACGAGTGCGAAGTATTTTAATGAGCCCTTTTGCAAGTAATGAAGCACGGTAGAGGAAGTAAGAGAACGGGATGAAGGCAACAACAGAAATGGTCCGTACGGATGATTTAGAGGAATGTGACATTTGCCACCCCATCGCATCCCACCCGTGTACAGATGCACTAAATGCAAATTTGTCTACGGATTCATAACCCCCCTTTGTTGGACATTCGCAGTGGTGACAGATCGCCCTCGTGCACACACGCGAAAGATACAAGGAGCCGGGAAAGTTTGGTGTGATGAGAGATTTGATCACTTGAAGTGCCGCCCGGCCGACTGACTAATGACGACAGAAGGAACGAAGCACTTCCAGCGAATCTTAAAGATGGGAGCGAAGCGACGATAATGGACGATGAAATGAAACTAAGATAAAAGAAGTGTGGTCAATAATCTAAATGCACGTAATGCACTCGCGAAGAATTCGCTTTCCTCGTTGAATTCTTAAATTTTTCCATTTATTACGGAAAGGTAGGAAAAATTAATGGGTCGCCAGTTGTCCACGAGTTGTGGAAAGTTTGTCAGCCTAGCAACAATTCGAGAGGACCTTGGTCACTTATCGAAGTCAGTGAAGACTCTTTGAGGTTACTTTTCTGAATTCTCCTTAGCTATAAATTAATTACTAACTTCCCTTAAGATTAATTTTAAACGTATCCATTTCCAAAGGATTTATTAATTAAAATCATCGATATTTAAAAAAACGTATTGTTAATTTTAATGAAAAAGCTGACGCAGAACTGCTGTATTTCTCATTCAATAATTTTAACTCCATTTAAACTTTGTGACGTTGGTGGTAGAATGGCTGCGACAGCAATCATACCAAGCAGGGTGAGTAATCCCTTCGTTAATTCTACAGTTCTGCATTATTGTTTACACGATTTTTTTTTTTCACTTCTGTTTACATACTATCATTTTCATCATCATCATCATCATGCATATCAAGGATTTAGGCCTAGCGTGGCCTGTTCCGGCCTTAGAAGTCATCGTTGAATCGTTTAAGAGGTTTTCCTTTTCCTAGTGGCTTGTACTTTAAGGCTTGTTTTGGTAATCTTTCTATTTTCCTTCTTTGAACGTGTTCCATTCATTTATGTTTATTTTTTAAATATTTTCTATTACTGATTCTTGGTTTAATTCTTTCATAATTTCTTCGTTTCTTTTGTGACACTTTGCAGTTTTTCTCATAAACTTCATTTCTATCAATTTTGATTAAGGAAACAAATATGTGATACTTGAACAGTAATATTAATATATATATATATGACGATTTACAATTTTGTATCATAACCGGAAAAAAAAGTTTGCTGCTTTGAAGATGATGCCGCTATTTTTTGATGGTACTTATATTTATATATAACAGGGAAGTACTTCGTTTAAAATGTGATCTTCTAAATATCATAATGTGTAGCTTTAAAATTCTAAATTTATGAAATTATGCAGCAGAAATGCTTCGATAAGCACCAAAATATATTAAAATGGAGGCTATCGTGAATTCATACATATTTTGTAGTCCAATATATAGAAAGAAACTTAACTAAGATTTTTGAAATTTACTAGAGAGCTTATGAGAATATAACTTTAGGCATCGGAGTTTCCTTGGTGTTGCATTACTTAAAAGATACGAACTCTGCACAGCAGTAAATATGGTTGCATTTTATCGTGATTAGATTAGATTTCATTGGCCTAACAATAGTTTCGAATTACATGTTATCTCATCTGTGCGCCTACCGAGAATTCAATTACTGTCACTTATGTAATATTAAACCTATTTCTGACATCGGTTTCTGCTTGTTTTCTGATGAGAACCAACTGCTCAAAACAGCTGCAGGCCAGGAAAACCTAATCAATGCACTAATGGAAAGCGAATGTATGAGTTTCGGGACGTGTCTTTTAAGTAATGCAACTGCAAGGGAACGCCAATGCAAAGGTTATATTTTCATAAGCTCTCTGGTGAATTTTGAAACCTTTAAGCTACTTTCTAAAATGGTCAAAATATCTTTTTAACGAGTTTTGCTTTTATACTACATTGTTAAGGGATGTCTTTCTCTTGGGGGCTCCGGGATTGCTATTGCCCTTAAGTGCTACAGCTAGAACAATGTTCTGCATTTGTAATATCCATTGAGTTATTTCTTCGGCAATATTATTCTGACCTTTTCGGCTATCCATTCAGAAGTTCGGCAACCATTTGTTGACCATCAAAGGTGATGGCCTTGAGTCTTCGAGTAGTGTCTATTCACAAGAGAAACGTCTTCGCACACTTTCATCAGTCAAAGTCAACGGAACACTTAGATATCTTTGTAGGCCATCTTCGTTGGTCCACAGCCCCATCCATTGTCATGCGTTTCGACGAAGTTAATTCTCCGTCTTTACCTTCAGCGAGTGTGCATTGAGAAATGGCTCGTGCATCTGAGGATGAAACAGAAAATAAATAGACAACTTCTCCACTGACGAGTCCGATTAATCTCCGAGTCCAATTAATGTCTAAGATTTTGTGCAAGCACGCAACAAGATAATAATCTTATGTAACGATGCCATTGTGTTTCTGCATGCTTCCTCTTCCTGGTCTTCTGTCACTTTCAATCTTTCGAAATCTCTTCACAATTCCATTAAATGCATCGTCGCAATGGATTCACCCAAGAGTGGATTGATTATCGTGTGGTTAAGTTATGGGTCAATTAACCCAACACGTTGGTGACTTTATTACGGACTACCCGATAGTTTGCACACATAACTGTTGACAGCATCTTCAGCATAGGCGAAAATTCTTGTTAGTATACAGTTTCAGATAGATATTGGTCATTTTGGATATGGCTGTACTTAGTTATAGCCACCACTTTATGCGAGAGGATGGATAGACCAAGCGCTAGTTTTAGTAAGAAATGAAGTAACTAGATGGCGCTGTCCAGATAATACGGAATGGTCAACAAGATGGCACCGACTTTTATATGTTTGATGCATTTCATTTCTCTACAATAACTTGTGGTTGAACAAACAGACGAATGTGACGTAATGTTTCCTGACAACAATAGGTTTCGCTTTTATTGGCTGAGTGGCAAGTTGCGCATTATCACCTTCAAATTCTAGAGTCCAACTAATCTAAATAAATAAAAATTAAAATATCTTTTGAAAAATAAATTAACAGATCATAGAGAGCTTCTATGAAATTGTTTATTTATTTATTCTTAGTTTGTGTTTAAAATATTTTGAAAAAAAAAAAAAGTGAGGATTCCAGTTTAGTTTTGCAACTCCAGCTATTCCTCAATCCTGCTGTGATGAGAGCCTTGTTCCTATATCGGAATAAATACCTTGACGAAAGTGGAGTAGTGGTTGACCAATACTCTCTCCCCTTTCCCCCCCAAACGTCTTTTAAAGTAAATAAACATTATCTTATTCTTATAAAGAAGCATAACAAAACTACTAAACCTTCAACCCAGCTTATTTGTATTTTCCTCAATGTGGTCATCGGTTCAACAATCAGACAATAGTCTCGTGCTTTTTTCTTTTTTTTTCCACTCCCACGTGTTAACAATGAATTAATGAAGACGTGCCAGATATGTAAAGTCTTATTCATTAAACAAATACTAGAATCGTAGGTATTTAGGTTGGGGATTCGTAACGATGAAAGAGGAAGTGAATGAGCGGGGAGACGGGATGGATACAAAGAAGGCACGAGGACACTAAAGACAACTCTTTTATTAACGAGTAAAATGGCAGTCCAGCACAATTAAGAAGGTGAATGTGATTTACTCGCATGTCACCTCCTTCAGACGTTAACAGCTATCGCAGTGTCCCAGTTTCTGCGTTACCAGCGACCACAGCTACGAAACGAAGCGTTATGACTGCATCCTTGTATTAAAGCACTTTGGTAGGACATGGTGCATACGTGATGAACGTGGCAGCGGATAAGAATGGACGTTTCATCCACTGCTCTCGGTAAAGGCCATCCACCAGTAGCAACTGTCTGGGCATTAAAAAAAGAAAAGAAAAAAATGTCATAAGTTCACCTTTGCTGCGTTCTTTTCTAGCTCCCTCAATATACAGTGTCGCGTCGTTTGTGCCACTAACTCCCGACCTTATACGGCCTCCGTCGCCTGCAGGGCTCCGATAAAAACGGCACAAGGTTACGGTACAGAGATTTCCGCTTATCTGGCTGCTCGTAGCGGCCCCCGAAATGGAGCTTACAACAAGGAACGAATTCGTGTCCACACATGGCAGCAGCAGATAAAGAGGCGCAGGTATAGCCTCCTCGCACTAGAGCTCGATTTGTTTTACTAGCACTTGTAACAGTAGAGCTCCGTACCAGCGGCGAAAATTCTCATTGCCGCGTGTGCCGTAGCTGCCGCCTATTGAAACCATTTCCAACCACTGATTGCGCCATTAAAACTTTATGAGCCCTAAAGCTTATAGAGCATAAAACCAGTAAACCTTGTAACATATTCTGCGGCTACACTTGCGCTGCAAGAAGAAGTTCTGGGCCCGGTGTCTTTTCGCTGTTCGATGGGTTGCAGCGCGGAAAAGGGAATCTTTTTGTTTAATTTAATGTATGAAAGGGGGAACTGTACGATTGAAAGCGTTAAGTCCTTTCCCCCCTACGGCGGATCTCTCAAAACTATCCGCTCATAAATTTTAAAAGCTCCTAACTCACCGGCCAAACCGACATCACTCAAGTTTATGACACGGTCAAACCGACGCTGACTATCAAGCCCTGTTTGTCAACCCCCTAAAAAGTAACGTTCGTCACAGTGTATGGAATCTTAGGTCACCAACGAGGTCATCGGGTGGAGGAAGGAGATACGAAGTATGTCGCTGACCATAGCGATGACGTTCTGAAGAAACCCAATCATGGTGAAAATCCACCGGTACTGCCAAACACCAAAGGAGATAACAAAACTAGCACGTATTCGACCTTTCCGGTACATCCCCTACGTCCAGAAGTCACAGAGGAGCGATGTTTTACGTGATATACGTGAGAACGAGCGATAATAAAGGAAATGAAGCTCTCCCAAGCGTCTTTGCCTTAATAGAAAATCCACACACAGCCTACGAATGGATTCGTAGTTAGTCAACGTTGGTCTTAATTCTGATTTATTCACAGCGATTCCTTCCGGAGATCAAAAATAGTTAATATTCGACTTTCATTTATAGAAAAATGACGCACGTATTGTTTTTTTTTTTTTTTTTTTTTTAAGTACAAATAAATTTATAATCGCGTTACAATAGGATTAGTGAATCAATCGCACATGAACAATGGCTTTGTGTTGTGTGAGCTCTTGTTAATTGTTAGTTTGTTCATGGAGCCGATTATTAATAACAAAACTGCGCCACTCATCAATTGGCGACTGGTAGCGTTGGCGATCCAGAGAGGATATGAAGATGAAATTAACATAAAATATGTAGTGATTGGACCTTTGTTTTTGAACTCTCCCCCCCCCCCGTCTTGTTGAGTTATATTTCAATAGGTGACTATTGAAATATAACTCAACAAGACGGGGGGAAGAAGGGGGGGGGTGAAGGCAAAGCACGTGCCTAATACATTACGTCACTCACTATCAGTTTTTTTTTTTTTTTTTCATTCAGCATCTTCGGCAAAAGGAAGGTCGAGGTGGTCAATATAAGCAGAGTTCTGCTTCTCACTCGCCATTATTTCTCCTTCCACGTGTGCTCCCTAATGAAAAGAAAGAACCTTTCCCCCCCCCCGGTCTCTCCTTATTCCACTTTCCAAAACTTCCTTATGTTCATTTTACGCCTGGCGTTCTTGTAATTAATACCACGTGAAGAATGGCGGAACACCTGACTCAACTTTCTTCGGAAAAGTTGTTGGACATCATGTTTTCAAAAGCGTGTCGAATCCAATGAAGCACGAGGATTGAACGTGAGCTAATTTGCATTTTATTAGTTAGATCCTTCCGAGTCGATGTATCAAAAGCAGCAGCAAGCTTAAGTGTGTGTGAGGGGGGGGGGGGAGTCATAAATTCTGCCATTAGGTTACATCATTCACGGTCGCAGTGGCCACGTGTTTAAGGGTTTAATAGGCCTTCATCAGACGGGTTCGTATGGCGTTGTGATAAACGGGAGAGACGCGGGCTTTCCTTATTGCTTGATTTATTTACCATCGTTTTCATGGGTAACCATCTTGTTCTTCGAACCTTAACCCCCCCCCCCTCCCTTCATCACTACTTATCTCCTCGTTTTGAGAGCCTTTTAGGAATAAATAGTATTTTTAATTTTATTTTTTTCATTTGTACGTTTTTGGAGGGTATTCTTATCCTAACATGCCATGAAATTAAAATAGTAGAACCGTAAACAGAAGAAGAAAAAAAAAATACCGACTACTGTTTTTAACCTCTTGTCTAGTAAAGGTCAACAGGTGTGCATTTAAAAGTTGATCCACGTTTGACTCTAACAGTATCCACGAGTCCCCTCCCCCCTTCTTACGCGGATAATTGTTTTTCTCCCCTTTTTCTAACATCCCTCAACGAAAGTATATTCTCAACCGTAGCAAAGAGTAGTAACTTACCTCTAATGTTTTCCCTACATTGTGTGTTGTCGCAGTGCATGCTGGGTACAAGTGCTATTGTTATAGACCGGCGCTACTGTTTTTCATTTCTGCGATTGGTTTTGCGAGATGCAAAAGTCGTAGCTGATTCAAAATGCGATGAGAACCCTTTGTTAAACTTAAAAATTAGCTTACTTAGTGTAATTAAAAGGCAGTCGAATTAAACAGTGCCGTAATGAAAGTTTAAAACACCACCAGCGAAATGAACGAATTAAACTTCATAAGGGGAAAGATTGTTGGTTTACAAGGAGGGTTTCCTCGCTTCTGCTGGATAGTCAATAATTTCAAAAGGCGCTCAGGAAGATTTTACGCTCTAGTCCATTAATTTTAGATTACAGAAAGCCTTTCTCTAGTCAAGGGATCGCAATATAGGGTAGTCATCGTTCGCCTAGCGCCTCCACACTTTGGTTGGAAAGAACTGGGTTCGCTTCCCGTCGAGGACGCCAATAACATTTTATAATGGAAATATGAGTTAGCCGGTTTCGTACGGAGATGACAGTGTTTTTCCTCCTAGAAATTCAGTTGTTGTTTTTTTTAATGGTCCCATAAAACAGTAAAAACCGGCTATATGAACACACGCAATTTACAGTCATAATACATCGACCTCAAAGCCTTATTTGCTTCAGTCATAGATTCAAATAACACCTTCGTTTGCAATACTCACAATTCTTTCGCTATGGAATACCCGAGGTTCGTTCTGCACAGTTCGGGATTCATGGCTCTTGGTTCGCTATTATTCATCTGGTTCAGAGATCTTAGAATTCCTAATTCTTCTTTCGCTACATTAATACGTCTTCACCAGTTTGAACGAATGATGAATTAAACTAAATGGTCGCTTGAAATATACGGCCTCATCTCGTTTGCATACAGCAACGAGGAAAAATTCTGAGACATAAAAATCTTCAGAATTCTAGAAAATGATTAAATAGATAACTTTTTCTGGTGAAAAAGCCAACCCCCCCCCGCTCCACAACTGACTCATTGTAACAGAAATACTCTTCAAATGAGATGAACCTCGCCCTAGAACGGGGAGAGGCTCCTTATACTGAGGAGGATCCTCAATTCCAGAGAGAAAGGAAAGGCGGGGGGGGGTCCTCATAAACGAAGTGTTGCACAGCTGAGAAGAAGCCTGTTCACAGAACATATAACGACCACTTTTATTTTTTTTTCCTATTTCGTACAACGCCATCTCAGTCAACTCGATCACATTTTTCTCAATTCTCTAAATACGAGGGTACTTTGTTAATTGGTTGACCTAAAGGGCAACCCGCAGTTTGTACGAACCACGCCCATTAGAGGCCTTGGGCAAAACAGAATACGTACTCACGAGTGAACAACCTCCAACAAGAAGACAACTTTTTTTTGTTATTTTGTTTCTAAATCCAATAAAATCAAACAGACTTGTCACAGACATACAACTTCGGTTTTTCTAACATCGATCCATTAGCGAAAACTCACCGATATGACTAAACTAGATTTATTATGATCGATAGCGTAACTGGATGTGGTTCAAGTACCAAAGTAATTCTGCAATGGGGGTGGGGGAACACAACCGGCATCAATCAGATCAGCAAACGAAGCATTTCATTCGCTCTATCAAACGAATGCTATGACTGCTCCACTCAACTACTCAAAGGTTTCAGAATTCTTACGAATAGCACAAAGTGAAAACTGTACGTGAATGATCCTGGCGGATGAAACAGCGTCGTATGCTGATTCGGAATTATGCAGGCAACATCTTCAAGACGATATAACACAGTGAATATAATTTTGTCACCTTCTGTGACTCTGCACTGTCTCTCCCTCTCTTGTCATTTTTTGACTTTGTGAATCATGTGACAGCGCCATTCGTTGCTATATCAGCAAGTGAAGATTTTTATTTATTATTTTATTTATTTATTTTTGAAGGAAACATTCTTAAATTGAATCCCTTACATGTTGCGCATGGTGATGGTTGGTCGAAGTGAATGACCAAAGAGCGTAAAAGACTTCATTCTGGCCTATTCATTTATGATGAAAAGGCTATTAAATATCTGTTTGTAGCCAGATTTCAATTGATCAGTGAGCTTATGAGAATATAATCTACGATATTGGAGTTATCTTAGCGAATATAAACTTTATATTCACTCAGAATCTGCCTTTCACATACTTTTCTACCTCAACAGATTTTCCTAGTTTGGTGTTATTTAACTTGAACGATAATTCCACCTTCACTTCTGTAAAACATTACGGAAATTTATACAAAGGATAGCCCTAGAGTCGGCATAAAATTTACCCGTTGTCATACAACCAATTTCCTCTCGTAAGTTCTATAATTAATGACCTCGAGATTTACCACGTATATAAAAATTGCGTACACTTCCGTCTATCCACATACTACGAAACAAAGGTAATATGATAAACAGAACCGCGGCGCCTCTTGGTATGCTGCAGTGCAAACTTGTTATGTTTTTCTTTATTTTTTTTTCGTAAGAATGAGAATTTTTTTACTTTTTTGCAACCAATTGATAATGTGTCCAAGGTCAACAGGTTAAGAACCCTTATAGCATTCAAACGAGCAAACATATTTCGAAATCTTTTGCCGATAATAAAAAAAAAAAAAAAAAAAAAAATCTAAATTTGAAAGGTTGGGATTGGCAAGCAGGCAACGAAGAAGCCAATGTCTGTGTTTATTATTATTTGTGGGGGAGGGAGCTCTGGCTCACAGCTCACATTAGCAGTATAGGGAATAGGCTAAATATTTTTGTTCTTTTTTTTATCGTTACTTTTTTTAATTTATTTTTTACGTAATCTGAAAACCTAGAAACTAAACGTTGAATTTTTTTTCAACGCCTCCAATAAAAGGGGAGACGGTCTCCCACCTAAAGACATTCACAGATCATCCATGTCAATGATGGGATTCAAATCCACAGCCTAATTATGTTAGAGTGGATACGTCGTCACTCTGGCAGCCAGACGAGCGTGTATTTTGCGCGTGTATCAAGAAAGGCAGACTTTTTGTCTGCCTTACTTGATGAAAATGCCAAGTTCACTTGAAAATGGACCTTGCTGGTTTCAGAACGAGATTGCAACCCCTTTCTAACCAAAGGCGCCTCCTGTTTTTGATGTGAGTGTCGAAGATAGGAAGATTAGGTTGGACAATGGTGAGAAATCTTTCACTGTGAAGGGTCGCAATAAATTCTGTTCTGGAAATGACTGCAGCAGGTCTTAATGGACCCTGTGGACCACAATTGCTTTAAATATGGATAAAAATATGACGAAGATATTGCTGCGTTTTCGACGATTGTGTGGAACAAAAATATTCAGTTGAATTTATTCAAATAACAGATTCACTAATTTTAATAGTTAAGTTTACTAAATTAATTTTTTTTTAATTTTTAATAGCAGTCCTAAATGTTATCCAGAATCGCAATTCGCGTTCATTCCTGAAATAGACAACACAGCACAATGGATCATTGCAGAATTGGGAAATAATTTCTGTCTTTTAGGATATTAATAGAGTGGGGAAGAATTTTTTTTTTTTTCACTTGAACACGTTTGATTTTTAATTAGTGAAGATAACTCCTGGATAATACTCAAGGGTTTATCTTACATGGCTGACTCAAAAAACAGCTCAGATCATCAACCGAAGTGTGTTAGGAGGTTGCTTGTTAAGATTAGACTAAGGATTATATTAAGCCAATAAAGTTAGTATATTGTGCATGTAAATTGAATGAGTTCTGTTCGATTTACATGTTTTGTGACGTAAAAAATCACAGTTTTACCGAGGGGGAAAAAACCTTCCCACCATAATAAATAATCCTCTCGAACCCAGTTCACTTCGTTTACTTAGCAATGATGCTATCGTTACAGGGGCTTCATTTGCAGGAAAATATTTGACTGGTAGTGTTCACTAAGAAGTGGATTTTTCGTCGCACCTTTCAATGACGTTATTGGGGGTAATATGACAGACATACACGTGGCCTAAGGGAGGGGAAGCAGGGGTTTCCTTCAGGCGTTTCTGTAGATTCCTTGGAACTCTTCACTTAGATACAAAGTATTTCGGGGAAGGAGTTCGAAGTCTTCAACTGCTTTTACTACGAATTTCGCAGGGTAAACCCACCAACTAACCCTAAGTATTTTGGAAGAGGGCAACTCCCTCAGTTAAAAGTACTAACTTAATAGCAGGGCCAAACTCTACCGGAATTCTTATAATCCATGATTAGTTTCTAGCCCAAGACCTTGCATCATCAGGTCTTCTCTCACCTTTTAGAAGGAGGTGACAGAACGCATAGAGATCAAGTCGCCTTAAGATACAGGTAACACTCACGCCATTTCGCCGAAGCTTTACGATTCGTTATTCTTTGGGAAAAAACTCAAACTGACCAAAAGTGGATCGAAGACCAACTGTCTTCGATCCACTTTTGGATCTAACAAGATAAGTTGCACCGAAGCGAAAGACCGAATCGTGTCTGCAGTCTACCATCGTCAACCAATATTCTGGAATAAACAGAAGGACCAAGAATGCAATTATGAACTTAAAATCCCGTTTGACGCCAACACCAAGAGGAAAGTTGTGTACAGGCTGAAGAAGAAACGCAAACTCACAGTGGCGAAAAGTGACAAGAACATTCTGCAGGCGCTTGCTAGGAAACGCAGTAGCCTGCGATAAAACATTCAGAGGAAGATTTCGTCGTCCCGACGGCTTGATTCCGCTCTATCCTTTTATTTTTACTGGTCGATTTGGGCCGAAACGACAGATTTTACTTCCAAGGTGATGAATGGTGTACTCATGCTTACTCTGTCTGTGACACTAGAGGGCGCAACGATTTATGGTTACTTGTGCCATCCGAAGAGCATTACGTTGTTAACACTAGAAATAAAACACGTCCGTGGTGTTATGTACGGAGGGTGTATTATCTCTGACCACTTAACAATAAAAATCCGGCATTTTCCGGCCAAAATGGAGCGGAGATTCTACACGAAAATACGGCAGAAGATATATAGAATAATAAAAATGTCAACCGCTACCTATATTTTTTAATTCTATGAAAAATAAGAAGAAGAAATGGATGTTGGAGTGTTCCAGTAGGTTTCAACAACTGGGAGTTTATTTTTTTTCTTCTTCTTTTATTTCGTTAGCAATTCGGAAAACAGAGTGGAAGAAATATTATCGAAGAATAGCGCTAACAGTGACCGACCCGTTCGACAACTCATCAGGAATGCTGGTAGGGAAATAAAAATCCTCTGACAGCCCTCCATCATCGAGAAACAATGTCGTTACAAAGTAGAGGCGGCTTGGAACAACCAACACATCAAAATCCATCAAACGCAACTGTTGCGAACTACGAAACCCGTAGAACGGTATTGATTTTATTTAATTAATGCGTCACCATTTGACAACGTGGTTCAGGCGTCTGTCGTGATCTCTCTCTCTCTCTCTTGCAGCACACACACACATAAAGAGGGAGTGAGGGAGGGAAGAAGAGAGAGAGAGAGAAAGAGCAGCTGGAGGAATTGATCATCAGGGCCAAGTAATTTATATTTTTGACAACTTAATTTTACACGTGGTTGCCGCGTTAACGAATGGTATAACCCGCCGAAGAAAAAAAAAAAAATTCTCCTTCCCTCCATCCATTCGACATCTTGAACACATTTCCAAGATTTTTTCTTCGGCGTTAGTCTGCCAATCTTGTTGCAGCAACACGGGACAACTGCAATGATTGTAACTGAGTGCTCCACCGCGAAGATTTATGTCCGCGTTGGCCAGAGCCTATTTAGGCCTAACGGACCACAACAGCGCCCGATGGATGGAACCAGTGACAAATGGAGCCCGACTGCAGAATTGTTTTCACCGGATATTTCCCACCGAAAAATTCCCTACGGCCAAATGTGAAAGTTCCATCATTCAGTCATCTGTCTTGTACGATGGCTTCTTCAATTTCTTCTCCCCTCAGTTCCCCACCCACTGCTTCCCCGCCCTTAGGCCACGTGTATGTCCGTCATATTACCCCCAATAACGTCATTTCGTCGTTGATCTTGCTGTCCGTCTTTTTTTTCTTTTTTTAATCATCGCTCACAGGAAGGTGAGCCCACGTCTTATCAGTATCAGACATATTCTCCATTTGTCACGTGACACTGAATGTATTATGGTTGAAATTTAACTTTGCATTATCCTCCCTCTCTTCTTCCGTGTCTGTCCTTTCACCTTCGTGACGGAACAGTCTTCGTTACATCCCCCCCCATCTTTATTTCCCATCATTCCTCTTTCATGCTACGTATTTGTTTAGCATATCTGGGAAACCCATTTCAGTAATTCTTGCCATTATAACACGTTACCCTGAGGATTTTTTTAGGGAAGAAGCTGTTTATTTTTCCTTTTACTTAACTTGGTTCAATTTAACTTTAAATGAAACATTACATAGTCAAATTCATGTAGATATTTTTTGGAAAAAAAAATCACGTGGTTAATGTTAGGTAATTTGAATCCCTTGAGTGACGTAGTTACTTTGTTTCGTTTCTATAATTCCCTATTACAAAATTAGCGAGCATATTTTGTGAATAAAGGGGAATGCTATCAAAGCCTGATTAAAAAACGAAGCAGAAGTTTAGCAGAAATATTTGCTATTGTTTCTACTTCTTACAGAAATTTTAAGAGGGCCACTGGGTTGTTGCTATCGTAACAGTGTTTGCATTCGGATTAAAACTTTCAAATTCAAATAGAAACAAAAATCGTTCATATAATTTAACACTGCTTAAAATGAGTCGTAAACTCTCAGTCGGCACCTTCTTATCAAAGGATATTTGATATACGTGGGTCATAAAAGGCGTCTAATTGACCCAGGAGTAGGAATTTGTGTGAAATATCTTTAATAAGTAGATAATATGAATATTTTGAATAAAAGAACCAGCAATAATTATTGCTATTGAAGCGCGTTCATCTTCCTGGCTTTCCTAACGCAGCGACTTTGTTTGTAGGATGCTACAAAGTTTCTGGAATAAACTGAGTTTATCCAAGCTTTATAAAGAGTCGGTAATGCAGAGTTAAGTTCTTGTGGTAAAGTGAGATAAACAGACGCGACTGAGAGCATTTCCCGACGTAATTCCACTTTAATTAAATTACTCGACATAATCCTTTGGTATTAATTTTAAACCACCTCATAAATGTCATATAATGAGCTCAATCCCGACCATTGTCTTCGTGCTTACCTGCATTTTTATAATCGAAAACAGGTGAACAAAAGAACTTCTTGTTGTTACAGCCCTAGAAAGAAACGATGCAAGAAACTACGCGAAACACACACACACACACACACACACACACACACACACACACACACACACACACACAGAGAGAAAGAGAGAGAGAAAGAGAGCCCCGTATGGCTGTTATTTGAATTTTAAGATACAAAGAATTGTATCCTTGTTGTATCTTAAAATAAATAGGCCGAAAGAAAGTTATCGCAGCCAAAAATAAAGAATTCACACTCCGTTAAGCACTTTTTTTTCACATTTTACTGGATTGTCATTCTGGTACCTCAATGGGTTTGAAGAGTGCAGTCTCTGCGTTTGGAAGTACGGATAAAATCACGCTGTCCTTTCCACCCAGAATGAATATGACGATCGCAAACTTCTATGGCCGCGATGAGATTCGAACCGACTCACATGTGGGTTGGAGAGCGGGTATCGACCAATCAGGCCAGCGGTCATAAAAGTAATTACTACATATCAAATCATATTGAATAATGTCTTTGGAAATTATTGTAATTTTATTATGGTTTTTTTCTCTTGCATTAAAAAATAGCGACAGATTTAGCGAAATTGCATATTAAGAAACAATAATTCCGATTATTCATGTTATAAAGATATATTTAAACAGAAACTGCTTACATTAGAACGAAATATGTGCCTTTTAGTTAGAATGATGAGCCCTCGCATCGTAGAGGATGCGAGGAACATTCACGTGAGAGCTTTTCAGCTGAAAGTGAATTGGCCGATCTCATACGTGGAGAATTCAAAAACTCTTTTGATGTAGGAATTCATTTGATGGAAAAAAACTTTATCAGTGGTTGTTATGTGAAAACTGATTTATTAAAACATTTTAGATAATTCAGAAGAAATTCTGAAAGTGATTGAAAGTTAAACCGCTTGCATAATCTTCGGCATGAGTGGCCTTGGTAATTTATTTTATTTATTATTATTTAATTAATTATCTTAAGTGTTTCAAAATACCTTTTAAAACACTTAATTAAGATATTTTAAGACTTTTAATCAGTGCAAGACCAAGTAACTCACGTTTCAGATCATATAAGCTGTTTAGGCGTAGATCAGTTTCGAAAGTCGTTTAGTTAGAAATTCCTTGCTATTATTCATTCGAATACTCTTAATTAGACTTAAAACCCTTGAGAGTTTTACTCAATAACTTCGATTTTTTCATTAAACTGAAACATTTTTATTTAAAGAGTTTGCAAAATCTGAAAACGCACGTTTTATTGAAGTAAATTCGTTAATAAACTGATGATTGAACAGGATTATCTTCTGCGGGAGTTTTATTTGGATTTGGGGCCGGAGCAACTAAGACTGTGAGACCCATGTATTACGTTGCCATTGTGTGGGTGTATTCTTCTAGCCAGTTGTCTGTTTTGCGGCAAGAACGAATCGGAGTTTCTGGAAGTGATATCACCACCTCCGCAAAATATCCTTTTTTAGGGAACCGAATAGGATTATCCTTACGAATAGTATCGGATCGCTGTCGTGAATTATGTGCACAAAACTTTGAGTTTGTCTTTAGTCGTAGTCCTCACATGGCTCAATGAACAAGTCCATTTAAAAATTTCCCTTCAGTGATTTCACATCACAAACTAACGGAGCGGTTTAATTGAAGATGATCTCACACTTATAAATGAATCCACTATAAGATTATACCAGAAGACAGACCCACTTAATTTCTTCTTAACCGTCTATGAATTTATGGTGAACCCTAGAACTATATAGTTAATCACATTTGAGATAATCCTTATCGACTCGTTGAAGAGAAAGGGATTTTAGAAAGAAGCATCTCAATGCAGGAAAGAAAGATGATACACTTTTTTTAGTTTTGGAACTTTAGGAGGAAGAAAAGAATCCATTCGGATTCAGTGCAAAAGAAATAAGGAAGGCTTTCAATGTGTCCGAATAGCTCTTAATGCTTCTTTTGCCCGACTCAAGAATTTCAGAAGACTGTGAAGGTTTAACCATCACAATTATGACTGCACATTGAAAAATTCTTCGATATCCGATTCCAATAGGAATGGGCTAAGAATAACAACATATAAGGAGTGTTATCGAAGAGATTATTTCAAACAATTCTGCCAAAAACTGTTTCCCCATCTTAGTTTAGGTTAAGCCAAACACTGATATGGGCAAGTAGACGTTGCTTATATAAACTTAATTTTGGCAATCGCAGGGTGATTAATCCACGTGTCCAAAGTCTGCTATGCCCATTATATGATAAAGTCAGTTTGTATGTTTTGAGAGTGAAATCCCAACCGCTCCCTCAGTCGAAAATGACTTCTAGAAGGTTTCTAGATGGGATTCGAATCAAGTTATTTCCTACCCAAGGTATTATCCATGACTCGGAAGCGTAATCCTAGCATTAGCTCTTTAAAATTAAAATTGCGAATGCTCTTAGAGGCAATGAAATCATTGAATGAAAATAATTTGCCCAATCGATAGGAAATCAATTAATTGGTAGAACTTCGGGAAGTGATCACGTGCAATTAGAAAGTCGGAATCGGTCTGAGAAAGAATGTATAGGGAGAAATGATGAAGTCATTCCTGGGGGGGGGGGGGAAGGAATCTGCGAAAGTAACTGAAGAACTCAACGAGGAGAGTAACGTAAAGAAGAATGCTATTCTTAGAGGAATATTATTCGTAAGAGGCGCTACTATTCGTATTTCTTACTAACAAAATGGGATTTTTTCTCCAAGCTGTCTGTCAGTGGTGGGTGATGGAATGTTACGCTGAGACACCATTGCAATTAACGAAGGTGTTTCAGTAGGGGGAACTAGCAGTCACACCGGAAATTGGAAGAAATCGGCTCAATGAAGATAATCTCGAACCCCCAGAACTCAATTTCCAGGCAACTTAAGGATGGAATGATGAACCGATTTTTTGTTTGTTTATTTATGCATTATGTGTTTAGACTCATCGATAACAATCTGTAATGACAAAGCGTAATATGATCGATTTATTGTCATAAAATCAGTCCTACGAAAACATTTTTCTCTGATAAAGACAGAGAACTAACATGCCTGTGTACATTGAATACCGCACAGCTGTTATAATTATATGAGCATAAGTATACAACACATTTAGCGTAATATGTATTGCGGATTTGACATATTTATTGTTCGCCATGAGTTCTGAGTGACAAATAGCTTGAAAGGATAAAAAAGAGGTTACAATAAAAATATGAAATATAATTACGATTTCCTATTCACAATAATTTTTGTGATTCCATCAAGTTAGGCCTAAGGGAATCGTATCGCTATGGGGTCCTCGTTAGAGAATTTCTTCAATCAGTTCACTACACAGAGGATTATGAATTCGACTAATTCAGAGTATATTAACATTGCTTGTAATGTTATTGACGGAAATTGTTAGAGACAACATGTAAATGGCTGATAGCTAATTTGCACACCAATGTCGATGAAATTTCGTGAGTTCATTCCATTTCTTAATACTTAATTTCACATTCTTGAAATTTTCTTCAATAATACCGAACCGTTACTTTTATATTTTCAGATTTGATATTTAGCTAAAATTCTCAAGAAGTACGTGAAGTTTTCATCTTTTTTGCAGTGTTGAGAAGTACCCAAGGAATTTACAGATGCAGTTCAATTTAACTGGATATAAAGATAACAAGCAGATAATTCAGGCTAAGATAAAAACAATCCGATGAAATAAAACTGTGGACCTTCCCCTGACTTTGTTTAGACAGGTGAAAACATGTCCAGACAGATCAGTGTACTTATTACGTCATCGGGAAATGCCATTTAGTGGAGAAACATTTCTGATTGGGCCTCGCATTCTACTATATAAACTTTTGCTTTATCTCAACTGCATTGGCGGTTTTGTGGCATAACTTGCCAACAGAATGCAGTTCACGGTGATAAGCAAATTATTTAAGTATGATTATGTTGTTTGGTCTCCTGAATGAGATCGAATCAAGAGCGACGGATTGCTCAGAATTGTCTCTGAAATGCTGTTTGTAAATAATAATAAAAAAGTGGTGCAAGGTACATTCTTGTTTCTTTTCTTTTTTTTTTAATCCCTAGTTGATAATATCAGGGTTCGGATTTCATCTTCTGAAAAGCCTTTAAAAGGGCTTTTCAATTGGTGGTGAGTTAGCCGGTCTCAAACAAAAGAGGCATACTGTTTACCTATTGAATATTCGGGATTTTCGTTACTCGAGACAGGCAAACCTGCTGGAAGGATACCCAAATAGTTACACAAGCCTCATAGGTTTAGTTGGTGTCTTCGGCTGGGATTTTTTTAAATAAAAAAAATAGTTTTCAATTTTATGGTTGATTCAATATCACACACATTGCATTGATTGAAAGTGAAACACACACACACACACACACACACACACACAACATAATTGAAAGCTGCCTGGAAAAAAGTAGACATACGGCTGTGATTATCTTTGAGGAATTACATCGATGCTGCACTGACGAGCATAGCATCGATGTGACTGCGAGAATCAACCTGCCCTAAAATAAGAGTACACGCAATAGATGGCTATGCATGGGAGCATTTATATAAGTTCACACCAAGGAAAAATAAATTAAATCCCTAATAAATGATATTTTAATTAAAAGAAGGTCAATAACAATCAGCTAACAAAAAGATCTTTCACCTTTTAATGTTTTTATGCATCTCTATAATCCGACATGCTTTCACGTGTTAATAAAATCGTGTAAATAAAATTATTTATTTATTTTTCACAATAACGTTTCAGACTTATTCAGATACATTGCATATTCCATAAAATACGATATGTGACGCTAGGTTTTAGTCTCCCAAGGCGACGAAGAGATAACACTGGTCACCTAAGGCGATAATGTGAGAAAATGGAAAAAAAAAAAAAAAAGGCATGAGATCGGTGGTTTTCAACAGGTGCTAGAAGATGGTTGCCCTTGGGTTTGCAGAGCATTTTCCACTGGGTAATTGAGCGTTCACTTGTGCTTAGCAATATCTTGGTAACTTTCTCCAACATTAAGAAGTACACAAAGTGCAATGTTTAATCAGAGATCTTTAAGGCAGGGTGGGGACGGACTATCTTACGCAAATATTCTTGCATGAATTTCTCTTTTAATCGTAGGAATTGTCTTCGGTGTGTGATTTTTCTCTTTTTACAAAGAGCAGATAAAGTAAAAGAAGCGAAAGTGGACGGAGCATCTATCCCTAAAACGAAAAAAAAAAAAATCCCTATTAAAAAAACCCGTAACGCCATCTGTGAGTCAAGCGCTAAACTATCCTATATTTTCCAAATGAAGTCTTTGAATCAGATAAGGAAACATAAATAAATAAGAATAACTAAATAAGCAAATCAAAACATGATGTCCAGTTACCAGGGGGTTGACATGCGTAAGTGCATGTCAACCCCCTGGTAAAAAGTCCTCTTTTTCCCTTTTCTGCGCCGCCACCTCTCCAACCATACACCACGTCTTTCTTCCTATGTGCATGGCCGATGAGAAGGGGTTCGAGCCCAGAAAAAAAAAAATCAGTCACCCTCAACAAGGGAGACGACGCAAGTAGTCGTCTTTCCAGGTCCAATTCCGACTAGTCGGGTCCAGGTTGATATGTAATCACCTCTCGTAGGCTTTGTCTACGTGCGGGAATTACAAACAAACAAACGCACGGAAAAATAATCCTGCACATCATTATCCAAAACCGGTTAGGTGAGTGTCGGTTGCAAAAGACAACAAAAAAAGTTCTTCCATTCGTAGTGTATACTAATCCTTGTATTTCGATACGAAGGGTGCACGTCCTTCCAACTACGCCACTATGGGAAAGCCTTGAATTAATCGGGAGGTAAGAATAAACTCGCCTTGGAAAAACTAATCTCATTAGGTGAAGTGAATGGCGTAGTGTGTATAGCAATCTTCACTTTGCCAAAGTAAAGCAGCGATTGTAAGAAATCTTCTCCGAATAATGAAAAAAACGTTTCCATCTACAACATAATTCTCTTGAATGTAATCATTACAGAAATGTATCCAATTCGCCAATGCGATTCCTTTTTGGGTTTCGGTGGAAGAGAACTGTTCGTGAACATCGATCTCTCCAGTCAGATCTAATTCAAGTAGCAGAGGTCTGATTGATTGAAACTAAGTATGGAGTTCAATTTATCTGTATTGACTCTTTTTATTTTCTTTATTTTCACGTCGTATTACAGCACATGGAAAGCTATGAAGGACTTCGTTCTTTGAATTTAAGGACGCTTAGATAAATTCGCCAAGAATTCCTTCTAATTAGATTGTGTGGGTGGGGGAGGGGGACTGTTACGCCTACAAGAAAAAAAATTAAAAGAAAATAATATACAAACGTTAAACTGAGCCAGTATGAAAGGGTTAAAAATGGGCTTATTCTGCGGTTCGCATAGGATGGAATCCTAAATTCTAAGCCACATTATTCTGGCTCTCATTAAAGTTTACTTTCGTATTTTGGGGGGAGTAATTCGTTGGAGGGAAGAAAACAAACTCATGAAATTTGATGACAACGCGACCACCGCCAACATGTCTAATTCTTCTGTGAATAAAGATTCTTCCATCCCATCTAAGGAGCTCAGAATACGAAAGATCTTTCTCTAAAATCAGATTAAGAATAAATCACTTTCTGGAATTGAAGGTTTTTTATCGAACGCCGTACGGTCACTCCCATACTTCAGAGTTTTAGGATTGAAGGCTTTGTGGGAAGAAGTGGCACAGGATTAGGACATTCACAATCATCTATGCAGAGTGGGATTCGTTGGGTGGAGAATTTTTACGCTCTCCACTCAGCCCACTAGACTGGCATTGGATTGGATTGACGACTATCAACAAACCGCAGGAAGATGCATATTTTAGTTGAAAGTATAATTTTATGACAGAGAGAAAGAGAGTCATTACACGAAGGAGAATGTAGAAAAACAAAGCAAAGAAAAAGTTTAATTCAAAGAAGGTTTTTGTCGTTCGTTAACCCAAATATTCTTCTTCAAGGCCACGAGCAGATTATTGGATTGGATTGCCGCTGTTTAAAAAAGAAATGTTGAAAAGTGCGAAATCTTAAATAAAATAATAACAATTAAAGATAAGATAATCGAATTTAAATCTATTCTATTCACGGTACTAGAGCAAACAAAAAAAAAAAGGTGCGGATGGAGGGAACTGTAAAAGAATAGCCAATAGCGTGGTTATTCACGCTCACACAAACAAAACAAAGCAGGAAGCTGAGAGAGAGAGAGAGAGAGAGAGAGAGAGAGAGAGAGGTAGCCAGAATGACAGAAAATTACATTTAATACATTGTACGATGTCCATGAATTATTTACATGGCAAAGACAGATGATATAAACAGTTTTATGGACATACAGCGAAGAAGGTCGCCTTTCATGATAAACTGAAAACAGCTTCACGAGCGGCTTGTTCATCAAACAAATCGTTTAAGCTACGTTAGACTGACAATTCGGTGGCATGCAGACATCACCCTTCGCGTTGTAGATTCTAATCTCGCGTTAGTTCCTTGTAAACCACGACATCCTTAAATATCAAATGCGGTGTTGACAACTAAATATGTCCCTCCCTTCGAAAGCGAATCTTCAATCAAAAGAATGCGAGTGCATACCTAACCTCACGTGCAAATCCCTCCCCCCCCCCGTTCTCATTCCCACAAAGCAGTAGTTGCTTCAATGATCATTTAGTCACCAAATTTCTCGGTTGTAGGATTCAAGGATCAATACCATCTATGCGTCTCCTGCGACTGTAATTATTTTCTATGGCCGACACGTGCTTCGTGTATATAGGAGCGCGCGCTACTATTCTTCCCTTTTACTACACACACGCACGATTACGTCACCACAAGAGCGAGATTAAAGGCCCCGGTCTGAAGCCTAGTTGTTTCCTCCCCGTACGGACTATCTTGTCTTCGTTAACAGGTAAATAAATAATAAATCAGGCAGTGTGCCGTTACCCGTATAGCAGCGTCCGCACACACACACACACACACGCAAACACATGCAGTGGAAAGCGTTGTCAACATCGTCATGCTCCCCTGATAACAATAATCTGCAGCAACAATCCCTTGTCGAGATTAACTCCAACATCCACTCGTCTATCACGAAATGGTCAGCAACAAATAGGAAAATGAAATTTTTAGCGGCTATCTTATCAAGATCCGGCCAGACCTCCACGCGTATCGTGTGTACGGTAGTAGCGTACAATGTATTACCTCGTTGTTTGGTCTAAGTACGTGTCTACGGCTCAAATATTCGGCGTTTTCAATGGATAACAGAAGAGGCGAAGTTTCAGTAGAATTTGTGCAACTCTGCTTCGGTATATACACACACACAGTTGCTGGGGGTTTGCCAGGTAAACATCGTGACCACGTGCGTTAGGCGATAAAACTGATGTATTACCCTTTAGTTGCGAACTTAATTCCAGATAATGATGTTTGCAAAACTATAAATTTAGGACTAAACTCTTCTGCTCTCTCTCCCCATCTCATCCTTGAGCGGCATCTGCAAGACAGGCCAAGGAAAATAAAATATTTAAAAGCGGATGGGCGATGACCTTATGAAATATGCTGCTACAAATAAGACTTTTCCACATCCCCATCATATCCTCCCGCCCCCCCCTGTTCTTTTGTCGAGCTTGAATGAAAATATACCCCGAATTCTCGTGGCACGTGCGAGCATGAAGGGCATATGAAATTGATTTTTGTTGCTTTTGTTTTTGATGTTATCAAATATAAAATAGCAATCAGAATAATAAATGCCTAATTCCAGTGTCAACCCTATTTCAAATATTGATCTGCAAGCATTTCCTAGACGTCATTTCCCCAGTTTTGAATTCTGCGCATGCGCAATTTTCGGCTGTTGTGGAGTTCCTGATGATTATTTCTGGGGGTATTTTATCATAAGTTTGGCAAATATTGGGAGCTGGTTGAGGGAGAAAATTGATTCTGAAATACTGGCAGTTCCTTTAATGAATTATTTTACAAACAGAAATGACAAATAAGCTCACACTAAATATATGCAACTGGAATTTACCTGGCGATAAATTTATATACCATCTAAACACATTCACAAACAACCATCCCCAGCGAAGGATTCTAAACTGCAGCCTGCTAGTTGAAGAACAGGTACGCTATCCGTTTGGCCAAGCAATATACATTTTTCTTCCCTACAGGAGGGGAAAAATGCATGCGTGTAACGTCAGGACAACGAGATGGACATGATATTAGTTCTTTTTCATGAAATTCTAAGGGACAGTGGGTGAGAGTTTTTCTGTTCTTCGGCCAGGAAAACGAGTATCCAGAGAGTTCTTGCATATCCTGTGAACTTATGTTTCTCAATTGACGGTCGTTTTAAATTGGTTATCCTGCATCTTAATCCATTTATCATTAGGGCAAACGAGCTTGACACGTTAGTCTAAATTCTTGTTGCCAAAAAATTAATGACTTAAATTTTGTATAACGTAAAGGTCAGCTAGTTGATCGCAAGCGGAAATGGCAGGGTTTTTCATTTGGGTACTCGAGTTTTTCACACACACACACACTGGGTCTTGACTGCTTGGGCTGTAATGCAAAACAGCCCAATTCAGAAAGTGTGTTTTCATAAAGCATACTGAGCTTTTTATTCAAGTGTCGCCACCTTGCTATCTGCTGATTAGAATGCGATGTGCACAAAAGACACATAAAACTCTGAGTAGATGAAAAATATTTGCATTTACAACAGGCATTCTTTTCATTTCATAAAAAAAAATAAAATTTAAAAAAAAATTTCTTTTTTTTTTTTTTTGAAAATTCTGTAGACAGAAATAAGGTCTGATTTTTAAGATGATAGATTTAGATGGATGTGACATAATACTTATTAAATCTACGAAGGGGATGAACTTTTCTCGCATTCTAGATCAACTGACTGACACGAGGGGGTTAAGGGTCACAGAATTCTCTTAACAAAAGTATAATTAGGAACAGGCAAACAGGCGGGAGTGTAGCGTACAAATACCCTAATATAATATAAATAAATCAAAATCAAAAACGAATTAAGAAACAATTGAACAACAAAAAAAGTCTACGGTTTGTGCTGTTTTTGTTGTGATTGTTTGTATTTATGCAAACCGGATTTGTATTTATTTTGTATTTGTATTTATAAAAATATGACAGATGTAGATGAGTTTTCCCGAGGAAAAACCCGTCTATATCTGTATGAGACCGGTCTACTCACCCTCAGATGAATAGCCAATATATAACATGTATGGCATGCTATATATATATATATATATATATATATATATATATATATATATATATATATATATATATATATATATATATATATATCGACTATTCATTTTAGGTGCATGCCTGTGACACGCATGCGCTTAAAAACGAATTATATTAAGGATTCAAGTTTATGCAGGGAGTAAAGCTTCAAAACATACTTTATTTGCTGGAAACGAATTCCCTTTTTTCGTTTCATTTTCGTGTGGTAAACACAAATCCTATTTTCAAACTAGATCTTGTAAGAACATGTACACAGAGATTTTTTACATTTATTTAAGTCATTTTTTGAAGGATGTACTTCTTCAAGAAATGACCAATCAAATGTTCTCAAACTACAGTGTGCAGCTACTGATTCATCTCAAACTTTCTTTCTGTGCATATCATGAGTTTAATTTGTTTTTCCGGGGTTCACCGAACGGATTGCTATAATTAAAAATATACGTGAATAATTCACAATAAAGAAGAGTTAAATTTCAGTTGGATTTACGTTAAGCGAGCAGTCCTTTTTCAGAACAGAATTATCATATGGCAATCAGTTGCTTAGGCGTGATTCACACCGTTACCAACCCTCGCTTAATTTCGAGCATATAATAACCCCAAGGAGTTCGTTATACTCGTAGGTCCGACAGGCACTTCTCGAATTTCGCCCGCCACTCTACCCTCGTTATCAGCAGGTTCTTTTCACGACTCTTTCTCATCCTCACAATTAATAAACGAAAAAATATATTTTTTAATAGTTCCGTATTTTTTAACCACGGGATATATCAATCTGCCAATAACAAAAAAAAATAATAAAATAAAAATAAAAAATAAAAAAAATAATAATTTAAAAAATATAGTGGCCAGGGATAGAGTTAATAAGCAAATTAGAAGTTTGGTGTCTTTCCACCTAAGCTAAAAGGGATTGCTCATTATATTTATTAAATCCTTATATTAATTAGTTTCCTTGACCCTTTAGTCCGATGTATGATCCATTTCCATTCTTCAGAATTCACTACTATACTTCTCATTAAACTTCGACCATCTTTTTCTCCTAATTTTTATATTATATTATGTTTTACTTTTTCATGTGCAGTGCACTTGAATTGCAATATTTTTCTTTATATCTGAAAACACATTTAAGTGACAACACAAAAAAACAGCTGTTTTTAGCAGTGTGAATAAAAATGATCCCAAACATAATTAATTAATTTTACATGATCGCGTACAGTTTCTTTAGAAACCAAAACAAAGTTCAATTTGATACGAATTAATACTTCCCACTTTGGTGTAACAAAAAAAAAAAAAAAAAAAAAAAAAAAAAAAAAAAAAGACACCAAAGTAAAAGATTTTAAAAAAATATCATAAAACTCTGACATACAGTTTCCACACGTAATACACATTTCATAGATTTCGCTAACAATGTAAAGGCAATATTATTAGCGCCACCTGATGTTAAACGAATTATACGTAAATTTAAATTCTTCATATTTGGTCTAAATATATTACAACTAATAACTTTATTTTAATGAGACCATAAGTTTTTTAATAAAGATTATACAAATAGCTAACTAGTTTCGCTAGCTTCTGACTAGCTTTCTCAAGACTGTAACTGTGCTCATACAAATGCAAAAAATTAAATGAATACAGAAACGTTAGTAACTGTCAAGAAGCTCCATTTGATATTTCATGGGGTATAAAAAAAAAAGACATCACTCAGCTGTTTCATCATTGTCTCAAATCCAGTTTCTTCAAAGTTAATGACATAGTATACTAACAATTAGAAGGACTAGCCATGGGCAGCGCCTTATCACCACGATGTGCGGACCTGTTTACGGAAAAATTTGAAAATGATATTTTCTCTAACATTTCTCCCAAACCCTCGATTTGGTGGAGATACGTGGATGACATCTTCATCCTTTGGAAAGATAATATGGAAAAACCTCCTGGTGTTTCTTAATAAAATCAACTCACTACACAATAAGATCAAATTGACTATGGAACACGAAAAGAACAAAGAACTACCCTTTCTGGACATACTGGCTAAGAGACACTCTAACAATTTCCAACTTTCTATCTACAAGAAACCCACAGATACAGGAAGATATCTACATTATTTGTCAAACCATCATAAGGTCACAGAAACAGAGTATAATACACATGCTACGCAACAGAGCCCAGAAGTACAGTTAGAACTGGCTCAAATCGCAAATACTCTATGCCTTAATGGTTACCCTACAAGCATTTTAAAGAAATTTCTGTTTAAAAATAACCTTCAACAACGTGAAACGGTGCCCTAACACGTGTCCACAGCAGTCATATCATATGTGAGTACAGTGTCCAAGAAATTAGCAAGAATGTTAAAGGATCATAACATCAGAGTGGTTTCGAAACCAACTACCACGATCAGACAAATCTTAAGACCATCTAAAGATAAGGTCCCATTTTTTAAATATCCAGGAGTGTATGAAATTCCATGCACGTGTGGCCTTTCTTATATTAGACAGACTTCTAGAAGTCTTGAAATAAGACAGAAAGAACACGCGGGGGATGTCAATCACAACAGAATCATTACATCAGGTTTAGCTCATCATTTTTCAACTTCCAACCACGTTATAGACTGGAAAAACAATTCTATGCCTTACATCGAAGATGAGTATAGGCACCGAACTTTCAAAGAAGCAGCAGTAGTACTACGCACAGACAATAATTTAAATAGAAATCAGGGTATTATCCTTAAAAGATATATGGAAAAACCTCTTCTCTCAGCTCAACAGAACTACAATTAGCGAATAAACATGTGACACGTAGTCATGTACTTGATACTGACTGAAGCATCCGAACGCATGCACGCTACACCCCATGAAATATCAAATGGAGATGCTTGACAGTTACCAACGTTTCTGTATTCATTTAATTTTTTGCATTTGTATTAGCACAGTTACAGCCTTGAGAAAGCTAGTCAGAAGCCAACGAAACTAGTTGGCTATTGTATGATCTTTATTAAAAAACTTATGGTCTCATTAAAATAAAGTTATTAGTTGTAATTATACGTAAAACCAAATATTAATGGTATTATTAGATTTAAAATATATAATAAAATCAAGGTTGAGATGGTTTAGTCATGTGATGAGGAGAAGAATATGTGGGAAGAAAGGTCATGCAGATGGATGTGCAGGGGAAGAGGAAGCGCGGACGGCCAAAGAAGAGATGGTGGAGGAGGACTTGAGGATGAAAAACTTGGATGTGGCTACAGCCCAAGACAGGAGGTTGTGGAGGAGACTCGCCACAAACAGCCACCCTACTTAAGTGGGAAAAGCTGCAGAAGACGAAGAAGAAGAAGAAGATTGGAATTACAAACATTTCATTTGAAAATGTATGTCAGCGTGGCAACGCATTCAAAACAATATTTCAAAGGAATCCTGATTATGATGATGATGCACTTGGATGATTGTGCCATTTATTATAAATTTTATCGATAATGTCATCAACAAATCAATATAAACCAAGTCAGATGATTTTTTTTCGCAAACAAATTCATGATTTTCAATATGCTTATGATGTTTGGTGTGGTGATAATAATTTGGAGTTTTAGGGAAATATTATTATAGATATTGCCTTTCTTTAAATACCCTCAATTCTGCGTGTCGTGTTTTGTCTTTCGTGGCTTTTATCACGATTCTTTTATTATTCTTTATTACTTTCCACAGTTCGTTCAAGTGAACGTGAAGAAAAAAAAATTAAGTTTAAAAGTGACAAAAAACTCAATGAAAAAGTTCAAAAATGGAATTGTTACCTCGTCAAAGGTGGGTAATAACAACAGCGAGTCAATAAAATGACAACATAAATCAGAACAAAAATGAAAACATGAACTCAAACAGAACGACACCATAATTCGATAAAGCGATAAAGACAGGAACATCAAAAAGTAACAAAGTTTTGCCCAAGGATTAGAGCAAGTGACAGAGGAACGAAACGAGATAAAAAAAAAAAACACGATTGATTACAGATGGCAAAAAAAAAAGTATTTGAGAAACCGAAGTACCACAGGTGACTCATCACTGATTCTACAGAAGACAACTAAGAAATTTGAAGTTTTTTTCTTCCTTAAAGATGAGATGGCAATCGTTCAACACACACACACACACACACACACACACACACACACACACACACACACACACACACACACACACACACACACACACACACACACACACACACACACACACACACACACACACCGATTTTGCCGTAAAGACGTCACTTATGCGTAGAATAGACAAATAAAAGTAAAGAGCTAACCACGCCCATTTATTATTACATCGAGCTGCCCTCTCCATCATAAATGATAAGTTCAGTCATAAAATAACAAATTAGTTTTAATTTCCTCGGTGTGTTGCGTTCTCAGCTGGATTCTTTTGTCTCACAGTACGTAACTATCGCACAGGGACTTGGCAGTGAGTAATGTTACCGATCTGTCATCTACTCCTGGACTACCATTCCTGTGACCGAACGGTAGACCTACAATAAGCTACAACATTTATTTAGGGGAAACAGATGGCCCCCGTCACCCGTGGACAGTCGTCTTCTACTCGCTGTTACACGCTGTAGCACGAGTTATCAAAGCATTACTTTAGACTTCAAATACCGTGATTTGTGACGGGGGTTGAGCCACCGAGAAACTACGGGCCTTCATTAAAAATCTTATATTTGTGTGGTTTCAGACGTGCTCATCTTGAAATAAGTTTTATACTTTGGTCGTTCAGCACTGTTTACTTATTTTAAGATGGCAGCCATTAGATTCGTTTTTCAAAGTAATGTTATTACATTAAACGTAATGTTAAAAAAAGAAACAATAAAATGCAGTTCGAATCTTCTAGTGGTAACCCATTTCGAGATGCAGGGGCGTCCTTTTAGTGTGGATCTACATAGTCCGTATCGTAAAGATATTATTTCATAATAATGACTATCCCTTCAGTGGACTAATGTGCATTTATATGGTCAATAATGGCGATAGGCTGTTGCAAAATGATCTGTTCCACTCGCGTATTTTGGTTTTTTAGTTCGTTATTCACGTGTGACATCATTTTGACCCCATATGGTCACTCCCGTACTTTATTGGTTTTTGGGAGTGAGGCCTTCTGCTAGAAGAAGTGTTAGGGTCGTAGATGCTCTTTCCCCAAAGAGTTAGCAGAGCAATCACAAACATCCATGTGCTTAACGGGATTCGAACCCGCAACCTCTTGGCTAGAAAGCGGATCGCTACCCACTCAGCCAACCAGGCCGACTATTTTGACAACATAAATTAGTTTTTTAATGTATTTCCCACCATGAAAGGTTGTAAAACTATAGTACACCATTACCATTGGAAGCTAAGGACTTTTTTCTTAATTTTTATTTATTTTTTACAGAATATGGAAACCCTGCTCTAGAAATTAAAATGGAACGATCTGTCAAGTCCCTTCCAATAACCGGGGTGGTGGAATTCATCTCACTTATATAGCTCTTTCATTTCTACATTTCACGAAAGCATATCTTCGAAACACAAATTAAACTGTTCTGTTTTTTATCCACAGATATTTTCATGCTTAAAGAAGTAGAGATCGGATTTACTTTATGATCTGTTAACTCACCTATAAAACTGATGAATCAGTACTGAAGACTGTAAACGTATGCTCTCTCTCTCTCTCTCTCTCTCTCTCTCTCTCTCTCTCTCTCTCTCTCTCTCTCTCTCTCTCTCTCTCTCTCCTGCTGTAAGACAAAACATAAAGATTCCCTTCAGCTTTGACTATAAATTTAGAGTAGGACAATGACTTGGTATTCTGGGTACAGCGACAAGGGGCCCCATCTAGAAGGTTTGTTTCATTCATCACTTCTACTGATGACTACATCGCTTATTATGAGTGGATGAGTTGAACAGTCTGATGCGTCATTCTTGACCACATTGGGGACAATGTGGTCAAATCAACGTATTTTGCTCATTGAGAAAACAGGAAAATCAACTATTTTTTGTCGAAAACGGTGTCTCGGTTTGTGCACCTAAATATGTTAGACATGTTTTAGGAATTGTATGCAGATCGCCAGTATTAAAAAATAAACAAAGAAAAAAGAGCCAAGCGAGCACATCGTGTCTGTCTGTCTGTCTGTCTCTGAACAGTTGGCTGCATTTTGCTCCATGCGCTACTTCCATGTGAAACCGCCCAACTCCTGTTCATTTGCATTCATCTTAAATGTTCCTTCCGTAATACAAGAGGGTAGCCTCCGTAGCTCATTCGGTATCGACGATACCCTTCGGTTAGAAAGACCAGGGCTCGAATCCCGTTTACAGCATTAAGAAAGGCTTTTTATTGGAAAGTGTGTTAGCTGTCTCTTACGGGGGCGGAAGAGCTTTCTCCGGTGAATTTTGGTAAATTTCATCTTCCAAAACAGACCATAACAGCAAAGCGCGATTAACAGCAGATTACATTGCATTGGTTTCGTAGCCTCAGGTGACTCATCAGTAATTCAAAATGAAAACATTAAGAATTAAACTCCTGTCTTTCCTAATGAGAATTCTTCGGATTGCATTAAGGAAGAATTCATAGCGAAAGGAAATGGGCTTGTTTGGTTGGGTGTAGTAAAAATCAGATGCAACAGTTGCATAAAGGAAAATACGTTTTCAGATACGATGTATTTCAGATATATGCAGTGTGTGTGTGTGTGTGTGTGTGTGTATGTATATATATATCCTATCTTCTCTCATAGTCCTTAATGGACCGTTGGGTCACTCATGGCTGAGCCATGAATGTCTAATGGGCGGTGAATTAAGACAGATGGCACCCACCCATCTCCTCTTCTGTCTTCGTCTTCTATATGTCCTATAGCTGCATCCTGTATGTTCACGGTTCCGGTTCGCCTGTTTGCGGGATGATATATACGCACATATGGCGCTTAGTAAATGAGACATCAAGTGTTATGGAATGAATCGGAACTATTGCTCCGTTGCTATGATACAACAAAGAGAAAAATCTGGGAGTCTTTGAAAATAACATTAAACATCTAAATATTAACCCAGGTATCAGCTTGTTTGAATACATCGTGGCCTTCGTTAGCGCAACACATGCACGTGAATGCGTAAACACGCACAATGTTCTGAACGAGGCATCGTACAATCCGAAATGTTTTAAAATAGCATCAGCTTCTTCTATAACTGGTTGTCAATTTGTTAGTCCTTACTGTTCTGTTGACACCTGAAGAAATCCCGTGCAATTAGGATGACACGTCGTGTTCTTAATTAAATAAACGTTATCATCTTATTCTGGTGATCTGGTCCTCATAAATTCTTAGTCATAATCTACAACAGATAATCTAATTTCTTCATAGCTAGATAAACATATCGGCCGCTGAATTAGAAACTTTTATTTAATATCGTGTTGAACCTCGTTTAGCCTGAATTACAGCAATTATGCGGTTCGGCATGGATTCCACAAGGTGTTGGATTGCATCAACGTCTACACCATACCAGGCCTTCACCAGACAGTGAAGGCCTCGTATGGTGTAGACGTTGTAGACGGCCTCGTGTGATGAACTTCATTGGGAGATATTCCTCGGAGGACACCAGACTTTCAGCAATATCAGGGGACCAGTTCCGCACCAAACAAACATGCTCCACATCATGACACCACCTCCAGAACCTTGAGTTTACAGTTTAGTTTGTGATTACAAAGGTTCACTGCTTCTATGGGGGAGCTCTGCCAAAATCTCTGCCTATTGTCGGTACAGTACAAAGTGTACAGTGACTCATCGGATCACGTGACTTTTTTCTAACGTCCAATCACGGTGTTTATTACATCAGTATAGACGACCTTTCGGTTTTTTGCAGAAATCAGTGGTTTCTTTATAGGCATGCGACTGTCAATATCGATCCTCTTCAATTCCCTACGCATAGTTCGGTGAGATAGGGGGTTAGGGACAGCCTTCATTAAATGCTTCGGTCAATTATGCACACGGGAAGTTCTGTTTGTCCGTACAAGTCTTCTCAGGCGACTGCGATCGCGTTCCTGACAGTGTCTTAAGACCACAGTTATGCTTTTTAGACAAGCAACGTGGATTATTTTCCCACTGATTAAACACCTGGGATATCTCGCCTTTTTGAGAAACCAATCAGCTCTGCTGTTTTCAAAATGGTGGCTCCAGCCAGACGGGCACCCGCAATAAGCCGAACTCCGGAAGATTCTTTGTTTTTCCCATTGTGATCGACACTGTTGACGATTACTGACCAGCAGCATTCCTCGTGGTTTCCTAGAATACTTGGTGTCGCACGTGACCAAGCATTTTTGCACACACGTTGCGTAAATCACGTTTACATATATCTGCATAAAGGTTTCTAATTCAGTGACCGGTGTGCGTGTGTGTGCGTCGAGTTCGAATGACTGTTCATGAAATGTCAGTCCCCTCAGCAATTCGATAAACGAAGTAGCAAAAGAGAGAGAGGGCTACTCTCATAACGAAATCATTTAAGACCCAAACATTTGATCTCCGATCGTAAATTGAATATTACAGAATTGAAATATTTATTCCACCGGATATTCACAAGAGAGCCCCCTTCGCTAAATTCGAAGCACGAAATCCAATTTACGAAAGCGCGGCAGAATTTTAGAAATGGAGAAAACCACACCCAGAGTGGTGATTTCGCTTCTTTTCTTCCTCCCGGAAACTCGGATTTTAAGATCCCCAAACAGGCAAACAGACCACAAGAATACACGCAAGTATCATATACCCCTGTCCAAAAAGAAACCGAACTTTTCGAAAATAGAAGAAACTAGTGGTGCCATTTGTTGTATCTTTTTTTTTGTCGAAAGCGGCAACCTTTCTTAGTGTTGTGTCAACTGTTTATGACATTTGTTTCATTAGAAGCCGAGTGATAGTGCCAAGAGTGACAGCCTGTTTTGACGAACGGTCGGAAAATGAGTTTCAAACAGAAACTGATTGACTTTTGTGTTAAACTTGGTAAAAGTTTTACCGAAACGCATCAAATGCTTCAAAAAGCATACGGTGATGGATGCTTATCCTGTACTCAAGTTTACGAGTGGTTTAAGCGATTTCAAAGTGATCGTGAAACGCTTGAGGACGACGAAAAGCCTGCCGTCCAAAAACTGGACTGAGTGAGTTAACAAAAAGTGCGTGATTTCATCAAAGAAAACCCGAAATCGTCCGTGAGATTGATTGAAGATGAATTGGGGATTCCAAAATCAACTGTGCACAACATTTTGGCCGAGAGTTTGGGCCTTCGTAAATTGAATTCGCGATTTCTTCCCCACAAGTTGACCGACGACCAAAAAATGTATCGAATTGAACACGGCAAGGACCTCATTAAAACCGCTTGTAAGGGGTGCTGAGTGGAGACCACCAGAAGAGGGGCATCCGAAAAAAAGTCGCTTGGAGAAGTCAAAAGTAAAGACAATGCTGATTTGTTTCTACGATTCCAATCCACAAAGATTCGTTTCGCCTGGTCAAACGGTCAATGGTGAGTTTCATCTCGAAGTTTTGAAGCGATTGATAGCGAGAATTCGTCGTGTACGACATGAATATCGTGACCACCGACCGTTCGTCAAAACACACTGTCACTCTTGGCACTATAACTCGGCTTCTAATGAAACAAATGTCATGAACAGTTGACACAACACTAATGGAGTTGCCGCTTTCGACAACAAAAAGATACAACAGGTGGCGCCACTAGTTTCTTCTATTTTCGAAAAGTTCGGTTTCTTTTTGGACATAGGGTGTATATAAAAATGCGTTCTTCTTGCCTCATTCATAGCTTTAGTTAATTCGGAGATAAATCCGAAACACCCACCCAACCAATCACCATCATTCTCCTTTTCCCCTTCCTCCGTATAAATCTCTTCAGATGTAACATCTAAGAGATTGCCACTATTATTCTTCAGCATTTCTGGGTACTTTGCCGCCTTCATTGTTTCTTCATGCAATATTTTTATGACAATTTTAGTATTGCGTCACCGGTGTGTTTAATGAAATGTCAGGTGCGTTCTTCCCGATCGCACTTATCTCACACGTTTCACATACTGTTACTGATCAACATATTTCATAATTGGGAAAATCTCTATTACATGAGACTGTGCTTGCTCTTCCTTATGTTGTATCTTGTTATGTTCTGCTACAGGGAGAAAATCACAAACTTTTTTTTTCCAGACAGGTTTCGCTAGTATAAGTTCAGTTATTTCGTTTACGTCGCGTTACATTAGATCAAATCAGAAGCAGATGCTGAAGCTACAAATCTCAAGTCTTTTAAGTTTTGCTTTTGAAATAGATGTCTGTTTTTTTTCTCTTTTTCACCGCTACTTTCACAGACTTGTCTTAGTTGTATCACAAACAATTAGGATAATGAAAACCTTTTCTCTTCTAAGAACTACTATACATTAAGCAGAAAAGAAAGTAGTTGACACATGAGATAATTTTTTTTTTTTGCGTGTTATTCGAGCTTGTACTATTTAAATGTACAAGTCTTCCTCTGTATGTGTGTGTGTCGCATTCGGATCCAATAAAAACATCGACAAGTAATAATAATGTTCGATTTTTTTTTTTTTAAAAAAAAAAAAAAACCTTTCTTCCCAGGATGAGTGTAATTAAAAATACCTTCGATATTCTCTTTTATTTATATTACTAAAAATAAATCAAACGACTTTAACGAAGAAATAACCAATCAATTACTTCGGGTAATTAAAGCATATTGAGCTGTTAGGAATTTTTTTGCGGTTTTTGAAACAGCAAGCCTGTCCACCTACTGGCAAAATTTAGAACTGCTTAGCGATAAAATCAATCGAGTTGATATGTAAACACCGGATAAATCGATTCATTGATCATTTCTTCCAACGTACTTTATTGCAAGTATGCATATTATGGCACACAACACTCATAATAAAAGGGGGAAAAGCAATTATACATATCGGCGTAGACAGCCATCTTGCCACAATCAGAAAATAATGTACTTAAATTGGATCATGCTCGAATTTATTGGGACATTTAGAAACTATTCAAGGATATCAAATGTAGAAGCGCTTATCGAGTTAAGAGGACAAGCTTGACTTCGATACGATTAAGTATGACGTCAATAAATAAATAAATAAAAAACTAAAAAACTGATAGATAAATAAATAAATGAAATTATACACGAAATTGGAAAAACGGAACTTTTCTCTATCAACGATGGATTCTTCATTCAGTACATCATAGTTTCCCATCCTTTTCGCAAACCTTGTTAAAACACCAAAAGAGAGGTGCGAATTGCTCATGTCATGGTTGTCGAACGATTTGTTTGCACCCAAACACAGTCAGAGCCCTACTTACACTTTTCCCTACGGAGGCGGAGCCCGAGGTGCTAGAGTGCTCCGGGATACCCCTCATTGTTTAGGTCCCTTAAATCGGCCCTGGGTCCCCAACTAGAGCTTCGTGCGCCTGTGCATAAGTACAGTCCTTTCTTGAGAGATGGTCTTTGGAAGCGTTTTCATGTGAAGATTGGCTTTCTCTCCATTAAGAATTACAACAGTGATTTGTCTGCAATAAATCTGGCATCATTCAAGGATATCTCAAATCATAACATGCTAAAGAAGTTCAGTACTTGGTTTCATTGGAATTGCAATGGAAGCAACTAAGTCTGTAAGGTCTGTTAATCGCGCGTTCTTCTTATGGCTAGTCTATCTATTTTTAAAACACCCAGATTTCGAAAGAAAAAAATCTACTGCTGTCTGAGAACGGCTAAGTCACTTTCAATTGAAAAACTCTTATAATATAAAGGTTTTGCGCATCCTAGGGATTAGAACCCAGATCTTTCCAACCAAAGGTGAAATATGATGTTGTCCTTGCGAGGAGTATCAAACGAAAATAAGAGGAGCTTCGTTACACGAATTCATTTGTTTGAGAGTTCGGGGAACGCCTTGGCTGCGTATTGTATATAACTGAATCCTCTAGGATGCACATCATCAAGATGTTAGAGGAGTCTTTGAGTCATCTTTTTTCTGAATCTATTAAAAAGTTGTATTTGGTAGTTTGAGACAGAACTAATGTCATGCACACTTTATTTAAAATATTGATTTTGGAGACTCATCACGGTGAAATTCCTGTCTTTAAGGAATAGCAGTTTTTTTTTTTTTTTCAATGCTCGTTTCAGTTTATTATTGTCGAGATGTATCAGCTGAGGACGTCAGCAAGAGGTGGAATCATCCAAATGACATCTGCAAGTCATTTCATGTTTAATTGAGGTCATCCGAAATCTCCCGGTGTGATCCGATTTGATTTCGCTTCTTCGCAAGTGGATTCCTGGAAACCCTAACATTCTCGCTCGTATTGATTGCACAGAGGGGAGAAATAAAGACCGGTTCGTGGAGAGGAACGTGTCTGTTCCACTGAGGCCGTCTTCCTTCTTGCATGTCTCTTTATTACCACTGCTCACCTCCCCAAGTAGTAGCAGGAACACTTTGATACAAGCTCCAGGGACGGAGAACTCTACTTAAGTAAAACTCTCTCTCTTTCCCCTGTAATGAAGTTGGTGCAACAAGTTCACCGTCAGTATAAAAACAGTTTTAAGTGATTAGTTTAGTGAGAAGAAGAAGCATCTCATCGGCAAATCACTGCCTGCTTTTCTTCCAAATACCTTTCATGAAAGTTGGCAAAATCGCCTCCGAGATCCAAGTGGAACATCACGTTAACACTGCATGCACATTGGCATATTTCGTTAGCCACAGCAAGATCATTTCAGTTTATTTATTTATTTATTTATTTTTGAGTTTCTAATTCATATTTTGGTGACTAAGCCAGAGATACTAGGAGAAAGATGACATACGATATTTATATTGAATGGACATGGGTTTATAGTGCTGACGCTTGCAAATATTCACACACCTACAAAACAGCGTAATTACACAATTCTCGATTCCGACACAGAAGCTAATTTCGTATCGCGCACTGCCTTCATCACAATAAAGAAAGGAAAAAAGTGCGTGGAATGACCTAGTAGCCATCATGACGAAGGTTATAAAGTGACAGAAACGATAAGAGTCTTCTGGTGCATGAAAGACTTAATAAAACTTCAAATGAATGCGTGCAGGTGTCGAGCAGTTTTATATCACACGAAACAAGCGCATCATGCTGGCTGCTCAGTGGGTCAAAGCTAAGTAATTAAAGCAATCTTTGAACTGTGGTTTTGGGGACGTATCACAATGAGGGTGAAACCGCGCGGTTAGCCTAGTGGCTTTGCGCTTCGCAACCATATGCCTGGGGAAGGAGTGTCCCAGGTTCGATTCCCGTTGTAGACGTGAGGAATTTGAGGATCTTCCTCAGACATAGCCAAGTTAGTCGGTCTTGGGCGCGGTCAGTAGGGTTTTTCCGCCAGTTTATCTGGCGTTTTTCATCCCGCAAACAGGCAAACCGGCCCAGTGAACATACGCCTCTACAGTCAAAAATATATCCCCACCAGCGGCAGACCAGGAGACGGGTCGGTTGGGAGTAGTACTAACAAGAAGTCGCATCTAAATGTAACACGCGGACCCTGCATAGGAAGCAGGAATAACGCGTAGAAGAAGAAGATCATAATGAGGGTGAAAAGAATAGCGATGGATCAAGCTTATGAAAATCTTCAAGCAAAATAGATGTAAAAAAAGGGAGGAGGAAGAGATGCTGAGATTGACGATATGAATCTAACTAACTGGACATTACCAGAGATGATTATGTTGAAAAGCAATTCAATGTCCAAAACACGCAAGAGAATTGAAGTTACGAAAAATTGAAGCTCATTCGATGAGTCCATTCAGACTTCATTGAATCCATCCAGCTCTCCCGTCTTGGATGCTCTGTGGGATTTTATGGATTGTAGTTAATGCTACTATAGTTGAAAACAATTAATAAGAAAAAAAGAGACAGTCATGTTGCTCAAACTCTTTTTTTTTTATAAACCATCTAAACTTGATTACTTCGAAAGAATTTAAAAAAAAAAACAGTATCCTGATGAGGTTTCATATGCCGAAACATTTTAATGGTGTTCACATGATTTTAGGTTAACTGCAGTACTACAAACAGGTATTTTGCGCAAAGGGGGAAAAAAAATGTTAATTCTTCATCCAACCGACAAAAGCACGATTCATGCGCCCTCAAGTGAAGAATATTTCCTTATTTGTATTTTTTATTTAGAGATTATTTCTTCAAAAATAGTACATTAATAACCATCATTATGAAATATTAAAAAATATTTATTTATTACTTAATTTTTTACCGTATTTTTTATATAAATTGTACTTTGAACTTGGCTGTGTTCGGGGATGGGTAAATTTTGCCTGTTTATGGAAGAATGAGTAGGCGAAGTCATTGATAGGTTTTATCGTTACATTTCCGAATAATAGTGTTGTAAATACAACTAACTGTGCTAATCGTTTTAGACCTTCCCCCCCGTCCCCCTCAAATTGAACACAATCTTACATTCTGAATTTTTCCGAATACAGAAATAATTTGTCGATTTTGTTTGCTTAGTTGGATGATGTCCGCGCGGTTAGCCGAGTGGGTGTGCGCTTTGCAACCATGTGCCTGGGGAAGGAGTGTCCTAGGTTCGATTGCCGTCGACGACGTGAGGAGCTTAAGGATCTTCCTCAGCCATAGCCAAGTTAGCCGGTCTTGGGCGTGGGCAGCAGAGTTTTTCATCCCGCGAGCAGGCAAACCGGCCCCGTGAACACACAGGCTGCAGTCATAGGACACCTCCAGGAATAAGGAGTAACCAACCTATAGGATTTTGGTTCCGAATGCCCACACGGTGAAAAGTGTAGGTCTACACGTGAGCGTAAATTAGGAGTTGGATGACACTTAACGGGTATTTCTGACAATGACTTCTTATTCTAATGACGCATTCAACGAAAACACAGCAAACGTATGAAGAAGAAAAAGAAACAGAGAAATTAAAGATCATATCGAAAGATTGATCGGTCTTAAGCGTTTTTCTATAAGTGGTAGAATGAAATTCATTTGTTGGAGGGGTGAGAAAAAAAAACTACCATTTCTATGTGGTACCGGTAACTCAGGCTTATTACAATCAATAGCATGGTTTTTGGAATATCATCTCCAATTTGCAAGAAAAAAAAGCGAGATTTCTACCAGTGATAAAATATTTAATAAGAGCCTTTTTGTTGCTATTAACAAATATTAAAAGTTTTAAAAATATCCGATAGGAGGAGCGGGGAAAATAAGTTTTTCTATAGATGACCAAGTCACTATTTTTAAAATTACTGAGACTTATGAAAGAGTTGGAATTTTTACGTCTGTTATAGCAAATTTCAAAACATATCGACTTTCACTGGTATTGCTTAATATAGTTCTCTGTCTTATTTTGCTATCGATCCATTTTGAGCTTCGCATTAACTTTCTGATGCAGGCGATTATTTGAAATTTTGGTAAGTACACATCACTGATTCAAAAAAAAAAATTAAAAGTGTGCATTTTTGTGAATAGCCAAGTAACGTAATCCCAATAAGTGAAGAGTAATCCGACAGTAAGAGGAAGGCCTGGACTCTGTTTAAATCCCATAGACGTTTTTTTTTTTTTTTCAAAAGCATTAAAGAGGAGATAATACTAGAACAAAATAATTATATTCTACGCAAAGTCATGAGTAAGAGTAACTTAGTTGCTAGTTTTTGCTATCGTCTTTTCTTTATCTTAATAATTTTGTCAGTGTTGGCAATAGGGTTCTTTCTAATACGCCTTCTAAACATTTATCACTGCAATTTTATGCAACGATTAGAATTACCTCGGACATTATGAACGTGAACAACAGAACGTGGCATCATCCAGCATTATTTAAACTTAGCACTGATTTGAATCTGCATTCTGATTTTTTAATTTTATAAACAGTCAGATGACTACAACTGTATAGTATGAACTATCGATCTCTCTTTTGTTGTTTTAACTTTCAGTTATCTTTAACCCCTGAAGATGTAAGTCAAGATATAAGACTTACGAAACTTGTCGGATTTTATTTCTTTATTGTGCTTTTAGCTTAATAAAAAAAAAGTGGTCCAATTACCGGAATATGAACTTTTAAACCACAGAAACTTCCACTTACGACGATTAGAATATTTAATATTGTTTTCAGACACTCGGTTCACCATCTGTAGTCATGAAAGGCAACTTATCAAGAGTTAAATACAATTTTATAAAGGTGGAATGCATCTGACCACATCACCAAGAGACGAACAGTGAATCCATTTACATGCGAGATTTTAATTTGTATCAGATCCATTTGTTGGCAACCAAATTCCCCACTTAAATCCTGTTGTTTTGTTCTCCAGCTTCATACAAGTGTGTGCCTCTCTAGTGCACTTGTAACACAGGCTTATACATGCAACATTCGGCACCACACTGGTTAGGGGAAAGTGTGTGTGTGTGGGGGGGTATGCCTTTTTTCCAGTCCCCTGCACACCTGCACGCAGACTTGAGCTCCTCCCCTTCTCTTCTGACCCTTGCCCTGCGCAGGTAAGTTCACAAATGCTCCAGCCTCATAATTACTGCAGGCTTAACCAATCCGAAGCACGCTTGATAAGTGGGGGGCAGAACTGGACCCTCAGTTAGTTAGGTGGCAAATGCACGTCTCTGCGGGGGGCCTCGTGGGCCGGACGGTGTCGTCAACCTGTGGCGGAGACGTACGGAGTCGAAAAGGGCGCAGACGACGACTCCCATAGCAACAGCCTTAGCAACAGAGGCAAACAATGCAGTGGAACTACAAGTGCTTTAAACCAAGGTCAAGACTAACCGACTCCCTCTCGAAAAGTTCATTTTGTACTGTGAGAAGGGAAGACTACAAAGCTCTTGGAAACAGAAAAGCTTGCACGTGACCGCCTGAAGTGAAACGAAGAGCAGAGCCAGATTTTTTTTTTTAAAATAGAATTTCACTCATAGACTGATCCCAAAGCAATAGACTAAGCTAGGTCTGGTGTAAGAGCTGGTAACAGTGAATTCTCACATATTGGTATGAGTTGCTAAACGGATAAAAATACTCTAATGTACCGTATTATGTAAATACCTTTGTACATTCCAGAGATAAACAACAATAGATCAAATCACAAACGAAATTAACGTAAATTACATCTTTCGTTAATTTAAATATTTCGGGATTTTCACGGCGCTTTTAATTATCTGTTTCCTTGCTTGCCACTCTAAATTTTATTTTCACGATGCTTTGGTTGTCTGTTCTTAAAACACCGACAACTATGCCCCACTAGTAAGTAATAATCGGAAATTAAATTTAAAAACTACAATGTTTTAAATATGTAATAACAGTTTATTTAGCTAAATGAATTAAAATCGCAAGAGAGAGATCATAAACCACCCCCCTTTATACGAGACAATATAAATATAAATAATGCAAAAATCACACTCCGATATAGTTTTGAATGAGATCAAATCATCAGAATCCAAGTTATCTTGAGGAGGACACCAAATGCTTTATTTTTTTTTCTCAACCTGTGTTTTATTTATTTTTGAGTGGATTTTTTCGTTTTTCGTTGAGAAAGAAAGTGTGATTGCCTAAGGAATCTAATGTCTACGTTTAGTTTGGTTTAAATATATTTGTTTTACGTTTGTACAGTATTAGTAGCAAATTTTAAAACATTTAATCTACTGAGATCCCCCTCAAGTTCACAATTAAGTGACCGAAAGTCAAATTTTTTGACGGCATTTTTTAATTTTTATTTCTTAGCAACATATAATTGCTAATAAGTCAGCAATCAATTATTAAATGTAAGAGTTACATTACCTTCAGGGAGATCAATATTTTAGCAAAATAGAAGTCAACTCGGAAAAAAAAAGTATACGAAAAAAAGTATACGAATGAATATAATTAGAATATGCCAAAACATCTACGTTGTTTATACTCTTATATAGCAAATCTTATTAAATCCATTCTAACCATTGCAGGTTTTTTTTTACTATTACATCGACTGTTTTTTCAATAAAAATGAAATGATTGAAACTAAATTGAATCGATGGAACAAATGATTATCGTTAAATTTCATCGAACTAGTGCACAGTTAATTCCGAATTTCGTCTTTGCAAATGGATCGGATTAAAAAAAAAAAAAAAGAGAGCAGTTTTGACAAGAATTTGTAGGAATTACAAACACTGAATTTCAGTAAAATCAGTCAAACCGAAGTTGAAGAATAACTTATATATGGCACACGTGTATATATATTATATTTTAAAACAAAGTTGTATAATGATTACTGGGATTTATTTCTGGGTGCTTTTAAACACAAACAGTAGCAGTTCAGGTAGTTCAGTGCTAAATATTGAAGCGATATTGCAAAACAATGCAGCGCAGAATGTTCTGTTGTTATACATAAAAAAACACTGAAGTTAAATGGCTGCGCGTCACTCTATTGTACAAGGAATCATTGAACTGCTCTGCGACGTATCAGCTACTCGTAAACGATACTCGAAGACCAAACCGAAATTATAGGAAACTTTTCTGGTTTTAAAATAATTGAAGTATCCAATCACTTTAGAACTATGTGGATATTCAGTCTCTTGGGACACAAAATAATCGTAACTTTCCTTAGCTTTCTTAAACTTGAATGTTTTCACTACCTACGAAGGAGTCGATTTCAACTTATTTTTTTCCCCAACCAAAAGGTACGGTCGTTCTTCCGACTTAGGTAAGCGAATCATTTGGCTCAAAGTCCTTCGTTGTATGTCTCCAATGGTTGAATAGTTCAATAGTAGAAAATAGTTGAATCTCGCATTGTAGTATCTGTTCACGACAAAATAAATAAAACAAAAGATGAATATATATGTGGCAGACAAAAAACAGAATGACTCACACGGTTGCGATATACGGAAGCAGGATAACACCAACCGTACGAAAACACTCCGTTGGTCAACGTATGGTCATGCATGACTGGATCGGTACCACATATAATGAGTCCTGCAAATTGAAATACTACAGGCCGAAAACATCGTAAATTATTAAGTTGAACAACAGAGGTGCAGTGAGCACAAAAACGACAGCTATGAAGGATGGGAATTTACTCCAGTGAAGCAGATACGAAGAGAATTATATCAAGACTTGGAGTACTCATTATCAGTCTCAGCTTAAGCAGTAAACAAATCGGATGTTGGGCTAGAAACGCTTGCTTGTGTGTGTTTGAGTTTGAAAGATTTGAAGTTATATTCACTAGTGTGTAAAAGATGAAAATGTTTGAACGATAGCGCGAATAATCTCTTGATGTTTAATGGAGCGTGATTACAAACATCCTCTCCCCCCCTTCCCCATTGCTTATTTGTTGTCTGAACTGGCATTCAAAAAAAAAAAAAAAAAAAAAGGGAACTGCAAGGACTTAAATAGCTCACACTCTCACTTAATGCTATATTTTACTTCTATTGCAGAAATTGTTTTCAGAATCTGCTACAGAGGGCGCCTCTATCTCCACAACGCTGTTTAGCAGGAGCATTTCAAATATTGACACCCCAGCAACGAATGGCACTAGATCACCAGGGGATACGGTTCACACAATATCGGAACAACTGACCAATTCGTACGCACTTTTAATGTACCGGAAGTGCATTGGATGAGTGGAACTTCGTTTCCCGTAATGTATCCTTGCCTTTGTGTTTTTCATTGATAGCGAACAGTGTGTTGTAGGTTATCTATGCCACTGATTTTGTGTCGGAAGGGAGGGAGGGAAAGAGGAGGAGCTATCCTGTATATTACAGTATATAGATACTGTAAAATACAAGTTATTTGTAAACTGTTTTTTTTAGAAAAAAAAAAAAAAAAACACTTTTTTTTTTAGATTAAGGACACTGCACTTTGGTTTATGATTCCCATTGGTCTAAACCGAGAAATAGACATGCTTCAGGACTTTTGTAAGGTCACCATAGCAACGCAATGTGTCAATTACATTTCTTTCAGCTCTTTCTGTTGGCAGAGTTCAACTGTACAATGGAATTTATGTTATGGAGTGGGATCGCCATCAGACCATTACAGGAGTGTCTGTAGAAGGGTGGGGCAAAGCAATTTTCTGAGGTAGGAGGGTCAAATAAACAAACAAGCAGCACCAGTGACATCTTGGAAAGTCTATGCTTGCATATTTTTGCCCTCTCCCATGCGGAAGTCGACGTTTGATTATGTATCCTGAAGAGCTGAGTGTTCACGCTTCAATTTATAGGAAGGAGTTTCTGGTGAAAGGAAAAAAAAAAAAATCAACCGTGAGAAAAGTCAACTGCAAGAGAAGAGAAACACGCCGCAGAATAAAGCATATTGGACGGTAGAACCATTTTGAAGTTGATATCAATAACCTGGCTACAGTACTTCTGAACTGTCTGCCTTGAACTTAGCAAATGAATCAATTTTAATTTTCCACATTCCCCATGCGACGAAACTGCATTTTCATTGAACAAAACTCAACCTCATTCACTATTAGATCGTTTCACCTACCGTTCGGATCAGCGCAACCCAAATAAAATCTCAATGGAAATTTAATCTACGAATCAAAAACATTCCACACACAGTTGCTAGACAAAGCTATCGACTCTAAGTGAGGGATCGCTTAGCGATTGATTTTAATCAATACAATTTTACTTTGTATCCTTATGCAGTCCCTCTTCGAGTGGACTGCTCAGATCCTTAGCCAATGGAGCAGTTCGAGAATTCAATAGTGAATTCTTTCTACCCAACTTGCATTTACTCCAACATCCCATTCAACCGAACTCTACTTGTATAGTTGTACGAGAGTATGTCAACCTGAAGACATTCAAGGTTCCTTTACAAAGCTTTACATAGTGAGATGGAATATGAGGTAGTAGGTGGCACGAGCTCCTGGACCATTATAAACCGCATTTATAAAATCCGTATATTAAGTGGGAAAAACAGTGTATGATGGTCATTAAAAAAAATAATTGAAGATCTTTATTTAATGGACCTTTATGTTGTTCGTGTTGCGTGCGCATGCGTCAGAAGCCTACTAAAACATCGTGCCAATAGGCAAAATTGGTTCTTTGTCACGCATTCCTATCACATAACTGTAATATTCGCATATTTCATTAAATTTTTTTTAAAGCTTATTATATTATTAATCTTCCACCATTGCACTGAATCCCCTAAGAGTGGCAATGGCATGACCTGCATGAATCAACCAATTCTCCTTGCCTTTTTTTTTTTTTTAATTACAGCAATTCACACGCTGTACTGCTGAACGCTATTTCAAATGGACATTAAATATAAACGATGCTGTCTGTTTATATAAATATTATTATTCAGTCCTGTCAGTACAATTCGGGACTTTATTTTAGTTGGAGCCCCTAATTGAAGATCGGGAATATATGCTATCAAACAATATTTAAAATTAAATAATTATATTTATTGATTATCCTTTTATAAACAAAAGAAACTAATAATAAAGAATTTTTTTTTTAGAAAAATCTTTCAAAATGGAGTGCACTGTGGAATGATTGCACCCAGTCAATCGAACCCAGTGGGTGCAATCATTCCACAGAAAAACTATTAATTCTTCGGAAGGGTTATTCAATGTTTTTTCTCTTAGATTCAAGCGTAATTTGGTGTTATACAAATGTACAGGTAGAATTGTTTTTACAATAATAACCGGTTTTCATAAAGATTTTGGAATACCGGATTCGAGAGTTCAATGCATTAGAAGCTATTTTATGTAACAGTAGCATCGACGTTGGACGATTATTTTTTTCCCAACGTACGTAAACTTAAATACCTTCGGGCAAATCTTGTGTCGGGTCACACTCCACACAAAATTTTTATTTTCATTTCTATCTTTTTTTCGTGGTTCCGTGTGCTATGATAAAATCTCTTTTGTAAAAGGACTTCCGAAACAACTTTTTAATAATTAATACACAAGATAGCAGACTACCCAAAGGCACTTGAACACCATTAACCCCTAACTTAATATGCAGTTTGAGTACCCCTCGAATCACGATGCCATGCGAGGGGTACATGTTTGGTATGTAGTAGAACTGACGTGTGCCTAACAAAACAACTTAGAAATAATGTGGCTTTTTCTGAAAGAGGATGAGAAGGGGGAGGATGAATGTGTGTGTGCGTGATTTGCTATGTTTTTGTGAACTGACATTTCAACTGATAGCAAAACTCAAACTAATTGCGGTCCTTTTGAAATGATCTGTAAACGTATATTGAAATTAATTATTACTGACGTAAGAATGATTTTTCTCTTCATTTAAAGCCAGTTCATGTCTAGGGGAATCTGCATAAAATAACCCAACGAGGGAAAAAAAAAAAAAAAAAAAAAAAAAAAAATCGCCGATTGAAGTTTTAGTTAATTTTAACAGCACCACGCCCTATTAATATCAATTAGTAAGGGGCTAAATTCTTACAATACACAATGAATTTGATATATTTCTTCAACCATGAACGATGACCGAAGATAAATCATCGGCATTATTGTATGTATCAGATTTTATTTGTCCATTAACTTAGATTCGGCGGTTCTCCCAGGAGACAATTATCTCCTGGAGTTTGTGATTAATGCAGTGATGAAACTTGTTCGGTGTATACGCACGCATTTGGAAATCTTAAAAACGAAGTAAAATAAAATATGAACTTCGCAAAAGAAACGTTTATGTAATCTCACAGTCAATGTTGTCATGGAAACGGGTTAATGAAGAGCGTGGAGTGCTAACTCAAATTCTCTCGGAGCTTGAAATGCAAATGCCAGATGATTCGATGCTTCAGATTGATCGCGATTGACTATTTTTCCGAATGGCTGCATTTAGTCGGCTCGATAGGTTCATTCCAAAAGAATAGAAGTTAATTTACTAAAAGATTGTCTTTAATATGCGCATTAAGATAATTTAGGAAGGATTTAAAAAGGCCTCAAGAACAAGAGCTGAGATGGAATCGAGTTACGCCCATTTATTTCAGTATGAGGTTATTTTAGCAAATCTGCGTATTAAGAAGCCAAGGTCAAGGACTTCATTTCCTTAATGTGTTATGAACATAATCTTATAATTTTTCAAGGAAAAGCTTAATGTAATAAAGACTTATACTGAATCACTTAAAAAACAATCTTCTCAGAAATTCAAGTTAATCCGCTTCACTTTTTGTGAAACCGTTTTCAGAGACCACGGTGACTTCTACGACGTACTTGACAACTTGTTAGAAGCTAAGTAAACAAGTATCACCGGATTTTTGAATGATTCTTATTGGTTATAATAATCTTATAACGTTCGTTGAATCAAAATCACATGGATTTTAATTCCGAGTAGCAAAATGTAATTCTTCTTCTTCTAATAACTTTATCAAGTCATTGAGACATAAAACCGAGTGAACAAACAGGATAAAAGAAACTTTAAAACCCGACCTCTAAGTATTCTTAATTCTTTTTGCACACATAACATATTATGAAATTCAAATGATGGCCTTGTCGATGAAGTGGTGTTCAAATTTACGTCACTGTTACGGTTTACTGATAGCATTAATTGAATCTGGCCATGGTATTTTATAAAATGTGTTCCAATGTTTCAACTTAATGAGGGATCACTGATCAGTGAACCGATTTTAACTTCTGCGATTGGAAAAAAAAACATAAATAAGATGGTCACCTTCGGCAAGCAGAGAACGGAGCAGTTATGAGGAATGCGCTACCATCAGATATCGATTACAGAATTTTTCCCAACGATGCAATGAATACGTATTTGTGAGAAAGTAAAAAAAAAAAATACTTAAATGTATTTCAATGTCTATTTTTAATTTTATGAATGTGCAGTAAATAAATGAACACGAAAAACGCATGAAAAGACAAACTATTTATTGTGCTGCTGGCTCACACAATCCTCCACTACTTCCAGAACCAGAGCTATCGTTGCGACAGCAGCGACATCTAGTCTACAGAGAGTGGCAACAACAGAGAACAAGACACACAAGAAACGGTCTGTACAAAGGCTCCGAGGGTAAGCCCCCCCTGAGAGCAAGAGTACCATCCAGTGACTCCTATCAAACCAGTAATTTACAAATTAAAACCGCTTCTGCAGTGGGCGTTTGTAACAAGACCCGATGGCGAACTCGAATTCTAATCCTAACTTTCTCCAGGTTTTTTTATTTGTACATTTTTTTCAATTATGATTCGCATTTATACACAAGGCATCAAAACCCATCTTAAATCTATATTTATCAGAAGCTCTTCAATAGTAAAACTACCTACATTATCAATAACTTTTACTACAGTGTAAATCCCTGTGTTGTTGTTCCTAAAAACATTAATGTACAAAACGTAATAAAGACATTTGTAAATACATTAATATGAGAACTCAATCCTATAACTTAAACAAATACAAAGAAGTATAAACAACAGCTTTACTGTAAAATTATTTTAATCTTCATTACGTAGTTCACTTTATTAAACGGCTCAAAGTTGTCCGTAGAGAAAGCCCATGTTTAAGTTACTTTGCATATTTACATTTACCTAAAACTACATAAATTGAGAAGTTACTCTTGATTCGTGCCTCTTCAAAGGACATATTTTTGAGGCTAAATATTGAAGGTCAACTTTTTTTTTCTTTCTTTTAAAAAAAAAATAACATTACAAAAAGGTTGGTGATCATTTCGAATTGCATATTGGGAACTCCAAGAGTAACAACCACAAGTACATCCTCGACTCTGGTTCACCAAATGGTCAACATAACAAACGCCATGGTCACTCGCAGAAACTACGCACCATACTACAACAGGTGTACATATATCACAACGCCACCTATTTCACCACCACCCGAGTGCTACCACACGTCATTCACCCAAATTTCATCCATCTGATAAGGTTTCCTGTTGTGTATTCTGTACAAGAGGTGTGTGCTAAAAGAAGTAATTTAAATATGGACTAGGTTTCTTTCTTTTTTTTTTTTTTTTGGAAAAATGAAAGATATAATACACGTTTCGAGTTAACCCATGATCTTTTTAAATGGCAGTAAGCAAAACGGATGTATACGTACTCCATTGGCAGTTTTTTGTTATTTTTATAACGGTGAAAAATATAGCCTCGGGCGAAGAAAAAAAAGTCTAATTTTTAAACCAAGAATGATATTCTTTTTTTTTTTTTCTCCCTAAAAATGAACACTAGTCGTTTCCTCCAATCGTAAATGAAAGTTTACTAGGAGGTTAATACGTACCCGCTCTAGTTTGATTGAATATACTGTCACAAAACGAACTCTGGGTATCGATTAGTTTTTTCCAGATTTTGTATCTACCATTGGTTACAGCGGACTAGGTATGGTGCTCAAAACAAACTCTGGCTATCATCTGTTTCGTATGAATGAACACTGACAAAAATAGTAATAATAAAAATAATAATAATAAACTATTCATTCTCGTTGAGCAATATCTGATAGTGTAGTGCCCTATCCCATCCCACCATCACTCACACATACACACTTTATCCTCGGGTGGTATCATAAACAGGTAGCGCCGTATCTTCCTGCCAGGAAGATAAAAAAAAAAAAAGAAGACCGTTTGCCTGCTTTGTTAATAGAATATCTTTTGAAAGAACCAAGAGCAAATACTTGGTTATAATAACACTATACATAGTCCATGATGGTTTCCTGATGTCCCCGGATGAAGATGCCCGGATGAAAATGTCCCTTTGCTGGAAAAACAAAAAATAAAAAACAAACAAACAAACAAAAAAAAAAACAGAAGAACCATTCGGACGAGAATATGGAGATCTTTTATAAGTGGACACTGGTGTCAAGAGTTTAATTCTTCCATCACAGCAAGGTCTTTGTCTCACCCCTCCCAAAAGGGCGATGTGTGAATACACTGGCCACCACCATGTTCTGGAGAAAGCAAAAAAGTCCGTTGTCGGTTTGCATCCAAGAGGCAGCAAGGGTGCAATGTATATGTGGGAGGAGACTGCTGATTTTTTTTTTTTTTTTTTTTTTTTTTTTGTGGGAGACAGGCGGGATCGGTCTCGTCTTCTAGTCCCACAAGTAATAGGTCAACCGGTATCCGTACCGAGAAGATCGGCTGCAGGCACAACCTGAAAAATGGTAACGACTGGTGACTCTTCCGACTTCTGTCGAAATTAATGGTCTGGGGGGGCCCGATACACGTGGCGCCGCCTGGTAACCACTAAACACTGTAACCCTGATGTTGTGCAAGAACAATGGTGGAAAATGAAATAAAAGTGCTCTTGAAGGTCGGAAAGGTTATGAGTGAAGTTCCATAGTTCAGTCCTGATTGGATGTTGAATCTTTCTCTGAATTCTTCTTACTGGCTGGCTTGTCAGCAATACTAGGGATGGAGTTCTGTAGGCTGTAGAGGAATAATAAAAAGAAAAAAGAACAACGTCAATTCAATTTGAAGTTATAACAATTCATTCGCAAAAACATTTTTAATGAGAATAATAATATTATCCAATAACTGCAAGGTAACAATAAAACACACGATGTATATAAAAAAAAAGAGCTAAATTTAAAGGGAACTGTTTGTTTTATTAAGCAATGAACTATGTCAGATAAAGGATAAAATTAATAAATGGAAAAAAAATACTAAAAGAAAGGATTATAAACAGATATCATTATTTTATGCTATCTAAGGAAAGATGATCAAAGGCTTACTTATATGCTCTTGACACTTTTTGCAGTCTCAAAGGTCAAACATTTTTGTCTATATTTATAATCCTTTCCTTTAATAATTTCAATTCCAAAGTTGTAACTTTTAAGCTCTTTTCTTCATTCATTAAAAAAAAAAAAAAGAAACTGTTCGCGAAGATTACTAATAAACAGTTGAAAACCATTATCATCGCATTGCTATCAGATTTTGAAGTCCATCATCTTCCGAAATGTGTTCGTTTGGATGTAAAGCACAAACCATTCTTAGATAATTTTATAGTTTTCCATCAGAAAACTTATTTTATAGTTAGATGCGATGCTCGCTCTTCTAAGTATGTGTGTCTCTTGCCTGTAGGTGTCTCTGGTGTACATACACTGCGGCCAGTTGGCTGCACGCTCTGTATCACTGTAACAAGAAAAGAGAGATTGATTTACGTTCAGGCGTCAGCATTCCTGTGCTCTCCTTTCATCACTGTAGACGAAAGCCAAACATAATAGGCGACATAAATCGTGACGACTTTAGTTTTCTTTCTACAGAGAACCCGAAGTAATTCTCAATGGCGAAAAATTACTGTAATTACTGACCATTATCGTAAAAGAGTTCAATTAATCCCAAGTAATTTAACAGTATAAATGTTATTTATATTTAGCAAGCCACTGCCTGGGGAAAAATAATACTCTAAAATTAAACTTATATGCATGACTATGGGGACGCATTCGCTGACGAGGCTTGTGTCACAGAAATGAACTGTTTCTCCACAAATACACGTAGCTACCATGGATACTTTATAAGACACTGCTGAAAGAATTTCTACGTATACATGGTCCACCTTTCCCTCTCAGAAACGTGCAACTACTAAGGGGGTGGTGAGGGAGGACATACGCCGAAGACAAGAGGGATATTTCGTACTGCGATCGAGGAGCAGATACGACACTTGTGTTCAATAAATTATACGAGAGAAATGAAGGGAAAGTTAAGAAATGGCAAAGCGTGCAGGGGTCACAGTCCCCGGAAACGGGTTTATTTCAGCGTTTCCCCTTTCGGTTATTTTCAGGGATTCGATAATTCCCCAGGAAATGGTGATTCATTTCGTTCAATGTAAAATAATTTTATACACGTCAATCAATGCGATCAGAAGAAAGCTGGTCTCCTCTCGTTTCCAACTTCTTCCACTAAGCCAGAAATGTTCAACAGCAGCGATATTAACTGCAGCAAGAATACAAAAGTATACTAAGGAATACCTGCAAGTATAATAATGTGTTTGCATTATTTTAACCACCTCCCCTCTCCTGATCCCTTCCTTCATTCGACATTACTTCCTTCTCGTGCGTTAACAGGTGAGAGGCCTGAAAAGCATCTCACGTGATAAGTAAACAGGAAAAATAAGAAATCTTATTCTGGTCAAGGGACAGACTTCAAAGCTCTTGTGAATATGATTGGATTCTTCAAAATGATAACCTATAAATGCCATAAAGTTTTGATTTTTGCCATTTTAAAATAAGAGTGAAAACTGCCCACTTCCGGTTTCACAAAAAAAAAAAAAAGCGACCAATTTTAAAAGATATTAAAGTTCGGAAATTGTACGAAATTACTCCAGGAAATGGCGATTCATTTCAGTTCAATGTAAAATAATTTTATACACATTAATTATTCTATAAACTACTACTGACTGGTTACTGTAAGGTACAAAGTTCGCGTTCAGAATTATATGCTCCTATTTTTGAAAAGAATAAATTTTCAGGACAAGTTTTTCGTTCTATCATTCTCCCATCAGCAAAATAACAAGTTCTTATGCAAATCGGCATAACACCGCTATTTCCGTGATGACTTGTTTACGAACTGTTATGTATAAATCTATCGAACATCAGTCTCCGTAAGTGGGCTAAGGATCGTGCAATTCACAACCCTGTTCCATGAAACCAAAACACGGCTTTATTCAAGCCACATCGAGCGTCAATAAGCAGGGGACCGTCTCAGACTGTGCGATGAAGACCACATTAGCCACAGAATGGGAATGGATGACCGTGCTGCTTAGTTTCGAAAATATCCTACAAGTAGGATGGATTTAGCAAAACATTCCTTCTTCTTGCTTTCACGGGATTTTCTGAACTACGAATACATCTCAGAATACCTTTGGCGTAACAGCATTTTATTCCCGAGCTCCTCCTATTATGTATTCTACACGCTAGGCAGGCATACGCAACTTCTTCAAAGTGGAAAATCAAATAATTAACCTAAAGGTATATTTGGGGATTAGGATAACAACATTTAAAGGAATCTGCACAAACTATTCGTTGCAAATACTAAATAAATTATTGCATATTCCTTAGGGGGGGGGGTTACTAGTATAAAGAATGGTATTAGAAATAGTGGTAGACTTTATATTAATTTTTGAAACGTAATGTTAAGAAGATTTTTTTTTTAATGCTGATCTGTTAACAGTCAACATTTTTGTTACATGGCGTGTATGGGAAGATTAACAATATCGATAATGTCGAAAACAATCGCTGAATCCACAGCAAACAATGATTATTTTTCCAAACTTAGTTGTCATGGTAAAGAAACCGAACAACAACTAGCTGTCCTGCGTACATTGAAGTGTTTTGTGAGAACCTCTCAGAACGTGTTACCATCTATCATTTAGTAGCAACGTATTCGATGAGCAGCAAACACTACAAACACATGGGAATATATTTCTTACCTGGTGCATGGGGTCGTACATCCCCGCTGATGACTGCGGCGGGAGTCCATCAGAATAACCTGCAGTCTGTGCGATGACGTGCCTCAAAGCACTGGCCTACAAGAAAAAAAAAAAAAAAATCAACATCTTAAATGTACGATAAACAGATTATAATCTTAATTAAAATGAAAAATATAATATTTCCAGTTTTTTCAACAGAAAATATATGGCGTAAAATTGGAAACAGGGGAGTACACAACGACTGTCCTGCCAAAAAAGTCTTCTTCACAGTACGACTAAATTATCTCAATTCTTGACTTTATTATTACAAATATCTCATGGATCCACCATCTGCACACTCATGGGATCACCCGGCAATTCTTTCTCATTAACTTGCCGTCTTCATCTACGCTTCACGCACTTACTCATAACCCATATATACAGTTTACAGAGATGGCTTCTTGTTCGAATCTCTTTCCTCCTTCAACCCTTTTGAAAAAATATCCCGGTATCCGCATGTGTAAGCTCCTCTTATCAATTATATGTCTCAATCATATCATTCTCCCTCCCCCCCCCCTACGAGTTTGCGTAGCGACCAAATGTGTCCGCAACAGATGTGATCTAAAGTAATAAAAGATCTAAAGTATATCGCATTGGTGGAACCGTACTCCGGGAGATTGATGAGGCCAGGGATTTGGGAGTGTTGGTGGATAGGGAATTGAAGTTTAGGGGGCACATTGCAAAAGTGACTAAAACAGCTCACCAAATCACTTGGCTTCTGAAAAATACTTGAACATGCAGAGACAAACAAGTTGTTGTTCCTCTGTATCGAGCCTTGATAAGACCCCATCTGGATTACTGTGCCCAGTTATGGGCACCAGGGTTTCTTCGTGATGGGGAGGAAGTGGAGAGGATCCAGAGACGAGTGGCCAAGATGATAGCAGGTCTGTGGAATGAACCTTATGAGAACAGGTTGAAGATTTGTGGGTTGCAGAAATTGGTCGATAGGCGAAGGAGGGGTGATATGATTGAGACATTCAAATTACTGAAGGGTTTCTATAAGATTGATCCAGAAAATATTTTTGAAAATATGACTGGTGGTGGGAGGACTAGGGGCCATGAATGGAAGCTGGGCAAGAGCATGGTTGACAAGGGTGTTAGAGCTAGGTTTTTTACTTGGAGAGTAGTGAATGAGTGGAATAAGCTTCCAGAGTCTGTTGTGGGTGCTACGACCGTGAATGAGTTCAAGGCAAGGTATGATAGATACTGTGTCAATGTCGAATAGTTGTTCTTGACATGATGTTGGGGGCCTCCCTCGATGAGTCTGTCGACTCCTTGGAGTTGCCCGGAACAATAATAATAAAGTCCTATGTGAGTGGAGTAATCACTTATATTTTTAATGTTCTTCTCACTGTTAAGGCGTTCTTTGTACTGCCATGGGCAAGATGTCCATCCCGGAAATTCAACTCCCTATTCAACACGCCAAGATTTCTAGATTTTTTTTTTTGTTTTTTGTTTTCTTCATCATATTTCAACAAAAACACTAATGGAACTGAGGATAATGTCAATTGCAGAAAGCCCTCATGCAATGAACAGAGCCACTCCGGCATTTGTTTTACTCACCATAGAGGCATTATTTTAAACTTCATCTATCACAACTAGTTTGGATTTGGACACATGAGGATATTGTCACATACTAGCAAAGCAAAGAGAAAACGAAGGGGGGAGGCTGAAATGAGAATAACAAGAAAGGAAGTATTTACGAATGTCATCAGAAGAAACTGACATTGGTAGGAGACACGACAAAAGGCATCGATACAGCTTGTTAAAGTCTGGGTCATCGTGTGATGCTACCAATAAACAGTGTTAATCTGGAAAGACTAAGTCTCTAAATGAAGACGACAAAGCTAGTCTCTATCAGCCTCTTTACTTCCGCTAGTTCTCCACCCACGACAAAAAGAGTAAGACAAGTTAGGTCTTGAGCCCTAACAACACTAATTCAATGACCAAACTCACACTGCAAGAAAAACTGGCAATTTTCTGCCCATTCAGCTGGTCAGTTGTGTTCCTAGGAAGGACGATTGGCACTGGCGACACGCTTCGAAAATCGGATTAAGTTCCGCTAATGAGGGCAGAGCCAGCCACTTAAGGTGCAGTAGAGGTGCTTGAACAAAAAAGCCCCGGATAAGGGGGACGCATGCGCACAATGTGTTCAAACAGAAAGAAATCATTTAGTGAGAAAAAAAATGGGGGTAGGAAAGTTCTTTTTTTTTATCATCTTCCCCCACGAAAAATATCACAAATAATTCTACTCAGAATTTGATTAAGAAAGATTAGATTAGATTAAGATTAACGTACTAAATAATAAATTTGGGAATAATCATACAAGTTTTAAACAGAAGGAAGCTTCTTTTAAAAAGTAGCATTTGCCATTCCACAGGAAAGACTCCAATTTCAATTTCATGCGCGGACAGTTTGATCAAGCGCTATCACAACAGAAACTATGGCAAGATAATTAAAGTCATCGCACTTGAAACCCGCAGTGGACGAAATACAAGTGCTCCAAGCTCAATGAAAGCTGTCAAGGATTTCACCGATAGAGTTAATACTAAAGTATTAACTCCATCACTGGTTGAGCACCAAGATTTCAACTCACCAGAGATAAATTGTCCCTGTGGGCGGTATTCAAGCAGTGCCAAACGAAAACTCTTCCTAAATGTCTGAAACCTCACGTGGGAAAGTATTCTGCACGTAAGTGACGTTTAGTATATCTGCATAAAGGTTTCTAATTCGGTATGTGTAATACTTGGTCATGTGCGTCACCACGTGATCTAGGCAACTATTTAAGAACGCTGGTGGTCAGTAATCGCCAATAGCGTTGATCACAATGAGAAAATCAAAGGATCTTTCGGAGTTTGATAAGGGGCTTAATGGTTAATGTAGGTGCCCGTCTGGCTGGAGCCACGATTTTGAAAACAGCAGAGCTCACTGGTTTCTCAAAAGGTGAGATATCCTGGGTGTTTAATCAGTGGATAAATAACCAACATTCCTTCTAAGAGGCGTAACTGTGGTAAAAAAAAAAACTGTGAGGAACGAGATCGCCGTCTCGTGAGAAGGCTTTTACTGACAAAGAGAACTTCCTGTGTGTGTGTGTGTGCAGCAATTGACCGAAGCATTTAATGAGGCAGACCGATATTTGGAACTATGAGCAGGTAATTGAAGAGGGTCGGTGTTGGCAGTAGCACGCCTACACGGAAACCACTGATTTCTGCGAAGTTTCTAATATAGTGGCCAGTATGTGTATATAAGCATACGCACATCTAAAGAAGGCAGGATTTCGCCATGATTTGGATATATCCTATCTGATAATTGCATGCTTCAGGCTGTTCTGTGTTTCGAAGAAGGGAACTCAGTTACTTGGAAGAAAAACCCAAACACGCGCACTTGAATAGCCCTTATGAATATATAAGAAGAAAACCCGATGTCTGGGCTTAATGAGCTTTGTACGTTGATACAAAGTTAACATAATAAATCATTTATTATTCCAACACATCAATGCCAGTAACGTGGTATTAAAAGATGACAATTTTACATATAACGCTCGACCTTCAGAGCCTGGACAATTATTTTTTTAGAATGGTTTAATATTTGTCTCTGTAAAGACCAGAAAGAATACTTTGCAAGATAAAAATTATCCTTCGAAATTCTTCTTATGAATACAGTCTCCAAATGCTGTTGATCTTAAGAATATTAACAATTAGTTACGTTTAAAATATTTTCTACGGAGAAATTGTATTCGATTTATTGTCAATCTTTAAGCATCTATTACTTTAACTGTACGTGGAAAAATATCGAAATAACAATTCAAACGTGTTCATGCGATCTGACTGGTTATTTGCGAGTTGCGGCAACGATAAAATTATCTTTTCGACCATCATAATCGAGCAAATTGTTCGTATAAATCATCAGCCACAGTTGCATTAAATCGTCTAATTAAACGTGTGCGTTTTCCAATAAATACAATAAATAACCAAATTAGAATCAGAGCATTTTCCCATGGAAGGCAGAAGAGCCAGCAATCCTTTAATGAAACAATCATAAAAGAATCATATCCTGCACATCGCAGGTTATAGTGGTAGAAGTGGGTGATCTCCGGCAAGCAACATGTCGGAGACCTCTATATAACGCAGAAGATAGCCATCAACATAAACAAATTAATTCGACACAGAATTTTTTTTTTTTAATTTATACACTTGAATACACGCAGATTTTTTGTTGTTGTTAAGCTTTTAGTGAATCTCACCCACGAAAAGCTGAGGGTGGATAAACCCGAAATTGTGCTCACTCCAGAAGACCCTGGTCAGACAACCAGGCCACAATCCTACTTGAACTGTATGTAAGGAAATACGCTTAACATTACATCAATCTTAGGTTTGTAACTTGTGAATTCAGGAAGGCGCTATGTCTTAGACCTTTAAGAATTAAAAATAAATAAATAAAATAAAATAAAAAAACTAAAGAAGCACTTAAAGAACTATAATAGCTCTGAAGAAGAAGAAAGTACACAAGGAAGCTTTGTTTTTATTTTCTTTTGTAGAATTCGAAGATGCAATACAAAGCCAATATATTAATACAAATTTATCACAATGACAATTTGTAAACGTTTATTTGTTTTGTTTTTTTGTCATAAGTTCTTCAAATTTCAGTTCCTCACTCTCTTGGGATCCCAATTTACAGAGGGCTCTCCCTCTCTTAATATCATTGGTTATTGAGCAGGTAGGGTACTGAAACACATTCTTATTTTATCGGCTAAAGTGTTTCTTAATATATTTTGTACGGTTTATAAAAGCACAAAAATTGAAGTCATAAAAAATATAATTCGTGTAATTTCTCTTCGCTTTATTCCATCATAATCGATGGTGTGGGATTTTCTTTTTAAGCTAATCCACAATGTACTATTTTTAATAAATTTAGTTTAATCCTTTATCCAAGTATAAGCAAACAAAGTTTGCACCTGAAGTATCTTCAGGACTGAGGCAACTCGTGGTAAAGGTGGACCAAGCTCTCATCACTCCTTGTCTTAGTATCTCCCATAATGCAAAGCACATCTCCTTGTGGGCATGTATAATGCTATGCATTAAGGGAAGGGTCATAGTGCATAATGCATAGCATTATACATGTCCACAAGGAGATGTGCTTTGCATCATCGAAGATATTAAGACAAGGAGTGATGAAAGCTTGGTCCACCTTTACCACGAGTTGCCTCAGTCCTGAAGATACTTCAGGTGCAAACTTTGTTTGCTACACTTAGATAAAGGATTAAACTAAATTTATTATAGTCTAACCAAGTGGAAAAAACTTCCAGTACTATTTTTAAGGCATCTTACATTCTTCAATATTCGGGTACATCTTGCTAAGATACGGGGAGGAAAAGAAGGATAATAGAATCCTGAAGGAAATCAGCATGCCTGTCCTTTAAGAGAATAAAGATTTTGTTCTTCACGCTTTAACTAGTTGTCCTGCTTTCTCTTTCTGCCTCTCTTAATGTAGCATTCGTACAATTCAAATTATTCAAACTTAGTACAAGAAACCGATTTGCAAATCAGGACAACTATTGTTCCGATAATTATTATTATTTGCTTTGATTTATAATCAAACCGTGATGAAATCCGACGAACATCTTGTTTCGAGTAATTGTAAATCACCGACGCCTTCACATCAAGCGTCTGAGAGATTTAATAATTACCAAATTACATATGTGCGAGGAAAGGGGGGGGGGGTCCGAAACTTACGCTACACATAATGAACGAGTAGTTTCGTTGGCCCACCGTTGCCTTCTTTCAATTTGACACTTTCCCATGATGGAGAGGAGGTTTGCATGTTTACTCACATCTCCACCTTCCATGTTCTTACTGAGTGCGGTACGTTTTCTCCCCTCCTTGCTTTGCGAATGTACAGAAATATCACGAGACTCGGTATTCGAAACATCTGCGTCTGCCAATCGCTTTAACATTACAGTACTTCAGTAGGTAAAATGCAGGCCCACTTTCCTGCTGTCAATCATCGTCAAGTGCTGCGCTCTGATAAGAATTTCTCCTAATGGCACAGAGAATATTAAATCTATAGGTGTTTATGGAATGGAGACGAAAACCAATTCTTTACCTCAGGGTTAAAAGGCGTCAACCAGGTAGATTAACCGTAGAATTAGATTTACTTTTCACTTCAGATAACGATTTTGAATTTCTCAGAATAAACTTAATATTCGGGATAGTTTATATGCATACGGCAAAACTTTTGAAGCACCGAACTTTGCTTTAAAAATAAAGTCTCATAAAAAAACGTTTTATCTTCAGATATATAAACAGTCGGCAGTTTGAGTGGCTTACATTTCGTAGGAAGCTAATTCTGTTTGCAGACCGCTGCGAGTGTGTAGAAGTTGCTTAAATTAAAAACGGACATTTTGATCCACTCATCCAGGGGTTACAATTCGATGCATGCAGATTCAGAAAAAAAAATTAAATGAACTCTTTATATAATTCATTATTCATGGGTTTTTTTAATTAATTAATTTTTTTTTTTTAGGTGGGGAATAACTACTATAGATCGTCAGATGAATTTGAACTAATCAACTCTTGTCTTGTGTTTCGAAAAAAAAAAAAAGATGCTGGTTGCATCTTTTTTTTTTCCCCTTCACAATTTTTTTCTCTCTAGCCAAACAAATGTGAACTATCAAGTAGTTCACATAAAGTCAAGGGATCCGGTTTGCTTGAATTTTCTTTGTTTCATAAAGTTTATCAATATATATATATATATATATATATATGGCAAGCCAAAGTAAACACAAAATATGAAGGGATAAAATTACCTGCGATTGTACGTTAGCTCCCATCGAAGACACTGGCTGATAGGTGTCGCCACCATTTATGGCCATGCTGTACATGCCATCCTGAGGTGGTGCAGCGCCAGGTGGAGGGGGCGGACTGATCATCTGACCAGGGGGTTGACTCTGTGATGTTGGCACCATGTTGTACGGAGACGACCCCGCAGCTGCTGGAGGTGAATAGCAGTCAGTGACGTAATCTGACGTAATGAAAGAAATAATCAATTAAAGAAAAACGTGCAGTAAAGAAATACAAATATAAGAACTAAAAAAAGGCATTTGCATATTGATTAGAAAGACTACAGGCAGTCAAAAAAAAAGCAGCAAAACAGCAACCTCTTTCTGGATAAATTAAAAAAACAGCAAAGAAAAATAATAAAACACAGAAGCGGGGGTAAGAATGCGAAAAAAGAGGGGTATTAATGTCGCCACGCTAAAAGAAAGTCGGTCACATAAAAATCTAAGAACATCTCATTAAACCAGCTACACAAATGTGTCAAGTGTAATGACAGGCATTTTCTCTTTTCAAAGTCAATAAGCGTCCCCTTAGAAGTCCTCAAATATTAACTTGGCATAATAAAAAGCATTTCAGACAGATTACAGAACAATTTGCAGAGAGCAGCACTTATGTGGGGAGGCGGCCGTGGGTAGCAAACACGTCACTGCAGGTGGTGTACATCTAAACAAACTCACTGCTTAATGACAGGAATTTCTCCTCCGCTTTAAAGGTTGCTTACTCAGTGGAGAAGTGGTCATTTTTTAGTTGTTAGTAAGAAGAGGCCCTAATTGTGAAAAAACCTCGTTTCTTTCAATGACAAGTATTTCAATGACGGGTAATTGACATTAGCAATGTTAATAGGAACTGAATGACAAGTGTGCGCATACCAATGTAACAAACCGCTTCTTACAAGAAACTCATGAAGGGGAAATTATGATAATACGCTCGCAAAGATGAGTGAATTGTTTCTTTTTCAGGGAGTTGACATTTTCCATTAAAATTAGTACAACTCTTTATAAAAATTACAAAAATTTGGGTTATTACGTCATAAAATTAGATAATCTGCTCATTAATACTTCCATTACTGCATATGTCATTTTACGGGGAATTTTATGGCGAGGAGAAGCAAAAATTGCAACTTAATAATTCCGAAACATTGTTTTCGTATGAAGGAATGAAACAGATTCATTGATTTCTTCATTCATTTCTTTTAAGAAATGAACGGTACAAAAAGTACAACTCATAAAGCCAATATTTATGTGCGTTTTTTTAATGCGATTCCTACGCACAAAATGTTTAAAGCTATATAGTACATTAGCGGGTAAGCTAAGGATTCTTTTCCTTGGAATATTTTTACAGAAATCCTACTCTAAAGACCAAGCGAGGCACTTCTTCAAGGTATTTCAGACCTCTAAGAAGTGGCCCCAATGGGGTGATGAAATTCATCTCCCACCTAAAAACAATCACTGTGGGATTCGAACACGTAGCTTGCTGGCTGAAGAGAGGATGCGGTAACCAATTGGACAAAAAGTCATTTCTTATTTTATATTAAAAGTTTGGTTCATACTTCATACGATCATGTTACATCTTCGGGTAGAAATCATTGTCAATGACGCAATTGCATTAGCGAGTACTTTAATTCGGACGCTTCTTTCCGACATGGTTCTCGTTCGAGATATTTTACTTCATAAATTAATTAGATTCAAATCACAGAAGTGAACACTACATCCGGGACTATATTGTCAACAGTATTACTTCAAATCACCTCTAAAAAACAAGTAGAAAGATGTGGAGTATTATTAAAAAATAAGTCTTTTTTTTGTGGACAAAACGCGACCAGGTGGTATCCTTTGAAGAGCATCGTGGTGCCATCTGCATCAGCTATCCCCCAATAATGTGAAAACGATCTTAGGAAACTTTCATAATCGACATAATACAGGGTGTTTCAAAAAGAATGACCCGGTTTCAAAGAATTATATTTATTTATCGTGGGGTCCCGTGCGTCCAATCCACCGCTACGGCAATGTTTCGCTTAGAAACCGACGAACTTGGAGGTTCCAATGTGGCGGTGCTCCGTCTTGCTAAAAAATGTAATCTTCAGATTCTTCACTCAGCTGTGGAAGTGGCCAGTCCTGTAGCATCGGGACATTCTTTTTGACTACAATCACAGTCGTCTTCAGGTTTTACGACAGTGTTTAGGCCTTCAATAAGCAGACTGACTGTCACACCTACGAAATTCACCTCTTCCCTAAAGGCATTCATAAACATTGTGCCCATGGTAGGATTTAAATCCGCAACCTATTGCGAAGAGAAAATTGGATAGCCAAGGTAGCGAATTGTTGATTCTTCTCCTTTTAAAATTTCTAAGAGGACTGGAAAATACAATCATCACTCGTTCCAATATTCAGTTAGCTAAAAGATATTTTGCTTCCATCCTAATGCATATAAATTCCATCCTAAAGTCTTCCTGATTTTCATGCATTTGTTGAATAAAGCATTTCTCTCATTAACGTCACAATCTAGCCACTTATATAAAGGTGCGGTTTGTCCAACTTTAAGTGGGGAATGAAAACAGTAACTTTGTTATCAATGCCTATAGTAAACTGATTTTATGTAAGCGTGAGCATCATAGAAGAGGTTCTCTCCTCCCCACATCTAATCCGAAATCAACCTACTCATACTGCTTCGTACAAAGTAATTATTTGCAATGTCTGGCATTGCAATAATTTGCAATGTCCACAGCAAAACCAACAGCCTGTTTTTGTTCTATCGCTAGTACTGCAACACTTTACTTCCTCGTTTATAAATTCCCAACCGACTCTTAGGATCCCCTCGGAGCGTGTGCAAACACAAATATGTAATAGACGAAATCCTGTCTCAAGGACTTCTCCGTTCGTCCTTGTACATGCTACGCAGCTATACTCACGTGCTATTAGCATGTGTCGTTTCGCAGGACGCTCCTAAAACTTGTCATCAATTATCCCGTGTAATTTCCGAAGCACATTTCGATAGCCATGATGATAATTAAAATTGTGACGGTGATAACAAACCAATACAGCGCACTTCTCCCTTTGTATCCGTAATGTTGGGGTGCCCTTTGAAGACATGAAATAATTGCAACTTTATCATTCATCATCGAATGCGATTAAAGAAAAAAAAAAAAAAACGCATGCACCCCATTCATTCACATTCGGACACGTGTAACGAGTTGTAAACGCACTGTGCCCACCCCCATCCTGCCCCACCTCCTTGCACCTCAAGTTTCCTTAAATTTCACGACTCGTTCTCTCCTTACATATCAGCCCTAAAGAGGAACGAGAGCACAGTTCAGGCATGAGATCAAGGAAGTTGGGGGGGGGGGGGGGAGAGAAGGGTGGAAAAAATAAAACTGAGTAGTCAGAATGGGGCAGAAATCTTCCAAGTTCCCAAAACTTCTTAAGGCAAAGCTTGTTTGAAACCCAAACAAATGTCATTGTCTTTTCAATCACACAGATTGTTCCTCCACTCGTCCACCAATGACGGTACATCCATCACCCCGAACGGAGAAAACAAGGAAGGGATAGAAACGGGGGAAAGAAGGGGGCAAGGACATCTTCGGGCATCTAAGAGAGCTTTGCACCAAATCCAATCATGGAGTAGAGCGGGTTGCTAGCCGACAGGGACAAAAAACAAGAACGAGGGGTCGAGAAGAAAACAGGGGGACATTCAATAAGTAATAGTGATCGCTACAAAGAGACCGGCAAGATAGAGAAACAGTTGAAACACCAATTACGAACTAAAGAAACAGACGACTTAAAAAAAAGAGCAAAAAAGAAAAAAAAATACAGCCGTGCTCAGCATAACAACATGCGAAACGATCAAATTTCCAGCTGCCCTTTGGCTTCTTAGGATAAATTCGTAATTGGAGACGTTCGCAAAAATATTAGTAATCTCCCATGCATGAATTTATTTTTTTGAAGATAACAACAAAATGCGTTTAACTGTTTTGAAAATAAGGATAAGAATCTATAGACTGGGTAATTAAACTGATGAAATAACAAATTCAAAGAATTTGTTATCTCATTAATGCCAACCCTTGTATTAATATGACAGAATAAAGTATCTACTCGGAACGTAATACTAACAGATTAGATTCCCTCTCATTTACTGACGTAGCTCAGATCAAAGCTTCATCCGGGCATTTGGGTTTTCATAGCAACCATTTAAACACACGATTTATTAATACAAGTTGGTCAAAATTGTCAAAATACAATGCTAAGAAAAATAACTCAGAATATGTAACTAAAAAAAACGAAAAAGCAGTTAGGCAAATAAGAATTCGAACAAAAGAAAAAAAAATGAAATGAAGTAAAAAAAAAAACTTTTTTTGAAACGCGAATTAATTTCGAAACATGAAGCACGCTATTCAAATCGAAATCAGATGAAACTATCAACTGTTTCTTGATCAGAGAAAGCAGCTTTATCACTTACTAGCTATAGTAATATGCGTAGGAAATATATTCGCGGAAGACAAATAAAATACATTTGCTAAAGAAACTGCTTAAAAATCGATTACGAAACTCTTTTTGAAATTCGTAACAACTATCGAGTAATTCGGCAGTTGGAAAACTTCAAGGTAACAACCGTTTTTATTTGCAATTTCCATTTGAATGATTTAAAGAAGGGAGAAAGTAGAATAAGAAAATAACGTATTTTGGTCAGTTACTAATTTATTTTCGAATAAAATATCTAAATTTAGTAGCAGTAATATTCCGCGTAAAGTGACAGGGGCAGCTTATGTTCCTCGCAATATATGTGGTAATTTGAATAGTACTTCCTAACTGCTACAGTGTGTTACGTATCACTGGCAATAATGGATCTTCTCTCCTCGAGCCTCATTCGCACGTGGATGTAAAAATGTCATTTCACACTGTCTAAAATTGTAATGCGGCGAATGCTTAATGCACACTTTGACAGAAGAGCAATTTCGCACGAAATAAAATGCTCATAATTCGCGAACAATTTCCGCGCAATCTATCTGTACTTGCGGTTCTGGTTTCTACGAATAAGCATAAAAAATAACGGCAATAGTTACTTAGGTGGAGTAAAACAGAAGATAATGAAAGAATGCAACGAATTCCAGCCGTTGGTATGTGCCATTACGTGTGATTAGAGCAATTAAAGGAGACTAACAAAGAACGTACAGTTAAGAAGAGTCGGGGAGAGAGAGAGAGACGTAGTCAGCGACACCAGCACCAAACACGTCCGTGGAATGCCATATAGAAAGAGAGAAAGTGTTGTAGCTGTTGAAGTGTACAATCTCTTCAGAAGCCAATAAAACGTGGAATGCCACTTCTTGCCCGGGCCTTCGACTGCCACCCACCTAACCAGCTACGAATATTAAATTCCTCGCATGCCACCGCCTGGTCTCAGCTGTACCGCTGTGTTCCCGACGATGTGTGCGTGTGTATGTATGTGCAGCCAATTTTCCGAAGGCAAAAATGGTCCGGTGTCGCGTTAACTCACGAGCCTCGCCGTTGCCATGACAATGGTTGTTATGGTAACAAGAGTATTTCCGGCCCTAACGAAAAGGACAGATGACCTTTGGGCGAATGCGTACGTCCTCGGGTACAGAGGGGAGTGACCACGTCTGACCGTGGCAGGCAGCGCCTTGCTAGGCGTGCACGCGGCGAGCAACTCGACTGAAACAGATTCGAGAAAGCGGAACTTTTCTATAAATGGAAAGATTCAGAGAGGGAAAAACCTATTTTCGTAGCAACTTCTGGAGTAACGGATACGCCTCTTCCCACTGAAGGGCCGTACGCACAGACTAGCTCAAGGACTGCACTCGATATTAATCAGCGGACATTCCTAGAACGATAAAAAGCAGTAATCGAAATAGGAAACACAATCCGCATGAGAAATATCAACAGAAAGTTGAATTGATGCAATGAGTGAATTAAAAGCAATTCATTTGCTCATAATATTTATTGCTTATAAGCAATGTATATATCCCTCCCACCTACAAGAAAATACACGTTTCAAAAATATGTGGATTCGAATTCTGAGCAAGATGTAAGGTTTTCTATGAACAAATCGCTTTGTGAGTTAAAGGAATGTCTTTCAAAGATAAAAATAATAAAATAAAATAAAAAACCGGGAATCTTAAGTCGAATGAAAACGTGTGTGTATGTGTGTGTGTTTCTGAGAGAGAGAGATTCGTAAATCTGTAATACCGCACTCCAAAATCACTCCTTTCGTGTCCCAATTATATACAATCTTTGATTTGCGTTTTAATGTTGCAACTTTTCCAAATACGAAATCCTGTACTCGACTCTAAATACTGGTTTTTAACTGAACTTATTCCGGATTTTATAATTTAAATTCGAATGAGGTTTCTGAAGACATGAATATAGCAAATAATTATAAAAAACTCAGTACAGACTAACTGGGTCAGGTATCTGAAGTGATGCTGCTATCGAGAGAAAGAGAGAGAGAGAATAAATTCCTTTAGACAATCGGTGCTTCAACTGTTAGTATATTAATCGATGACAGGAAAATGTTGCAGGATGATGTTCATAAAGCAATGTGTGCACCAGAAAGAATTGCGTATTAAAAAAACAAAGTACTGATTTTTTTTTTTTTTTTTTTTTTTTAATTTCAGTATTGGATTTTGAATTTTTTTTATTCTAAGAATTTGGAAGCAGCACAAATGAAGTTTCTAAGACCTCTCCTGGGACCCACTAGATTAGATAAAAAAAAAAAAAAGAAAGAAGAGAACGATTAGATACAAAGAACATCGTACAAGAAATAGAAGAATATCAGCAAAATTGGCTACACCACATAGAAAGGATGAAGAACAGTAGAATTCCTCAACTAGCATAAACCTACAGGAAGGAGAGACCGCGGACGTCCAAGACCAAGATGGAAAAACCAACTTCATCTACAGAGCAGAACAGGACATAAAAAGCCTACACCTGAACAGCTCAGACGACGACAAAGAATTCGTTTCTGTTATAACCCTTTATGAATCTTGCCATTTTGTTTTTTAAATGTGAATCCCGCCTCAAGAAAGGTCGTAAATATAAGGTGTGTTTAGTACCGTAAGACCAAACATGGGACTTTTTTCATGCCACTTTAAGACATCAATAAACAGAGATCGTGCATTGAGCAATTTATCTCCCATCTATAAAAGATATTCGAATCCCACGGTGGGATTTGGAACCACAGCCAGCTGACTGGAGAGTGGACAAGGTGAGCACTCAGTCAGCAACTGTTAAATGTACACTCGATTTTATTCTTTGTTGTTTAACGTTGCATTATTCAAAAAATATTATAGATATTCAAAAAATTTCTCGCTCTAGTTAGGAGCTCACGTCATAATTATAAAATTACGATATTGGAAAATGTGGAAAGTTATCCTCTCTGTTTTGAGAACTTTACGAAACATTTTAAACTATTTAAAATGTTGGTTATAAGCAGGTATAAATTATTATCATTACAGAGATATAAACGATGTTGGTAACTCGTACATCACAACCGTCTGTCAAATGAAAATGAGTATTTATCCTTTGCTTAAATACGCAATCAAATTTCTCCGCATAACATCTGAACGGTTGTCTTCATATTAAAATAACAGTAAACCATTTGTATAACCATTATTGTTATCCAGTAATACACACTTTGTCGGTCGCACTAATTATACAATATAATTATTAACATTTCGAACACTGCAATGTTATGATATAGAAATCTGAACTTGTTGGACGTAAGTAGATGAAGAAGGAAGATCATGTCTGACAGCATAAAACAGTAATAGCGGCACGATTTATTGTGTGAATATTGAAAATATGCATCAAAACTAATAACAGAAAAACCAATTTTGTAAAGTAATTACTATTATGCAAACTAAAAGAAAACGATTGATATATGAGACAAAAAAAGCAAGATTATTTAAACAAAAATGCTTCACAATTTCTGTGAATCATTTTTGACTGCTTGTGCAAACCTTCCTAATTCTTGTTACAACAGGATTTTTACTGCACTAGCGAATGGTACTGAATTGGAAAATGGTCTAGCACTCCGATCATTATTAAAAACGAAGTATTGTATTTGTGATATCAGATATTAATAAATACACTGGTGAAGTGAATTTAGGTTTCTGCTTCTATTTTTTGTAAAAACTCTAAAACAGACTCAAAAGGGGTTACTTTTAATGTCTAATGAAAAAGTCATATCAAATGCCAATAATGAAACACTTGGGATTGTAAAAATTTGTTTACTTGGGGGAAAAAAATATGGATGCCCAATTTACAAGAGGATATGGCGGTACATTAAGTTGACAAGAACTTACCGCATTCTTTTATAATATGAGCAGGTTGAATTGCTTGGCAAATGCATGTGAAGCAAGATCGTTCCGAAGAAGCGGAAAAAGGAAGATAAATAAAAACGATGGAACGGTAGTTGGATAAAATACAAATTCTAACAGATTTTGAAGAAAGTAGGAGAATTGCAGATACCAATTCGATGAATAGTCCATAAGGGTATCTAAAGGAAACGCACACAGTCGAACACAGCATGCAGTCTGATAAAGGAAAAATGATAATTAGCGACAAAAGACATTCCTTGGTTAATCAGAGTTGTTCCTACAAAGAAAATACAACACGCTTTATGTTTCCAGTTAAAAACAGTTACAGAAAAGTCTTTAAACAGTTAAAGAAATTAAATGTTTGAATGATTGTACATTTGTGTAAATTTGAAATTTCACAATTCTATAGGAGATTTGTAATTCTGCTTAACTGTTTTTAAAACTGAAAAGAAATGGTCTCTGAAAGGAACTTGCGCCCCTTCAATAACCAAAATTTTGAGCATAATACAATAAATTTTTAGTCTGGAACATTTATAAGCCATCAGCTACGCATCTGATGTATGGTCGAAATAACGTAACACATATAGCAAGAGAATTCAGGTCTATAAAAAAAAAAAAAAGTTTATTTATTTCCTTTACGTCTTTTCTTTTTTTACAATCGATGAAGAAATTTTACCATAAAGAAAAACTACAAACGAGGGAAAGGCATTAAAGGCCACCATGGAGCAACAACAATTTGAAGAAGTAAACATTTTCGAATGAAGTGGAATTACGTTGTTCCTACAACTTACTAATAATCGAGTGGTCTCCTCGTGAAGGACGAAGAAAAAGAAATTGTCTTCTAAAGACAATCTTGTCTACAGCACACATACTTACGGCGAGTTTAATAAGTAAAGATATAGAGCAGTCGTAATTTCACTGTTCAGGGTAGCAATTTTGAGACGAGATTGGGATTGGTACGATGAGGGGATGGCAGAGAGGGGGGAAAGTAAAGGAACAAGCATCATTATTCCCATTCAAAACACATACTGACCGCCAGAGGGAGAGCTATCTTCGAAGTAATAACACGAACTTGAGAGCCAATCACATCGATATGATCTCGTTAGGTACGTAATTTCAAGCGAGAGTACGAAGAAAGAAACGAAGAAGAAAGCAATCACTATCAACTACTTTACGGAGAAGCAATGTCACACCACCCCGGGGGTCTATCATTAAACCCCTCACTACATCCAGATCTACATGAGGGCTACGCCTGCTAGTCAAAGATGGGCTGCTGCAGTCAATCAGTCCCACATAGGAAGGATGGGGGGGGGGGGGAATTCTGTATCGCTGTCACCCTCTCCTATCGAGCCGACCCATTACCATGATGAAGGACTTGGTGCAGGGTGGAGTAGGGAGAGTCAGCAACGGACGATGTCAGCTTGTCATGAATACATTTATTTTCAACGATTAGCTACAGGGAGGCTCTCTTGAAGCACGTGCCGTTATGGCACACTGTGACCATTCCTACAGAACATTTTGATAACGGCATTTACGACACAGAAATTTCGAAATGTTCTTTTCGTTGTGTGTGTGTCCGCAGATTACGAGACACTGCTTGGCTCTCTTTTTTTTTGGTGACATACGCAGCTCGTCAAATGGCACCGAACACAAAGCGAACTTTTTTGAATTGTAATTTACTGCGATTCCCCCCCCCCCCCATTATGTATACAGGAGACACTCCAAGGTAGTTAAGAACACTACGCGGGTGTAGTTATTAGTACGGGCACGAACCCATCTGATGTGCAAGTTCTAATTAAGGATTCAATCGACGTATTCTACTTCGTTTAGAAACGGGTTACGGCAAAAGTGAATGAAAACCTTGACGGGTCTTTTTTTTTTTTTAATCTTTAATTTTTCCTAAACTCATCCCAGTGAACAGCCAGCAAACTGCTAAAAAAAGTATTGCTACACCCACTAATTAGGCAGTTTCTTCCTTCACGCAGTGATGTTTTGCAATAACTCATTCTTAATGTGAACTGTGTGTGTATCAGAGCTAGCATTTTTCAATTCAACTATTAGTTCTAAACAAAAATTTTAAATACTGAGCTAAACTAGGGATGATGGCATTCTTAAAATGGAATTTATTTATGAGGAGTTCCAGGATGATCGCCATTGACTTATCATGGTACGAAGTTGATCCTGTGCACATATCATACCACTTGAGTACAACAATTTAGAAACTATGTTAAAGAATCATAATGAAAAAGCTGCATCTTGGGATACCTTTAACGAAACAAACTCGCATTGTAGATAAATCATCCGAAAGTACCAAGTGATCAGATCTAAGACTGAATTCACAATACTGTCATAGTGGGACGTATAGCAGCGACTCTCACGTTGATTGGCCACCTGCTGGAAGTATGTAATCGCTTTCTTATTATGTGACAATCATCGTGTAACACGCTACTATACGCAACACTATGTAGCATCATGTGAATCCGGCATAATAGACGGTAGCCAAAGCAACCGTCAAAGCGACGGCAATGGAATGCCCTGACGTTCACGTATTTAAATAGCAAATAAAAATGAGACATTTCCTACGTTTATCCCCCACAGAAAATTCGTCACTGGAAACCAAACCACACTCACAAGTGCATGTTAACTTCATCTTTGGGAATAAATATGTGGTATTGATGTGCATAATAAATCCATTGATACTCACGAATTGTCTATTATGCCACCATAACATTCGGTTCGAAGGGGAACGAAAAAACTATTTTGACTCATCATAGTATGAGGTTAATTCTGTGTACTCTATTGTTATCAGATTTTTTTAAAAAAAATCTTAAAAACACGAAGTAGCCACCTAAACGTTAATTCTTCAAGTCAGGCTGGTCATCCATTCCGTTAACGAGCTTTCTGATTTATCGAAAAACAGATGAAATACTTTTGCCATATGAGGAAGACATTTCCTATCTCTGCTCTGCTGTGGTAGCAAATTTGCAGACGTCTCATTTCCAAAGCCATTGCCGCTACGAATTCTGTGTGGTGTATGTGTGTGTGCGCGCGCTTGAAAATTTCAGACAAACAAGAGAGAGAGAGAGAGAGAGAGAGAGAGAGAGAGAGAGAGAATGCATACGCAATAAACCAAAAAAAAGTACGACACAAACTCACCGGCTTTTTTAGCAGCATACAGATTCGCTTCTTCTTGTGCCTTTCCAATGTTTTTCTTGTACCTAATTCTTTTGTTTCCAAACCAATTGGAAACCTATAAAGAGAAATAAACAACATAATGCATTTTCTTCTAATTATTTCATATCAATATGTTAATAACCAAATTAGTTTAATTATGTTATATTGAATATCGTATGATAGAAGGAGCGTTACTGTCATAATACTACCTATCATACCGCCACAATACATGACCAGAGTCACGTGATCCTTTTATGTGATGAAAGCGAACGATAATAGTTCAAATGACAGAGAAAAACTAATATAATATGATTTGTTTCTTGGATTCATTTCCTTCTCTTATTTCTTTAGATCTATTTATATCTTTACGATGAGATAATCAATGACTTCTAGATATAAATCCAATACTTTTAAGGGAAAGTCCCGTTCAATAGATATGACCGCCATTAATTACATCGACAAACATGATAGTAAAAAGAAGGTTGGTAGTTACCTTCAACAGTAACTACAAACAAGATGAGTCCTATCATTGTTGAGGAGGTTCAACTTCATATCTTCGTAGATCTTTGAGAAGATTTATTGGCCAACATGGAATTCGGAGAATAATTCTGTCCTTGAGGAGGATATTTTGTCGTTATGGACTTCGATATCGCACTCCAGGAGGACTGGCCTTGTTAATATTGCATGAAACAACGAACACACCCTCGGCCGTTTCAACCTCGTCTCAAATAAGCAGTCTGATCAGCTGAATGAAACTGAAGTTACATCTTTATATCAAAGGAAAGAATGATAGAGGAATTTAGACGTGCTATAATATATTCAGTTACTTTATTCCACTTTGTTTACTGCGCAGAAACAATTACTATTAAGAAAAGATGTGCGACTGTTTTCGGTACTTTATTCAACAGTTAAAAAAGTATGGAAATAAACGATAAGCTGTATGATTGCTTTAAGGAAATTAGTAATCAGAATTCAATTATCAACCACTGATAATTACAACGATGATAAAGTAAATACACGGAAAACAATTCATACCAATATTAAGCAGATAAAGATCAAGCACAAACTACGTGATTCAACCAGTAAATATGCAACTACATATAAGGAAAAATCGTGTGAAAGAAGAAGTCACTTTCTTTCTGTAATGCAAAGAATTCCCACAATGACAAACGTTACATACGAATGCCAACTTTTGTGTTAAAGTTTGATAAATAACGATGAAATGTTACCAAATGATTAAAACAGCACAAAGAGATGTCACTCCACCAAATATGGTTAGTTGTAACGATGATACTTCTTCAAGAATGAAGAACTAACCAGGAGTGGGACGGACACAGTATACATATAAAGACGAAAGGTCTAAGAAATGCTATCCGATAGAATGTCCTGCACTGTGAACATTGGCAATTCTCTCGAGTATTGGTGATGATTTCTATTTACTGAATAAATATACAATAGAATGGTTAATTCTATCTTCAGCCACTCGACTTTGTCGATCAACCGCAAAGGTTCTCTATCGGCTCTATTTGTTTTACAGGGTTGAATCCCAATTCCTGAAAAAAAAAAAAAAAGAAAGAAAAAAAAACCCTTCCGAATGAAAGACTAAGTCCAATTAAGATGAATTAGCTGTCGCATTCGACATTGAATCCTCTAGGAGATGCCAAAAACCTGTAGGGAAGTTCTTCGCGTCTCCCAGAAGATTCGAAACTGGGTCTTTCCAACTAAATACGAGGGACATGCGATTTACTTGTATCTGGCCAAGTAAGGTTGAACCCTATACCAGGTTCTTACCGTAGGTGGACTCAGGATTAAATAATCCAGAAATCCTACTCTACAAACCACTAAACACGGGGCTATTTTATTTTCAATTCGCTTCAGACCTGAAATAAGCAGGGTGTCAGGCTTGCCAGTTGACATTTCTTAGGACTGGAAAAGCCAGTTCCGAATACTGGTACTTCTGGACAATGTATAATAGTAGCATTCGAATGGAAAGACGCGCTTCAGATTCCAAATTGAAATTTAAAACAGCAGGCAGAAAAGGAGAACAACAGACAGGAACAGAGACAAGTTTTATTGTCTTAATCTGATCTGAAATTAGAAGGCAATTTGATGCGCATTTGGAATCATACGAATAAGACTTCCGATATCTCCCTCTCAAAAATCTACTATAATGAAATTCGATCTTTTAATAAAGGTTGAAGACTCGTGCAGATAAAAGGCCTAAGAAATTTCGCTGAGAAGAAAAAGCGATAAAAAAAAGAAAGAAAAGAAAAAGAAATAGACGCATTCATATGTTCAAATGAAGACCAAAATTATGTACTGATGGTTGACATCAACCAAACACTCTAAGGGAAAGGTCACTTAAACAGAATAGGGGATGAAAAAATGTTACTTGAACAAATCAGTGATCGACAAATCAAAGACCAATTTGGATGAAGAGTGTTCACAGAAAACTGCTCATTAAACATTAAGTTTGATGAACTCTCATATTTGCTAGAACCTTTCTGGGTACACACCAGAAAAATGATGATGGAAAGCATTTGCGATCTGCAGGGTTCAAAATTTTCATAACGGAAGAAATAAGCCATGGAAAATTTAATAATCACATCCCAAGATAAGATACATTTAAAAAAACAAATTTTGCTTTTCGTTTGACTAAATTATCAGAAACAATAATATAAAACCACATAACAGCACACTGCCGTCAACATCAAAGAGGGAGAAAAAAAAAGTTGGCCGACACACCCGCAAATGAACAGCACTCTCTAAGAATAATCAACATTTTCACACAACGCCTCACTTCAGCTGAAAATAACAAATGAAAATCTGCTCAGCTGTACAGACCAGAAGAAAAGGAAGCCAGTGCAAAGTGCAAGTCTTGAAATAATAGTCTCCCTTGGTAAATAATTACCGTAAATCCTTGCGTTGTGGAAGAGCTGCATTGATTAATTGAGGGATTTTAATCCCTTTTTGCAAATGCGAATAATGACGAGAGAAACTGAAAAGAACGAAATGAGCCAGGTGCTGTGGCAAATATTGTAAGCTATTGTTTACTTAACTATAAAAGTCATAATTTACGATTCACTGATTATATTATAATAACGATCGCACTTTCATAGTGCAAAAACCACACTTTTACTCGCAGAAGAAATTTAGGATTATCAGGTTTTAATTAGGGAACAGTTAGTATTTCCATTCGCAAGCTGATTAGGGTGGGCATTAAGCTGATTAAAATATTTTGAATATTTTAAACAGTACAAATATATTTTGATCTGTCAATTCAATTATTCTTTCAAGCACTGCCTTCGTTTTCGGCATGAAAGAAATTAAAATAACAGACGTATGCATCAAATGCGCAATTACCCAAGTAAGTGAGAACTCAGAAAGGATTTGGAATTTTAACTGCTTGTTCTAAGATACTAGTAATTGATAAAGTTATTTTTGTTTTTATTAAGAATTTCCATAACAAGATTTTTTTTTTTAAATGTATATTATTTTATATATGAGAGACTGTAACACCTACAGCACAAAATGGTCAAATACAGAGAAGGGCCTTTACCGATGCTTTTCTTGAACTGTAGATTGTAGTCTTAGGAGAGCGCTAAAGACAGAGGCAGTGAGAGAGGTCTGAAGATGAGCGCTGACCAGCCGCTGCACGTATTTTTATATGTTTGAAGAATAATTGTTGAGGTATAATGGAAGTCAGTTCAATAGAACAACGTCCATAGAAACATTCACAAAGGCTGCAAGGCAGACGCAGAATGTTTTCAAATCAAATAACCAGACAGTTCTCTTCTGGATAACGTCAAGAATTTTTAGAGCAGTTTTTGGTACACCATCATATGAGAAGCATATTGTATGGTTGAGCGTAATTCGGATTTGTATAGAGTTAGAAGGTAAGACGTAATGTGTTTTGAAAGCAATGTATTTGTGTCAGGTAAGGAGGACACCAATATACGCCAGACTAAGAAAAGAAATCCGATTTTGTCTAAAAAAGATGTAAACTTTCTGGGTCAAGTTTACATCTTTAATTATCATCAACGAAATTATAGATAGAATTTCAGTTTTTTTTTTTATTGTTCCCATACACGAGAAATAAAAGTACATATAATACATTAGTTCCCTGTGTGGGATACAGGTGAGGATTGGGAAAGAAGTGTACTGACATGTTTAAGTTAAGGGATATCGTTTCTTATCCGAATAAGAAACTCAAAGAGTTTCATGCCGAATATAGTAGAAACTATATAAAGTTCGGCGATTCCAAGCGTAAGCAAATACCTGGATACTGTAGCAACTGACCCTAAAGGTAGTGCAAGCTGAGGCAACTCGTGTCAAAGGTGGAGCAAGTTCCGATCACTATTCTTGGTATTTACCAATAATGTGAACTTAGCTCCTAGGAGCTGTATTTCTGTTCTACATTATGAGAGAAGGTCACTACCCAGACCGGTTTCAAACTTTATTGAGGTCTCATCAGTGAATAGGTAGACCTAGTTAATATTAAGTTTGTAGCGAACAGAACTTCTCTCATAATGTAGAACAGTAATACAGCTCCTAGGAGCTAAGTTCACATTATGGGTAAATATCAAGAATAGTGATCGGAGCTTGCTCCACCTTAGACATGAGTTGCCTCAGCTTGCACTCCCTAAAGGGTCAGTTGTAACACTATCCAGGTATTTGCTTACGCTTGGAATCGCCGAACTTTCTATAGTTTCTACTATATTCGGCATGAAACTCTTTGAGTTTCTTATTCGGCTAAGAAACGATATGGGATGTAATATCCCTTAACTTAAACATGTCATATGTCGCCGAATAAGTGTATTGAGTGTATTGACTAATAAGTGTATTGACTTTTTTTGAATAGTTGCAGTTTGTAGGTGTTTGAGAATACTTCATGAGGAAAGCTGCATAATTTCCCCCACCATGTGACAAAGACTAAGCCAGTCGTCTAACATGGATGAAAGTGAAATCTCAAGTTTTGTTAGTTTTTCTTTTACTAATAAAGCAATGCATTTACTCAAGCTGGATCATACGAAATATTAATAACACTGCCCACGTGTCAAGTAAGATGCCAACTGAATGTAAGATATATAAGATTTAACCAATTTCTAATCTATTATATCAACCACTGAATTAACAAACTAGAAAAGTGGGATTTGCTTTTAATATTAAAAACAAGAAAAAAAAATTACTGCTTGACTTGGAAGTCACCTACTTGCGATACTGTGATTCCACATTTTCTGGCCAACTCTTCTTTCGCCTCTTCACTGGGATAAGGGTTGGACAGGTGTGAGTAAAAATATTCATTCAGGATTTCGGTCGCCTGTTTACTGAAGTTACGCCTTTTCCTCCTAAGAAACGCAAATCAAAAACTGTTACAAACAAAACATGGCGAGAGGTTACACTGCATACACATAATATATTGTCTTTTGAGAGTAAAAGACAAGAGTAAAAGAGTCTACGTGGCAAGTGTGTGTCGAAGTGGACATCCCCACTATATTTCCATAACTCTACTTTTCATTCTACAGGATATTAATGTCAATCGTTTGTTTGGAAAGTCATGAGATTTAATAAAGATATTAGAAAAAGTTGTAGGATCGTAAATACCAAAATGCGGCTTAATGATAATCCGATTTTGATAATCAGTTGATAAGAGATATAGGACTTTTATCTAAGTTTAAAAGCAATAACTTTTCTTTCTAAGCGAAGAAAAACGAGCCGCCAAAGTTACTGCGCAGATATCTGTAATGATACTTGGAATCTGTTTCTTTCCTTGTTCGTTTCAGCAGCATTCTTTGTCATTAAATCACTTTTTTGATACCTCCAAGTAACAGCTTTATTTCGATGTAGTACTAAGTTGTTTACAGCACTGCTCGTGACCTCAGGTGTGACAATTAACTAGACATAACACCGTGTACTTCGCATTGGTTTTTATGTGTTGTGGTACTAAACAGCCGATATGTACTACCATCGAACATAGGAGATTTTTATGACGTCATAAAATGCAAGTTTGGGATGTGATGTTAGGTGACAGATGGCAATCTAAAGTCAACAGATTGTAACCACGTTATCCATAGAATAGTGATGTGGAGCTGTTCATTTTATTTTATTTTCCACCAAACTTTTCTCAATTGTTATAAGCAAAGGCCAACGACACTAAAAATGAAATAAAATAAATAAAAAAAGGCGAGCATTATTTGACAAATTAAAAGTCCAAAAGTAATATCTATTAATTAGTGTCCATCGTTGAATTTCATTTTTGCTTTCTTAATATCTGCTTAAAAGCCTACTTTTTTGGCTCAAAATGATTACAAATATACAGCGATATGTATTTACAAATCTTCATTTTATAACGGGAAACAAAGATTTGGAGATAAGTTGGAAAAACAAACAGCACAAAGTTCATGAAATAAAATTCCTGTGATCTTGAATTAACTTAATACTAAATGTAACAGAAGGCGAATCTTAAACTAAAAAAATTTGAATTTATTAATGTCTTCAAAAAAGGTGTTTTCGAATTTTCATGAAAAAATAAAATAAAATAAATAGCCTCGTAAATTCTCAACAATTTTATTACTAGACCGAACACTAACCATTCGTTTATACTATCTTAAGTGCAATCTGCGCATCCTAAGATTTTTTATCCATCAAATATTTCCTTAAGCTATGCATCTAACGTTCTCAAGATGATTTAAATGTAAGTCAAATTAATAAGCGTAGCAGAGAAATCGTTCTGGATCGAAGCTAAGTTAGTGGTCCAACAATTAAATATATATCAAATTCACTTAAATTCTCATTTCTAAATCCGAAGTTGCACACATTATATCAGCTGTTAAATGCCTTTACTTTTATTTATATCCATGTTTTCCGAAAACTGAAGAAAAACAGGATAATGGAAGATATTTCAATACCTGAACCAATGGTAACACGGATGGAAGAGTAGATTAGGTGCAGATGTTTAGATGTTTGTGTAAACATTTCTATTTTTTCATCATAACAACTCAACCCGATGCTAACGAAGAGGCGACCCAATCAACTGCTTCACTAGCCTAGTGTATTGGGATAATCAGGAGTTACACGGTGAAAATTATTTCTTCACTCGTAAATTTTGTTAGGACATATCAACGAAGCATTTTGTCTACGTAGGGCTGATTTTGCACATCGCACCGGATCAGTTTCCGATGGATCTAATTGCGAGTTCATGGTGTCTTCATCTACCGTCAAAATAATTCGTTTCGCTTCGGTTTTGTTTTTCCCTACGAGATGGTAACAACTGACATCTTTTTCCAAAGAGAAAAAAGATGTTAAATGGAAATGTTCATCTAATATTCAGACATATCACTGAAGCAGTTTATCGGTGCACCTCTATGTCAACATCTATTTACTTTCACAATTAGAATACACAAATCATTACACATTTCACGTTGCAAATACTATGACAATACCATATCACTAAAAAAAGCACAAGGTGAATCAGGGTACAAGGAGGTTGACAGTTTCGTAATAATAAATTTATGATAGAAAAAAAATCTACAAATGCAAATTTTGAAATCCATATCCTGCGGAGTATAAAATTCAAAACACGACCTTTTTTCAGAAGTCCATACTGTGAAAGAAGACAGAAATATTCTTCATCGCAATCCTTGTTCGTTTAGGCTATAAAACAAAATATCCCGCCCCTCCACCTAATCTGGTCTGAATCTAATTGTCATTTGCATATATCTACGTTAACAAATGAACAAAACCACAAAAAAGTGCTACCATATTCGATGCAAAATAAATGCAGAAATTAACCAGTGAGGTTTATGCCTCGAAACAATTCTTCTGGTATTAATAGACAGAAGATGGCAAAATATAAATACAAGAAAATGCAACTTACGGAGAGCTAAAATCAGAGGACACCCAACACATTTATCCAAGCATTTTTAAAGGGATAAATCTGTACGTTAAACTACAGATTAACGTACTCCACCGAGGTAATTCTATAGAAATATTTCCGTAGTTCCTTGATTATAGCTGTAAGAAGACCAGAAATCCTGCAGAAAATAAAGGCGTTCATTTTTCAAACTTGGCCTCGTGCAATCAATACAACCCAGCAATTACAACAGGAAAATGAAACACTTGTTTTGTGTTAATAAACAATGTGATCAAAAGGCATTTTCTCCTTATAACAAGTCCATTTTTGCACAGTACCAAGAAACGATTATCTAAAGAGATGTAATAGCTAGATCCAAGTATATTGCTTGGTTTTCTAAAGATTTGCCATTGCAATAAAGGTGCAATAGACCAATATGTTTAATATCGAAACAACTGTCATGGATATATTGAATTACTACGATTTTAAAGCGCACATTTAAAGATGCTCAAAGAAAATTGTTTTGAAATGTGTATAAATCTGCCAAATTCCATGAGATTTGCAGTCCTAGTTCAATCTTCAAAATAACTCCAGATGGTAGTCTGACATCCATCTTTAACTGCATATCAGCCAAAATATTTTATCTTCCACCCATGTTTTTTCGTAGTTTTTGCTACTCGATTTCCCCCCCCCCACACACACACTCAGTTGTGATATTATTAGACACTTAGGGAGATATAATCGCTTCCATCCACCGCTGGATGCACAAGGTAATATTTCAGGTAGTGCCAGTAATCAATACAAAGCCCGGCAGCAGAGCAAACCTCCTAGTTCCCTGTCCACCTTAACTATAACAAACAGATGATTCACAGAAAAATACAAAACATTAGAAGCCGTTTTAAAAATGCCCCCAGCTAGCCACAGAAACGGTGCCTTGGAAATAAAGAACATAAAACAATAACATAAATACAGTATATATCACATGATGCGCTCAAGTGCAAATTTTTGTTTAGAAAAAAAGGGGGTTAAAGAATCTGCGGGTCAAACGGCTTCTAATTTCTTCATTATACAGAAAAAATCACGAAGCACTCACTAAAGAGGAGCTCGTACGTGTGTAAACTTATGGCAGTGGATTTCTCTATGACTGAGCTAAATACAAACAAAAGAAATATTTTAGTCATGACATATATTCGTATGATAGACGTTGACAGATGAATGTCGCATGGCTAGTATTTGTAAGCGCAAGCAATGCACAAAAATCACTTCTTATGCTACTGCTATTGGAAGAAGTAAATGTAATGGTTAGGTTATATCAACTTACATCACGATGGAAGACTTTTGCACCTGGTTTTGCACCAGCGTGCATGCTAATCTTGTACCTTACCGTAAACGCACCTGCTTAGTTCATTTCAATAATAGTCGCAGGATAGGTTGAAATTATAGGTGTTGAAAATCTAGTACGTAAATACTGTTGATAAGATCTGCCCAATAAATTAAATTAAGAAAAAAAGTGCGAAATAATATCAAAAATACTTTGCACAAACATCTGTAGTTCCGATTATGTGAATGTTTTTCGCTGCATACATAAAGACATTGTCTATCCCGCTGTATCAATAAGTTTGAAATTATTTTCTATCTGCCACTACGTCACAAGATCAATAAGGTAGAATTTAATATGAGATAAAAAAGCAATCAAATTCAAGAAAAAGATCAAGAAAATTATTTTTTTTTATCAGATTAAAATCGTTCTTGAGAAAAGTTAACAAGTGAATGTTTCATATTTAGCTCAGCCATCAGTCTAAAGTAGATACTGGCAATTTTTCAATTCCAAGGACTTCTTAATTAATTCGGCCAACTACAGAAAAGCTCTGTTTCTTCATCCAAACTGAGGGTCTTGTTAAAACAGCTTCAAGCATGTCGCACAGTACAGGTAACAACAAAGGGCACCAATCAATGTATCTTTTTCCGCCAGATAAACAAACACAAGCAATAACTATGAAACAAATCTATTCGCTCGATGATCGTGTTTTTAAATGCATAATGCACTGTATGATGATAGCAGATGGCAGCCAGCTGCAGAGTATACATATCACTAAAGAACAAACTATAAGTACGCTCAATATGGGCATCTAGTAATGAAGGGGGGGGGGAAATATACCGGTTTTCCCTCTATTCGTTACCCCTTCTTGCGCTGACTATTGTAACTACCTATATGAAGAGTGAGGCCGTTCAGGCGTTGACCAAGTGGTGGGCAAATGTACACGAGCTCAAACACGATGCCCTCATGCACAAATCACGTATATGCAAAAAAAAAAAAAAAAAAAAAGTTTCTGAGTTGGTAATGACATGGAGGAAACACGTTTTATTTAAGAGGAATGTTATGTTGTGCCGAAATCATTAAATATGCATTCGAAACGGTCCATCATGACCCTGCTGGTTAAATTTTCATTCCATTTAAATTATTCTTGCTTACATCACCATGATTTTCTCTATCGCATTTGAACGCTAAAAAATCCTGAATTTAATTAAGATTATTATTTTTTTAATTTAAAATTTTCATTTTTTTTAATTTAAAATTTTAATTTTTTTTAATTTAAAATTTTAATTTTTTTAAATTTAAAAATTTTTAAAATCACGTTCGTAAGTTTTTGTACGCATGAATTTTGCCTGTTTTAAGCTATTATAACATATAATTTTAGCTTTTAGCTTGTTCTGATATATTCAAAGTATATTATACACCAAATAAGACCCAAGAATGTAAACAGCATCAGTTTGAAGCAAACGCCATACGGCATTGTCAGTAAATTCAGATTTATGCAAATTAGACGACCAGAAAAATGACAATGGCCAATCGTTATCTGATTTTTTAAGTATAATCCGACAGAAAAAAAAAATGAAATAAATTATGTCACCATGTCCCTAAAAGGAAATAATAAATGTATACACACGTATATCTTATCTTAGCATGCTGAACTAACTTGCGTTCTGCAGGGCTGCCAGCCGTAATAAAAAAAAATAATAATAAATAAATAAAATAAAATAAAACGATGAAGCCTATTGAAAGTAGCAATTAGTGCTGTGTTATGTAACATATGGTGACCTTCAGTGTGTTACCAGTACTGTATTCTATTAACAGGTAGGGTGGAGATATAACTTCACTCACGAGTCCTCTGTAGTGAGACACTTGATCCATAAGTTTCTGTAAACACAGCGATAAAAGCCATCAGTTGTAGGAAACATTTGTATACAAAAACAGATTTCTAACATGGAATACAGATCATAACATTAACAGATATAAAATTAGCCCGTAAATAACTTAATCAGCATTATTAATCAAAATCAGCATTAAACAATCAAAATTCAGAATTGTAAACGAATAAAGGGAAACTGCTGTTACATAAATACCTTGTGATGAAGGGGTTATTACAATCACGTTCCTCAACATGATTGTAATAACACCTTCATCACAAAAATATGTCAAATATATAACGTTTGTACACAAAAGTAACATTTATTTAAAACACATTTTAAACACATTTTTAAGGAATTCAATCTAAATTCTTATGACTTTAAAAAACAAAATTAGATCCATTCCTGGAAGTGAAGAGATGATCTTTCAGTTATATCGTTCAATTAAGTTGGGAAACTGTAAGAAAGTGTCATTAGAGAGCGAGACAGACGGACAGACAAATATTTCTTGTTCAAAAACGAGAATAATCAAATGTTGCCAATATTCTACAGTCCATGATTACATTTAAGTTGGACGACGCAAGAGCGTTACGAATAGCCCTCGACATTATTAAATATTCGCCTACGCACACTCGAATGACTCCAACAGGCCTTTTCCGCCTGTGACATTCGTCCCCCAGCAATCGCAAAAGTGAATTTCAGATATCTTTATGGATATTTGACGTAAATATGTGCAATAGAAAGAGAAAAAAAGAGGTCATTTCGAAAGAATGCTTTCAAAATAACCGATAGCGAAATATATTATCGGCTATTCAGGAAGTCGAGTTAATTGCTTATTGGATGTTCAAAGTATTAAAAATTCTTTTATAATGTAAAGTGAAGTTCTTTTTTCTTTTCTTTTTTTTTTTTAATTGCTCCTTCTTTGGATGATATTAGCGATTTACGTTTGGCAGAGAACAATCCACGAAACATTCCACAATCGAATCTGACTCTTATGTAGTCATGTGGTGTTTTATTCACCACTTTTTAACTTATCAGACCCTCCGCGCAGGAAATTTAACGTAACGAAGACAAGAAGGGATTCTATCTTCATGGACCATAGAAAAATAATTCATTTTGTTATACTCAAATGATTAATTTGGGAAAAATATCTAAATAATCGTAAATGAGGAGCTGTAACACCGAGATATATCAATCACGAGATGATCAAAAGGAGCAGTGATCGCGTTCCAGTGTGTGTGTGTGTGTGGGGGGGGTAATCCGGAGGTTCACATTCTCTGGTATCTCCCTCTCTGAAGCAACTCCCCCTCGTAAAAACGAGGGGGAGTTGCATAAGTAAAGGGAACGTTTGTATAGTGCATTCCCCAAGAAACGAAACTGGACGGCTGAGCCATTAATTCCAAGATGGCGTATGTAGTGCAATCTTATTTCGGTGTGGTAAGGATACCGCATCGGTAGACATCCATTGTAACTGAACTGCAGATGAAAACCGAGTCACAGAAACAAGTCTGGTTTGATGTTGTGTTGTTTAGAAGTATGATCGAATCAGCTCGAACGACGAGGACGATATGTTGGATTTGTCCATTGTGCGTGTTCTTCTAAATGATTTACCTGTTTTAAAGGATGAAATATGAGTTTCCAGGAAGGAAAACCAGGCCACATCCATATAAGACCAGCTAACTCTGAGCCTGGAGTAATGTTTCTGCTAATAACAAGAAGATTACGGCTGACAAGTATTCCAGTGATTATGGCAATACAGTTGGAAAGTTGTGGACCACCTCCGTACAGTCCTCATCTTGCACTCAGTGATTTCCAATTCTTTGGGTCACTGAAGAAGTACCTAACTGACAGGAGATTTGCAACCGATGGCGATGTGCAGCACACTGTGGTTTTCTGGTTAAAGATATTGAACACAGATTTCCTCCGCGAAAGACATACAAAAATACATAAAAAAGTTGTCGTGAACAAGAAACAGTTCAAGCCAACCGAGTGAGTGTACCTGCGATAGCTGTGTTATCTCAGCATATTCCGAAGATAAGCATTGAGTGACATGATATCTGAAAATTAGAGCGATATGAGAAATCTGTGCCAAAAGTCAATGCTAAGTTCACAGGAGCAGATGGAGCACTTCAGATCTCGAAGAAATGAATCTATGTCTAAATTTCTTCCTACTGTTTTTCACTAAAAACAGTAGGAAGTTCCACAGTAAAAAAAAAGCATGGAACATAACATAATCGTGGTGCAATGCTCTGTTACAAACAGCTGGGTGTTGAAATACGAGGAAAATCACTGAGTCCATGAGAAACAATTTACTGGGCTGAAAGATTAGTAACAACATCGTAAACTTACCTGATATGAAAAAAAAAAAAAAGCGTTTCACTAAAATATCCGAATCGTAAACTGTAACAGTTATATATCTCTTTATTGCATCGAAAGAGAGTTAGCAACTCTGACTTCCACGTGGGCATGGATGTCTGTGGATGCTTACCTGGAAGCCTGAGTGGCTTGAAAAAGTTGGCGCTACCGTACAATATTCAAGCATTTCACACAAATATTATGGTATAACCAAGTATTCACTTGTTACTGAATGAAAGCGATTTGAGACAGCCTCACCAAATGCATTCTATACTTTGCAGAAAACTATATTCACTATGGTTATAAAATATAACAAACGTATGCCAACTGGGCAGTCTCCGGGTTATACAAAGCTCCAGATGTTTCATCGAGAACCACGTGATGCACAGTAGAAATTTGGTTAACAGTAAATTATAGCGAATATTGTTAATGTACCAAGTGTATCAATAGCAAAGAAAGCAAGTTCTAAAAAATGGTGTTCTCCACCCACTGGACCATGAGTTCGAATCTCGCCATGGGCACAGATTTCCTATAAATGTCTTCTCTTTTGGTGGAAGATGAACTTCGTCTCCCGCTATTTATTGGTAGCTGATTTGGCTTGAAAAAAGTTTCATGTTCAGACTCCACATCAGGATTTTCGGATTATATAATCCTTAGTTCAATCATGCTCTAATAACTCTCTCTAACTTTGTTCAACCATGCTATAGACTAAAAGCCATTCGCGGATGGATTAACATAAAAAACAAGGTTATGATGCTAGTATACTCGTATTCCATCCATTCAATTTTCATCCGTCCAAGACGGATTGAATCCCCCAGTATTTTATGCCTGTAGACACTTATCCGGTTTCTGAGAGAAACAATCCTTCGCCACCGTATGAGACCGACTAGGTCACTATTTGATTGACAATACCTGTTGATCAAGTCATGGACCGGATTCGAACTCCGGTCTTTTCAACTATGGGACTCGTCTATACTGACAGCTACGGAGACTCTGTTAATATTTCGTGTCTGTTAAACTGCACGTGTCTCCTCTTAGTTTTTTTTTTTTTTTTTTTTTGTAAAATGAAAAACCAGAGTTTCCGGGAGATCCTGTTATCTCCATATGAGAACAGCTAATTCACCTTTAACTCTTATAAAGGATACTCGCTTCTTGGAAGGATTCCTATCCTGGGTTTCCTGGCGGAACGACAACTCAGCAAGAAGGATGTGTTTTCTTTTTTTCCAGCCAAAGGGGCATCCTTGTTAACGGAATTAAGATCGCCATGTAAATCTGAACAGTATAAAAATCAGCAGAAATATAATATCAAAAACAAAAGCATGTAGGGAGGTCTCCAAAATAATCTTACTCAACTATCTTTTTTAATTTGAAAAGATTTAAGACGCAAAAAGAGAAAATGAAAGTGAATACCACCAATTGAAACTACACCTAAGAGATTAAACATCAAAACAGGAAGAAATGTTAAGAGACTCTGCAAACAAATTAGCGACTCAGAAAACACACTGGTGAAGCTACCTACAAACAGACATAAAGATAAGGAAACATGATTCCCGGAAAACAAATTAGAATGTGCGCTGAAAGAATATCGAGAAAAATATAGAAAAGAAACGGGAAAGATAAGAGTAGATAAATAAAAATCACTTATTTTTACTCTTAAAATGCACGGTCATTTGACCATTTTCAAGAAGAAACCTTCTCTGGCGGTTTCCTCGTGAAAATTTAACGAAAGAAATCAACAGAATCTACGGCTGGAAGGATTGATATAAAAATTTCTGAAGACAAGCATATTCTAGATATTAGGAGTAATAATGTCTGGAAATATAGACTAAATGATGAAAACAAAGATAGTATACAGAAATTTCAGTTAGAATGCTTGCCACACTAGAGGTGGAAAAATCCATCAAAAACTGAACTACGAATCGACTTGTAATGCTTAAATATGGAGGTATAAAATTTTTACGGCTGCGATAAAATTTGGTTCACAAGGTCAAATCGTAGATGTTTAAAGCAGAGGTCTCGTTGTACCAATTCTTAAAAAGGAATAAGGAACAATTACTGAAGAATATTTTCTACTGAGTGCTCTTAAAAAAGATATCTGCAAGTATACGTGAAAAAAGTTTAACAAAAATCCTTAAAGATATTTATAGCCAAGAAAAAACTGGATGTAGGCCGAACAGATCATCAGGATTGAAATTTCATTTTCAGGCAAATAATTGACAGATCATAGGTATCTCATATATCAAAGATATTGATTACAATGTCTTGACTCTGAAAATACGAGAAAAATGATTGGAATGCCGAAATCATAAAGCAACAAACAGAAATCAAATTTCTTATTAGAAGATTCTTTAGCAATTAATGAATATTATTATTATTACATAACACCTCCAGGGAATCCAAAGACTCATCGAGGGAAGACACCCGCTCCCCAACTCTCCGTCTCCATCAATCATAACTACCTTCATCATCAACAGTAGCGCCATCCACCGCCACTATTTTCACAGACAACCACTAACATCCATGCCCATGGCGGGATTCGAACCTGCAGTCTTTTGCCTGGAGAGCGGATACGCTATCCACTCGGCCAGCCAGGCTACCAACATGATCATGATTTATATTCTTTTCATTAAAATGTATGCATCTGGTGTGCTTTATCCTAGAAAGTTAATCTGAATTTTTTTGGAATATGCACATCGCATCAGCTGCAAGTCAAAACCGATAGATATAAGGAAGATAGTTTGATGTTAAATCATGTAAAAAACAGGATTGCACATTGCTTATAACTTAACACTGAAAATGCTAAACAGCAAACTGTATTCAGTTATATTCGCAAAACTTGGGTTGGTTAATCTATCATCCCTGACAGTGTCAGGGATGATAGATTAATGTCAAGCGAAACATCAGAATGGCAGAAACATCTTCGAAGCTGCTCAAAAACTGAAACTTCTGTTTTAAATGTGGAAAATATTATTTGATTTTAGCTAGTTAATGTCGACACAGTTCTTTCCTACAAATACCATTTATATAAACAAGACGGATACGCGGAAGCTGGTAAATAGTAAGAAAATTTCAGTCATTAGCTTAGCATCAGGCGACAGCATTTTCGACTTCTGATCTACAATATTTGCAGCTTCAAAGCAGGTGATGCAGTCCGGTACTTTTGATATCTGCTTACCAGTTGAGCTAATAAGCAGTTATTTAAAATAAATAGTCAATTATTGTAAAAGACGATCCATTTGAAAAATTAACTACTAACAACGATTAATAGTTTAATGATTAAAATTAATAATGATAATTTCAAGACGATTAATAAATAAGTAAAGAAACTTTTGTCCATATACAATTGCATTTTCTGCACGTGTGAATCAGCGGTCGGGAAAGAGATGGGCTCACACCCAGTACAGGAATCGAACTATTCGTTGAGGTAATGCCACAATAGGTAAACTAGTATGCAGTCTGTGCAACGGACTTGATGTGAAAGAGACGATGTAAGGACTCGGCTGGTTGGGGCGACAATTGCAGAAACGTGTCAACTGTCTGGCAGATCTCGACCTCTGGTTTCGATGGCGTATAACGTTTGGAAAGGAAAAACATAAACATCACTGGGATAATGTACCATAGCAAAGCACCTCGCAAAGTAGAGGTTTCGCATCTCAGGGAATTTCCAGCAATGTTCTCTAAACGAAACGAAAATTCCTTCGTGTGTATGTGCACGTAATGCCTTGCCAAAACTGCCATAAATTCTCTATCGATAACGCTGATGTGCACAGGACGGGGATCCCTACTTGTTCAGACCAAAGGGTGAATCACCACTCGATAAATCAATATCTCCGTTTACAGTAGATGGGGTGGGGGAGATCTGAGCATTGGAAGGGATAAGCATTTACTCTAGAATTCGCATTTCAGTTGTCATATGTTCCTTGAAATTTCAGAGTTAATATTAAAAGGAGCGTTGGAAACTGTGTTTATTTGTTAGCGATTAAGCAAGAACCAACTAACTGATCAGATGATTTATGGCTTCCAAAGCTTCGTTTCTGATAATATTCACAGAGAAATGGAAATGGATCATATATGAATCAATGCTTCATATATATATATATATATATATATATATATATATATATATATATATATATATATATATATATATATATAAATCCCACCGGCGCGAAAGATTGTGGTATAATGGTTGCATAATCTGGAAACCCTGCTCTAGGGACCAGATATGGATTTTTTTTTCCCTCAAGTCATGGAAGGTTGAAGAAAAAAGGGATCCCAATAAGCAGGTGATTTCCGAGCAATGAAATTCATTCACCAGCCTAGACATTCAGAACTTTTATGTCCACAGGTTTCCGGAAGTTTGATTTTTCACACAAAATACTGCATAAAATATGCAACCGGCCAGAAGAGGAGGACATGCAAATTAAGGGACATAATACATCGGCTTTATAGCCTTACTTGCTTCGGTGGTAACTGAAAACAACGTTTACAGTGAGATTCGAACCTACTAGCTGCTGGTTGAAGAAAGGAATGGATCCACTCGGCTTACCAGGCCAGTGAATGTATAATAGTTTCGAAACCTGTTGGGATCATAAGAATTGCGAATATTACAAATTATTTTCTTATTTGTAATTATTTTATCTTTCTCTGTCTTATTTTTTTAATTTGATACGAATGTGATGTCATATTTTATACGTCGCATCCGCTGCACATAGCTACTGCCAAAATATCACCACCAGTCGCCTTTAAACACGAACCGCTAAAAGACTTTTAAGTCCTACAATTAATAATTTATTGGTTGTAGTCCAAACAAAATTTAATATTGCGACGTGCTTCGCAGGTCTACTTTTCAATGAGATCATTATGCATTTGGTTAAATTATATAAAAACATTTAATTTTGAAAGACTGTACTGTACTTTATGATAATCAAGATTGATTTTTTTAACTTGTTCACTTGGGTTTAGTAAAGCAATAACTTTAGTTTGAATTACAAATTTGTATGAGCTGTCGACACCACACATATTTAAATAACGAACTGTAGAAAATTCACTGAAATTACTACGAAAAAATATGAAAACGTTCATAATTTTTAAACATGTATAAACTGACGCCAATGAACATAACTCTTTCTTCATTATTACTACACAGCTACATCTTTTTTTTTTTTTTTTTTTGATGGAAAATAAGTGAAGTTATAGAAAAATGGTTTGCTGAATAAAATTCTTGATTAATTTTAAGAAATTTCAGATATAGCTTGCAAATATAATTTGAAAAACAGCTGCCTCAGCAAGTCGTTTAAGCAGGAAGATTTTTTTTTTTTCAACTAATGACACAGGGGTGTAACCCGAAATTCAATAACCGATGCAATTTGAGAAAAAATATAACAAAAAACACGTTGATTTCATTCATAAAAATAAATAAAATATTTTGTTTTAGATAAAAAATGTCCCTCGTTTTTTCGATTTGGGTTCGATTTCCATCTCGAATGCGAAGGTACTTTATAAGAGCAATTCAAATGAAGATGGGTTAGCCGATCTCATAAGGAGTTTTCCCCCCCCTCCTGGTCCTTCCTGCAAATAACTCCCCCCCCCCAGTAAACTCGAAAATAAAAGATAATAAATATTTTATTATGTTTTTATATTTTTACTTTTTATTATATTTTTATTAATAAATAAACGTTGAAGACTAGCAAGTAATCGCAAACCAATCCGGGGGGGGGGGGGAACAGGAAAACTTAATCATAACTTTAGCGAATTCTCAGGGTTGGCGTTAAGTTTTTTTTTTTTTTTTTAACCTCCTGGAGCAAACGTTTTACTGGTAAAATTTCCCATTTCCTGCTCAAGTCGGTTCGAGGTGCGTTTCAATATTGGTTCTCCATCGATACATATATTGATGTCGTCCGTGTATTACAAGTTGAATTTTTAATATTTAAGTAAGCGTTAATTATCTTGATGTTGCGTGCATTCTCGGAATAGGAAAATAAACCAAACCTGGTAGATAAATAAATAAATAGGAAAATTCACAAGACTTTTTTAGAAAAAATATTTTTGAGCCTTTCAATGAGAAAAAATTAAGTACGGCAGCTGTGGAAAAAGTGTAGCATGTCCAGTGATTTTTTTGTGGTGCGGCATATTTTTAAGGCTTTAAAAAGTGCCAATGAAAGGCAAAATACAAATATGTATTTTGATGAGTCGTCGTACGATTCGAGTAGTGTAAAACAGCGCAGTTCCATATGTTTGATGTGTATTTTCCCACATGCTATTATAACGCGGAGTAGTAATAGCGAGCAGCATACCATAAACTACGCACAGCTAGCCCATTTCGATCTTGATGACGTAACTGTCATGAAAACATGGAAGCGTTACGTCGCATCCATTTTAATTGAACAAAATACCAAGCTATGCGGAAAGACACCGGCGTTCTGTCGAGCCCACTATAATTATACTCAACTCCTCCTGAGACACCGTATCAATTGACAATTACGTTAACATTCCCCACAGCCACACTTATTAGAGATACTAAACTTATATACACATAGCTACAATTGATGTAAATTCATTCTGAAAAAAAAAAAAAAAAAAAAAAAAAAAAAAAAAAAACGCGCTCCCCAAGTAACTAATCTCACTCCTTGGATAGTTTAGTTAAACGGAATTTGGTCGTACTCCAGAGGCACATATTATTCTTTAGTTATTAGAAGTCAGTTCATAAAAGTAATTAAACTGAAGGATTACTAACAATCGTACAAAACATCGAAGGTTTAAAACATTTGCTAGTGGAACATTAAACCTACTCGGTGGATGGTGATACTCTTCAGGAGAATAAAGAATTAATAAAATATAGTTCCCCCCTCATTACTCTCGCTCTCTGAAGATTATTGAAGTAGCGAAAATAAATCCAAATATTTACATGCGTTAACTTAGCTATTATTCATATTTTTAGCATACAAGAAAAGAGATATCGCATTTTAGTGCCGTAAAAGTTCTTCGTAATAATAATACTCTCGTATGAAACATAAATCAGACAGCGGCTAATAAATTCGATGCGGAAACCACATCGCAGCCTAATCCATAGGAGTGGTAGAAAACAAAGATGCTGACCAGCGTACAATTTCCATCTGCATCGACAATAAAAGAAAAATTCAAATAAAATTTTCAGAATAAAAACGCTTACAAAAACAAAGCCGGCCAGGTTTTTTAAAACTTAATTCTTATTACAGCGAACATCTGCTGTGAATAAATCCTTAAGAGGATATAAAATTATATTTGATAATATATTTGGTTTTTAAAACATGCAAAATAAGGCTATAAAATCCACTAGAAGACCGTCTTCCCTTCTTCACCCTTTTTTAAAACCATTTTTCACCTGTTTATGTTATAAAAAATTGTTGCACAAAAGAAAAAAATCTGAATACGATGATATGAGGCGAATAAGCGTAATTCTAGAAAAATAAAATTTTCTGATCAACCGTATAAAGCAAGATGGTAATGGTAAAACCACAAAACTGCTCACATATATTCATTCGTAAGCTCCGGAATGAAAAGTACGCCCGAGACAGTAAAAAAAAAAAAAGAAGAGGAAAATCAGGTAGCAGAATTTGTGTACATAGAGAGGAACATCGTGTTCCGTTTATCTGCGCCCCCCCCCCCCTGCCACAAGATTAGAGTGCAAAGAAATACGTATTGCTCCAAAACACCTCTAAAATCACTCAAGTGTGAAACCTTGGGAAGTTTAGAAATGTGCGCAGCGCTGTTTTGTGCGAACCATAGAAATGTCATTTATAGGCTGTACCCTTATAGTGGCTGCAATATTTCCCTCCGGAGATTTCTTCTACAGCTGTACGAATAATTTTCACCACTCTAAGCATTTGTGAAATAGCACTCTTGCGAATGTAAGGCAGCGTAATTACATCGCCCGGTGTTAATACCGCCATAAAAGTTAATGGGATTAGGGTGCACAAATGTCAAAGAGAAATGTGGTCGTGAGAAGTTTTGTTTGCTTAAAGTAGTGGTCGTGAGAGTTCTTCGGCCCCGATTGCTACCCCTCCCCCACTCTATTCGTTCAGTTCGCTCTACATCCGTCGTTAGGAGCGGATTCAGCCCATCAGGTTGCTACAGTTAAAGGAACTTCTACCTGAAGCAATATCCAAGCTCGGGCTATTGAGACAGTGAGGTGTAATTACGGCCAAATGTATCAAGGCTCATTTAACCGGGCCAGCTTAGCAGTAAACCCGTTCTCTGCCTTCGCCCAGATTTGGTCCTTTCTCCTCTCCCCTCCACCAACCCCCCCTTCCTATTTCCCCCATCTCTCTCTCTCTCTCTTGATCAAATGAAAACATCAACAGACGACGAGGACTAAGAGAAGTGCTTGCGGAGGGATGCGAAGACGACGCGTACTCTACGGATCACATCCCTCCGAAGCCATTACTGACGGGCGAACGGAGCTTTAAGGGTAGCCTTAATTCGCTCGCTAGTAATGCACATCAATTAGAGCTATGTGCTCCGGGTTGTGTTTAATACGTTACGTGAATCTCCCCCCGCGTTCTCCGAGATTGCATTGAGGAACCTATGATGTATCATTCGGTAGAAAGAGTCGCGAGAGAGAGAAGGAGAGAGACTGTTTCCGGCTGCTTATTTCTTCTTGACTTCTAACTTCACTATCGGCAATAAGAATATGTGAAAGATATTCTTACTACGACGGAAACTTTCCAGTTACTTTTCTGGAGTTTGGTTTTATTTTGCTGTACCAGAAAGTGTTTCTGAAAACTTTTTAACTAAGATTATGAAATATGTGAGCGCTCTCTCTCTCTCTCTCTCCACACAGAGACGATGGAACATTAGGCTCCAGGACTAACGAATGGAACAACGCAGACAATAACTTCAAGAATTCCTGAACAGCTCAGGGAAAGAGTTGCTCACGAGATATATACAGGCACCGGTAACAGGGGGTGGGGAATAACAGGAGGGAGGGAGACAGAGTGAGAGAGGCGGGCGCGTTATTTAGGAGGAAATAGAGATGACGGCAGAACAGAAATACGAGAACCCTAAGCAACCCCGAGGCTCTTCTGTCGCCACTGTTATTACAGAGAGGCACCAAGTCAGCGGAGTGAGTGAAAGAGAGAGAGAGAGAAAACGGCGAGTGTAGCTCTGGTTGCCTCCCAGCTCTCGAAGATTGGGTGCCGAAGCAATTGCGGACATAACCATAAGTCTGTTATAAAAGGCGGTGAAATTATTTTAGCGCAGAAGATGCGCCTCGTTTGTCTCCGACGTGGCAGCTCGGGTACTGTACACTACGGGAAAGCGACAAGATTTGACGTGATTTATGCACAGCCAACATTTGAGCCACAGAACGGGCAACACTTTCGCCTCAACACCCCACCTCCTCAACTTCTAAACGCGTCTCCCCAATTTCTCACCCCCTTTCTGTCTCTCCTGCCCTCTCAGCTGTCAAAGGAAGCTGACGGAACCTGCAGACGCAATGCAGTTTCTCAAATAACTCCCTCTATTCCGATACTTCGCAAAAATAACGTACCCATAATTCCCTGTAATGAGAGGAGATGACAGTGTTTAAGAGCAATATCTAAGCACAATTCCTCTTCCTCAGTTTGGACTTCCCCTCTAGTGTAAAAACAATAGTAGTTAGCATAACAGACACGCAGACCGCAATCACATAATACTAGTGGACAAGGAATCTTTCAGGACACAAATGCTATTTGAGCTCGTGCACTTGGGCTGTACGTCAGCTATAGATAAACACTGGGGACGCTTTTACATGCTGTAATAAGAAAACCAAGAGTTCCGATAGAAATGCGGTTTACCAGAATATCAGCGCTCTGTGATTTAAATTGATTTGATTCAAGTCTAAAAATAAAAAAAATAAAATGCTCATTCTTATTTCCTTAAGAATTTTCATTTGTGATCTACTGAGAACTGAAAACCAACTATAAACACTTTATGCTCACTGGTGCCAATGTGTAGGCAGATGCATTTCCGACTGAAGTTCGAAAAGACTTCAACTAAGCCAAGAAACCGTCCATATTCCAATTTTTGTTTTTTACCATGTCATTTTCAAATTCTTCGTAAATTGATAGATCGGATTTTATTTTGTTATCAACAGGCAGAAACAAACAAAAAAAAAAAAATTCTAATACAAAATAAAAAAAAAAGGTTCATCAGATCAAAAATCCCTCTAATAGCTATGCTTATTAAGTTTATTTTATTGTAATAACATAAGCTATCACTTATTTATATCTGAATATGTATCCTAAGACCAATATTTTTGTTATTATAATTTTTTTAATACGAAAAATTGAGGAAAACGTCGTCTGCATTATTCGAGTCCAACAAGATTATTGCAAACACCAAAGCAACGACATAAGAATACTCCTAAAATCTATCTGCCACTAAAAATAATATTTAGTAGAGGAAGATAATGATTTTGATACACTTCACTAATCCCCCCCCCCCCCTCAGCCTTTAGTGATGACACCGCCATTTGATTTGGAAGGACTGGGTTTCGATTTCCACTGTAAAGGACATTTAAGACTGTTTTTCTAAAAGTCAGTTAGCCGACTTCATTCAGATGAGACAAGTTAGTTAGCCGACGGAAAACTGAGATTTTCATCTACCAAAGCATATAAAGATGCTGTGGCCATTATGACTATTTGAATCATTGCCATAACAAAAATAGAATCGCCGAAATAACAAAACGTGTTAAACAAGATTTAACAAATACTTCTAGGTTACTATTTTATATTAAAAATGATCATGTGACCTGAAAACTGAAGGTGAAATTTACAAAGAATAAATAATTTACTACTAAAAGGTATATGAGATTTATTCTTCGATACTCTTCTTTGTTTTGTATGTATTCTGTTATTCACAAGCCCAGTTTTCCCACTGCCACAGAATTTCCTTCACCATACGCGGCTCCGGGATGATGAACAAACAGGATTCCGTAGTGCACTTCCCTAAATTACATCAATGAGAAGATCTGCGTTATGTGAATATGCTCGCGGAGATCTCACTTCTAACCAGGATATACAGCTCGTAGATAAGTGCTCCATCTTGTACTACAATCTAAGTAATATATTTTCAAAACATAATCGTACACCGGTGGATCATTTATTTTTCATCTCAACGTAAATTCCTTTGGGTTAAAAAATGCCATTCCAAACTCACACCAATAAGTATGTACCATCCTACACAAAACTTCACAACCATTCAAAACGGATCGATCTTTCTTTAAGTTGAGAGAGAGAATAATTATGGCATTCATATAACAATTGTGATCTAATGTCAGTTTCAAATAGGTTCGAAAGCCATCTAGGCAAGGAACCTTTATAGACTTTTCAAGCGAAGGTGAGTTAGCGAGTCTCATAAGGCGATGGTAGGCTTTCTCTGATGGAAACGCATGAGATGCTTCCAGGGAAAAGTTGAAAACAAACGCACTGAACAGACAATAGTATGGTCTCAGGACCCTCTCAACCACAACTGTGATCAAACCAAACCAAGCCCCAGTTTCCAAATGCCCTAACTAGTACCCTTCTTCCTTACATATTCCGAACATCCCGAGCATTCCCGTCTAGGAGACGCTCAGCGAACTACATGAGATCTTAGACGAATCCGTATGGCTTTAGTCAGCGAAGACAACAGGTCATTTTGGTACAGTAAAGGAATGAAAGCGTTCATGTTATTTGATTACATTTCTTTTTATTCGGAGTGAAAAGCAGGAATGGGTACAACAAATGCGATAGTCTTTTCCCATAACATGCACTGCTATTGGAGTTTCCCACCTATTATCATCCCCATTCAATAAACAATGATTTTGGCAGAGCGATTTCGACTGACAGCATATTCTGCATTATTGCCAATTCTCGTATTTCTATTTCTGAATTCTCGGAAAACCTCTGAATTTCTGTCATAATGTGACTAAGTGAACAAACTCGAATCTATTAGATAGGCTTATTATTTTTTAAATTAAGTTTTTCTTATACTAAGATATATTTATTCAAATATAAGATGTCTTTTCTTTTTCTCTCTCTCTTTTTTTTTATTACAGACAATTCCCTTTATTTCTTTCAGCTGAAAGGAAACCAAGTAATTAATTAAACATAAAAACGACGCACTTGAAAATATTAAGGAAATGTAAAGTAATCGAATACGGAAAAAAAAAAAAGAAAAAAAAACCGGGACGTTTGCTTGGAATTCTTAGATCCAAGATGCGAATCGTAAGAAGAAAAAAAAAAAAAAAACAATATTCAAAATTCAATTCTATCGATCTAAGCCAACCAGAGAAACCAAATTATTGCATAATTCGACAGTTCTCATTTCGCGTAGCTGTGGTAGTACTTTGCATGCTCCTAGTAGCCAATAAAAACGCCCATTTCTGCAGCTCATAAAAGCGAAGTGCTCCTACATAAATGTTAACTAAGCATTTAATAACGTGAGAGGTGACAGCCACTTAAAACCTTTTTTTTTTTTTTTTACTTCCACTGCAACCATTGCGTTTGGGCGATTTGAATAATAATAATATAAAAAAAAACTTTAAAAAATCGCGCCATGTTTAAAACATTTTAGCACCCCGTTTCCCAGTTGTTACTGAAGAGGATAATGAAAAGGGAGAAGGAAGAAAAAAAAGAGTGAAAGAGAAGGGGGTCGGAAAAAAATGCATATCGATTCCATAAAAAGTGAATAATAACTTCATGAATATTTAATGACGCCTGCAAATTGAATCTTATTTTGCGTTTCTGATTCCAGCTAAGGGCCATGTATCATGATGTTTTGTGCGCTCTTCACTTTATCGCTTTTCTTTTTATCTGCGCGTTTTATTGTGGTTTATGATCAGGGATGCCTTCAACAGCGCTGGCGTTATTGAAGCTTAACTTATACATCTTTATGTGAGCCCAATTAGATTTAAAGGGAAATGACAAATCTAGTTAGTACTTGGCGATATCGAGGAAAAATTTCCACCAGAAGAAACGAGAACTTTAATGTCGATTTATTTTATATTTCTTTAATAGCTGATCTAATGTTCGCCGTGTAATGTGCATTCTCTCCCTCAGGAGTTTCTCATTTCATTGACATTCAGCTTATTTAATGAATACACTTTTCTAGGATAATTTAGTCGGTTCGAACATGTAAAGATAAAGCAGTTTCGGCGCAAGTGTTTCTTTAATAATTTTTGTCCTATTAATTAAATCGATGTGGAATGATTTAGAGCAATATTTGTAAAATAAAAATGTGTTCATCTCATTGTATATGAGTGCACATTGTCGGAAATATAATATTAACGTCTTTATCGTGTGTGAGAGACGGCTAAGATTTTGTAATGTATTTCTTTGATTGCTGTCAGGCTCCGGGGAGGTTTATCGGATGCTTAAGGTGGGAAGGAATTCCACTACGATAATTAGATGATCATCAGGTAGCATAAAAAGATTTTATGATAATCTTATGTCATCAGTCTGTTTGACTGATGAGAAAAGATTATCATAAAACGCGTTGAATGAATCGGTGTTTTTCTGAATGGCTCTCAACGATCCAATCAATTAAAGGAAGAAGCAATGATTACGTGATGCAACACATAAAACACTGCTGATGCATTTCAGGAAAATGCAAGACGTTCTTGTACAACAAGAGATTGAAGATTGGTTAATAAGTTTTTTCCTTCTTCTTTGATTTAGAATAAATGCATGCTTTCTGTAGAGAACAGAAGCAACACGTCATGGCACACTATTTTCTGCAACTTTTCCCAATCAGGATAAATATCGATGGAACAGAAATGGTGTTGATTTTTCTGAGCTACAACTATAAGAAGAGTTTGAACTTTCTTAAGAGATAGTTATTTATCCCGAAACTTTTGCTTATCGGTATTTTTCTAGAGTAAAGTAGAGGAGATTGTTTCTTTTGCTGAAAAATACAGATTTTGCTAGTAATCCCCAGTCTTACTTGCATTATCGACTGATAATGCAAGTTTTCAAAAACAACATGGCATCCAATAACTACAGTACAATAACATTATGGAAAATCAAAAAGCCTTTGGAAAAATATTTTCTATAGTTGATATGTTATAATGCTATAAATGTTTCAGAATCTACGAACAGAAGTGTACTACCATTAATTTTTTTTTTCTTCTTTTCTCCCCAAGCAGGCACAGTAATGCACAGGCAAGGTTGGCCTATCAGACATGGCGTCCTTCTTGTTCTTATGACGACAGAGGAACTACAAACATTGGGAGATTTCTGCGCTCCAGGAATGTTATTCCAACGAAATTTATCGCCAAAGGACTCATATAGATGAGGCGCGTTTGTTACGCAGCACATTGATAACCCAAACAGTTCAAACATGGACAGACATACGAGTAATCCAAAATACAGAAAGGTGGCATTCCAACAGGTTACATTTGCGTGCTCCTATCCAAAATAAGCACCCACAATTCTTGAACACTGTGCTCCGCAGGGGGCCCTTGGGCCTCCGCCATAGTTATCTCCGGCTCCGTGAGGCGATTTTAGAATATTCTTTGTTTTTCAAACTATAAAACGGCATCAGTAATTGGGATTGTCATTTCTTCAAATCTGAATAAAGGACATTTGCCAAAGAAGCAGCCAGAATATGTGACATTTTCCGTGTGTTTTATACTTCATAGATGGCGTTAGTGCATGCTAGTTACTATTTTCCGTGTGTTTTATACTTCATAGATGGCGTTAGTGCATGCTAGTTACTAGCATCCAATAACTCTATCTACGGATGGAATTAATATTGCAGAAGACATGCCGATTTGCAAACTTATGCCAACTCACACAACTGGTGAAGAAATATTTCAACTCACTGACCTATTTATGGAAGACATGAAACACAATGTAGCAACTATGGTCAAGTATTTGCACTGGTGGAGCGGTTGGAAAATTTTCAGGCGCTGTGGCACGCATAAAAGAGGAAATATTATTATAGAAAAAAATGCAAGTATTAAGTTCTAAGAGACTTCTAAAATTTAACTGTCGTAGTTGAATGTTCATAATATTACTGTGAAATTTTTATGAGGGCTCCAGCATGTATTTTCTCTGGTGCAAGGGGCTCTTTCGGTCTAAAACGTTCAGGAACCCACACACACACACACCTCCTTCCATGACAACCAGCTACACAATCAATCTGGTTCAAGAACACCTCGACTAGGATGGAAAATGTCTTTATTCGTTCTCTTTACACAGAGACCATCTAAAAATAGATGTCACTATTACACAAATCTGCAGATTGCGCAATTGCTGTTCCCTGACCACGAGTAGGGCAGAGAGGTCATGATGGAATGCTGTAACAGCCAGTTCAGAGTTGCCACCTATCGAAAAGTAAGAAAACTACTGAAAGGATAAATCTTTCATCTACATGCTAAGCAGTTCGTAGCATTAAAATATATCAAATTATATCAGCAAAGGCTTTTCGATTTACCCTAACAGGATTCCAATCAAACGTGGCGACTCGTTAGCCTCTGCCTGCTTACTGGTTATCTATCGTGATCAGGATTTTCAACAAGAAATATTTTTAAAGGCAACAGAGATATTAGAGAAAATTTATGTAATGCCTGACATCATGAGACTGCCCACTCCAAATCAGCTCTTTTCATTTTGACGTTATTATAAAATATGTTATCATAAATGTCTTCATTATTTGTATATAAATAATATTGTATTTTGTCTCTTAAATATTAAACGCGGCCGCATTCCGCTGGCTTAAAATTGAGGTTTTCTCCAGGCAAGCCAAATTGCTGTTTATGTCATGGAAAACGGGAACACGTATATGGAAAGTCGTTCATTTTAAAATCCATTGTGTGTAATAATTGCAGTACTATTTTATAAGTGACTAATTTAATCGACTAACAGGGTTCAAAAGGATACGTGGCCAAAAAAGAGGAATATTATAACAAAGCACGCGGATCTTTCCTTGAGAATCTTTTTCTGGAGGACAGTTGAATAACTAGTTTATCGCTTTCATCAACTGTGAGTGGGATTTTAACGCTTTCCCAATGAACAATAAAAAGAAACTGTGCTATGACAAATTCTCTGTTAATGAGAAGCCACTATTATTTTCCTTTCTAGTATTGTGTCAAGTTAATCAGCTTTGAAATCCAGTTTTAACACAATGTGATGGCGAATCACTCGTGAAAACATGATGTCACCAGACATGCATGAACTTGGTTTACTTAATGCGAAAAAAAAAAAAAAAAAAAAAAAAGCGGCGTTTAAGATTCAAACCGAGGTGCCTTTCCCAGAGACTTTGGTTTAAGCATTCCTAAAACAATCCCTGAAAATCAATGAAAACTGTGCGATACAAATCTGATATTAGAGTCGAGCTGAATGTTAAGCAACAGAGAACTGTATATAATAATAATAATAAAAGTATATTATAGATATGTTTGCTATGAACTTGAAAGGAATCCCAGTACCGTAAAATCTAATACTACTGAAGACAGATTTTCAGATCCATTTCATATCAAAACTTTCTGCATGATTACACAAGGAAAGGACATTCTCTTGCATCTACCAGTACGCACTTGTGCCACCCAGTGCTTATCTAGTAACAATCTAGCATCGACAGTGCATAAAGATTCCACTCGAGATTAACCTTCTTGAGAAAGGCATTAATTATCGAATAGCAATATTTTAAAATAGAAAACTAATTAATTCTTTGACAACACTATAATTGTAGGTTTAGTAGATGAGACAATAATGACAAGGCCTGAAAATATCTGTTATTTAGAGTCGTTTTCACTAACTACGCTATTAAGATTTCAAGCACACTGATTTCTGAATAAATTACATGGTCGTGCCTTGTGTCATAAGACACAGCGTATACAAAGCAGCTAAGGCATGTTGCGCTCATTTCATGTATCAAATAAGGGTTTTTGGAGGTTCTAAAAGTGCTTAGGTAGCTCCAATCTCTCTCTCTCTCATTCTCTCTCTCTCTCTCTTGATCAACAGCAAAAATCAGTAATGCATTAAATAGGTTCTAAATTTTTAATATGCATTAAATAATCTTTAAATCATATCCAGTAATATTTATTTCATCTTTTAATAGTTAATTTAGTTATATGCGAAAAGTGCCTGTGCATTGCATATCATAAAATTGAGCAACTTTTCTCAAACAGCAGATTACCTTAATAAGAAAAAAATAATAATAATAATTTTACTAGCACTGCTGAACCGTGTTCTGTAAATATACAAGTACACAGTATAGTGTATTATTTCGGCCTTACTTTTTAAAAAGAAAAAATAAAATTAACAACATATATATAACAGTGATATTTTTTGTAAGAGAATGCACGTGAAAGCTAACTGTATTTAGTAAGTACACAATCAAAATAAGATACAGTGAAATGTTGCAAATCAATACCCGAGAACCAGGGCTACCACCCACCTGGCGTCCAAAAACCTGGACCGCAGAATCATGACGGCCTCGCACGTGCTCTGCTTTAGCTGGACCTGGATGGAGTTGAACTTCTTGTGGATGATCTGGACCATCCTCTCAATCTCTTTCGGCGTGATGGGCCGCGTCCTACTCTGCTCCCTCAAGAGGTTCATCACGTGCGTCGTGAACTCATTGCACGCCTGCCAAAGAGAAAAAGGTCAAAGATCAAATTCGTGCTTTTCGGTTGGAAGAAAAATTTGTTGTATACATTGAAACAAGTAAGGAAAAGAAGAACAAAAATAACAGAAAGGAGAAGCACAGTACTTATATTCAGGCAAATGGGAACAGCGTATTACTATATTATTCAACGTTCTGCTACTTCTTTCATATAATTAGAGAAAGAAAGGCTTCCAAATACCCGGATCTTGCAAGTAGTCTTCATCACAAGCAATAAACGTGTGAAGCTTTTGACAAAGCACACTTTTTTATGCTGTTTTTAATTATTATTATCGAAAACCGTTGCACCGACGCTATCATTATGCGACAAATTGTAAAACTGGTATTATATTGAAGATAAAAAGAAAAAAAATACAATATATTTAACCTATTTAAGACTGGAAGAACAGGTAAAAAGGGCTTTTGAACTGAAGGTGAGTTAGCTGGTCTTATATGCAGAAGACAGGATTTTTACCTCCCAGAAAAAATCTGCCCAGAAAGTACTTGAATTGGCAAACATATCAGAGTTTATCTGCTCCCCCTCCAGTCATTAGAAAAAGTAGTTTTATAAGTCAAGTTACTGGGCAGTAACAGACCTAGGACAGTGTTTCTTAAACTTTTTCAGAGTGTGGTACCCTTTAAAACAATATTTCTTTTTCGGAACCCCTAAGAATATTTTCATAAAAACACCATTGGAGAGGAATCATGACATTGAGCATCTGCAAGATATTTTAATGAAGAAAACATGTTATACATACTGTAATTACAAACATGACGTCACATAACTGCTCTACTCAATTTAATAAAAATCAATATTTCCCCTCCCCAATTCAATAAATTCCAAATTAAATGAAAACCAAAACAAACAACGTCCGCGCATTGCAGAAAATATTTGTATAAAGCCTGTGTTTTAGAACTGCGATATTATTATTATTTGGAATCATGATAACGCCATAAAATCTTCTTTTTTTTTTTTTTTTTTCACCCGTTCAGTGCCGAGTTTAACTTTGGAAGAAAAAAAAATCGCAAAGTGCTAGATGTAGGACGTACAGCCACAAATTCTTTCATGGAGAAGCAGAATGAGCGGGGAAATCATCTCCAAAACATCAGAATAGAAATGTTGGTTCACAGCTTAACTGTTGGATTCACAACGCAAAATCCCATAAAGGGGAGAAAGTTTGAGGAACCAACATATAAGCACCATTCCCAGTAACGCCACCTACAACTTTGATGAGAGCCACGAATGCTAATGCGGATTCTATTGTATCAGTTAATGGTGAAGCTCATACTAAATGTATGAGTGACTTTTAGAGATCAATCCGAGAATTTCTGATTTTCCCCATATTCGATCCAAGTAATAAATAATAATAATAATAATAAAACAATTCACAATCAACCGATTTCTTCTTATCATATTTCCACTCGTCTTCATATTGGAGAACCTGTGATGACAGAAAAAGAACTACGGAATTTCGTTTAGTTTGGTATTCCCCTCTCCCCTTTATAAAGGTTGGTCCCTTATCTTTAAGCGCACCTGTATCCTGTTACTTTATCACATAACTGCATGCCCATTCTAATCTTATTCTAAACTCTTTAGTTCGTCTTATTCGGTTCATAATAACGCACACGACAGGAAAGCGGTCATAAATCAGAGGCAGCTGTTACGACACAATCAACAATGCACACGACCCTGCCCTCACTAAAACTCTCCACTCCTCCTATCCCCCCCCTCCCACATTCAGCAAGTATCACCTCCATAGGTAAACTAAAATGTGTGGAAGAAAACATAACCATAGACGGTGTGTCACAAGAGCAGAGTAGGCCCAGACATATGTAAGCACTGTCAGTGGGACTATTAAAGCTTCATAAAGGAAGGTTGAAGTCAATTTTATGCCTTTACTGCTCTCTGTAGAACAACACGATGACTGTGTGGGGCCTACTGTTCTATTTGTCAATCTCTCGAGCTTGTCGGCTATAAAAGCATCGGCTGGCAGATTTATGGACATAATGCTCAGCGTTCAGGCTGCAAGCACACAGGACTTAATAGCAAGATTTAAAGACAACCTAAGCCTAATGTTAGGCTTAGGAACACAATAAGTTAACCGCAGTCCTATCAGTTGCTGACGCCACACTTCCTGTTTTTGGGCAACATATTTATTATTCAGTTGGAGCCAGCAGCTACCATTTTCTTTGTTGATAATCTATGCCAGCGATAAACACACACACACATCATAAACGACTCTCTTTCCTCCAAGCTTTCCTCGGGGACTCATATAATCAGCTTATCAGAGCCACAGAACTGTCAACAGGTAACCTCGATTAAGATTCGTACGCGGTAATCTATTTTACCAATTGCAAACAAAGGAACAAAAGAGGAATAGTATGCACTTCAGTCAACAGACGTGTTTTGTCCTTTATATCGAGAATTCGAGGTTGCTAAATCACGGCTAGTTTCTTTCCCCTCTTAGCAAGTACGAAGAATGCCTGACAGTGTAATCTTAGAGCATGAATATTGATTTATGTGATAAAGCAAGCAGAAATATAAGCCACAAGAATTATTATTGTTCTGAGTTTGTTTTTTCAAGGTGTATGCAAGGCGATGAAGCAAATAAGTACTCGTTTTTCCTATAAAGTATTACGTTCAACAGTCTATCACAAGTAAATTAAGTGGGATGCACAAAAACCTAATTAAAATTATAACAAAGCGATTAATTTCCTATTCGTGTAATCTTCTATATCCCAACTGCATATATTTACTGGATAGTTCGTCTGTTTATGGGATGAAAAACCTCCACTCCCGTCTGAGACCGAATAACTCACCTTCAGTTGAAAAGTCCTTAGCGTCCTACACTGAACTGCTGAGTCTTGATGAGCATATATCTACCGATGCAATTACTGAAATGTCTTCAAGACACTTGCTTTAAAATTATTTTATTTCTTCAATAATCAAATTCTTTTGGAAATTCTTTGCTTTGATAAAAGTGTCAAACAAAACTAGATTTTCCCATAAAAAAGGGTAATTTTTTAAAAAGGAATGGCAATTTAGGTAATGATGAGGCAACTAAGATCACTAAACAAGTAGATTGTGTCTAACAAATCGTGTGTGTGTGCGTCCTTGCCGGTTTGTCTGATTCCGAGGGGGGGAGGAACAAACATATAAAAAACGTTTCTGGAATTTCCTTACGTCCAAGATTCCACAGAGCAGTAGCGTTCATCTGATTGCAGTACACTAATTTTTGCATATAACTACACGAAGCTGTTGTAAAATGTCCATATAAATACAATTATATTCATATTTTGAAACTGAAAGCATAAACTAATAATTCTGTTTATATTCAGTAATTTTGCAAAATGTTTTTTAATGATTTTTCTAAATGTATGTTGCTGCTCTGGGAAAAAAAAAAATTCTAGAAAATTTCTTGATGTTTTCTGATGTCACATCGTTCTAGATATATTCCTGATACATATTTCTTTTAAAAGTGTGAATCATTTATAGAGGATTCCTATTAGAAATATCAAGAGGCCATAAACACCGGTTGAAAACTTTTGACAGTTATTCGCTCCGCTACCCTCCGATGGTGATCTCTTTAGGGAGGGAAAACAAAACAACAACAACAAAAAAATAATAATAATAATAATAATAATAAACAAGGTATTAAAAGAGATGGTCGAGTTGCCAGCGCCTTAATTTTCTGTCGACAGGCCACCGGTTTGAATCCCACTCTTACACGAGAGTACTTTTCTGCTTGAAATTATTATACAAAATGTAGCTTGAATAGAGAACGAATTGTTCAGTTTCTAGAGCGACCCTTGTGGCTCTTTGATGACACTTAATAAATAGAGGCTTCCATTCTTTAAGTGAGCAAGGTAGAGATACAACTAAAGATTGTGTATATGTTTTTTTTCACTTATTTTACTTAAAATCAACATTTCCAATTGTTATCCTCATCTTAGAAATGGAGACATTGCATGAGCGACGTGTAAACTTAAATGAATCTCAAGGTCCAATGATTCGTACTTCACATTTGTTCTTCTGTAAAATATCAGCATTTTACGTCAATCTACATTGAACATAACACTAAACGAAGTTTTCAAGTTTATATCAGAGAGAAATAATAAACTGCAGTTCATCACAAGAAAAGTCCGCAAACATAACACTAAACACCCATTCTCTAGAAATGATCTGTGAGGCACATTATCAGTGAATAACGCAAGATCATGAACGCGATTTTTCGTATTTAATAATAAATACAACAGAACTTTCTAATTCTGTTCACTTCAGTTCCATCCCAAACACAAAGGAATTCATATACATTCCCCAACTTCTACTGAGATAATGTTGAGTGCTCAGAAAAAGAATCCTTGCAAATTTAGAGTACTTTACACTCCGGAAAAAAAAAAAGCTATTTTTATTCTTAATTAGTAAACCTTTCATGAGTCTTGAATGGATAAACTTGCTTTATTCAGAGAAAGAGAAGCTCATTCTACTCGACATATCTGATTTTTGCGATGACATCACCGAATGCAATAAAGAAGTGGTTGAGGACAGGCATAGTTCAGTGACTTTTATTTCAGAGTAATAAAAACTTTATTATACAGTAAAAAAAACTGTGGTGTTGTCTTTTACAAGATCATAAAATTTTGTTACATATGCCTAAATTAAAGTTCCAATTGATTTTTAAATCAAAGATGAAAGCCGTTTATCGAGTGACCCATAACTATTGACTACTGGCGGCAGTGGTGTTATTAAAGTGTCACCACCTACTTCCTGCACAAGACTAATTAACCGTTCGTAGTGATTAAAGCTTAGGGAGCTAAAGAATTTTCCTCTTCTACTGTCAGAAATCAATGGCATTTCTTTATTTCTTCTGCACGTGGCGTTCACCAGCCGTCTTCCTTTAACCTACGCTGGCAACATCTTTTCATTTAAAACCAGGTTTTTATTTTTCACCGAAACGAGTTTCTACGAATCCCGAGAGACCCAAAAAAACAAACAAAAAAAAAATATTTCTTACAAATGATATTTAATAGGTTAACCATACCTGTTTTGATTTATGAAATTATTTTAAGATAAAGGCATGATTTAAGAGGATCCTCCCTTCTAATAAGTCGGATCCTCTAAATGTTATTAATTAATAACCCGGTTATTTAATAGCAATTTATTTAAAATTAAACTATCGCTTCTAAATCCAAGTTTACGTAAAAATCAATTGATATTTCCAAAATTTGAGAATCCGGGAAGGGACTGAAGGCGTCGCCTTTATTCAGCCTCCGGCTGGTTCTACGTCTAGCACAAAGGACTACGTAGAAACTGGTTTCAAATGCAAAAGGGCGAGCGATAGACCATCCATGTCAAATGCGATTAAATGCTCTAGAATATCAAGAGCAACCGAGTTTCCAAACTTCTCCACATTATATTGCAATCCTGGGTACTTGACAGCAGTGGAATGATCGTATATGAGGCGAGAGAAACTTTTTCGAGGTAACGTGCAATGCAGTTATTCATAAATTTCTTCATTAGTGCAGGAAGCGTGTAAATAACAGCAATGGACAATCACTGGAAGGCCATATACTAAACTACACAAATCTCCTCTGCACTACAAAAGTAAATCACCAGCGACACTAAACTCAATGAAGATTCTGATTACATGCAGATTAACGTAGAGGCGATCGCACAAGACCTGAAGGTGCTTGATAAGTGAGAATTTTATTCGAGAAGAAATATATACGAGTGTGAAAAAGTCATGTATCCTAAATGAAGGGCAGATAAAGCGCGATCTAAGAGATAATCTGGCACATGAAGTTTCTATTTGGTTCAAAAAAAAAAAAGTTAAAAAAAATTTAAACATTATTTTAAATTAAAAAGCTCGTATAAAATAGTTTTAAATGCCCTTACTTTTAATTATATATTAATGAAAATATATTCGACTCTTCATTTAATAATACAATTAAATTTTAAATAAAATAAATTTTCTCTGTATTTGCAAATTCAGCAGAAAATAGTCATTAATAATGATCATCCGTTTATCCGATCGGATAATCTGTCCGATTATAAAAATAATCTTCTCGAAAAGACTCATTTTTAAAAAATGTCCGAGAGCAAAAAAAGTTTGTGCATATGCTTTATATGATGCTAACCAAAGACAATTTCGATTGACGGATATCATTATAAAATTAATTACATTTCGATTTTTACGAACCTTTTAGAGAGACAAACAGAGAGAAAGATTTACCCAACAGATGTGAACACCGAACTGGTATCGTCGCTTAGAATCTGATTTCTACTGACTTAGTACCATTATTCTAAAATATTTAAGTGATCTTTATATAATAATATTTAATATCCAGCCTTATTTATATTTAAAGTGACAAGCAAGCATCAAGATAGAAAGAGAGAGAAAAACGGAAGACTTTGAATCAGAAGTTTTGAAAAATGACAGCGATGATAAAAAGTGATTTTACAATTAAGATTAGCGAAAAATATCCAGCTGTTCGACCTTTGGTAAATATAATGTAGAGATGATTAAAACTTTGATAGAACGGCTTTTGATATTAAAATTTTATATTCAGAAATTATAGACGGTCATCATAACTGCGACAGCTTCGAGTTTCAGTTCGCGGACCATATGCAAGCCCCAGTGATTTTTTTTTTTTATGTTATATGACCATTCTTCGAGTATATATGAGGCCAAATTCCTGGCGGAATAATCTGATGTAAGTACCTCTTGCCTAGTCCTATTCTGCTTCAGTAGCGTGTGCATTTGCGCATGAGCTGGAGGTTAAGAAGTAAAACGCAAATTTATTTCATCTTTAAATAAATAAAACATCAAACTTTTCCCCTGAAACGTGAAAATATTAGGCAATGGATTATGAAAATGATTTTCTCTGTTTTTATTTCAGATGCAGATGTGCAAATATCTATGTTATACCGTTGCAGCTTGCCTTAACATAGCGGTTTCCAAACGCAATGTAGCGTTCCTCTCTCGGGCTCTAACAAGCTTTGGTAGGACTCTTAAGACCTTTTGCTGCTGTGCATTCAGCTTGCTGAGTATTATGGGATTTCTCAGTACGGTAACTAAAGCAGCTAGTCCCCTTTGTTTCTATTAAGTAATTTTCACTGATAGAATCGGTTTTTTTTTTCCCCTCCTTTCTATAAATTTTATAAATCTATGCATTTTAGGGCTAAGGTTATATTATGATGTACAAAGAAAATAAAATGTTAAAATGGACAATTAAAAGGACGCTGAAAAAGAAAAAGTCAGAAGCTTAGCTTGTATTATATAAATTAATGACATTTCTATTATATTTCCATTTTATTACATAGTTCAGAAATATGTATTGTTAAAAAAACAAAGTAAAATACAGGGGACAGAAAGAAAGTTTTTAAGAACGATTATGGAACGTACAAAATAAAATAAATTAGATTATATAAAACTGAATATATCAAAAGAAAAAAAAAAAAACAGATATGAATTGCAAGATGGAAAGATCAATGAAACCGGAAGAAGCAAATAAATGTTACTTGACGAGAAGAAGAAGAAGAATAAAGGCATTCTAATTATAAGACAAATAACACGGCGAATTTATATCAATTAAATGTACCCTCCGCAGTTTAGCATGTACCGTGTTTTCAAAATAAATGCACGAACACAGCTTCGGTATTTGTATACGTCGCGATGTACTGAACTGCAAAGTGAATCTGTTACTTGAATTTTACTTCGCGCGCTCCTCGAAGCAACATCACACAGTTTGGAAATGAACATCATAAATGGTACGATGGTGTGGAATATTCGTTTATATAAATTTATTTTCGCCTGAGACGTACGTAGGCGAATATGAAAGCCGCGAAACATTCTTCAATTTACACAGAATTGATTTTGTTCAACATAATAGCTACGAGAATTTGTCATTGCGGATAACTACGATACGACAGCATAGAAGATTGACAGTGAATCGACAAACGTCTCAGAAATATATACCATTTGTCACACTGCACACTTAATTCGATACAATATTCATTTACGGGGGAATCATTCTCCCCCAAAATTACTCTCTAAATCCGTAAACGCTACTCTATCACGTTATTGCGGTCCAGCCATGTCAACATTTCACTGAACTCTTCTTTGCGTGGCAGGCATTAACCCGAAGAATATCACACCGAAAATTTGGGGGTGGAGCCGGAGTGCAGCAACGTCAGCGATTAATTTCTCCATAACCACAGGAAACAATTAGAGCATCAAAAGGTGTGATGGGAAGTTATCTTCCAGCTGACCTGTGTCCGAAACCAGTAGGAGTGGACTGAGAGACGGAATGAGAATGACAAGTGCTGCGTCTTGTGTCGGAGGTTCCACGACCAAAGCGATAAGGGTACTCGCCGGTGTCAAAGGAGGAGTGCAAGTTCAAGTGGGGGGTGCGCAAATTATAGCTGTTGGCGTGGCGCTTCGGTTTTATTCCCGATGTCAGTAATTAATGAGTACCGCGAGAGATCGGATGCTCCCCCTCTTAACGAGGCATAGTAGACGGATGGCACGAGCTGACAGCGCCGGGATTCTAATTATTACCTCCAACCTCCGGCGCCGCTACTATCAATCACTCCCGATACAATGACAACCATTGACTTCTGGAACTCTTTCGATGACACCGCCTCCCTCCGTCACATCCAACGGAGTCTGCGAATATGCTCGGGGTGCTCTGATACACTTGTACTGTGTCCACTGGCGATAAATGAGTTTGCATGACAGATACAGGCTTAATGCGATCTGATTATTACACCGAATTATTACTTCGGGCTTGTGGGATCGGCCTTAACTGTCATCCAGAGAACGGGCAAATTAAGAAATGGTACTCGAAGATGACGGTTTAGATGGTACTGATAATCTCGAGCAGTCCGAGAAATGCCTCGAAATGTCAGGGGGAGGGAATGCTTACATATATATTATACGTGTCCGTACATCCTGGATGGAAATTTCAAATTGAGGTTCACGTAGGAAATGGGTGCTGCCAAATTTCTGCACACGTGTCACTTTCGGTTAAATAGAAATACCACTTTGATACTAATAATGTACAATAATCAAAATCAAATCAAGTATATAACAAAATGCAATAATAACATCTATATTTAAAATCACGGGAAATATTTCTTCAAAGCATATTCAGAAAAAAAAATTATCGGCAAGATTTTAAAATTTCTAATTATATTCTTTAATAAATGCGACACAATTAAAAACCTATATCAGTAATATATTAATATTTCCTATTCACCAAAAAGTTATTTGTTCATACGGGACTGATAATTTCATCATAGGGAGACTGTTTTTTTTTTTCATTTCCTGATTGGCTCAGACAGGTGTTTCATGGCGGTCGCTTAGCAAAGCATTCCCCCTGTTTAACTGCAGTGCTTTAAATTTATTTTGTTTCTTTGCTGAAAGAACTCGAGGCACTATTCGTTTCAATTGGCCGCTGTGAATTCTAAAACTACTGTTTAAGTGTATCAGCAGTTAATATCGTCGTTTATGTGATTCTTTACAGAACGAGATAACAAATAACTATCATATGGAAAATGAGAACTGTTAAAAGGCCACTAAAGTTAATTATCGTTCTACTAGCAACACACATAAAAACAGTCATTGCACGCAGTACACTCCTCGCCAACAATTACAGTGGCACGTGAACACTATAACAAGTAACTCGCGGGTTCACGCTCGTGCAGCCTCACGCGCCAAGGTATACAACGAAGCAGAAAGGACCGTCTGCAGTCACAACTGTTTCGTATAGTCATTCTGCGTCTATTAGTTGTTAGATGGCAACTCTGATTGAGGTGATTTGTAGTCCGCTGATAGATTTAAACAACTGGGTTGGAAGCGAGTCTGCCGCAAGGGGGGACCACACAATCGTAATCAACCCACAGTCGCTGCAACCTAGGTAAGATATCTTCCCTTAGATTCCATCAGTGGGGTGGAAAGACACCATTTTTCATTCCGAATTACAAAGGGGGCAAAAACACGCCTTATTTGTTTTTAATGGCACTACACAATGACACCGATCATTTTGTGTGTCAGTTGTGCTGAGTCTGCGCGGCCCGCTGCGGAACACCATTAGCCCCTGGCCTGTAGTGATTAATATGGCAAGACGCAGTGAGCTTTTTGATTTACGATCATCGAATGCGCCCACTTGGCAATGACACAGGTAATCCTCTATCATTTCGCAACTCCAACTAGAGACTCCGGTTCGGCCTTTCCTGCCCCGGCCGTGGCTTCGGGTTACTATTTACACGAAGAGCACCACTTGTAGAGTGGGAAAAATTTCATTAAACACTAAACGGTGGCGAGGAGAGCGCTTGTCCATTTATTGAGCTTATGGTGCATAGTGGAGGCCTCGTTCCCTTTGGCATAACGATGATGATGATGACATTAGGAGTTGAAAACCGTTGTCATTCTGAGAAAATTGAGGCTTTTGTTAGCTCCACTATCGCCGTGGCACCATTAAAAGAGAAGGGAAAGAAAACGGCTGTAGTACGTGGTAGCTATTAAGGCGTTTCGTGAGCTTTTCACGAGGCTTTTAGAAGAGCCAACAATGTACGTTGAAGCCCGCGTGTTTAGTGAGAGAATGAATGAATCCTATGGCCTTTTCATGTTCCTGCTGGCAGTACGGACAAAGGTTCGCCTATCCACTTAAAAAGCCCTAAACAGCCAAACATCACAGGAAAACATTACAATGAAAACCACCAGGGAAATCCAGTTGATATTATACGAAGCCTGTCGCTAATGCATCGAACAAGAACAAGAGCCGTTCTGTAAGAGATTAGAGTGTTGTAAATAAAGATCTGGATTTATCAGGGGAATACGAAGACCTCAGAGGTGTGCCGTTCTTCTGTTTTGTCGAGCGCCCCCTCAATAAACGTGCGAAAGAAATTCTGAATATTTTTTAATCTTATTACCTGGAGTTAGCATTTTGAATTAAGAGCACAACAGATTCTACAAGTACGGAAATTGCTAAGGAAAAAGAAAAGAAAAAAAAAACACGTCGAACTGGACTTCATTCATGCCATCCATTTGAAATGATCAATTAGTTGATTAGTTCAATGAACTAATTAAGTTCACTCAATCAAATGCAAAAGCAGTCATGTATAATGACGTCATTCATCTATCGCAACAATGAGCTGTTCTAACCTGTGTGTATTGTCAGTTTGTAATAGTTGGATCTCTAACATGCTTATAAGTGCGTTACAGATCATAAAACGCCTCATGCTATGATCAAACTAATGACAATTTAGCTTGATAAGAATGCATGGCCATTTTTCTAAGCAAAAGAAAACTGAAGTCGATCCGCTATTGAACCAAACGTTTTATGAACTCACTTGTTGACTTTCCCATTACTTTATTTTTTAGCTTTCCAGTACTTTTATTTCTACGATGTTCTTCTGCCAACTCACCAAATCTAAGATGAATTTACTTCTTGTACAACTTGCTTTAATATCGCACGGAACATGCGCCTGTCAACACAATATAATAAATAACTCAGAAAATGACAAAGAATTCTGAATTATACTCGAATTTCTTCTCTCATAAGTAATGGATTACTTCAGAATCACGCAATAAATACTATACAACGTGGGAAATTGCCATTTCACTATCTGTTTGTCGGATAATCCGTCATTCTCTAACTACAACCATCGCCTTTGGGTATCACTACATAATCATAAGAACTCTGTCCGTTTCTTATTAGCTAATTCTTGATATAACTATTATAATTTTGCATCTACAACAGCTTCATAATGTAACATAACATAGTGCATTTTTGTCCTTGGGACCAAGCAAATACTTGCCGACTTCATCAGCAACGTCAACAAGAAATTTCTCAATTAGTCTTACTAATAAATATCTCCTACGACCCCTAGCGAATGTTTAACTCTGGAATCTTTATTGCGATTTTAAAATTTATATGTCAAAGAAAAAGGGTGGGTGGGAATAAATTTAGGTTTCCACAAAAATGCTACGCTTAGATGAACAGATCTAATTTAAACCAATATCTTAAAGCGCGCATTTTCTCTTTAAAAAATGCTCCATAACGAAAGCAAATTTACATTAAAACACGAGCTGGTCTACTGGAAGGCGTAATGAACTGGACAAAAGAATAGCAACAATCAAAGAGGAATAAATGACAATTTAAAACTTTGTTATCGAATTTGGGAGAACTGAATAAAGATTTCTCTATGAACGTGGAAACAGACAGGCCATTTGGTAACAAGAAGGAACTGCGAAACAGTACAAAAGTAGAGAAATGTTAAGAATGAAATTCGACAACACTCGTATCAGATGAAGGAGGATATATTGCAGCTGCCTGCAACACAGCGGAGAATCCAGGCTAACCTAATGTGATCCCATAGCAACAAAATGAGAACTGAAAGCAGGCGAAAGAGCTAGCAATGCCATTGAGTGACATTTGAAAGGTTTGAATAAGGAGGCTTCGCATCAAATAGCAGTGGTCTGAACAAGTTCGACAGAATTAGCAACGAAGTAGATTTGTTTAGAACATCTACTGAACCGTTGGTAAATGCTAGCGAACAATTACAACAAGACATCCCCGAGACAGGACAGTCTTTAGATCAAATAATTAATCCCATTAAGTTTTATTTGTGAACATCTACATTAAAGAACCATTATGTATTGAACCTGACAAGGGCTGAGCGGGGGGGGGGGTGAGCTGTTAGTGGCACGTAAGTCCTGTTGAATAGTACCAGTTGATTGAATGGTTCTAATTCAGAAGATGAAATTGAAAGCTGAGTGTTTTACATACGACTTGCATTGCGGACAAATATATAGACATTTTATATAATTTTAACGGATCGATGGTTAAAAAACTCTGATCTGGTTCGAATGACCTGTCTTCGAAGTGTCTGCTTAATTCATCGCGCTGATTTTTGAAAAAAGAGCATTACGAAGCGATAAATCTCGAATGTGTGCAAGTAAAACAGACGATATTTTACAGAACTGGAAGAAATTAAATCGATATTTCTCGATTCCGATTAACGCTTCAGTGACAATGACGTAAATGACAAATAATTTGGTCTGAGTATTATGTTTGTTAATCACGTGAAAAATATCATTTATGCAATTTTCAAGATCCAACAAAATGGACCCATCTAACATTATTAAAAACCAAAAGTATATTTACAGGAAAACAGAAAAGTGCAGAGATTTTTATGTGCATTCCACCCACCAATAGCACATTAGTATCGTGAACGGGCTAGCGATTTTTTTAAAATCATTTTCGTATTTTTATTCATTATTTTATAGAGTGCGGAAACACAGCTCTAGAAACCAAACACGGCAACTTTTTTTCAAGCCACTTCGTGCCTCCGATAAGCGGGGTGGTGGTCTCACACTAGACAACAATCATATTCATTCCTCACCTAAAGATACTCACAAACATTCGTGCGGGATTTGAACCCGCACCCAGTTCGTTGTTTGGAGGGCAGGCAACTAGAACCACTCGCCGCAGACATTCCAACATACTTAACTGCAGAGTAAGTTTAATAGCGAACTTAAACATTTGTAACAGATGTTACGGTAGCGATACGATGTGTAGTGTTGATATTTTCAGGATTGAAATTATTTTCATTTCAAAATCCTTTCACCGTATTACAGTAACCCTAGTTCAATAAAGGATACCATTTTGATAAAGAAAGTCTGATTGATCGATGATTTGTCTCCGTTTGAAGATGACTGAGTGTATGTAAAAAGATTGTGTTTTTATAAATCATAAAAGAGTTTTTATAAGAATCCAGCTTGACGTATAACGAGGATGCTAACAATCAACTGCATTTCGAATCCTAGGGAATAAGTACGACGCCTCTGAATTGACAATGAATAGCATGCAGAGGAAGACTATAAAATACATCTGTGAAGATCGTTTTCTCCAGACAAGAAAATTTTGCAGCGCACGCTAGTTACGGTGAACTAATGTAACATTAGTTACAAGACTGAGATGCAATGCTAGAAATTGGCAACTTATTTCATTACTAGATATCCTGATGACAAAAAATCAAAGAGGATACATGTGAAAGGAGAGGTTATTTCTATTTCACGCTCTTTGTTTCTTCTAATTAAAATTATATTTGATAACACGCACAGCTAGTTCTTTTCTATTTCGTGATTAGTACTTTACAATGTGGTAAACACCAGAAACACAATGAAGGGATCTCCTCATCCCATTTCCCTCAGTCTTCTAAGTAACAACTAGTTCTGCCACCTCCCAAGTGTAGCGCAGGAACAAAGAGCGGTGGTGTAGTTTAGAATTTTCCCTCCCCCCTCCTATCGGCGATAACATCGCGGAGGGCTACTTAGTATGCACGAAGAGTGTTCACCATTAGAGTAGCCTGCGTTCTCCATGTTGTAGATTACATGATTATATGGTTGTGATAATGACCGGGCCAAATGGTCGCCCATTGAAGGCACATTTAGAGTACAATTACTAACAACGAATTGTCTGGTCAGAGAAGCCAAAGAAATCTGATTTAAGGGGGATGACGTTCCCCACCTGCTGTCTACTTAAAGGGAAATAATACAAGACAACGGCTGCAGGGAGAGAATGCTTTTTTAAGATGTGAAATAAGTTAGGAAAGATCAAAGATAATTGGAATTCCTTTTAAATCGGCAATTCAATTGTGATCGTCATTAACCTCAACAGAGGAAACTTCTGTACAGCAGTAAAAGGTTTCGAACAGTAAAAAGTTATTATTTATTTATTAATTTTGGTGTTCGTTTTTTTTTCTTTTCACTCAAATACAAAAACCGACTGATTACCGCACAAGACAGGTTTCTTCACCTACTATTATCCAGAAATTTAATTTGTGCCTCTCCGATTAGACTAAGAAGAATAACTATAAGTATTTGCAGCTCCCCAACAGCGGTCCTTGTGTAGCAACTGAGCTCAAAGAGGTTTGGCATTTTCACTGTAAACAGTTCATTTATGCCATGGTCGAGTACATTCTCTGCTCTCAAGAAAGGAAGACATCTTTACTATATATTGTATCAATCGGCCTTTTAAATTCTTACTCTCAGATTCCAGAAGAGACCTGGGATTGGTTTGTGAATCCTACCAAGCAAGTAAGGCCGTGTGGTAAGTATTACCTTTGTTAGTGAGAATGATATTAGAAAAACAGCGAAGTCGTAATCAATTAAGAGCAGAAATGTTGTTCCATTATAAGCCAGTTCAATGTGGAATATTTTGTGGGACAATTTCACGGAAATTGCGAAAATTAAAACAAGTTAAACAGTCATTCCCTATTTTAACTAAAGCGAGCAGAATAGTATTTTACTATTTTGTGAGATACGACAAGTTGACATCCTTCCATCGTTTAATAGGGGTTAATTACTCATTGCAGGGCCCAACACAACCCAATTACTTAATATTATGGCAACGCAGTTTACTCATCATTTTGTGATAATTTTAAGCTCTGAAACAAGTGGAAAAATGATCTTATAAAAGCAACAACTGTCCACAACTATTATTTCTTGCCAGTTTTTAAAACTTAACCATAGAGGTTAGTAATTAAGTAGTACTGAAGAACTAAGAAAGAAGAAAAAAAAACAATTACATATTTAAAATATTTAGGGGATGTAAATGATTATACGTTTCTCTCGCTCTCTCTTTACCCCCCTTTTCATTTGTTAGTTGTAGCAATTTTCCTCGACGTCTATCTGCTTGATGACTGCTGACACTCCCCCAGTGGAAAATTTATGCGCTTCAACCTAATAATTACAGAACTGTGTACAGAAGGCAATTTGACGTTTCAGGGTAACACGTAATGTTTTCGATTACATCTGATTAGTCTGAGCTGTAGATGTTGATTATATATCTGCGGACGGGTGATCATCTTTCACGAGACTTTCTCACAGTTGTGACTTTTTCTTTCATTCCGTGTAATGGCTGAGAGCCAACATTTACAAATGGGCCTCTCGTCGGGTCAACACGGGCTTTTTAATTTCCATTACACCTAATTTATGAGATGTTAAAATAAAACAAAAGGATGAATGACTGCTAACCTCCCCTAAAACGACTGACCCACATTGTCGGCAACTGAGAATCGCTCAGCTGTTCCCTAATGAAGGCTGACATTACACAGATACAAAATTCTTGAGGGTAATCATTTGCCGCTTGTGGGAAAGATAAAACACCGATAGATTAATGTTCGTATTTCCCAAGGGATTGGTCTAATTGCGAATTTCAATAGTTTTTATGGAAGAATTGCTACAAAAATAAACAACGCTCTTCTCTTCCAGTTTTTGCAAGGAAAATCTATTTCTTTGAGTGATGAAAGAACGAAAAATAATCGCATGCATTCGGCTGACAAATTTGCACAACAAAATAAAAATTTCAAATGTTTTTGGTAGTGTAGATTAAATACGTCACAACGGTCAGCTAAGTGGACAGCGTACCCACCATTCAACCGACAAGCTACGGGTTCGAATCCTGTTGTCAGCACGCATGCGATGGAAATTAAAAACCCTTGTTCACTCGAGGAGAAATACCTTTCTGCTTACTAGAAGAGCCCTTAAGTTCCCTGGTAGCCTCTAGAGCAATGGTGTCCGTTGGTTTACGAAGATCTAATCAAACTATCTGTCTATTAAAATTTTAACTCTAACGGATGACATACTTCAGGAGGCTAAAATGAGTGTGACGTTCTCCACACAAACATCGCGATGGATTTATTTTGACTTCTTAAATACTTTTCTGCATTAAATAACTACACTGAAATAAACTTAAATAACTACACTTAACCAATCTTAAATAACAATCCGCATTCAATTCGATAAATCTGATAATAAAACGTAATGTTCTAAAATTAATAAATGACGAATAGGTAGAGGACTGTGTGCTTTTGATTTACAGTCCAACTTCTGATGTATAATTTAATAATTTAATTTTAGTCATAGTTATTATTGGATTATTATTAAATATTCTGACAGGAAATTAAACGGATTTAACTGTATATAGCAGCACAAGTTATGTCAAATCCCAATCTTCCTTAGAAGAGACAGATGCTATTAGCTAAATTCAGCACTTATAAGACATACACACACACACCACACTGTATTATTCCAGCAGTAATAGGAGGCCAGGAATTCTGCCTTTAGCATCAGAAGATATTAATGATTATTCAGACCATCGTTACTATTTCTATACTTCTCTTCCAATCAAAATGCATCTTCAAGCAGACACCAAATTTTTGGAGACTATGAATGTGATGGTTTGTGCCAAGAAAGGTTTGAAAAGCAATTCAGCCCAAGATCTCTTGAATTGAATCTTGTCCAGCGATCTAGGCATTATCCGAGGTGAGAGAACATGAAAGACGATCTTTTTTTGTGAGAATAAGCCCTGTGTTTTAGTAGCTCTGAAGTTAACAAGGTTATTCTCACTCCATTACCAACTGAAATATAAATGCTTAAGGCATGGCTTATAGAAGGTCTTTCAGGTTGAAATATTTGAGCACTCTCGAGTTTATCAAACGAAAAAGAATGGAGTGGGCTGTCATCAGCAAAAACTGTGGATAGGATCTGCGATCAGTGAAGAAGTTCTTTTACATACAGGAAAACGAGTGAAACCGCAAGAACTCTATCGTAAAGCAATACTGATAGCAAATTTTAAGAGAGAGAAAACCATCCGCCATGATACTCTGGGAATAATCAGGAAGGAAGCTGCACAGGATGGAGAAAGGCTATAAGATTGTAGTTCGGAAAGTAGACCTTTATGCCAGATCCTATCAAATGTTCTAGATTACAAAAGTTTCTTTCTCCACACTCTCCCCCGATTTGATTTGTGTCCAAAGGTGCACACGTCGGTTAAGAGATCTCAAGTGAGTCAAGAGTGGTAGAATCCACATTTGTGACCACTGGTTAATTGGTGGACCTCCACACGGTGAAGAAATGGATGTTAATGAGATACTCTATTATTTTCAAGATTGATTCCGTGCCTAAATAATTCTTTTAACAGGCGGTACTTCCTGTCTATCGTTTCGAAATAAAAATCCCATTAATTACTCTAAATTTCTTTAACATACATAATAAAGTGTGTTGTAAAATACCATTCGATTTTAAAATCAGTTTAAGTAACTTTAACTTTTATGTAAGGAAGACCAAATCAAGTCGCATAATTACATTAATTGGACTGACTACTGTGAACTGAGAGTGACCGATTTAAAGTTATTTTAACTTCTTTAACGGTGTAGTAGCGACTATATTAATAATTATTAATCTTAAGAAATATTAATAATTTGAGGTATGCAGATGATACCACCTTGCTAGCAGAATGCAAAGAAGATTTGGAGGAACTTATTATGAAAGTTAAAGAAGAAAGTGCTAAATATGGTCTTAAACTTAACCCCAAAAAGACAAAAGTTATGGCAACATGTGAACTTAATGATTTTAAAGTAGATCGGGAGAAAATGGAAGCAGTTAATAATTTTGTGCTCCTAGGATCCCGAATTGATAAAGATGGTTATTGTACTGAAGGAGTTAGAAGAAGATTATTACTCGGAAAGAAAGCAATGACAAATTTAAGCAAGATCTTTAAAGATAAAGATATTAGCCTCGCAAGAAAAATCAGAATCGTGAAAGCAATGGTATTCCCTGGGGTGCTGTATGGATGTGAAAGTTGGACTCTGAGAAAGAGTGAAAGAAGGAAGATAGATGCATTTGAATTATGAGTTTGGAGACGCTTACTAAGAATACCATGGACTGCAAAGCAAACCAATAAATCAGTGATAGACAGAATTAAAGCCAGATTGCTCCCTCGAAGCTATGATCATCAAGCAAAAATTGTCATACTTCGAACATATCATGCGAGCAAATGACAGTCTGGAGAAGATGATGATGCTTGCTAAAGTTGATGGAAGAAGGAGAAGAGGAAGACCAAGTAACTGGAGTGCGCTTGGAAATTCTGAAAGATATAGCCAGGGACAGATCTGAATGGAGAATGTATGTTCATAGAATCACCAGGAGTCGAAAACGACTCGATGGAAATAACAACAACAAGTGATATATCTTTAACACGTTCATTGCCCATCACGCGATATCGCGTGTTGCGAGTTCTCACCTCGCGGCCGATCACGCGTTATCGCGTAGACGTCGCTAACTAAATAAAAAAATAAAAAAAATTTGGCCACCACACGAAATTCCAATTTTCAGCTTGGCAATGAACGTGTTAATAGTAGTTAGTCTCAGAAAGGTTAATAACGTAGAGTATTAATACCATTAATATAGGAATTCTGTTCTAGAGAAACAAATATTTTTCGTGCCACTCCAGATCACCTATAGCGATGATGTCATAGCGGCGATGAGCATTATACCACCTCAAAACTTCCAGAAGTGCAAGATCTTCAATGGCAAAGCGGTGGTTTTAATGTTGCGCACAAAATGCGTCACTAACCCAATTATTCTTGTTTGCTGTAAGTACTGATGATTTCGGTTGCATGTATATCAGTTAATCATTCACTGCAAAAGGTATCTAAGTCTTGTGAAGACAGAAGTTCCGGAATTAGATTAAATAATGATTTGATCTAACTCCCTATTAATTGAATCTAAAGACCACTGCACTTACAAGCAATATGTGTTATCCTTAAATGGGCCGTCATGCTTTAAAGCCCCCCCCCGGGGGGGGAAGACAACTCTTAAAAAATGTGATACTATGATCGCTGGGAGATTATATAGAAAGGTGTAAATGTCAGAACGCCAGTATCAGATTTTCGGTAGAATTTTCTTAGAAAACTGTTTTTTTTTTTCTCATTTCATATTTGCGACGGGATAAATATGCTTGCTGAGTTATTCCCTTCGTTGAAAGTGTGCAGTTATTACGATTACGAAAATATAAGTGTACTTATCTGAAAATTTTTAAGGCAAAAACTTATTTTTGTAATGTGACACCTTCGTGAAAATGGGGAGAACCTCACAAAAACAGTGACAGTATTTAAATATGAGTGAACCCTTTGTTAACTATTAGAAGCACTTGGTGTTTTTTGTTATATAATAAACATTTGATCTGTCTAATTATATGCATTTTCATTTTACAAAAAAACTCCACACATCCTAATTTTACGAACTACTCAACAAAGTGCAATTTATACGAGAAAGCTCTGAAACTGTCTGTCAAACAGTATTCCAATATTTCATTAATATTATTGGCAGCGTAGCAAGTATGGGCAGTGGACAAACTTGCGTTCTTGCAAAGCAAATATAATGTATACTCAGCTGGAAGGTACAGTGGACATGGTTCCTAACATAACAGAACGTATCTTTTGACTTTTGTACACTAAAACACGTTACAATCAGTACTGTTTGAAAGAGATGGCATAAAATAACACTAAAGTATACAATTTGACTGAAACGCGCTGTTTCATCAGGTGTGTTTATCTTTGGCTTTTCAAGCATATTACACGAGAGGTCGCAGTATATAGTACATCATGTTAATATAGCTGTGAGTACACTCTTTAGTCATTATTTTTCCTTATTTTCGTATATTCAAGTGATATAAGATTTTTTTTTATCGCTCTGATCCCTGATATACTGAAAAGGTGATTACACATGCTTGATGTTTTCTTCTGAACCTACACATGAATGTTTCAAAGAATATTCAAATGCCACAGGGTTACAGAAATTAACATTATACTCGATGATTAATTATAACTATAATAAAGCACCAACTGAGACTAACATTAATCTCCACAACCTCAAGATACTAGCTACAGATGCAAAACAACTCGATCGACTTTAAGAAACAGTTCGTCACACGGTTTATTATTGTGTACATCCACACAATTCCACCGAACAACAGAACACTCTTATTGCTTTAGAAATGTTGGGACATGCAAAATTTCTCTCGTTCCTGCAATAACAGAAAGAATGTCTGGAGTGAGTGCCATACAGAAGGCAAAGTACTGTTTCAAAACCTTCCCCTACCAACGTCTAAGAGCTAAATGAATCACTTGAAAATCAAATGCGAAGGATGCTGTCAGGGATGACCTGGGACCTTTGACGTTTGAGTTATTGTGTCGACAAACGGACAGAGAGATGGGCAGACATACAAGACGTTCCCAACAGCTTCGTGAGACGAGCTAAAAATCCGAGGGAATAGACGACAGACCCAGGATTAAGGAGAAATGTCAAGACCAGCTTTTTTGCTGTATCGCAGAAATTCATCACCGTGCTAAATATTTAACATTTATCATAGGAAGAGTCGAGGGGCATGGGGAAAGAACTACGTGCGACGGCGAAGGCCTAGCGGATGAAAATAAATCCACAGGACTGGAAATCGATTATTTGGGACACACATTAACAGTGCAGTTGTTATAATTGTATACGAACTTCTTGTTTAATCCCCGTGCTCTCTCTTGAAATAAAGGGTATTTTCTAGGAAGTAAATTTATTCCACTGTAACTCCACGCTTAGAAGATGAAATTAGCAGTGGCTCTTGTTTTTCATTTTGATTATAAGCTGCATTTTTTTTTCAATCTCAAGCCTGATCCTCTCTTAATTACAGAGTGTTATTTTGATAATTACCTGTAGCAGCAAGAGAGGGGGATAATTGACATTACTATTTAACGGAAGCGCAAAATTTAGAATCTTTTCTCCAAACATTAAGTCTGAAATCTGCATCCATGTTAATCCCAAAGTAAAATAAACGCATATCTGATTGCCAAAGAATCAGCTCGTGCTTCACCAACACGCTCTTTTAAGGGAAGGAGAAGTAATTATGGTAGCAATGCTGTTTCGAAGTAATTATTAGAAGCAACTGTTTTCTTAGCAAGACCACTCCCAGCAGGACCGGAAGTCACATGGCAATACGGGGAAAACATTTTTAAATCAAGTGCCACTTTATTGAAAGCGAACGATGTGTGTGCGTCTGTGGGGAGAAGAAGAATCGTCAGGTCTTGCTAATGGTATCTGCATTTGGGTTTGCAGTGCCTAAGTGTACGCGGAAGCGAGGAAGGGGATTTGGGGGGGGGGGGATTCTGAACACAAATCACCAACTAGCTCAGAGAGTACGTGTTACAACGGATGGCCGAAACACGTTTCACATGTCACCATGACAAAGCTCGTGTTCCAGTATCTACAGCGTGCGACACCCTTGTCGTTTCATGACGTCCTCCAGCAAGTCCTCTTGTGTCCTCCACCCACTGCAGACATCACACCGTCTTTAAGTGTGACTCAGGAAATTGGCAGGCTTGTAACTGTATAAAGCACGCCTGAAACATTTAGACGAGTGGGGAAGCAAAAAGAAGGGGGGGAAATTGCATAATGGAAAGTCTAATCGCACAGGATCACGACTATTTTAGATAAGTAAAAAAAGAGAAAGTTTGGCTATATGACCTTCTCGATATTATGCCTGTTAATCGTTTGTATCCTCCGACCAGTTTTCCTACAGAAAACCCTGTGTTTTCGGAAGAAAAAAAAAAAATTATGTGAGATTCAATGGTTAGTCCTTCGTGAGACAAAACAAACAGAATTTTAAAATAAACACCGCGATTATTTACTGAGATATTATTAGTGTATATTATATAGTAATAACATAAAATTGTGATCATACTTCAATAATATTGATAACTATTTTTTAACTAAATAAAAATGCATAATTTCATAGAACAAAGATGTTTTTCGAATAGCATTATTTGATTTTTTTTTTTTTTTGAAATCTATGAGAGAGGATTACTAATTTGTTACATATATTAATTTGATGAAGGAAACATAATCTTTTTTAAAAAAAAAAAAAAAAACAGAGGAGGGAACTACAAATCGGGAATCGCAGCGTTATATAATTTATGGATAATCCCTTGATCAGAATGAACAAAAAGGATTAAACTCCAGAAAGATATCTCCAAGACTTGAACGTTTCCTAGGTTAATATCCTGATAGTAAAATATTTCTGAAGTTATGCTTGGATCTTCGAGATCAAAGTCAATGAAATCCTTTTAAATCTCAATCATTTGTTGATAAAATGCTGACACAGTATCGATATCTCTGATACTATGCCTAATTATTATTTTTTGCTCTCGTACTACAATACCAAAGGTTTTGTCGGTGAAAATAAAGTGACTAAAAGATGTTAGTTTAATTTTATAGATCACACAAGTCCCGCGATTAAAATATTGCTAAATATAATGTAACAAATGTATTCTGCAACAACAAAGAATAAGAAAATCACGCAAAAATAAAGCGTTTCTCTAGAATGCTCGGGCCCTAAATGTAGACATTCTTACAGCAGTCTCGGGAAAAGTGAGCTTCTCCCTAAGAGAGTAGATTACACGGGAGTAATTGATTACCACTGCTTACCTTTCGGTCTAATCCCAATGATTCTGGCTTATAAATAGAAGAATTATTGTATGCCAGAGATCATTTCGAAAATACATCCAGGTTCTAACTGGTTGTATTTTCAAAATATGTTTTATATTATTATTTGTTGGAGCCATCGTTATTAGGAAAGTGAGACTTAAATCATTTAATCGTATTACAAATCACGATTTCTTTAGTCAAAGCTTAATTATAACGATGCTAACAAAGCAAAGCTATTTGGCAAGAATTGTGAGCAGCGCTAGAAAGTCTTCAGGGGGCATGTTAAATACTATCATTTATATAATTTATGTAGAGTCACGTGATGAGATTTGTCTAGAACCATTACTCTATAAGGGAGCGGGAATTCAAATTCAAGAAGAGAACCTTATCAACTACCATTAACAGATTTACCTCAATCGATGAAGCAACAATTTTTGTTTTTATACTAATCCTTAACACGGGGGATATGAACTTCTGTGGCGCTGAGTAGCCACAGAAGTACATATCCTCCTATAATATAATAAAGGTTGGTTTAGGTGTTTTCGTTGAGATGGATGTGAGTGAGTTTCCAAGAAATATGCAAGTAAATGACGCAGTGAGCAACGAATGCGAGCATTGTGATACTTTAGCATACTCTAGGGAGGGAAAAACTTTTTTTCCTTACAGAACATCACTGAATATTAAAGTGTTAAAAGGCTTATTACAGAGCAGTTGCAAACTCCCATTAATATAATAAACTAAAAGTGCACAACAGTTTTCAAATCAATTGAGCGATTGCACTAACAGCAATTATTCTCTTAATCCAAGGCATTCTATATTTGCCGTTCGTTCAAATAAGCTGAAGGATTTTAAAAAGAATGTTCCAGTTTATACTGAATTCTTCAACTGCGAATAATATTATGATAAACTAGAAATGTTATCTTTAATAGGTTTAGATGAGCTAGGAAGAAAAAGAAACAAAGTCCAAGACATGAATTTATACCCGGTCTAAAATCGTCAATACTTTCTGCCATATTAGCTTATCACATGATGACCTGAAGACCATAAGATCTCTCTCTCTCTCTCTCTGTATCGAGGATTTTCAAACATGATTAAGTTGATAGAGTTGTAGCAAGAGCAAAATGCAATCTGTAACCATGCCACAATTTGTTATTTAACTAGCTAGAGAGCAGGTGTTCTGAATCTGTTGAGTAATGTGTCGGAATATAGCCATCGATCATCTATACGTTGAATGCTAGCCGACAACAACGGGGCAAAAAAATGATCAAAAGGAACAATCAATGTTTCAGAAGAAGGAATGGGTCACTTCAAGATGACATGGGAATAAAAGATCCATTGTGATACGAGAGAGTGCAAGACGTAACACAATCCAACCATCAAGGACAGAGAAGGAGAAGCAAGTGGTGGAGCGTAAAATAATCTAAAAATATACACGAAAAACAAAGCTAATAATCAATAACGAATCTGTAAATGAATTCCAACTTATGTAACTTTGTTAGATGCAGAACTAATACCGAAAGACCGTTTGTCCTATGACATGCGTTAGCAAGTTTGAAGCCGACACCAAGTTGAAAGAACGTGAAATCTGTGTCGGATATCCATTTACACTTGTTCTAAACGGGCGCACGTTAACATACTTTTTGTAACACGATTTCCAGATAAATTAGCGAGAGGCACCGAAGAAATATGCCTTGTGTGGAAACTGAAGTAGCGATATAAAGATTGACTTCTGAATGCTGCATACTATTCGAGGAGAAGTAAAAGAATAGTGGGACAGCATACTCAAAGTGCAGGAACAATTTAAATCATCATAACTTTAGAAGTAAACACCGTTTTAATGTACTTTATAAAACGCGAAATGTGGATAACAAAAGCGCATTTGTATGAGTTTCTCCAATATTACTAAAAAAGAAAACAACTTTTGCCACGACGAATTTTATCTTAAAATTGAATGTTTCACGGTGAACATAACAGGTAAATGAAGAATGCTCCATTGACTTTCCTCTATTTTCCCATGGAGAATGAGGTATGGAAAATAGTGTGAAATGTTCTTTTACAATTCAGTGTGCAATTAACTGATGTGTGAGCTGTTCGGAAAGGAGCGATCGTGGCAAGAAACCTCTCGGAATCAATTATATCTACCTTTTATAGTTCCCAAAGAACAAAGAAACAGACAAATGGAAAGGGGCTTAGTTTATCACTTTGTTTCCCTGTATACTGCTTTCGAGTAAGACATGACGGGTAAATCACACGTGGGCAGGCAACGGTAATGTCTGTGTGTCTGTATGTGCACGCTCACGGCTTAATGCCGTTTGAATGGTTCCCCAAGTTCAGTGGAGTCTGCTATGAAATATTCAAACCTTTTTCCACTAAGTAGCCGCCTGCGCCTAATGACATTAAGTCAGCTTAAGATTGATGGCATCAAATAGAGAGAAAGTAGTGGAGGGGTATGATTACCTCGGCAACTCCATCTTGACATCATTTTTAATGAATTAGCCAGCCGAAGGCATAGAACGAATGATGATGTTATAAAGATGTAAAACAAGAACATGATTAGGCCTGGCGTCGCAGACTTGCTTGAGAGACGCTAGTTAGGGAAAATTACCTGAAAAGGAGGATATAGAAAGGAAAGGAGTGGGGGGGGGGGGAAAAGAGGGTGGGAAAAGCTAGCCCGAGAAGGGATAAGACAAGAAGGAATCAACTTCAACGAATGGCATTAAAGATAGGTTTGACAGCGATGACTCCCGCACGGTGTTGGAAACTATCAGTCAAGAGAAGTTACGGAGGGGGAAGATACACTAGTGGGGGGAAAAGGGATCACACACGCACGCGCACACAGCGCGACAGCAGAAATATGGGCCTCCGCTGCGGAGATGTCATCAGTTTACAAGGACTAATTGGGCACTGTGCTCGGGCGACCTATCCTTCATCACCATTAAGTCCGGCAGACAGACGTCTTGTGCACCAACTTAATGATACGGTGCCCGGCTGAACGCCTTTGTTACGGAGCGAAGGAGGGTTGAAGCGAGTGTCTGTCCGGCTGTGATATTTAAACCCCGACCTAATGTCATTTCAATAACCACACAGTAACGTTTTGAGGAATACTGTGCTGCAAAAGTTCCATAAAACAGATTTTCACTTCGCATCGTATTGACATATACTGAACGAAGGTTGCTGCAAAGAATTCGTCCAATTGCGAGGAAACCGCATCACAGCAAGAGCATTTGCGCAACAATACATTGCACTATAAATGTTTTTGCTCAAAAACGCACATCGCAATCCCTAACTAGCTGGATTATTTCGCTAACTGTTAAAAATCTGAATCGTGTTTTTTAGTGCGAACGTTTGTGGCAGTGCTCTTTTAATAATATCATCACGTTCAAACACAATCATTACGAAATTCATTCCTTAATGTCCGTTTAATGTGGCCATAGAAATGCATTACTGCTACCTCTAACACATAATAAAAAACAAAAAAAAAGTTTCCGCTTCTTTTTATAAGTACGTACTCAAACCACACCAAAAAGCGCTCTGCTGTCAAGAGGTTTCGTGAAGTCATACACATAAAGTACCTAATTAGATTGGGGCTTTTGTTTCAGAATGCAAGCTAACGCCGCTGTCCAACTCAGTATACGTATATAAAGGTGAAGTCTTATTTAATTACATAAATAAAACCTCCTTGGAATACTCTTATTCCCGCAAACAATCTAGTATGCGCATGTAACATGGACGCGGCTTATTTATTTATTATTTATTTTATTGTGACTCCCAACACATGAAAATAGCACGTTAGTGCCGCGAGTGAGCCAAGAATTTTTTCTATTTTTTTCATTAATTTTTATTTTTTGTTGGTTTTTTATTTATTTCGTACAAAATTCAGAAAAGTTGCTCTGCAGATCAAACAGGGAACTTTTTTTTCCATCCATTTCAGATCTCCGATAAGGAAGGCAAGTTCTCACACCAGACGATGATTCGGCTTATTATCTTTGTATGTTTCCAATCTGTTCTTTAACTATTTATAAAAAAAAAAAACATAACTATCCTGCAAATATTCTCTATGTGGATTAATAACGAAGTATTATTCGAATTACAAGATTAACCATCGAAGTACTAATAAAGACTGTATAATCCCACGAATTCGTTACTCATATGGCAGAAATATTTCGAAGACATTTTTAATTGAAGTTTAAAGAATATAAGCTTAACTACAAAATGCACAAAAGGCGAACCAAAAAGTACCCCCCCCCCGCCCATAGAAAATGGTTATCTTAAAAAAATCATTTACGTGGGAATCAAGCATGCTTTAGCTTCAAATAAACACTTCCTACTGTACAGCTTAAGTATTGTTTTAATTTTATAGGAGCTTCAATCATGAAAAAATTCTGGCCACGTGCCAAAGCTTTTATGACAAGTCATTGTCTTTTGATGCAAGGGGAAAAAAAAAATGAAGGACAAGTGATCACAGAGGAGTAAGAGACAGCCACGGGATTCGGGGGGGGGGGGTCACAAACTCTATCTTTTCAGATAGATTTTTTCCTCCTTTTTTGTGTCTTTGATTTGAGGTCACAGAAACTGCTTGTTATTCCAATTTTAATTGGAATTACGTGAAATAACAGGAAGCATTGAAATGCAACATCAGGAAGTTGTCATTATACAGTGACAACTTCCTGGTATTGTAATATAATCTATGAACTGCAATAACACAGCATTCGAGTCCGTTTTTCTTTTCTTTTTTTTTCATTACAAAAATAGCAATTTAGTATCGCGTAGATTAAAGCTTTGGAAGAAAGAAAAAATCGCATTAAGATTAGATGAAGATTTAATACATTACATAGTAAAACAAAAATTGAAAGAGTTATAAAATTCAAACTAAGTTATGAAAACGTAATGCAATAAATAAAATAACTACATCGTCAATAACTAAACTACCTTTTAATGTTTAAAATTAGTTATAAATTCTGAGGCCCGCACAATCTCATCTACGGCATGTTCTATTGATCTTAAAAATAACAAAATGATATCGTTTTTTTATAGAAAGCGATCTCGATGAAGGGTTGATATATACTGATCGGCATTATATTCGATGAAACGCAGAAAAAACTTGCGGTTTAGGTGAGCTGTGTTGTTGTTGTAAAAGGAATAGAAAACCAGGGGAAACTTGGCAAGAGAGAAACACCACGTTATGGACCGTTTCCAAGTTACCACATAAATACCCGTGTTTTCATGGCCAGCCTTACCAACAGAGGGGCTATGCTGGACGTTAGGAAAGTTTCGACCTGACGACCTAGGACTAATTCGATTAGACGTGGGAATGAGAGAGTTTAGATTGATGATGCAACGCGTGAGATCTGCAGTCGCTCACCTGCTGAAACGAACGAAAATGTAACATGTTTCAGGCCGCATTAGGCATCCAAGACCAGGGAGGTAAGACGTTTATATCTCAGCAGGTGAACACCCCATCCATGAGATATGTCCCGTCTTTCACTTATCATGGATGTCGCTCACGAACATGATTAAACGGCGGTGACAACCCGGGAGATGAAAAACTGCTCCGTATCATTACTTCTCTTTTTGGGCTTTCGTTTCCTCGAATAACATCTGCTGGAAGAGAAAAAATAATTCTATATCTTCATTGTCAGTGATGAGTCAGAGGTGATTTCTCTGTTCCTTCCTCTCTCCCATGACAGGACCACCAATGTCCGTCCGTCCGCTGACTACTGCTGATGGGCTAGCGTGGTAAATGGTCCAAGTGGCCAGCAGGGACGCAGGTTGAAGACGGCAATTCCAAGGCAGTTTGGGCAGCAATGAAAAATTTAAACAGATCAACGTGCCTCGTTTTAAATCTCTGCTGAACCCCCATTTACTTTCCCCCGTCCTCTCCGTATTCTCCACTAGCTACGGAGACACAGCTGGCGACGGTCGAGCGGTAGCGCCATACTAATACCGACCAGAAAATGCCCGGATCACATCCTGACAACTTGTCACACCCATCTTTATCTGCGGACCGCAAACCAGACCTCAAATATATACGGCAGCTCCGTCTCTTTATCCAATACACACTAGGGGTCTAGCGGACGCACGAGAAGAGAGTCTTGTCCGGCCTATTGTGATAAATAGACGCCAAAGCCGGCTAGATTTATTTTCCAAGCTACTGTCATTGTTATTGTTCGTTTTTTTTTTCCCCTCTCTCTCTCTCTCTCTCTCTCTCTAAGAATAGCTTCGGTCGTCTATACATAGACGTTCCTAGCAGACAATGACCAGTGGCACCAGTGTTTTAAGGCGAGCCCTCCTATTGTTCCTCAAAATAAAAGAAATACTTTTCCTTTTCTAGTTATCTTTCAACATCTCTTCTCATTTCAGTTATTTAAAAGATTATGTTAGAGAAACACTCGCATGTGCCGATGAGTAATGGTCTGGAATTAAAGATGTTAGTTCTTCGAAGAGAGGCTTACATATTAAATAATGCTTAAGCCGTAGAACACACTAACAACAGTCCTGCGTCTATCTATTTTGATGTACGCCAAAAAACAAATTATTAGCTACATTCAGAAATAACACATTTAATAACGATTTCGTACCTTGCAGGAAAAAATGGAAAAACACTTTATTAAACGTCAAGCACCAATGTACATCACACTCAGTTCTGAGTGTTTAGACTTTTTATTTGATCACAAGATGTCATAGGAGAGTTGTTATAAAGAAGTCCGAGAATAATGATACAGCGAATGGAACAAAAATGGTTCACGTTCACACATACCACTGTATCACGGACATTTGCAATAATCAGTTACCTCTTTGGAAACAATACAATTCTCTAAACTGGAAACGGATGCATTTGAAATCATAGTTTCAGTTCTGGAGTGCATCGGAGCTCGTGTGTTAATGTGCCACGGTATGCGGTAACACCTACATCATACGCAAAACGTTGCAAAGAATGACTACAGAAATCGAAGTTGAGTAAGACACGAACTTCGACGTTGAACAAGACGGCTGTAGTAGAATTAGGAAGAACAAAATACCAGGTAATACGAATTGGAGGATAAATGTCACAACTGTGACACCAGACAAGCGTCCAGTATCACAATTGTGCAGGTTAAATGAGGGTTTTATTTTATATTTTACGTAATGAATATTACTCCAGATGGTCCGAAAAATCGCTGCAACTGAACTGCATCTAACCGAATACTTGTGGTGAAATAAATTACAAAGATGTATTCATCATCACGTGCTTCTGGTAACATCATTGCAGGATTTGCAAATCATATATACTGAATAGGAAATATTCGTCAAATGTCCACCTTTCATCTTATATTTTTGTCAAGTCGTGCCACATTGAAACTGAAGGTGACCCTTCTTTCAGTAAACTCGAGTTTCGACTACGATCATATGGAATTACGGGAGGAGGATTATGAGTTAACAGGAGAATATTTTCCTTCAGAAGAAGCAAGGTTCTATTTATTTTTATTAATTAAAAAAGCACACACCTGGCGTATTTTCTTAATTCTGTTCATATTTAACAACAATGCAACTTTGTTTTCTTAATGTAAACAAAAATTTGTCTCACGGTAAGAAATACATAAAGGCTTGGTAACAGTCTGCAAACTCTTGCACAAGCTTGGCCTACAGGATGCAGATCCATGACCCAGACGATGCAGATTAAAACAAAACAAAATATTAAAATGTTTTTGTGAAGCGTGGTATTTTATAGACCATGTGACACACACACACCCTGTTGCGGATGCGTGTCCTGTTTACAGTTTCAAAAGAATCGTGTCGTATATATTTTTTGGCATTAACTTTTGATATCTTTATTACAGTTGTCTGTTTGCATGAATTCCCGTACACATGATTTACGTGAAAAATTCCAATTCCTGATACTCAGCATCTTGAACATACAATTGGAGTTTTGAAGGAAAACATCAAAATAAATGTCAATGTTTTCCCGTTCGTAGTGTGTCAAAGGTGGGTTTATTCTTTCGGATAGTTTCGACACGAAGAGGTTTGATGAAATAAGGGAAAAAGGCTGAATCGAACACACAATGAGATGAGTTAAGCATTCATGGAAAAATACGTACAGAAAACAAAAAGAAAAATTTTTGAAGAGATAAATTATCAAAACAGGTATTAATTTTCGTTTCTCAAACCAAAACCAATGCATTGAGACGAAGTCAGTTTGCTCCAGCAGGAAAGTGGGTAGAGCAAACTGACTTCGTCTCAATGCATTGGTTTTGGTTTGAGAAACGAAAATTAATACCTGTTTTGATAATTTATCTCTTCAAAAATTTTTCTTTTTGTTTTCTGTACGTATTTTTCCATGAATGCTTAACTCATCTCATTGTGTGTTCGATTCAGCCTTTTTCCCTTATTTCATAAGAGAACTGTAAGACTACAGGCAGTTATTGGCTGCATGAATTGGAAGGCTATTTTCACATTGATGGAGAACATAAAAATATAATGCACCATATAGCATATGAAAAATTATTGGCTACTACTTATCACACCAATTTTGCGGAAAATCCCTGGCAATTTAATCATAATACAAACGAGCAACTCAATCTGTTTCAGGATATTTCTGTTTTATCCAAAGATAATTTGAAATACATCGCGCAGCAAAAGCACGAGGTCAAATAAGCAGTCTTCAACAAGAGAAAATTATTAAGCTAAACTAAGAGGTAACGGAGAGTCTGGAAACAATATTAATGATCTTAGAATGATGACCCCATTAATAGTACTTAATATACCATCAGCCTAATGCCGAAACCAGACGGTCAACAGGAATCGATCATATGACAAATTCATTTGTTCCGCTTACTTCGGACAATCGTTTACTGACACGATCGGGTCAAACCCATAACCCACTATCAACAGTCTCCAAACAAACTCATCGGTACACGGAGGTCATTCAGAATTACGTAAAAAAAGACAGGCGATCCTTTGGGTTACACGACAAACGGTCGCAATGAACTGAACGTGGTCATGAAAGTCTGTGATGGATGAGTCCACCACGCTGACTGTCCTCAAGCAACGGTAGATCTTATAAAATGGGTGGGGAGCAGCCCAGGAAGAGGAAAGGTACCAGTTCGGATTGCTTACTAAACACTAAAAATTACCATAGAAATTACTTGTCTGCCCGGCTATCCCCTGGCCTAGCGTACCGTGACGAGACAGAAAAAGCTAGACAGGACAAACTGCTAATTAAGCTACGCCTAGTGGTGGTCAGCAACTCTGCTCATTACTTCAGCCGCCAATAACCGCACCGCTTGTCGCCACTGGCCCGTCACAAAGGTACAGCCGCAAGGCAGGCGAAGGAGGTAATATTAGTTCGCTGGGCCTGAAGGGTTAAGAGCTCTTCCACTCGAAGGAACAGACTTGGGTTCGGTTGTAATTGTGATTGATGGGACTCCGATTGCTTCGAGCCAACAATGGGTTTCTAACTGTTGGCGTGATAAGATTGGCGAGTTATGGGTACGACCTGAGCCTTACTATTACCTTCCTGTCCAATGACCTGATTGGTAGGAAGATATGAAAAGTTTTGTACAAGCAGAAATAGCTGCCTTCACCTATTATGCGGATCTCTTGGAAAATGCCAAGCCTGATACGCTTCAGAACGCATAGTATAGTTTAGAACTGTTAGTCTCCTACTCATTAAAACAAAATCTCGCCAAAATTTTGTTTAGCTAGTCCCTGTGTGTGTGTTGTGTGCGCGCGCCGATATATATATGCTGCAATACGGACCGAAACCAAGAATCTCCAAAACCTATTGACATTTCAGAAAGGTCTAAACATCTCACAATGTCCGACTTATCTTTTTTTTTTTTTTAAGTAAACTAGGAAAACCTGAAGTGTTTCTAAATTGTTGTCTACAATGTTTATGCCTTACTTTTAACACTGACCTGTTTATGCCTCACAGAGAATTAGGTCATCAACTCTTCCTATTTAACAATTAAACTCAAATCACGAGCGTCATATAACGACTCTTATTTTATCAGATGTTCTAACCCGACTTACTGTATAAATGAACAGATTAGCCCGCAAGGGTTAAAAGTCAAGGCACTAGTCTCAGGAATGCAGAGAACGGAAAGAAAATGAAATAGTTTACAGTGAAAACGAGAACAGATTTGTATGCTAAGCACTCTATGATACAGTGTAAAACAGATGAGGCAACTTGGACACGTTTAATATAGAAGATCGAAGTAAACTTGAATAAGTTTACAGATTGATTTCAAATGGATTGCTCGAGTAAAGTATTGCAATTTAGTATCATCATATCGATTAAATAAAACATTAGACTTCAACTTTAGTACGTGCGTTGTCACTATTAGGCCCACTCATGTGTTAGTCTGCATAACATTTAGGAACAAAACATTTTAAACGCTCTATTTAAAAGACACCCACATATTTAGAACTATATTAATCACTAAAATGAATTTTTGAAAAGAAGTATTCACATGAGTTCTATTTAAATGCTGATTTGTTTTAACAGTTGAAAGCATGCAGTTGCTCGGACTAAAACCGATAAATCACGTGACAAGCAGCATAACAATAAACCGATACCCTTTTAAATAAAAATTTTTAAATCGGTGTTTTTTCATTTTAATTTTGTGCACGTGTCAAAAGTCATAAAAGTCCCGCAAGCCTGTTAAAAGCAAGCTATCTAAATCCCAAAGTCCATTTATTAAAATGAAAACATCATTAAAAAAAACTCATTCGTTAAAAATGCGCTGCTTACTTTCAAATTCCAAAGTGTAATCAGGTGGTCATGAAAGAAACGAGAAGACACAAGAGAAAAAGGAAACACAAAGAAATGAGAGAAGCATATGATAGATACGACAAGTGGGTTGGAATAAAAGATGAGGCAGAACGCAAACATTGTGCAAAAATATTATCGTAAAGCACACACACACACTGCACAACAAGACAGACTTGCTTAGACAACAAAGTAGCGTCAACATCGCAGTTAAATGTTAATGTGTCATGTAATTAACGCAAGTGTGTAATAGTAATGGACCTAAGGTAAACGGTAAACACGCCAGAGAAGGGTGAGAAACAAGAAAACACCAGGATGTGAGAACTCTCCAGGCAACTAAAGATGTGACATTTCGAGTATCGTGGTTTTTTTTTTCCAAAAAAATTGGAATGAACAAATAAAAACTACTTAAATATTGATCGCAAACAACCACGTATACAAACTAAACAATAAGATAAGACTGCGATGATTAGATTACTGAAATTTGTTCTGGAGTTTTACATTTCTGGAATTAATTTCCGACACTTCAGTAATCTGCTTGTGACATCATGGATTGTTTTTTGTTAACCCAGAATGGTTAAAGTTAACAGTAAGAAAGTACTTCGTAAAAGACAACAAGAATTCTCTGATCAATATCGGAGGTGACAGCGACAGGCTACTTATTCTCCACTCTTTTTTTTTTTTTTTTAAACCTAATTGTACTCTGAGACTGTAGGAGTCCTACTGGTTGGCAGTGCACGCAGTCTAATAGGATCCAAAAAAAAAAAAAAAAAATAGGTGACAATCAACTTCCTGAGATAGAGAATAACAATGCCTATTGTTGGTTTAGTGGATCTTTTCCAAACAAAAAAGTTGCCGTGTTCTAAGCAAGTTAATTTATTTTGTTCTTATGGCCAGAATCCATTGAATCGAAGACGGCTACCAAACTTGCTCAGATTACTAAATGGAACTTCAGTACCTTCTTCCATACCGACTATTAATGAGGGGGGGAGGTATCCGAAGATAATCTCATGGCTGAGCTTGATCAGCATGATATATTGATTACGATATATATTCTATGATCTTTAAAAAATCTTACATGCGGGTATTGAAAAAGAAAAATGTAGTTTCTATTTTCAAGTATAGATCAATACATTTAAATACATTAACGAGTCCATGTGATTTTGTTTTCGAAATAAAATAGTGCAAAAAAAAAATTTTTTTTCACTGCCGATTTCGAATACCTTAGAATTTTTCATGTACTCAGTTTTGTGGAATGCTGGGAAATGTAACTAGTTTATGGACATGGTGCATTATCTCCCATTGCTGTTTTGATGTAAAAAAAAAAAAGAAAAAAAGTTGTTATCCTGAGCCGTTTTAATGCCAAGTAATCCATTCTAGAATGTGTTTAGACAGGATTTAACATATTCAAACACTGCCATACTTAGTTTCATTTCTCATCAGTGTTTCACCACAAAGGATTTCCTACATGTAAATTCGATGTGGAGTAGAATTACACTAAGCCTACGAGACTAGTGTGTTATTTGCGTATGTTCTCATTTCACCAGATGTAACACCATTCCTAAGACTAAGAATTTCGCTTCTTTCAATTCTTATCCGCAAATCAATTTCAGAGATGGGAGTTATCTCATTATACATGTCATCTCTACTGTCCAGTTATACCCGACTAACTCGAAATAATACCACAGTTGGTCCCTAGAACAGCTCTTCTTTTAGAGATCCATATTTCAAATACAAGTCCTTGCTTTAAACTTTGTAAAAGATAATTCTGGCGTCAACGCCCAATAGATTAGATCACGGTTCAAAGAGAAAATAAATCCTACATAGGATTCCTTTACGTCTAGCATGCCACCTGTCATCAGATTTTAAAATGAAAAGGAATAAACAACACTCTAGCGTGCTGTCACCTAAGTAACAACACCTCGGGGTATACCCATTCACAGACTTTATTACTTTAATGGGACTGTTAATGAGAAGGGAATTATTAAACCAATTTTATAGTAGAAAAGGGACAAATTTAACCTTCTCGTGCCTATTCAAAGAAATCGTATGCATATCTAGTTATTATTTTTAGCATCCTTTTCAGTGTCCAACTGCAAAAGGAAGGCAAAAATGGGTAACAAGGAGAAAAGTGCACTAAATCATACTGAAACGCGTACAGTTTTTATGTGGGGTGAAAGAATATCATGAAGTGTGGTTATACGATGGAAACCGCAAAACTAAAAGGATGCATCCGTATATCACACACCATTTGGTTCCCTTAGGAACACTGACTAATTAAGCTACAACTGGAGCTCCTCTCTTTCTATTCTATTGCGAACTCGGGTCTACAGACAACAGTCCGCGTAAACATATCTCGGTTAAATTTTAATAGAACAAGTCACCTGCGTGTGGTTGGAAGATGTAACATCAGTCACGTGTGCCACTTTATAGAGTTAAAACTACCAGATATTCGGACGACTTTTTTAGCTTGTCATAGAATTGTTAATGTAAGTTTAGTTCTGATCGTTATTAGATCGCTTCAAATAATCAAGATGGGCTCCTGAAAAAAGTTTTACAGGAGCCGCCGTGATGCCTGCTGGATGATCTTTTAACCGATTATTGTGTTATATTAAAAGTTTATTTTGAAAATATAACTAATACCGAAAATTTATTTACCGTTTCTTGAAAGTGTACCTATTAATACCAAATATACCATTTGCTGTCTATTGGTTAAATTATTACAAATTTATTTTCCCAGCAAATCATGTATAGCAAGGCTAGAATATTCTTTTTCACTCGCTGATATTGCATACCGGAAAGCTACAGTAAGGTTTGTTTGACTAGTGAGAAAACAAACATTTAAGCACATAATACGCCAAATTTTAAATATTACTAGTTATTACATTTAATTAATCGCATTGCAACTGAATTTAGTGGTAATTCTAATTAATTACTTCATTAACACTTAAGGCGAAACAACTACCTTGTATGCTATTTAAATAATAATAATATGCTCAATCATCGATATGATCTATGTTTTTAACTTAAACAAAGGATTCCAGAAATATTTATAATGAACACGTTTGTACACCGGATAGTATTCGTCTCTACAGCAAACGATTACATCATTTTCCAGATGGCAGCAACTACGTTAGTATACTGAAGGTATGGTAATATCCCACCTGCAGATCCAAACTAAGATAGACATTGCACATTTCCTGCGGAACAAATACCAGCTTTCTACCAATAATATGAACGCTATGGAGATGTCATAACTCAGAACACACAAATGAAAATAAACTTTTTTTTTTGCTGTGAATTTAGTTTACAAGATGATCATGACCTTGTAACTGCGTCATCTGCCTCGTAAAATGAAAATAAACAGGAAACTAGGTGAGTTGAGATATTTTTATACCAAAACTTTCCAGGAAAAGTTTCTCACAAATGAAAATCCCAAAAATTAAAAACAAAATCAACTTTTAAAGTTATTCATTACAAAAACAGTCCACTGTCAGCATTTGCCTGGAATTACTACAAACAAACAAAATCATCACATCGCAACGCCATCTGGCGTCACATCGGCGTCTTACGCTAGACCTTCAATAGGGATGCCTCAGTGATGCAGTCGAAAGAATAACACGTTCCTTCAATTTGATGAAAATTATAGATACCATCCGGAATGCGATCTTTTTTTCCCAGACCTTTTTTAACTGAAGCTAAGTTAACTGGTGTCAAATAGGAGGCAGGAATGATTTTGTTTCCGGTAAAATAAGCAATATCACAAAATAGGCACAATTAACAGACACAACAGGTTTGGCATTAATTTTAGACAGTCCCAATTTCCACTTGGACGTCGCCTATAAGGAAAAAGGCACCAGATATCTAGTGGGGGACTGTAGAGCAACACATCGTCTACTTCCACCACACTTCACAGATTCGATACACGCTTGAAATCATCGAATCCTTTACACCACAACCCAAGTGTGCAGGTACCTGATTTGGCCAGTAAAGATAATCACATATGGCCTGGACAGTTTTTCCTTCACCTGTGGTCACCCTACATCAAAAGACTACTAGCATCTGACCATGCGAAGGTAAGCATACTGAAATTTCCTTTTCATGATACCAGGCCATCTATTTCAAGCATACTAAACAAACTAGAGAGAAGTACCCACTCGAAACAAAGAAGCTTCGTGTGTATCTGCACGATACAAAACCTATCTACGGTAGAATATTAGCCAAACTGAACATGAAGATCAAAACAATGAGCCTCTTCGCAATTAATGAGGAATCCAAATTCGTTATATGAATAATAACAACAACAAAAAATTAAAGTTCTACACCGGTTAATGTAAACAGTTTTCATTGATTTTAAAGATTTAAGTTTGAATTTCTTTCGTTCATCTCACGCAAGCAGACAATAAATAAATAAATTTGATAGCAATCATGATTAGATTATGGTAAAAAAAAAACAATTTCCAGGCATGCATACTAGGGAACACATTCCTAGGAAATTGTATGCAGGAAATCATAGGGTTTTCTCTTTTGGAAATCTAGAATTGTTGAGATAATCATTAAGTAACAGAAGTCTTTCATGAGTAATGAATCAGTCACCTATCACGTAAGTAAACCCGTTGAAATCCCGTCTTTCATGGATTTTTTGGGATTTTGGACAAGGCACGTTATATGGTCCTAGAAGGGTTATTTTTTTCTCTCTTTTCCTCCTCTTTCACAAAAAATTCAAATCACCGTAGGTTGTCCAACGTTTTCAATGTTTTACGGTATCATCTGTCCTTCATAAGTGTTGCAAAACAGAATGAATTAAATATCATCGGAGTACTCGGTAAGAAATACCACTAAGCTAAAACCATGTCAGCAACTAGTGGTTGTCAATTCACCTCAGTTTGGGATTCATTTTATCAAAGTTTCCAATCTAATCTGACGGTCTAGTGTTAGCTGGTTATCTAATTTTATTACACATTAAAACCATCTGTCCAATTCGGGAAGGCGATGTGATTTCTTCGACAATCCAACCCTAGGTTATGACCTGTAGGTGGGGAAAAAACAGCAGCAGTAATGAAGAAAACCGCGCTAAATAAGAAAGAATAGTTGTATCTTGTGTGTGTGTGAAACACGATCGTTGCCAATTCAAAGTGCTCGGCAATTCACGATGACAAGAGGCGGGAAAAGTGATAAATTGACACCAGATGGTGATAAGAACATTTGTGTTCTCATGACAATAAGGCTACTGTTGAAATGAGGAATTAAGATTCAACGATTCACTTATCACAACAAGCCGAAGCCTCTTACTTCTCACTCGACTGAGATGGGCCTCTGCCAGTTCTCTCACACATACTCTTCGTTTTTGACATATCTGGAAGAGAATGTGACACTAGTGTGCCATTTGTATTCCCGATGACAGACATTTCTTGAAAGGTGAAGCCTGATAAGCAAGAGAAGAGTGCATCTTTAAAGCAACACAATGCATTTCATTCAAATATTATTACTTATTTGGATATAAACGGGCATCTCAAATAAGCAGATATTTTTTGCGATGCAAACATAATTCGCGATATTGGGGAGTTTTCAGTAAGTACACAAATTGTGAGATGGACGAAATTATTGTTAATAATTAAACTTCCTTGTTTACATCAGTGGTTAGAAATAATTATGGTAGCATCAAAAATGTAAGATGAAATAGGAACCAAATACGCTGAAACGTAATACCGTCAAAATAGTACGGATTTTTAAAAACCGAGAGTAATCAAGAATGCAACGCAATTTGTCTTTCTACAAATCGTTCCATGTCTTGATATTTCCCGAATGTAAATGTGGATGTCATTTTCCATTTGTAACTTTCTTTTATAAAGTAGTTCGAACAACGAATGTATCAACTCACAACATAAATTTGAAACAGAAACAAAACCTCGAAATGCAGACGATTCCAAATGAATTCTGCAATGAAGAATATTTATAACACTTGCTAAAGGCCACAATGCTTGCGTTGTGGGTTTTAGCAAGCTTTAAAAATTAGTGCGAACGAAATATCAGAGTTCTAGAAGAGGGGTCTCAAAAGATGAACTAAATTTGGATCTCTCGAAGTTGCCTAACATGCACACGCTAAGAGAGGTTCCAGACTAGTGGTTAATTATGTTCTTTACGTTCAAGTGATATGCGCTGGCAGGACCGATCACGCTGCCGATGTCGGCTTCACTACTAAAACAACCCGGATTATATAAATCTTTGTTACCTACGGCATTAAATACTAATTTACAGAAGGTTTAAAAAGTTACAATGAAATTCTGTACATAGTCTAGGCGCAAATATAAACAATTAGAATTCTGTGTGTGTGTGTATGCACGGTTAAGAATGAAATAAAGAAAAAGAAAAAAAAGAAAGATAGAAAGAGACGAACTATATATCCTTCAAAAAAATTAAAAATTAAGTAAATCAAATATAATCACGCAGATTATTTTTTTAAAAGCATTCAAACATCTAAGAAAACATTTTTCTTTCCCTAGAAGAACATTTAGGAGCGCGAGTTGTGGAATTATTTATAATTTTCAAAGTCATGAGTTAAATTTTCCTGACCAGATCGGCTATTATGCGAGAGAAAATAAATAATCATTTTAGTGAAATTCACTCCGTAACATGAGGATCATTCTTTGTTTCTACTCTGCCGTTTTAAGAGGAGTTTATAATAAAGGGCCTGCACATATGAAGCATATTAAGCAGGACTAGTGTATTTATATCGCATTATGTTCAACATCAATGATAAGATAAACGAAGTCCCTTCTATAGACCACCTAAAAATCTTTTTTTTTTTGTCAAACACCAGAACTGCTTAAAAATCACCCCAGGGTGGGCAGGTTGGGTGACTCATTTCCTTATAAACATGAGTCACCGTGTAAATTAGTCGCCTGGAGTCGCTACAGGGGATATCACAGGTTCCTGGCATGCAGTAAACCAGAATATTATAAGAAGCTTGCCAGTCCAGGTCAATTTTGGATGTCTCGTTTTTCTCATACTTAAGATTTCAGTGCTTTTTTATTTTTTACTTGCTCGAGTTTATTTCTGCCCTGTGCGTGTACATGCGTGTCCGGAAAAGCAATGCGGATAGATCTAGATTTACTCAGAAAGAGTAGTTAATTCTAAGATGAGTACACTTTTAATGGGAGCGAAATACGTTTCTCTCTCTCTCTCCCCGTCCCCATCTTTCGTGTTACTTCCTTGCCAAGGAACAGCGTGACCTGCGGCTATGCGGATAAAGGAACCGAGAATGCGCAGGAAACCAGGTAAAGAACGACCTCCCGCTATCTAAATAGGAAGAAAGTAAAAGACCACCTCGTCTGAGTTTACACCAGTTTCTCTTGGGAAACACGCCAACCGTAGCCACACTGCAGCTGGTGAGACAAACGTAATTAACTTGGCTTTATAACCACCGCTGAAACATCATGTGATTGTACAAAGTAAGTGCAAGACCGATAAGGAACTACACCACGACTTAACAGTGGAGTGCATTGGAACAGTGTCTGCAAAGAAGTTTGAGCGGAGTGTCTTACAGTGAGAAGGACACCTCTTTAAAACCGACATGTTATCGAGTCAACAACGGCAATCTATGCAATAATCCTAAGAGTCCAAAACACACACACACGCGCGCGCATACACAGGGAAAGGGGGAAGAGAAAGAAGGAAAATAATGAAAAAAAAAAAAATAGGCGTGACAGGAACTGGCAGGCGCGCGTGTTACCTGACCACACCTGCGGAGCTCTGCAGCTGACACAGCACGAAGGGAAGCGAATAAAAGAGAATGAAATAGAATTTGAATGAGCAAACAGTCATTCTGACAAACTCCAATATACTCCCATCGAACCCAAGCGACCACTACAGGTAGATGTTTTGAGTTCGTAGCTGTTGTTAAGGAAACAGACCTATGACGACAAAGAGAGAAACACGCACAAACGCAGCACGAACCAAAGTTCCACAAAGTTGCCAATGCAGTTCTACCACTCGTTGTGTAGCAAATTACACACGTGATCCAACAGGGCGGGCCTGTGGTAGTGTTTTTCCTGTGCGTGTGACTGAATGGCCGTCTACGATTCTCAGGCCGAACCACGCCCTCCATTTCTTGGTGTCTTAAAAACACTCATTTAGTTAGCAATATAACATACACAGCCACGTAGCAAATGCCTGGCACTGCACCTGAATCGCAAAAATCCACTGTTGCTTTGTATGCAGTTGTTCTTAACATACCTGCTCTTCAAGATAACAGGTATACAGCGTGATGTCTGTCTGTATGCCCAAATTACCAAACGAAATACAAATTAGGTAATTTGTAGACATCCCCCCCCCTCAAGTCTGTTTATGAGCACACGATCCCGGCTACTCAAATAATAATGCATGAATAGCAACTTCTACGAAAATGCCGAACTACGTAATGTTTTACACAGTCTAATGATAGGTTTCAGTAACGCTAATATAAACAATCGTGGCATAGATTATACATCAAAACTTCTGACAGCCTACATCGTGATAGTGTCACATGCCTTGGCCGAATGCTCCCTAACCTGAAGACCGTCTGTTCAAATCTAACTGAGCACAGAAGTCTGTGAATGGCTTAATGGTAAATGATTTTCATCATCCGGTGTGAGACCACCATCCGACTTAGTGGAGGCCTCGAAATGGTGGTAAATAAACCAGTTCTATTTTTGGTCTATAGAGCAGAATTTCCACCAGCCGTATTAATTTTAAGTATTTATCTTTTTTTTTATGTACTGATTGCATATGCAATCAATACATAAAAAAGAGATCAGGAGGGGAAAAAAATCTTGTATTAACCAGCCTGCCTTGAACTTAACAGTGATAAAGAAGGGGTGCAGAGTTAAAATGTTGATTGTCGATATTTCTGCCTGTTTTGCAAGAAGTATCACAGTATCTGTTTGGTTGAGTTGGGGAAGGGTGTTGAAATTACAGTTTAAGAAACTAATGCTTTGAGGCAAGTGCACTGTGTTCAACAGACTGTATCCTCCGGCCAATAACCGTGTTTCGCAGGATGAACAACACCACCGCCTTCCTACAAGACTGGCTAACGTATCTTCGATTTGTATACGATACACAAATATAAGTCAGTAGACAGCTTTATTCATTATCACACGACACTTCAAAGTTCGTAGGCACAAGGATATCTGAGGCCGATGTCACTTTCTGAACTAGAAAGGTGGAGAATATGTTACGGGGTGAAGAGGCAGATCACACTCCTTTTCCTCAGGGTTAGTGGTTTCAAATTAAGGATGGATAAACTCGAACATTTCGAAGAATACTAAGCCTGGAAATCTCTGAGCAATGGGCCAGTATAAGCTCGCAAAGCCACTCGGACCGGTCGGTGCACAAAGTGGATAAGCAATTCAAATTAATCCTGTATTTCCCCTCCCCCCCCCCCGTAATATTCATATTTTTTATGTTAATCAACATTTGGTTGGGAGAATCAAACGGTTTATCTAATAATAATAAAGTTGGGAGATACCTAGTGGAGCTAATATAATCAGAATACTGTCCCGTTATGGAGTAAAAAACTAATAATTTCATATTTGAATCTATTAATTACTTTCTCGGAATAACAACAAAAAATGAAAAAAATAAGTTCCGCAGGTTGTCAAAATAAGCCTTTGTATTAAAAAAAAAAAATAAAAAAAAAAAATAAATCAATTTTTAAGTTTCCGGACTCCAACATTCACATAAGATCAGTAACACGAGTACTTCGCACTGTTTTTTTTTCTTTTTCTCGTAGATGTGGCAATCAAATGAAGCAAACATAAACTTACCTGTTCGTATTTTTCTAACTCTTGATGGTATATTTGCCTGATCTGAGCTAGTTTCGCCCTATAGTCCGAATGTTCAATAGCATTTTCCGGTTGCCCTGGGCCACCGGATGCCGCTGCAGAAGCATTCGCTGCCGAAACTGCACCTCCTCCTTTCTCAGGACCTGCTACCCCCTCTGCTATGAGCATGTTGTCTAACCTCATCAACTGTGGATCTGGCGGTTCTTCTTCTTGGGTATTTCGTAAACTGAGAACTGAAAAGAAACATGATCGATTAGTCAAGCTGTCTTAAAGATCCATCAATCAATTATCTCATCATTCAATAAACTGTTTTTTCGGTCTGCAGAAAGTGTTAATAGACGATAAATCAGCGTTTAGTCTTATAATCAGTCTTAATAAAGTGAATTTTCTTACTGCGACATTTGACCATGCAAATTAAGTCCATCACGATCTGCAGTAGGGTGGATATAGCGATTAAAGTAAATTCGATTTTTGATCCTTACGGATTCATACTTTTTTATTTATTTTTCCATTTCATCCCCAAAAAACGAGCCTAGATCTATGTTTCATTTTAATTACGAAAGGAAAAAATTAATTAAATATATGAATATTATTTTAAACGATTTATTTTGTCACTGATTGCGAAAAAAAAAAAAAATTCAAGGATGAAGTCCAAAGGATTGAAGGAAGCACTGACGGTCGTATGATGAAACCTTACACTTCTTGCAATTTTCTGGCAAAGCTGAAGTATCCATTTCTAAGAGTGGATAAGCTGTCATGCAAGAAACGAACTTTGCACTCATATCTGAACCGCTGTGTACTGGTAAACAAAAGTTAATATTCAACATTTAAACTGAATACCATAAACGAACATTTATATATTTCATTTTTTTTAAGTTAAATTTACACATGAACTATAAGAAATAGAGGTATTATAAATCCGTCATTACATGGATTTATAATACCCCATGGAAATTGCATTTGAAACAAAAATAAAATTGACTAGAGAACTTCTAAGAATGAATCTTGGGCAGAAGTTGCCTTGCGTTGCGTCTATGAAACATAACTTGAAGCCTTCTCGGCTGTTTTCTTCAACTATTTACAATAAACTCTTGATAAGCAAATTTATATACGTGGAGTAAAATCTATACATTTCTTTGAGAAGGCAAGAATAAGAAGAAAAGTTAAATTAATTCATGATTAGGATCAATCCACATGCAATAACAAGAACGAAAGGGAAAAAAGGAACACACACACACACCCTCCTTTAAAAATCGCACAAAATCTAGAGATTACCGAATATTTTTGCGAGGGATTTGTGTATGAACGCAAATGAAAAGAGTTCGTACTAGGAACTCCTATACCGAATTTGAAGCAAACCGTCGATCAAAATGATTCCACGTCCGTGGTCAGTTGCAGAGTAGATACGGCAAACTATTGTTGAGATGGAATTTCTCAGGTTCACCTAAGTTGATATATTTTTATTCCTTTTGTTCAGTAAGTAAACTCTTTATGCATCTTTATGGGTTACCTTCTTTAGTGAAGATTTCTTAGAATTTCGTATAATAGCACATTAATTAATTATATTTTTTGTTACGAATTACGTTTTATTGAAACTGCAGACGATATAAGTGGGTCGTTTGTTTTACATAAAAAAAAAAAAAGAAGTTCCATATAATTTAAATGATCCACTCTTGAAATACTCTTGAACAGAAGTGGAGGAAGAGGAATGTGTTTTGGAAAATTCGAAAAAATTTTAGGCTCATTGGTCACACACTGAAAACTAATTCTATGTAAAATTTATTCTCTTCCTCCTCACACGAAAGTGCATAAACAATGATGACAAGATGTGGCTGAACTAAGTTAGTCAATCAGCCACATCTCATCATCATCAGTGTTCGCAGGTCCAATGCCCGTTGGTATCCGACGCTCTTTTCCCCATTCTTTGCCATTTCTCTCAGTCCATTGCCAGGGGTGACTCAAATCATGTAAATTCTTTCCACACCACTCTTTCACATCATCTACCCGCTCTCGTCTTCGACGTCCCCTTCCGATGATACCGTCCAGTGTACCAAACATCAATGTTTGATATTTCTACTGTTATTCATCCTGCAGGTATATCCAAAAAGCTATAGTTTCCTTCGAATTATTTTCTGCATTAGATTCTTTTGCAGTTCACTTTGCTACACAGTTCTTCAATTGTTACGTTTAGCACCCATTTAGTTTGTAAACTTTCTACAGCATGTTCTTCCGAAAGCCAATATTCGTCTCACAGTCTTTGTCCATTACTCATGTCTCACAGCCATAGAGAGCACTTGGGAATATGCATATGTCCACCCTTATCTCTTCTTCTCTTCAACTTACCTCTCTTCTTTCTAGTTCTTCATCTTCTTCAATAATAACTATCGTCTGCAACAGAAAATTATTGATTTTTTTTTAAACCCCTTGAATTGTACTTCCCCTTATATTCTCCCTTATGATATCCACGGTTCTTTCCAGAAACAAATAAACATGTCAGGGATGCAGGGTCCTCTTGTTTCGTATCTCTGGTTGTCAGGAAACAAAAAAGTTTCTACTTTTACACATTTTAATATTAAAAATATTTTCAACACTTATTTCCGTAAAGTTTTTGTTTGTTTGTTTGTATGTGTGGATGAGGGGAGGGGGTGTATCCACATGCGCGTTTTGCAAAAAAAGAGTATTTAAGTTAGGTTTGTCCGCACAATGTTGCGAGGAACAACGTTTGAAGTGATTTCGAAATTATATAAACCAATTATTCCGTTCAAATCAATGACATCGCTCAACTTAATAAAATCGAGGACTTCGGATGAAAATATCTCCACTCACTTCATATTTAATTTAATCGTTTTTAATGACAAAGGAATTCGAAATGACAGTAAAAGTTCTGTTCTGATTAGATGGAATCTACTAAAATTTTGTAGTTAGAACTGCATTACTAAATTTGTATGGTCACTTGAATTTCAGTTTCAACTGCAAAGAGACGAGTACGCCTGCGTGTGTTCTCCGGTCGGTTTTCCTGTTTTGCAGAAGTTCCTGTCTGTATGAGAGGATTGGAGATTCCTTCAGCCTCTTACCGACACGTAGTAGATGAAATTCAAACTAGGATCTTTCCAACCCAAAGAAGCAGGTTGTTCTTACTATGCTGCGAAGAGTTCGCAGATATGAAAACCACGTAATAAACTCAACCAGATGTGTTTCGTAATCTTCAGAATGTACCTGCATTTTTGTGGGAATATTAATTAAATAGAATATCTTTGAAAATATATCTGACAATATTTGCGATGAGTTTAATAAACGATCAGAAATATCTTTTTTTTTTCTTTTAATTACAATCCACCCACCACCTTTACCTTTGGAAATATAGCGTACACTAGAAACGGGCGAATGTGCTTCACGCTCAAGTAAAACCTTTAAGTCAGGAGATGAACATCATCTACTGACTTAAAGAGTCACAAATATCAATGCCATAGTGAATTCGAGTCGGAACCCAGTAGGCTGGGAAAAGAAGACGTTCTCTGCTCGTGACTGTCTAGTTTTTAGAAAGAGAGAGAGAGAGATAGAAAGAAAATAGAATGATATCGGTACACAAGATTCTGTTAATAAAACCTTTGCGGAAGGAAGCACTGAAAATAAATTAAATGGCAAAGTCTGTCAACAGGTCTATTCTCTGGGGGCATATTCAATAAACATCAGTCAAAAACAAAAACAAGAGAAGAGCACTCGTTTTTATTTTAATAAAAAAAAATGGATCTTCCGTTTTTGGATGGAATATCTTCGTCGGAAACCGAATTTCGGGTTTCATAAAGGGCAGAATTCAAACAAGGCGACCGGAATAAAAAAAAGTGCGCACCACCATATAAATATCAAATGCACACCCGTGCAACAAATGAAAAACAAGTCAAATTATCTTAGAATAATTTTTAAAAAAATCTTAAAAACAAAGATCTTAACATACGAAAGAAAACTGTATATTTTAATGGAAGGTATAAAACGTACGAAAACAGTGTTTAGTAGATTATATTAAAAAAGCAGCCCTGGCCAAGGTGTACCACGAATATTGAACTATATGGTTCGCAAAATGGAAAAACAATACACAAAGAAATCGCTAAATAATTTAAAATAAACGTCGTTTAAAATAACATTTTAAATAACAAATATCTCAATTAAAAGTATATGCAAGTATCATCTCCTGGAGCAATTATTGCAATAATCATTACGACAAACCTCCACTGACTCCAGAGCGCAGAAGTCTAACCAATTTATTTTCTAATAAAATTAACATTTCTGACTGAGACAACATGAAAAAAAAAATAATAAAATAAAATAAAAATAACAGTTAACGTCAACTTCATTAACGATAACTCCAACAGATGTATTCGGGCAGCGCTGATCGAAAAACCTTGCAAAATCTCAACGTAAATGTGTTTTGTAGTTTCAATAAACTTCTACTACGTATAAACTTTATTTTCAAAACTCTGTTTTCTGATTAACACTTACATTAGCAATTTAAGAAACGTACAGGATAAGAAACGCAAAACAAACACGATCCAATTCGGAGAAATTACATACAAAGCATCTGCTGTAAGTAAACAAATCCTAAGAGTTGTGTCTTTTATGCTGACGGCTACAAAACCACTTCACTTGATCGTCTTAGGGTGACCCTTGTGTTGGTTCCCCTCGCTCTGTTTTTCTTTCTTTCTTTTTTTAAGTTCTCTTTCAACCTTGTCCCCCTCTGCAACGCTCTCCAAAAATGTTTTGCGGAACGCAGGAAACAAGAAGTCAAATCGCATGGCAATGGGTGTTCCACCTCGCTGAATGCCATATCGGCAGCTATGTAAAGTGGAAGGTTAGAGGCCAACAATGACTCTTCCATGGTAACGGATGCTGTCTGCTATGGAAACGACGCAAATTTCGAGCGTTTTATGGGCGAGCGCGTGAGCTTAAGATTTCCGAAAGTGACTGCTTCCAGCCAGTGCACGTGCTTGGATCGCGAGGCGGTAACGATAACAATGTTCACGCACACGTGGCTGGGCAACTAAAAGGTCAGTCCGTAAAACAGGCGATCCTTTTACAGCGCAACGTCCAGCGGCGAACGTCTAAAATTACAGTAGACGATGTTGTGAACAGCGTGGAAAGAGTTGGGTAAAGCAAAAGGACACAGTGTTATCGGCGTTATAAAAAGCTGCCGTAAATAATGGCCACAGTAAGAAATGCTCTCGGGAAGCTGAATTTTAAAGCTATAGAAGCACAAAGCAGAAACGGGAGGCATGGAATGCCTCCATTCCTATGCAGTAGAAGACCATGCGATACAAGGGAAAAGAATTTGGTTTCCGTTATTGATTCCATTTTTATATATGTCATCTCATATATATATATAAGTTTCATAAATTTATATGTGCATTTGTCTTTGTTAGCTGTAATACACCCAACAACGTGCGGAGAACAACAACACACAAACTCCCAATCTCGACTAAGGCAAAACTACATTCGATTATTCGTAAACCTCATAGTGAGAAGGATCTCCGACTGCAGTGCCCTCTAGTTGTGTGTAAAAACTACCGAGTTTTATAAAAAAATAATAATAACAATAATAAAACCTTCAGTGCTATTTTCAACAATTTTCTATGGGTTTCTAATACAGCGAACGAAGCCAATCGCATACTTATATTATTCTCTCTCTCCTTGAAATTGTCCCTGTTATTAAGGCAGCTGGAAACGTTTCGGCGATACACAGAATCTATCCACGACGGGGTCAGGGGCCTGCAGTAGGTCCTAAGGTGTCATTTCTAGCTGGAACAGGAACAACCCACTAAGCAAGAACTACCCTTTGGATGACCTACCCTTCAATAATAACATGTGGTTTGCCTAAGTTTGTTGACTCTCTTCCCAAAGGCTGGAGCTTGGGGAAAACACGTGATTCCGGTTATAAATTACTGTCATTTCGGTAGGCTCAGTCTAACTGCGTCTTGGGAGAACGGGAGGTGGGTGAGAATTGCAGTTGGTAGTTCTTCAGCCGTAGGCACTCTGCTGCTCGGAGAACGCGAGCTCCAAAAACACGAACAAACTTTCTTTCTTTCTCTCTTGAAAAACAGATGGAAACAGTATACGGATTTTCTGCATGTAGCCTCGACACAGTTGTTCCTGTGGGTTCTTTTAAACACATAAAGAACGTGATCACAAAAAATAGGTCACGAAGTAGCTTGAAATAGTTTCGGAAATTTAATGTATTTCAACCTTAATTAAATGAACTTTATATTACAAACTTTCGGTTTACATGTATATAAATAATAAAAGTTCAAAGATTTAAAACTTCCAGATCAGGAAAGACGGACTGCCACTTAACCACAATTAATTCGTATTGATAATACTATAATTACTAATACTAATTTACATGATTATCCCATTACTCTTAACTAAATGAATCATTGCATGATACAATTCTTAAGGAGGATGAGCAGATGGTCGGCAATCCATTCTTGACAGCACAGGCGTTGCTCCAGTAAGTACAAGGACAGTTCAATAAACCCCACTGTTCACGTTAGGGTTATTAATTTATAGATACAAGAAAACCTCTTTCTTTCGCTTCTCCTCCGGAGACTTTCTTTTCCCCCCCATTTGCCGAAATCGTTCACCCACAAGGCCTGCAATGTGGGATAATCCTGCAGTAAATCAAACTGTTGCTGGAAGAAAAGTAACACTTGACCACGTCCCGTCGTTAGCAGCGAAAATACTGTATACAAATTTAAATATAGAGGTCCCCTAAAGTATTCGCTTGCAGACCCCCAGAGGGCCTCATTACCAAGAGAACTAAAGATAATATTTAACAATTATTTGGCGGCTCCTCTCACTCGATTTCTCGAATGCTGCGGGAAAAGGGGAGGGGGTGGTGGCGGTGACGTCATTAGCGCGTGCCCAGCGTGCGCGTACATCAAAAGCACGTGAGCTAGCAACGAGATTGAAAACGAGCGAGAGACGATGGGCAGCCATTAAGGTCAAAATTAGCATGTAATACTGAGAAACAGCAGAGATGCTTTGGCGCTCATTTGCATATAGATGCGGCTCCTCATTCTGTCCGCTGCTTGTCTTGTACATACATATTCCATAAGTCATTTTCTTCCTGTTTGCACTCCGGACCATCAGACAAAGACGTCGTGGTAGTTGTTGTCTCTCCACTCGCTTTTACAACCTTGGAAGACCTCCGTAACATAAGGGGTAGTTAATTAATGAATGCCACCATCAACTTGTTGATACGAGAGCCAGGTTTCATTTATCACGAAGCGCCACGTTTTCCCCCCTCAACCTGTGCATTCTATTATGAGTGAGTCGCAAACAAAAATCAACCACTGGTAAAGCTGAGTTTCCTATTATAAAAGTGGCACATAACGCTCATGAATCTACACCATTATCCTTTCAACACGTACAGAAATAGCAGGCTTGTTACAACACTGCTCACGAACAGATAAAGGGAAATTTAAACAGAAAAAAAAGAAAAAGAAAATTAAGAGATCTTTAAAAAATGGTTCCCTCTATATACTGTCAAGGTGTAAAAGATAAAAACTAAAACAATAAATAAACAGTTTCAACTTTTAGTTGGTTAAAATATTCTTCTACTAATATCTACTATTTAATAGTACTATTCTATGTTTTAAATGATAAATCCAAGTTATTCCAAAATCATTTCTTTTAAAATAATATTTAATAAATATACAGAAAATTGTGAATTTAAAATGAGCACGAATGAGAAGGTGGATAGAGATTTGTATAGCGTGTCATCTATCAAAAACAAATATGAGTCAGTGGAATATTTTATAAGACCAGGGATAAGACAGTCATCCACGTCAACTTTCCGATGGGTAATACTATAAATGTAGTAAAAAGGAAGATTTCGCTATGTTATCTGGTTATAATTTTTTTTCTTTTTTTTCCCCGCTTATATTTTTTCATCGGATCTCCCCCCCCCCCCCCCGAGGGAAAAAAATAGAAACGAATGGCCCTCTAATCACCAACGTACAAGTTCACAACTTCGCATCCTCAAGGTTAAACATTTCCAATTCTCGATGGATTCTTCGTCAAGGAGAGATGTTCATATATTTTACGTGGCACTTCTTCTTGGGTATTCTCTCGCCACCTTTCAACAAGGAAAACACACGGATGAATTGTCCTCGTTACCTTGACACTTCAATCAAAAATGTGAGGAGGAGGAGCAAGAAAAGGAACTTCGAAACTCGAAGAATAAATAGCTTCCTCATATGTCCACTTAACATTCTTAATTATCGAGGTGTATCTCACGCTACAATGGTAAAATAAAATAGATGACGTCAGCTGGGAAATATTTTTCGTCTCAATGGATGCGATTTATTGCGTCACAGAGATGTTTCTGCAGAAAGGATGTTCAATTTCGTTACTTTAATCAACTTTGAGATGAGAAATCTACGAAGCAACACTTTGAAGATTGAATTTTTGAAGATCACCCGGAGAAGGTTTTAGAGTATCCATGCCAGCCTGGCTGACCAAGTGGTTAGCGTATCCGCTCTCCAGCCAAAAGGCTGCGGGTTCGAATCCCGCCGTGGGCATAGATGTTTGGGATTATCTGTGGAAATACAAGTGGTCGGTGGTAGATGGCGTTTGTGTAGTTGCGGTCAGTTGGTGGATTGAGCACTGGAGGTGTCTAATAATAATTTCTAAAATATCGTATTATAACTCCACTTCATTCTAGTTTGATTGCTGCTGTTTGTCACTCATCTTTGCTGATTTAAGCGACACAATCTTAAATGCAAAATGCATTCACGCCAGGTTTTTCTGTGTTGTTGGAGGTTTTTCCCTTTCAGTCATTTCCGACAGTAGGTGACTTCGTAGGCATTGCCCACAAAGTGTTTCTGGTGAGATTTTTACAGGATAGTTCACCCCCCCCCTTCCCTACACACACACACACACACACACACACACACACACATAATTTTATCTGGGCTAGGGACTGGATATGACGGACGTATTCATGACTGTAATCCACGTGTGTTCACGGGGCCGGTTTTTCTGTTCTGGGGGACGAAAAACCACGTGGAAGAGGAAAAAAAAAAAAAAAAAACCTAACTCGGTATGAAACCGGCTAACTCACCTTTAGTCGAAAGAGATCAGATAAAGGTTCATTACGTCACTGACAGGAATCGAACGCAGGTCTTTCCGACCAAAGGGTTTCGTCTATACTGACTGAGCTCCGGAGGCTTCAGGATTGAGTACGTTTGTAAAATTTAGAAAAACACATTTCGACTGTAGAATGATTTGCACGTGCTTTACCGTACACGGGATTCCGTGCGAAAAAAAAAAAAAAAAAAAAAAAAAAAAAGGCACAACGTAACCTGTCGCATCGGCAGGTGGTGGAGGGAACCAAAAGTGTTTTGGCACAGCAAGACACTGAAAGTAGCAGGAGTTCTTGTGTAGCAAGCTGGTGATGGAATACATGAAAATTAATAGAACCGTTACATGCTTGAAAGAACGTAAACAGCTTTGTCATCACCAATGGCTGAATACGTCTTTGTTCAAAAAAATATTAGAAAGGGAAAAAGGTGTTGTGTGCACTTCATACTAGGGCCGTTATGTAAATATCTGCAAAATCGTATGCAAGGACGTACGATTTCATTTCTAAGTACGCCACGGAATCAATGGAAATAACACAAACAACTGGCAGGCATTGATCTTCTTTCGCAATGACTGAGAACAACAATTGGCTGTCAAATCGACAAGCAGTGACAAAATTTTATTTTGAGAAATACCCAAACATACGTGAGCTCCAAAATTCTTATGCTACTTCAGTTAAATTAGAACATTTCGTACGGTTTTTTTAAATCCACTTTAATCAACCTTTGAGATTTATCTGTAGTTTCCTTTTTTCGAACACGCGCATATGAGCATACCTACACGCACACACACAGAAAGAGAAAAGAAATCAAAAGACAAGCACAATCTAATTTGTAAGTTCAGGATAGAAAACGACAAGCGGTAGGAGATCTGTAGTAATTCGTTTAAAGCGGAACCAATTTTCAGTAACTGTATTAATACAAGTATTCTTTGTAGTAGTGTCACTCAGTCTTAAGTTAGCAGGCGATGTTCCTTGCCTTTTCCTTCAAGTATCTATCTGCCGTCAAATAAAAAAAAAAAAAGAGGGAAAAAAATCGGAAAACAACAACATAACAAAAAGACATTTAGACTAGAATTAGGGGGACAACAAGATGCACTAGCGGCACCGATCGACAGCATAAAGTTTTCCAAGGAAGCAAAAAACTGCTCCGTCTGTATACATGCAGTTGTTTGTGAGCTGGGCGTCGTTCTCTGTTCGACGACGACTTGCATTAAGTGATTAGTCTCGCTTCGGGAACTGGAAGGGGGATGACACAGGGGAATGAAAAGAACAGAGACCTGTCACACTTGACATCCACGGTTGAAGCTACCAATGCTGGGGAAGTATTTGTTTGATGGCGAGGAAAAGCAGGCTGTTTGTGTATTAGTGGCCGTCAATAATGAGATGAAACCAGGCCTTGCTGTGTGTGTGTTATGCTTAAGAAACGACGTAAGGAATATGTGTTTGCTTTGTTTGTCAACTGTCTGGTGTACTGTAGGATTTTGTGTAGTACTTGCGCAGTGGAGCCGGAGTGCATTTCGCTTTTTTTTTTTTTTTCCCCTCCCTCTAATACCAGCGCCATAACGAAAGCATCCATGATTTGACTTCGAGCATCCTCCTACTCTTCCCCACTTGTGTGCCCGACTTACATAATCATATGAATCATATGTACAAATTGTGTATCTTATTGTGATTACTCGGTAAATATACTGCAGTCATTTTACATAGAATGCATAAAGACATGCAACCCGCAAAGCAGAAATATGAAAAAACAACAAAAAAAAAAACCTGAACTTTCATCCAATAATATTTGGCGACTAAAACAGCGCAATGGCTGTTTGGGAAAGCATATTAAGAAATTCGCTACAAAGAGAAGCGAAATTCAACATATACAACAAAGATCAAAACTCCAACTGGCGACAAGTGGAGTAGCTTATCATTAAGTGTTGGAGGTTCATTTCTTGACGGGGAAAAATTATTATTTTTTTTTTTTAAGAGTGAAATCCAGTTTAAGTGAGAAAGGACGTGCTTCAAACAGTGTTAGAAGATGAGCTGCAACTGCTTCCAATAAATAGTAATAAATTAATAAATAATTGTAAATATATGCAGTAGGGAAGTAAAATAGATTGAATTTAGTTATGTAACAATTTGATAATTAATATCAATCCCTACTTGTAAATGTAGGTTTGAAACCATGACTATTTAAATGAGAGAGTGCTTTAGCTCGCTTTTATAACCAAAGCTAGCGTATTCACTGATCATTGAGAATGGTATGAGAAATGAATAAAACTAAGATGGAAGGGATACAAAATCCTTCTGGTCTGCACGAGAAGGCCTAAGTTGCCTTTATTGAAGCTTCCAGTTGGTATCACTATGAAAGTTAGTCACTCTTGGAAGAAGGTAACGATGTCTTAGCATCATTTTTATTTTTTGAAATTATTCCTAAGAATGAGGGGAGAATATTCCGTCTTGTATCATGATATTTCTTCATTTATATACTTATACTCCTAAATCACTCGAAGTATTTCTTTTTTTTTTAAAGTATTTTAGCCAAATTAATATGAACGCGACCGCAAAGTCTACTGAAACTTTCAAGCACAGATTTTAATCCCCGTCCTTTACTAGTAAATTATCTATAAAACGTTTCAAAATTCTAAAAGTGTGTCTCTCCCTCACACTCACACACGTTCTTACTTTTTTTTTTTTTTGAATTTTCTTGTTTGATAGTATAACAAAAGTTCTCAATGAACAAACTGTAAACTAAAACAAGAAGTCGACAAGCATAAAATAAACAAACATCGAAATCGAATCACAGAGAAATAACAACAAAAAGTGTTTCAGGGAAAAAAGTTTTGAGTAGAACAGCAAAACTGTCTCACTTGACTTTCCAAGAATAAATACCACATATGTTGTATGTATGTATGTGTGTTCGAGGGGGGAATGCATTTATCGCCTCCATGCTCATGCAAGCAAATGGATGAACATATAATCACTGGGATGAAACAAAAATGAATAATAAAACAGAAAAAGAGAATGAGAGAGTACTAATGTACCATCTCACAACGCCTCCTCGGGATTGTGTTTGTACAAGCTACAAGAAGGTACACACAGGAGGGTAAACAACTTACTTCACTCGCCTGGACTTTTCTGTTTATCTACTGTTTCTCACGAAGACCCTTTCCTCACTAAGGTCAACTTCCCTTCCAGTCCCACTCGTGGAGTAATGTTGGGTTTTGTCTGACCAGAGTTGCAACTTGATTGTTTATGAAGGGATTTTTCCCTGTCTGTTATCGTGGGGTCGGAAAGAATGCTAACATTCTCAACATTAGAATCTATTTATTCCTGTATTCTCCAAATGCAGAATGGCGAGCGACAGACTATTGTTTACTTACAGAATTATGTATGGCCTTTATGCCAAAGGTCTAAAGAACGGACCGGAACAACAGCTCAACGAATATGAAGGGTTAAATAAGAGATCTGCGTAAATGTCTACTAATATATCCACCTTATTTAGTATTTATTTCTCGCTAAGGAAACTCTACTTTTTTGATTATGGAATTTATTGACATATACAAGGGATGTTATGGTTGGTTGTCACTTGCCAGGGCGTCCAAGTAAGGAACTTGGACACTGAAACCTCATAGAAGTTGTAAGACGAAAGGAAAATATCTGCCGACCACGGGTAGTGTTATGGAAATGGTTTAGGCATCTCAGTAACGATAATCTGAATGACGTCAACAGTCCTTCCATGACGGTGATTGCATATTAATCGAAAATATTTTTTTTTTTTTACTTATACAGCTTGTATCGCAAATGGAATATGCAAAAAGTCACTTTTCGCGGTTTCTCAAATAATGCAAATCTTGTGAAAGCTAACGGATCTTTTCGTAAGAATTATTTCTCTAAAGAATCGAAAGACAAACTTGCACGTCCAGACAACTGTAGACAGTCTTTTTTTTTTTTTTTTTTTTCACCGAAACCTGTATCTCCAGTGGCGTCCAACTAAATTTTGTTCTCTTGAAAATAAACGCGTCGGAATGTAAGTTTTGTGTGTACTACGTTAGCAAGCAAGGAGACAGAGAGAGATGGGAAACAATGAGCGAACCACTTCTGAAGCTTATGAATGCATGGCGTACTTTTCTTCCGCACGAGCGCTTTCGCGCTACGACAGACCTACAGGACTGCTGCTCGCGGTACACAGAAAAAGTGGCAAAAAGGCACTCAGGCTGAAGCAAGAAACCTGTATTGTTGAGTCAGTTTTGAAAGCTTCGTTACGCAATAACGTACCGCGAGCGAATTTTCACGAGTGAATCATCCGCCAACCTGGGAGGCAGCGTGAAATGTGTAACAAAGCCCTAGTAACGAACTCGTCCGTTTCTTTGTTGGTTCACATGTAGAATGGGTCTACTTCTTCCCAGCACTCAGAACTCACGTTTTTAGCCTAATGAATAACAACTCAGATAAGCTGCTTATTAACAATTTATGGCATGAAAAAAAGATTATGTTCCTAAAATTAAAAATGAACAGATGCACACACACACTTCGATGTCGGCTAAAAATCCAAGCACAGAAGCGCGATATTGATCTCCGGTACTGCATGCTCCATTCTCAAAACATGCTTTGCATCTAAATCACTCACACGCGAAGATCGGACTTTCTTCTAAGACAATAGAGGGGGGGGGTAAGGGGAGGAAAGGAAGTAGCAAATAAGCGGAACTGCCTACAAAGATAATTCTTAGGGAATACAGTTAATAATAATAACAAAACAAAAAAGACATGCCCCCCCCCAATTCCAATATGCATTTTGATGTTACCAAAACTAGTATGTGAGGGAGTGAATGAATGCAAAAAATATAACATACGTAAATAACATATCGATATGAGTTTTATCTTAAAGTATTAGTTTTTATTTCAACCCCTTTGGTTCTGTCAGTCTTCATTTATCCACATTCGTCTCCGTATTTCACCAATGCAGACCGGATCTAGAAACAATGACCTAACGTATTCCCATGCTGCGCACAAGAATAAATGACTAACAGTTCCATTGAAACACGCCAGCGTGAAACAAATGCTATATCTACAACAGCGCGCACAATACTCGCTTCTTGCTTACAATATGCACCGATTAGCTGTTCACATACAGCTAAATTTTTATCACGTTTACATGAAAAATAAGTACGTAAAAACACACACATAACTAATCCTTATTTATTTTTTTCGATGGAATGGCAGTAGAATTATGAAGTATACATAAGTATGAACTCGCGGTATCGGAACATAACGCTAACGAAACCGTGCTACGTCTAATACGTCAGACACTTTGCATTGCTTCGCTGCCACCTCCACATTGTTGTGTCTATTTTCTAGTGGGATTAGGAATTCCATTATGCGCTATTTAAATTATTTGTGGCGTTTTGGCATAGACTAAAGAAGCATTGTGGTTAGGTGGCAAAATGTCACGTGAAGAGCTAATTTATCACGTGCAAGACAAAGACACTAAACTAGCTATGGGAATTCTCTGCGTTCCTACCCATCTCGATCTCCGTCTATTGTCAGTAAACAGGCTTATGTTGCGATGTACTAACACACACCCCACAAATATTATATGAAGAAGGCACTGACCCCTTCTTATAAATCGTTTCAATTAAAAGGGAAAAAAAACGTGGTTAAGCGCATCATTAATAAAAAAATTAAAAAAATGTAAAAATGAAGAAAGCTGCTAACAACTTTTCTATTGGGTGAGCATAATGAAAACAGATGGCCGAACCTTTCTGACCACCAACTTCCAGTAATCATTTCGGAACAAGAATAATTTGTAGCATCGATCATAATAAAAAAAGGAGATGACAAAGGAATAAAAATAAATAAACGTGTAGTTCTGAACATGGAAAAACTAAGTAGAATAATTTTCTAACAGCTAGTAACATGAAGCTGGAAATACTTATTAAACGAATCCAAACAACTAACTCTTACAAGAAACTTCAGCGGTATCGTTTTTAAAAGAAATTCTATAAGATATTTTTGCTATCACAGAATTATAACACATAATCCAATATTTGTGCTCCTGAGGAAAATTTGAACTGCAAATAGGCAAAAAAATATTTAATAAGTAGGTGTGTGTATATATATAATACACATACACACATTTTTTTGAATTCGAATATGTTTGTGCTGCAAGAGTAATAATAGACAACTAATAAACAAGTTTAATTGGATAAAATCTATTTATACAAAACGTTAAGTTATTCTTTTATTGGGAAAATGTTAAAGTAGTTTTATTTATTTTTGTCACGAATTTCTAATGATTTTTGATTGAAGTGAAATCCTTTCGATGTTCCATTCAGGTTGAGAACGTTTAACGTTCAGGAGATGCAATAAGAACCAAGAGAGAGAGAGAGAGAGAGAGAGAGAGAGAGATCAAAGTATACTCTGCTAAGAAAGATATTGATCAGTTCGACCGTCACCTTATATTTCCTTTTATTCGTTGCTACGAAGTGGATAAATATCGAATAGCTGTTTCGAACTATCCTCCGCCCTCTTCTATTTTCTTTTCTGCATTCTTTTTTTTTTAATCTCTATCTCTATTTTTTTTTTATCTTCTCTCTTTCTCTCACTCTCTTTTGGAAAGCATGCCGTGTACAGCGGAGAAGTCAATCTCGAGAATGACGTTAAAGTTCCAGCCAATCCCCGCGGAACCATCAGAGACAGAGCGTCATCAAGGGATGGGCCTGAGGCCTAGGGTAACTAGGCCTAACTGGCTGATGGAAGCGGCCCGGCACACCCTTGTACAATCTCAACTCTAATTACACTTGTGGCCCGAACACTCCTGCAGGCAGCCGGGGAGGGCCAAACGACGCCCTGGGGAATTCTAGAGGTAAATGGGACAGGAGCGTAGCCTTGTTTAGCCCCTGCCGTTATTTGGGGTGGATGAAGTAGCAGCGGCAGCCGCGTCTATCTCTGGTTTGTGGCATTTTATTTAAAAGCTAGTTTTCAACGAAGTGACTTTTCTAACTGCAAAACTCTGTAGTCGAGAGTTTTAATTAGATGCTTAACTATCTTACAGTTTAATTTGAAACTTGTCACGATTTTGTGAACAAACGAATTCGAATGAACACGCGTTATCGAATGGTGTGGCTGCAGCACGACTCGTGCATGTAAACAAGAACGCGATGGGACTGAAGTGGCATAAACACTCGAGATGTAATGCCATCTGTTATTGTTAGAAATGAAAGTCTGTTTGCGCGGCAGATAGCAAGGAAAATTTTCAACCGTAACGGATGACTTTTTTCAAGTGTCATTAGCCTTAACTTTATCGTAACAGACGCAAAGCGTACCACGAATCATCTAACAATACTTGGGAAGAGAGCGCTGACAACCGTGCTGGATAATATGGGTTTTGCTGCAATGATGGTGGGGTCGTGCAGTTCGAGACGTTGCAGATAGAAGGGAGAAATGATTTCTATTCGGAATGTTGAAGGTAAAGTCTTCGAAGGTGACGGTGAATATAGCAAAGGTTGCGTCTGATATAATCCTTTCAAGTGGCATTTTTTGCCGTGTCGAGGTGTGTGTGGCTTGTACACAGGATAAAGAATAATGGATTTATAACGACTGAACATTAATCAATATATTATTCGCTCGAGACTGGATATGAAACTATAGTTTATGCCTACGATCGTGAAACAGAAACCGCCCAAAATCAAGAAACGCATTTAGCGTTTACATTTTAAGATATCACAATGCGATAACACTTAAAAAATAAAACAAGTGGGCTCAAAACGCGTACTCTACTCGCTGATTGCTCTGTCTCTCTCGGTATGTGTGTGTGTGTGTGCACGCGTTCATGTCAGATTGGATTCTAAATGGTATCAACATTTCATTATGGAATAGATAACAAGGTTACAACGAAACCCGCATTTTAATTGAATTATCCTCCTAATATCAGGTTTTGCCAAGCATTAGCGGACAAATTCTTATGATTTATTAGGCAATCTAGAACACGATAAAGATAAATTCTCTGTGGATATATAAACACTTTAGTATGTCAACCGAAACCTGTTCTTAGCAGGAATTAAGCATTCCATTATGAGAAAACAAATCTCTCTCTCTCTCTCTCTCTCTCTCTCTCTCTCTATATATATATATATATATATATATATATATATATATATATATATATATATATCCCCTTCCAAAATGTGACTGTGAGTTTCGATTGTGTTTTACATCGCAATGAAAAATTATTCCATTTCAGGACAAAATGTCCTCCTCATTCATGCCATAATAACAAGACCTAATAGGGTATTTAGGCATGCATGTGTCTATATACAAAATAAACAAAAACGCTTCATATAAATGCTTACTGCTGCGTGGAGAAAATTAGTCAGTGACTCTATTCAAGATGTGATCGTCTTCCGACATTTGCTAAGAATTACTATGGAGGAAGTGAGAAATACTTGAGGGATTCCTCTTTCCAGATCTGTAATCAAAGCTGTTTCAACTAGATGTGACGTCATGGATACTAATTTTATAGTTTTCACGGGGTGTATCAAAGTAATTTGTTTTATTTCTCTAAGTAATGATAAGCAATTTATCGTTCATTAACAATCTATAATTTAATATTTCAAATACTTTACAGTAATAATTTATTGAAATTCTAAAAACTAGCATATATATACCGGCATGGTTGACGAGTGGAACTATGAATTTCATGGGCGTGATCCCACCATCTCAGACTGGAGGACGATATAGCTTAAACACGTATGTTCTCTAGAGTCAAGTTCACGAATTATCTAACCTTTACCCTCTCTACTGATGTGCTATAGCTTTCCGATGTTTTGTGGGTCTGACATAAAATATACATACAATTTCATATCGTGATATTATGATTATATTATGACAATGAGGAAGCCTCAAGTTTTAGTTATGAGCACCGAAAAATGTTTGTATATATATGTGTGCGCGCGCGCGTTTGGGACGACTAATGGACTGGTAATGTCCAAGGTATAGCATCTCACATATAATATTCCCGTTTATGGAAATATGCCATAAAAGGAAGGAATGCAATGATATCTGTAGGTAGTAGATGACTTTCGTCGTCCACTAAAGCATCTTGCTTGTTGCCTCGTTTGATCTCTAAACGCAGGTCCTCCGGTTTCAATCAGTCTTCTTTGTTTATTGCAGTGCTATGATAACTTACAGTGGTATGCCAAACACACCATACGGACAAAAACCACTCCCACTCGAGGAGCAGCACTTAAAGACATTGGGCAAGCTGGCCATTAGATAGCGCATGGGGACAGAATCCGAAGAGTATTCTTAATCAGCTAGCGAATAATTCTGCTGTCACTCTACGACATCATGGCAATGCCAGGTATTGTCGAGGCCATACAATGGCCAAGGGATTGAATACTTTCTGTGCGGTAGATATGTTTTTTTTTTTTTTTTTTTTTTTAAACCCTCGCGATTCATTTTCTCCCTCCAACAAGTGTCCCACGATAGTCTGAGCAAACAAATCGCAACAGCTGCTTAATAAATAAATAAATAAAAATCAGTTTCAAATGGTCAATCTCGAAACTTGCCTCTTGCTCAAATGGCAGTCCTTCCTTTTAGATTCATTGGATGCAACTTTTGCCATACATGTGCGTCCATCTCTCTCTCTCGTATCTACATAATACAAAAGATGTAACATCCTCCCATCACCAAGGTCAGACGGATCTCCTGGCATCGATCTTCTCCTCGGACACTTGCATAGATGACAAGGCATCTCGTATCCCACTCCATGCTCCTCTGGTTTTCTGATCTTGATGATGTCCAATGTTAATTCTCTCTAGAATCAATACCTATCCAACATCGTCTTCACAATCTATCGTACTTATTCGGCATTTATTATAGGCATGGAAACCACACAATGTTCATGCTAAACAATCCGATATGATTGCATATAATCTAAAAAAAAAATTTTTTTGGGGGGGGGGGTTATATCTAGTCATACCGAATATTTATTTAACATGAAAAACAACCCCTAAAGCTTGTTGTTTTAAGACTATACTTATCCCTTTTGGTCCATCATATGCCTTAACTTTCTCTCGAAAATTATCGAGAAGACAATCAATAGCCGTTGCTTCACTACCTGAAGATACACCAATCAATCAGCGACCATCCATATGGATTCCGCCAATCTCGATCCATAGCAGATCTCCTAGCTAACGTCATCCACCTCTGGACACACGCCATGGAAAGAGGTGGAGAAATTAGTGTTGTCAATGGACATCTTCAGGACACTTCGGATCAATCTTCGATGTCTACTCTTACAGGTGCCATCTTATGATCTGCTTTCTATCCTTTCAAGTGGGATCAACAGTTATATTCTTCTTCTCTTCCAGTTGTCTCACTTATGCTACGGCTGTGATAGTATTCGGATATCCAGACGAGTTCAAATTTCTCTTCTTGGACTGTCTTTTACATCTCTATCCTTTCCTAGTTCAAACACGTAACATCCCTGGTCCTCTCAGCTTCCAAAAAAAAATTAGTGTCCTTTTCCTTTAAGACTTAACCCCAAATCGTCCTACTTTAGTTTTTTTTTCTTCCATATCTGGAGTGGAGCACCACAATCTTTTCAAAAATACTTGCTATTTTCCAGATGACAGAAATCCGGCTAACTGATTTGTTAACCGGATTGATGTCATCTAGATGACGTCAGCGAGTGATTTCGTTCATATCAAACCATATAATATCATTAAGTTATTAATAGACTGAAATATAGCAGTAATAAAATGATGCTATATGCAGTATTTAGCATAGTATTAAGAATATTCATTGGATAATCGTTATCAAGGATTAAAAAAAAGAAAAAAGAACTAAACAAGAATTTCAGATGATTTAGAATATTAAAGATTAATTAAATGGATTATTATGTTCTTTCTAATATTTCACTTTGATTTTCGTATCATCGCAATGATGTTCATGTACACAAATGAACATACTCGAATGTTCTGCCGTAGTTTTGTAGGAATACATTCTGCTGCTCTGTTGCTGTAGAACGACGAAATTAAATTAAGTGATGCATTAAAATTTCAATAATGTAATTTACGATACGTTAAAAAAATCTGTAACGATACACATAACACATCTCAGAACTTTACATGGGTATTTTTAACAATTAATGAAACAACAAAAAAAATCCCTATAACTTGAACTATGGTGATCAAACCGAGATCAACTAAACCAAGAACGAATAAAGCTTTGTCCGTCAAGTGATTAAACTAAAATGTTTCTTGTAAATGCAAACTTCTATAGGAACTTTAATGGGTTGTTTTTGTCCATAGGGCCATGTAGAGAAAACTAAAATCAGTTACTCTACTAAAGATTTCATCATCTCCCAACTTTACATGCTACTAGGAGTGTCGGAACTATGGTGGAGAGCATCAGCCAAATTGAACCGTCGCAGACCCTAATCGATACTACCAGATGTCGGAGCATTGACGGTTTAGGAAACGGTTATCTATTAAAGAACATCAGCTGGTCTGATGGAGTTTTCTCATCTCCCTCCCCATATCGTCCCCCAGTTGCTGTCCCTGACTGAGAGACAGACTACTGTGCTTTTTACTGATTGTTTCACTATAACACAATCCTATTAACTGGAACTCGACAAACAAGATACACACAAAGTTGCTTCTACTTTTTTTCTCTTTAAATTTTACTTCTTTTTCTTATTGCGATAAACGACGTGACCCGGATGCTGCCTCATCTCGAAGTTATCAGTTCTGGCAACAGAGCACAACTGTATTCTGATACCTCTTCTTAAGGTGATGAGAACGACCAAAAAGAAAACAAAAGGCGAGTCCTCTACTGTATCGCACGCTTATAACCGCTTTAATTGTTGCAAAAGGGATTAAAATTCATTCATAGCAGGATGAGAAGGAGAAAATATTGTAGACGATAATACAGAAGATTTTCTACTAAAACATTAAAGATGCTTGTTCTTTCAGAATTTAAGGAGTGCCTTAAATTCTGCTGAGAATTACAGGAAACTTCTTTTTCATTAAGGCATTTCCATCAAGTCGCAGGTTACTATGGACAGTGGTCGTTTTTTCGCAAACTGCGACAAAGCAATATGAATTATGGAGAAATATTAATATGATAAGCGAAAAACAACTATATTTCTTTACCAAAATTAAACGAAGAAGCAAATACAGTTTAATCCTTAAACCAACCATTTTTTCGGTTAGGCGTTAACTAGCTCGATTTGTTTTTCGCATAAAAGATATACACTCGTAAGTCTTTTAAAAGAATGCACACATTCCATTATTCTAATATATCACGATTTTATAATTTGTCAGAAATTTAATTAATTTACATAAATTTAACTAAGATCCGTGTTAAAAATTCCACAAAAAATATAAAGCACGAAGGTCATACATTGGAAACTATAAAAACAGCAATGAAAAAAAAAAAAAAAAAAAAAACGCCTGCGAGTTTCCCATCCCTTGACCTAGAGTGTCATTAATGACTCAGCTATCTCAAGCGTGTTCCCATTTTCTATTTCAAACTCTTTCAACATCGCAACATCTTCCTACATCTTGAATGTCGTAAAAACCAGGCAAAGGTAATTCACTACACATCGCATAATTTATTAATACTTGGATGATGTACTGAGATTCTGCTTTTGCAATATTAACTAGATTATTGATCACTAAATATTATGCGGAAACAAGCTGATTTTTTCGCTATAGTTTTATTTAAAATATACAGTTATATGTATGCTTTTTCAATTGTTGGTGATTAAAATATTCTTTATTATATAAACTAAAGCAGTTTAATTGTTATATTTGAGATCTCAAACTGCGTCACTCTTTACACTTAAACAATAATAATAAATGCAAAAGTAGTATCTTCTATAAATCCTATACCACGAGTTTATATGGTTATAAGAAAAACCATCACAAATGATCATATGTTTGCGCCTCCTGCGAAATAAATTGTCCTAAATATCCTCAATGATATACCTCCACTTCATCCAACTACTCTCCCGCCTCTCACAAGACACATCAACGTTAAAACAATCCCCTCTACACGCACACACACACACACCGTCATCAGTGTGCCGGTCGGTAGCAGATCCACAATTTTAAAGAGATTGTTACTACCACGAAGTGGAGTTACTTTCAAAAGACGTTTCTCGGCAAAGACAGCAATTTCACAACAACAACAGCTTAGAATGCAAAAGAAAATTTAGATCGTTCTAACATCATGGAAACAATTTCAACAAACTGTGCTGCTATTTCTCATCGTCTCAAAAGGCGGCTTTTAACCGAGTTCATTTTAAAATACCTCCGCACAATAGGCATAGAAGAAAGCAGCAACAGTAGACGAGTTAACTTTAAATACAGTATTTAGATATTTGTTGACAGAGATCGGCTGAAATGCTCTGCAATATACGAAAAACGGTACTAAATTCATCTGTTGGCGAAAGCATATGAATATAGAATGCAAATATATATATTTTTTTCTTGTGTATGACGGGCTCGCAACTACAAAACTTACTGACGGATTTTCGATAAGTGCAAATTGGAATTCATACCCAAGCCGTATGGCAAAATGGATGACAAAAGAAGTACAAGAGATGTTCCGAATTAAAGAATCCGTAATGTTCGTTGCAGTGCGAGAAAAGGCAGTTAATCTACATTTTGACTTTGTGAAAGCCTCAAATCTGTTCGTTTCTTGCAGCGCACCATTGGGATAAAAATGAAAGTGAAATATATCGTCGCAGCAAAATCTTCGAAGAAATTATTTTAGAGTTTCACTCCGATATTTCTACTTCAGTGAACCCTGAAAAATGTGTGCATATTTTCTGAGCAGTGACGTTGAAAAAAGCCAAAGGTAAATCGCTGTCAAGACCCTGTTTCCACTCTAACAAAGCAAAAGACACTTAGTGACGCACTGTATCACATGTTTTAGCAGCACACGGTGGCGGTTCAGCTGCTTCCTCCATCACGATCGTATCTCAGTTCTCATTTTTCAGCTTCACTGTCAACATTTCCTTCCGTCTTTCTTCAAAATGTTCAGTATCAACGTGTTTATAGGCTTTCCCAGGTTTAAAAAAACGTCGACAGTTTTCTTACAGCATGTTGTACTGTCAAGTGATTATGTACACGTTTAAAAGTGCAGTCTTATAATTCGTATTTTACTACAGAATTATTGGCTTTTTTTGGGGGGGGGGGCAATATGTTCTTGTGCTTGGCTAAACTCATATACCTATAAAGGTCACAGGACATGCACGCAATATAGAATCCATCATTTTTAGCCAACAAATCTCCACTTTCTTTCAGAAATTGGAGATTTGTTGGTTAAAAATGATTGCCCACAAAGTATTCCTGGTGAGATTTTTTTTACAGGGTAGTTCACCATTCCTTTCCCCAACCCCCCAATTTTATCCGGGCTCGGGACCGGCACATGGCTGGGACGTATTCGTGACTGTAGATCCCTGTGTGTTCACGGGGTCGGTATGTCTGTTCTAGGGGACAAAAAAACCAGTGCTTCCCGGTGAAAAAACCCGCTACCTCCGTAGGAGACCAGCTAACTCACCTCTAGTCTAAAGAGACCAGATAAAGGATCTTCACGTCACTGCCGAGGATCGAACCTAGGTCTTTCCGACCAAAGGGCTTCGTCCATACTGACTGAGCTACGGAGGCTCTAGCGCTAAGTTAAACTTCATAAAAACTAAACAGTAGAGTAGTACATGACGATTAAATGTAATCTGTGTTGGGAAAAAAAAGTAATTTTTTTTAAATGTATTCATTACTTTAATATATAGAGCAGGTGAAGGAATTATATGGTTTCATAGAGAGAACACACAAGTGATAGACAATACACTAGCTTCGTGGTCTTAACTGTCTTGTCGTAATCCTAAACTCGGGATTTAATTTTGGGTCTTCTGTAATTTCTTTTCGAAACTGAAAGCTATTTTAAAAATCTAGTAAATGTATTGTTTTAATTGTTAAGTTGGGGGATAGCCCACACCAGTCTTATTTTATTGATTTTAGTACGAGTGAGAAAGTAAAATCGTCAAGATAAAGATCAATCAAAATGTTAGTGTTCCATATCTAGCGATAATACGCCGTTTTAATTTTCATGTGTTTAAATGGTTTACTTTCCTTCTACTGTAGATGTAATAAAAATAAACGCTAGCAATATAAATTAATACACTAAATAGATTGAGGTTAACAAATGAAAAGGCTTGTTGTCAACTGCAAAAAGGCATTCCAATATCTTTTTAATTAGAAACTAAACACCGCGCGCAAAGACGAATCGATAGAGGAATGAATGGCACTTTCCTCGCCATATCTCATGTTAATCCTGTGGGTTAAGTAATTACTTTTAGCATGTGAAAGCTCCTTAAAGGAGCTGAAGAAAAAAAATCTATTATACATTTAATTCCAATAATTGTAATGCACGACGCAGTCCAAGAATTCTCATATTTGCACACCACCAGGTGCTGTTTCTGGAAAAGACAAACTAGATGAAAGAATAAATTTAATTTAGATGATCAAAGGGCAATTATAAAACGTGGATCTAATTTTCTTCAGAAAAGCACCTCGATGAAGATTTTAGTACGTGCATTTCGGGTTGAGAACGAGAGGGGTGTTAATCACTCGCATATCAGTAATTAGTTCACGTACAGGTGGGAAACAAAATGTAATCTTTGCATGGAAATAAAATTGACGTAGTGAAATAAAATATTTGAAGTTTAGTGAATTACAAGAAAAAAAAATAGTTAATTTTAACTAGTTTTTTAACTAGATTACAATTATAACTAGTCGCAGTAAAGAATTTCTAAATTATAAGCGAGCAGGGCACCTTTTTTTTCTTTTTCCATATTTTGTTTCACCGGACGCAATAAACTGCATGCTGTCGTTGCCATGGAAATCAATTGGATCATAAATTGATTTATGGGAAAACGGTATTAATGCTGAATATATAAAGGACCGTCATTCTGTTGACGAGTACCAATGATGATCAAATAGATCCATGTCCAGTTGCCATCCATACTTCATAAAAATAATAATATTTCTGAACTGTTGTCGATTCTGCCATCCCATATAATGCTGCCGCTGCATCTTGTTTCTAGCTTAAAATAACCTAAGTCTATTTTCAAACCTGGTATATAAAATATACAAGTTAAATTAGAAAACAGTCCGAGCAAATAGAGATTCCCATGTGTTCGGTGAATAAACAATTTCCTTCGTCAAAGCGTCTCGATGACAGGAAAAAAATCTGATACTTTACGAAACTGCGGAGCACACTCCAACGTCCACCTAGCACTTCCGCCTCTGTGCTGATCGCGGAGGTCAAAGACGTACATCACAACCCGACAGCGGACGAAGAAACGAACAAGACCATTACGGTAAAACATAGTCCCGTTAATGCGACGTCCAAGCCCGCCGCTATTCATCGCTATACAGCAGAGAGAGGTCAGTGCAGGGCCTGATTTCCTCTTGACAAAAGACGAAAACCCATTCTGGCCGGCTCCGTCTTTTGTACCGCCAATCTGTGGCGGCTATCTCCTCTTTTGTTGTCTTACTCTCTGAACTCCGCCACGGCAGCGGTCAGTGACAGACACAGTGAGATATGTACGGCATGAAGGAGGGAGAAGGGATGGGGAATAGAGGGGGGGGGAACACGCACAGTGCAGGGAATGAGAGAGAGAGAGGAGAGAAGAATGAGATCGAAAATATATTTTTTCGCCTAGGGAAACAATCCTTGACTGATTATTCCCGGCCAAGTGTTTTGACCAAAGTTCAAAGGCTGAAATTGGAAGTTTTATTCGTGGACACTCTTTAACAACACGTGCATGGTTTTCTAAGAGCAAAGAAGTTTAAAATATAAAACCATTCGTACGATTTAATTCCACTCCATTAGCAAAATAATGCAATGATTTTGTGCGTATCCCTCAAAGTTTATATAAACAAAATTACTGAGCTCAAAAACACAGATATAATCTAGCTCTAAAAGAGAATTTTTTCTTTTAAAGAAAAACGCATTTTTCAATAAACGTGCCCTTAAACTCGCATTTAAAAATGTTACACATTCGCATTTAGGGCGCCTCTCCCAGAATATGCTTCTTGAAGGAAAACAAGAAAACTTCCCGTTCATTGGCTGGAGCCAACGTATTATGTTATTGCGTGTGTGTGTGTGTGTGTGTGTGATTATTAAAATTTGGTTTTTCAGTGGTAAAGCTAAGAAAGAGGCGATTTGAGTCGACTTCTTTCCAACCAAAAGCAACGTCGCTACCTCAGAAGTTCAGGAAAAAAATTTTGAAGCCTCATTTGTCCTTAAAATTACCAGAAATCGAATATAAAGAGCGAAACTATTGACGAAATATTTCCATCGGCAAAGGCGGCGAAAAAGACGCAATCAGTTATTTTGTCGATTTGAATAAGTGGGCGACTGATAATAAGCATTTCAGCGGTACAATATAAAAGATTCATATTCCTACTAAATCCTAAAAATATAATTTTCCTACCTAATAAATAATAAAAGTACCATCTTCCCACTCAGTAGTTTTCGCTGCATTTTTCTTTTTGCCGCTTATTTTCATTGACATTATACAGAAAAGCCAGCGAACAAGGAAAGGGAAGTGGGTTCGTTCAAATATTAATGACTGAGGCGTGAAACGGGAAAACATTTCAAAGGATATTGGTAGTAACGCTAAAAAAATTAAATTGCGGATATTGGCAGTTACCTTCACGATTAAATAGATTACATTTACGCTGTAAAATAATGCCCACATTCTTCTGATAGTAGACGTGCATTAAATGATAAATGTTTTACGTTTTCTGATTGGCTAAAGTTAACGCAAAAGGCGAATAAAGGACAGGATAGTAGATCGAAATGAGCAGACAGTACGCCTACAGCAAAATATCAGTTATTACAAAAATCAATGACGTCACAAGAATCACGTGAAATCATTCTTGTAGTAATTATGAATGGTAGATTACAGCAAGTAAAGAATTAACAGTTAACAATGAAGCGCGGTGATTATTAAAACACAGCCAATGATTTTTTTTTTTTTTTTTTTTTTTATGTGCGTCACCAGATTCCTAACCTGTTCTACCACAGTTGTGTTATACAGGATACTAAACAGTTCGTAGCATACTTAGTTTAGTTGAAAGAGTCATAACGTTTGTGCTTGACCTGCTTGGTTCTGAGAACTTTGTCCAAAATTTAAAGTCTTGTTTTCCCAACAAAGAGAAACAGAAAAAAAAAACTCGGATGCCACTAGTATTGTGTATTAAAATGGAGGTGAAATTAGAGGAAAATGCTGCTATTATCGCTAGTTTTCAGATCCGGGTTTTGGGAAGGTACCTCCTGATGTCAGTGCTGGCGTCGGGTTTGGGCTACAGAAATGATTGATCGGGATGGGGGACGGGGGTAAAACTATGCAACACACGTAATTATATACAAGTGGGCAGTAATAACACCACACAAGTTCCATCTCTTGACCCTAATATTAGAGGTATGAGAGCGAGGACGAAGAGAAGGAAAAAAGAAGTGATGAATATCCAAATTACTTTTGTATACTGCAGATAGATATGTCTGGCAGTGCAGTCCAAAGATTTCTTCAGAATATCACGAAGTCGTGGACCATCGCACTTCTCTGGAAAAAATTTAAACACACACAACTCGAATGGTATCAAACTTAACATTTAGCGTCGATTAACTTTATGTTAATACACTTAACAACTTTTTTTTTAAAAAATAATATTCCAGACATCTTTCTATGACCAATTTGTGTTCACGGCATGTGATTGTATCTGAGATAAATTCCAACGTGTTTATTTTCAAGATAAGTGATGCCTGCTAACTCCTTAGGCCAGGTAGTAGAGACCCGAACTTTTGCAGAGTCACAAGACTTTCTTGAAAAGCCATCTGGCTCATCCAGAAGATGTTTCATCTAGAAACCATTCCTCGATATATTGTATATATAAAGCCTCTTATTATATTTGAGAGTTCTATGAAGAAGACAAGGCAATGACAATAAGGATGTATTTAAGTGCTTTCTGTATCTTTTACACTCAACGAAGATAAAAATATCTCCGTGAAAGAGAACGTCTTTTGATTTTAAAAAAAAAACCGGCATGGAATAAGATTATAAAGAAATGGATTAAATTAGAAGTGATTATAACACTCATTGAATGAGTGTATGCATATTATGCAGAAAGAATGATGTGGTGTTTGCGTGCAGTGCCACCTGTTGGAAGTTCTGATAATTCGAAAATCCACTTCCAGGTAAAAGAGAATGCAATTTGTTCTGAAATACTAAGCAAAAAAAAATGAAAGAGCAAGTTGGACTGCAGAAGGAGCCAATATCGATTCTTTATACTAACACCATGTAATAAACTGCAATTTGTCGTAACGGTTCATTTAAGACGCTCGTCTTGTGGCTCCATCAGTTTCAACCGCTTATGACATGAACGAATTTCTCGAACGAGTTCGCTTTTTATCCCCCCCCCCCAACAATCTGCTGTAGCCAAAATGGGCTTGGCATGAACAGCATTTGCCTGTAACCTTACTTAGGCAGGATTTTCAACTTGAAATCCCAAGCAACGATGATATGATTTTAAATCCGTATGAAGTACTCGTTAAAAGAAAATGGATTTCTAAGAAACAGGTTACGATATTAAAACTGTCCACTTGCACGTGCACGTAGGAAGTGCGTGTGGTTAATGAGGGTGTAAACAGCTGAATATAACGTGCATAGTAATCAGATGCACAACACTAAAACAGGTTCCAGTTGGACGAGGCGCGTCTAAGTCAGACTCGAAGATCCCATATATAACAAAGCGACTGTAGTTGTCAGCAAAGACGTGACAACTTAACGGAAGCTGCGGCAGTGCCGTACCACTGCCTCACATACATTTACTTCGTTATCAAGATACTCTCAAAGTGGCACTAATGTCGGTTGACAGGCCGACGCCTCCAACCGCAGTTAGAACAAGCAAAAAGAGTGTCAACTTTACCACTCTTCCCCCACCGAAGTAGGTAATAGCACGTGGGCCACAACAGCATATTATCATTCATCGTCTAGTCACTCAGTGTTCGCTACGTGCATTTAAAAGGCAAAGAAAAATCGGCATCCAGAGCACAACTTGAGTTGTCAACGCACACCCCACCTCCCTACTTATCTTCACTGTTCCATTTCATTTATATCCCCAACCCAACCCTTCACCAGAGTTGGTTATTTATACCTGATCGGTGCTTGAAGCTGCTTCAGACGGTTTTGCCATCTTTAATTTAGAATCACCGTAAAAAGGGAAGATAACAATATTGCTGTTCTGGATATTATGCCAATAAAAGCCAACAGTTTTTAGACCAAAATTTTGTTCATTATTTTCATTATTGTTACCAGCTTTTGATAACAAAGCAGTATAGTAAGGGATTCACTGCACCGATTTTTATTATTATTATTGATAATACACAAGAAGCAATGAGAATTTATGTGAGTAATTCATCAAGACAATATTTTTCCGAGTTGTTACATCCGGGCAATAATTTCTTTGAGGTAGCTTTTTTTTTTTTGCCACATAAAAAAGATTATGTAGTGTAATTTATTCTTTGTTTTTGAGAGACTACAATGAATATGGTTTAATGCATACCAAACCACAAATAAGTAATCAGATAAACAAATAAAACTAAAACTACACCGAACTAAATGTGAGCCTGCATAATATGCAATATTGCTAATATACAGAAAGGATAAATTGATATTAGTGAAACTGCACATATATCGTATGTTTTAAATCCACTATGAGGCAGATTTAAAATATTCTTAAAAATCCCAGTCCGCGCGGTTAGCCTAGTGGCTATGCGCTTCGCAACCCTATGCCTGGGGAAGGAGTGCCCTGGGTTCGATTCCCGTCGCCGACGTGAGGAGCTTAAGGATCTTCCTCAGTCATAGCCAAGTTAGCCGGTCCTGGGCGTGGACAGCAGGTTTTTTCCTCCAATTTATCTGGGGTTTTTCATCCCGCAAGCAGGCAAACCGGTCCCGTGAACAAACGGATCTACAGCCATTAATACTTAACCCCCCCCCATGAGGGGACTCAACTCGCCCCAATAGGGACGGGGTAGAAAAGGGAGGAAACTCCATACGAATAAATAAAATAAATAAAAATCCCACACGATAACATGAGTATAATTTTTTTTTAAAGGTTTTTCTGTATTTTATTACCGATTTGTCCAACATGTTTATTTATTTATTTTATTTAAACTTTGCATATGCAGATTTAAAGAGCACACAATGCTCAATTTTATTTCTAAACTATGCTGGAAAAATATGGCTTGGAGCCATAGTAATATCATATGGTGTTAACTGCTAGTATGGCTTAGCTACATAACTGCGCCTTTACCTGAATGCATAACCTAGTCTATTTTTTTTTTCTTCCTTCTAATGTAAATCCTGTTCACGAAACCAATGTCAACCAATAATACATTAATGTCATCACCGTGGATGAGCCAAGGGTTAGATACTCTGGAAACCTTGCTGTAGAGATCAAACACATAACTTTTTTTTATCAACTTCATGCCTCCAATAAGCAGTTCGGCAGTCTCCAACCAAGCGATAAAATTTATCTCTCAGCTAAAAAAAATTACTGATTGCTTGATAATTATTCATCACTTCATTATAACCAATACTTAATATAAAATTCTTAACAGACCCAGCAATGTGCATATTTTCGGTAAAGATATCGTAGTAGGCCTAAATGGTAGAGGGATTACATTGTCATTCTCCAACTTTAGCTCAACTCCTACTGTGGACGTCGATGTTTGTGGAGGTCCTTTAGGAGCGGGATGAAGTTTTCATTCCTACTGTGAGATCACATCCATCCTGCTTTACTGGAGATCTGAAATGGCTGGAAAAAGTCACATGTTTGATCTCTGAGCAGAGTTTACGGATTAACCTACCCCCAGTACTAAGAGACTACAGACTTGCAAACTTTAGTGATGAAATGGATGCAATATTTATTATTCTATTAGCCGGCCTGGTTGACCGGCTAATTTATTGCATTAAATTAATATTTAATTGCATTAGCCGGCCTGGTTGGCCGAGTGGTTATCGTATCCGCTCTCCAGCCAAACGGCTGCGGGTTCGAATCCCGCCGTGGGCATGGATGTTTGTGGTTGTCTGTGGAAATACTAGTGGTGGTAGGCGATAGATGGCGTTGGTGTAGATGATGCAGTTGCTGGATGAGGTTGATGGAGATGGAGAGTCGTAGAATAGGTGCCCTCCCTCGACGAGTCTTGGACTCCCTGGAGGTGTCCAATAATAATAATACGAGAATATCTCAATCAAGTTCGAGCACAAGGTATATCAGACTAGTATGTAACAGAAAGGAAAATAAGCCAATTTTATTCATGCTAACAACCGATGGACTATTTTACTGAATTCAGGTCTCCTTCCGCCTCTGCTTTCCACAATGAAATCTTATAAATTCTTTGCTAGAATAAACGATTAAACAATACTTTGACATATTTATGAAACATTTAGGTAAATGTAATTATTTAGTTACCTTGCTCTTGAGAGGAATCTTATTTCAGCGAAATAGCCATGTTTAAATTACGAGGGTGTTCATTAGGGATAAAATGATTACCAAGAAGTGTGATCAGGAAAACTAACAGTCTCTCACCATGATAATCTTTATATTGCATTGGAATATTTATGCCATTTAGACCTTCAGCAACTTTCAAAACTAAATCATATTTATAAATAGTTCCGGCTATTCCCATAAATAACTTGGCAACGTTCCCACATATTTTAAAATATATTTAGTTCTCGGTGATTTCCAAGTTTGCATAACTCCCAGTTTCTCTAGTTCTAAAGGTAAGTAAGAATATTTTGCAAGGTTTGTGATAAAGTCACAGTCAACACAGAGTGACAAATGAAGTCCATCAAAATATGTAATACAGAGAAATCTGCCAAAACACACGAGAGAGAGAGAGAGAGAGAGAGGCATTTTATATAGACAGAATAAAGAAAGATAAAAAAATTCAAAGAAAAAACATTAAAGAACAAAAGTAAGAAAAATGAGAAGGAAAAAAAAACAGTCATAAAAATGAAAGAGATAGAGAGAAAAAAGGAAGCCAGTAAACAAAAGGAGAAAAAAAGAAAGCCAAGTTTAAAACCAGTAAAAACTAAGGAAAAACAGAAAGGAGAAAAAGACAAGGAAAAAAAAAACAAGACTCGAGAGAAGGAAGAAAGAGGTGCAACCTCAAACAGAAGGGTGCAGTGAAATATCTGGATATACTATCTTTCCGCTGCAAACAAACTTCCCACATGAGAATCTTTTCATTTTGCAACCGCAGTACGATAAAGTGGCAGTTAATCTATTTCGATGGTAGGCTACAGGGTGAGTGACGGCAGAAAAACAGATAAAATCTACCTCGAACAGAAGCTAAACTACAGTGATTGAAACTCGCTAGAAGTAAAGTACCAGTAGTTACTTCTACGATTATAAAACACAGGCTTCAAGCAGCACTTGCTCCTATAAAATTTAAGCTGATATCAAACTACAAGTGCCTTACTTTTAGGATAACGAATTAGAGGTTTTTAACTTGATAACAAAAATGGAGACGGGGATGGCGGTACATGAAATGTCTCGAATGAAAATGCAAATACTTAAAAAAATTTTTTTGACTCTTATCAGCGAGAGAAGGCGATTGTAAACAGAGAAATAAAAAGATATAAATATAATACTTAAAAGAAATGCATTTATTTATACAATTAAAATAAATATTTAAGTTCCCATTATATAATTCGTAATTTATTATTTAACCTAGCTATATAAATATTAGATCAGTTCGTTATTAAGGTGGCTAGACTAACTGGCTTTTGCGTACACAACAAACGACATTCCAATGCCATTTAGATAGACGTGTACTTTAATTTTTAAAAAATAAAGAAAAAATATGTTCGGTGAAAGACGTGGGATGAAATAGATTAAATAAACGGCGCATTATTTATGTATTGTTTGTTTTATTTTTGACATCTAAGTTAAATTCCAATGTGGAGAAAATGCTGCGAGGTATTGGGCGCTGTTATTTTCAGAGGAGGGGCACCAGAGCTCGAAAACATCTTAGCTATGTCGATGGGTTATCCTACTGACGACATAGCCTGAGGCGGAAGTACGATCAAAAGATCGCGAGGGCCCCAGTAGTTGGGTAAGTCTTTTCACGAACAAAAACTCATCCTTTTCATGACACACACTAGCTGGGAGGTATCGAAGTCAGACTGGCAGGTCGTGCATATATTATCATACATAATACAATGCTGCTCTTCAAAGCACGTGTTGCACATGGCTAATCCGATGGCGTCAGAAAAAAAAAAAAATCATTATATAAACAAAATTCAGATTTACAAGTATTTTTATTTTAAAGAAGCAACAGTTAAACTGGGAATATTCTGCAATGGCATTTATTTCTGTGCGTGTTTCCGAGAACATGATAAAAATAAAGAAAAAAAACGTATAAATAATAATAAATCATGTATAGTTCCAAACTATATTACAGCGCCTCCTAATAGGGGACGCTACAGTTTTTTTCATTTCGCTCCTGTATATTAAGAATATTTTCATTCCCTTCCCTGTTATTATTAAAATATTTTTCAGAAATAACTACAGTTAAAGCATTTCATTTGTCTATATTTTAATAAGTAAAAACCTATATATGCATATATATTAATTATTTAACAATATAAATAATTAAATAAAGGTATTAATTAAATCCATAAATAACTGAATCAATTGTTCTATATGAACTTTGTTTGGCATCCCTCAACATGTCTAACAGTCGAAAATGGCTCATGTTATGCATCATTTACTACAGCTATTTTTAACATATTAATTACTTGTTATTCTACATTTCGACAAATTAAGATATATTACTGTTATATAAAAAAATGATACATCATTAATTATATTATATAAGCGGTGCGCAATACTAGTCAGAACATAAAACGCGATTAGTTTTTCAATAGGTGGATAATTCTGCGTCTAGTTCAAACTATTTCTGCCACGTGTTCAGTATTTTATCCCCCCCCCTCATACTGTAGTGATTTTCTTTAGTTATTTCGGTTAGCAGTCATTTTAAGCAAACGTCAAATCCTATTCTTTGAAAGCGATATAACTGGAAAAGAAAATACCCTCCCCCTTACAATTTCGAAACCGAATTGTAAAATCAAACTAAACACAGCTGAAAATTTATCTGAGTGTTTCATCCCTGTGTCCTTATCCTTGCTTCCAGTGTTCACAGATAATCATCAAATACTTTTGAGGTCACCCATGCATCAACATTTGCCGTACATTTACGGCATTACCCGAGCGTGTTTGGAACTTAGTTATCTCGACTTTACAGAACACCTCTGAGCCGTTCCTGGCCTCTGTAATCCCCATGACAATCGTCACCAGCGATGTGTGTTTTGTCCAGCATTAAATTATAATAACCCAGTTTCAGACGAGTCAAAAATATCGCGCCCTTCATACCCACTGTCAGTAGGAGCTGAGTCAACTCCGAACGGTCAAGTTTCTGGGTTAATGAGTTTTCGCGCCTTTGTAGAAGAGTCCATCGAGTGCTGTGAGTAGGACAGAGCACTCATAGATTTTAAATTCAGGAATCTTCTTGGTGCTTAACCTATATGCAAAGTACACCTCTTCCTCGAATAATTCGAGGATTGCTCCGTTTACATCGATTGGTTAAGCCATAGGCCTGCCAAACCCGCATATTTACTAGTTAGTAACTGAATTTTTTTTTTTCCCCGATTCTCTCTCTCTCTCTCTCTCTCTCTCTCTGTGTGGTTGGGATGCAAAGAATATTAAAGTCAGTGAGAGACAGATTATCGACAAATCGTAGCCAACAATAGTAACAACATTTCCGAAATTAAATATCATATTATTAAATTCGCAAAGGAAACTATTAAACCGACAGGTTACCTTCTTTTAGGGAACTATTTTTGATTTCACAATAACGAAATATTTAAATGCATTCACGGGACCAATTTTTTTTTTTTTTTTTTTTTTTTTTTTTTTTTTACATTTGCCAACGATGTAGAATTCGATGAAAACGAACCAAATATCAGTAAATAAGAATCTTAGTTTTCACACACGTGCCAAAAAAAAAAAAAAAACTGCAATTTCTTCATTTAACAATGATATAACCTCAAGCAAAGAATGCGTTCGCACTACAATAATACAACACGCCAGTTATCCGACTCAATTCTTTCTTCAGGTTTGACAAAAGGAGCGGCGACATTATATGAGCACAAAGGTTAAGTAAAAAAAAAAATCCTTTCATTCCATCCGAAAATGAATAATAAAAGCCATTATTATATTGTTCAAACATTCGACAATTACAAACTGCCTCTGATGCAGTTTATCTTTTCAACTCGAAGACGCACGAGCAATAACGGAACTTTTTCTCCGTACCCAAAACGACCACCGATTGTAATTACCGTCGTAAAATTTTTAAGAAACCGATTTTAAAGCAAAAACCAAAGCAAAAAACCGAGCAATAAATATGAATGTCTCGGCACAATGGTAGCCATTAGAAAAGCATAAACATTGAAGAGGGAGCAGAAACGCGGGGGGGGGGAAAGGAGGGACAAGAATTGGAGTAAGGAACTAAAAACATAATCCCTTCTTTAAGTGAACCAAGAAAGCTTAGGCAGTATGATTAATGCTAAGAGCCTTGATGTCCGATATTTAGTTTGGTGCCAAAGAAAATCGTTAGCGTGTTAATGTGTTCATAACAGTCGCCAGCTGTGAGCTCGCTTATGTAATGGTCCTTCAACGTTCCTGGAGGTACGGAAGCGGGCTGCGGTAAGAGGATGCCAATAGGCCGCATAAGTATAGTAATTAGCCAATGATGTGAAAATCTGAACCCTGACCAAAGAACCCCCACTGCACATTAAAAAAAAGGTTGAATATGAAAACCCTAACACACGCATTTCTAGATGAAATAACTGATAGCGAAGCAGACAATAACAATTGTGCATGCAAAACAATACATTACCCTCTAACAAAGTCCGCTATTATTTTTTGTCCATTTTCAACGTCAAGGTTTTTCGCGACAAGATTATAGCATCGATACAATAGTAATTGGTTACTATCCTGCTTTCACGTGTATTCTACTAACGAATGCTTCCAGATCTATAACACATTCAAACAGATGTCTTGAAGGCCACCATTAAATTGGATAAGGTGGTGGTCTCACACCGGGAGACGAAGTTTATCTACAACCTAAAATTCACAATTATCCGTACCACAGAGGCAACAGCATCCACAGCCTCTTGTCCAGAGAAACTAAGACGCTATTCACTCAACGAACCAAGCTAACATCTGCAATGGTTTAACCATTAGTAAATTTACGCTCCCACTTTTGTATAATTTTCTTTGCGGCTTTTCACTAAATTGGTTTTCAAAAGTATAAAAAAACGTTCAGTTTTCTACTGCAAATTCTTTCCATTATTTGACACCGTATATTTTTGCACTTTTCTTGTATTAGATCACATATATTTACGTTTCTTTTTTTCGTAATTTGCTAATTTATCGTCGCAATTATTAGTTTGGGATTTTTTATGCAACTATTTCTTATTTGCTTCTTTTCGTTTTGAACAACTTAACTTGTTTATGTTACTCTCATTAGCGAATAGCATTTGTTGGTCTTTACCTTCACTCCATCCTACAACATTATATAAACTCGTTAGAGTCTTTGGAACAATTTCAAAATGGGAGTTTTCTAGTGCATGACGTGATTTTTTTTCCTCCTGCAAATTATCCTCTTCCTGCGATAGCAGCAATGTTAAAAACACAGTCGGAACAATTCGCAGTATTTTAAGTATCTTCTGAAATTATACTGCGTACAAAACAAAAACAGTCCGCTGTGAGATTATAAAACAGATTCTTTGTATGGTTCTAACTGAAAAAGTGTTTATGAAGAGTAAATGGCAGATGGACAAAGAAACAGCATCCGTAAACATGCGCTGTTCGTGGACATTAATGAAGAAATCGAAAAACAGAAACAATTTACGTGTGGGGAGGGGGTGGGGAAGAAATTTGCCCAGAATGGATATCTGATGAAAAAATCGCGTGAATTCAACTAGCGGAGTGCATGGAGAAAGACGGTGAAAACACCTTCGGGTAATGTTGTCTGGCAGTGGATCGCTAATAAGTCTTTGCTTTTCTTTGTTCATATTCAACTTATCAATCAAGATCGATATACCTTCTACAAGCTAGCGTGCAAGACATTTTCTTTTCCTTCTAGCACGTCATGTGATACTCAGCCTTCCGGCTACAGCACAGATTCTGATTGGGATCTTTCGTTTACTGCGAAGGTTGCCAGTCAGGACACTGATTGGAAGGAATACCCAGTGTTTCGCGCACTTCCGGTCAAATGTGGGAACTGTAAGTGGAAGTGGCGTGACTGATGCTCCTCAAACGTTTTATTAGGTCATCTTTCAAATATAAGCAGCCGACGGTACTGACAAAGAAGAAAATAAAATACAAAAAAATGCATAAAAATAAAGAAACCTTGGCGTTCTTTTTTGCTGTGTTCTGCACAAAATGTCCTGATTGTAACTATGACTCCTGGAGTAATGCTATTTAAATTCCCCCTAAAAATGAAGTAGTTACAAGCAAATGAATCATTTATTAAATTCTGTTCAATAAAGCAGTATATTTTCAGGTAGTATGTACTACTACCGGTTTGAAGAAATTATAATTATTAGTGCATTTCAAGTACCAAGTGATGAACATTTTTTTCCCTTTTCGGTTTTTAAAATGTCACGCAATAATAAACTTCGGTTACTCGCCACATATTTACAGTCAGCGGTGCATAAATATGTATTGCCGACTTGTCATTATTTCGTGTTTGTATTATAGCATTGCGCAGTTTAATGCGGTTTCTCTTACTACGCATGGCTAAGTTTGTGTTAGAACGCTGAAGGTGAGAATGTAATTGATGATTCATCTAAAATAAGAAACGTGTGCTAGTTAGTGTTACAGACAGGCACAACCTGCATCTCTAAATTTACAAGAATATTTGGGGACGAGGAGGCATAGGAAAAAAATCATCAATTGTTACAACATTCTCACAATTTTTTTTAGGATTACGTCAACAAAAAGCACGTGATATACGCATTTTTTCCTTAATATTTATTATACTTCCAATATTTTGGTACGAAGTTGGTTGTATTTTAACATGATTTTGTTGCTGCTACTAATGTTTCAATGGTATTTATTAACTAGGACTGAGCACACGAAAATATGCGCAGGATAAAAAAAAAATTCTGTTTCAACTGATAAATAATTATGTTTTATATGGTCCACGTGTGCGAATACTGAAAACAGATGCTTAGAAAACAATTCACGCTAGAAAAGACCCCGCTAGCATATTTTTGTATATAAATTGTAAACTGGCCGAAAGAAAAGAATAGTTTTTTTAAAAAAATGGTCCAAAACATATACGAAAGAAAGCAGAGAGGATATTATTCAGCTGCAGCGGTGCATTTGCGTGCATTCGTGTTTCTCGTGCATACGATGGCAGACACAGACGCTGCTAAAATAGAAACAAAAACTCCGCAAATGTGGAATTGATTATGTATCTTTATCATTACGTAGTAATAAGGCATTTTACGAGAACCCGGATGAACTACGAAATCTGCAGCTCCACTACACCATTTGCAAAACATCCCAGCGTCGATTCTCATGAATGGCCTATGTGCCGTATATTAAACATGGTTATTTGTGTAGCGGCCTTAACTTTGCATCCACTATCATCGGAAAGCGAGAAACGTTTAGAGAAATGAATAAATATTTAAGAGGTCTTTATCGCAACCCAGAAGCTGTGCAAAGTGGAAGACGGAGAAACATGCTGATTGAAAACGGTTACATACACACGGAGAGGGGGAGTTGTGCGGGAAAATAACAACAGCGTTCTGGGGAGACCAATCCAACACAGATGTTGGGACGGTTAATATTGAGAACACACATATCCAAATAAATATGCGAAGAAATACAGAGTGCGTTTATGTCTTTATATATATATATATATATATATATATGAAGGAATGGGAGAGAGCATATTCCAGTGGGAGAATATGCCATTTGCTATATAAGAAATAGCAATGATCGCCACTATGCTGTATTCTAATGCTAACTTCTTTTATTCTTTCCTTATATAAGCCTTAATGGAAACAAAATTTCGTACTAACACACACAAAAAGACTTCAATATATAAGAGCCGTTGTTAAAAATACGCATAAATAGACATACACTTTAATAATAATAAAATGGATCTGCATTTTATTATTATTAATAATAAAATGGATCTGCATTTTCACGAACTATAAAGGAGCTGTTGTTTTCCTCAAGAAAGACAAACTGTAGTGTAGTGAGTAAGCAATATTATTCGACTATAATATTCGTTCTAATTATAAGACCACTTACAAAGTCAGTATATTACACATGTATCGTATTTTCAAAGAGTCATAACCCGAAAAAAAAAAAAGTGGCAGGAATCAATGACACAATCTTCATGCATTTCATGAACAAAATAATATTGATTGAATAGGATTCTCTCTTCCATGAGGATTTAGGATAAATCCTCATGGAAGAGAGAAGCATTTTCATAGATAACTATATAAAGAATATGTACGTGCATTAAAAAAAAAACAACTGAAAATGTTAGTAAATACAATATAGTCTTAATGTGAAGTCCAAGACCCCTTAATAAATTGTACAATATGCAAGATAATCATCAGCCCACCCCCATTTTTTTAATTCCTGATTACGAAATTGGTTTTCATTCTGATTTTTAATAGCTCTTCAAACCGATCGTGATTCCATTCGTGTAAAGCCACTCGTTCCGACGAATTTCCGACACTATCTTCCCTCCGACATTATATTTTCGCATTATCATCAATTATTTCGGCCTTCTTTCTGCATCAGAAATTCCGAGGGCAGGGAGGTTCGCTTTAATAACCCTTTTCTCACTACCTGACAAATTCCTGTAAGAATACGACATTTATCCAGCAGTGTTCTCCTAATTCCATTTTGTTCGTCCAACTCCATAACTAAAGGCGTAATTACTAATCCATTTAAAATGGCCATAATCAGAAAGTCTTCCAAGCTTTTAATGCGTGGCAAAGGACTATCGGGATTACCTGTGGAAGTAATTTGCGGGCCAATTAAGTATCACCTGGCACGAATGCCCCACGGCACACCGAAAGAATGGCAGAGAGGGTTTTATGTGTCGTTTCCGGATTCTGTCAATAATAAGCTAAAAAAAGAGAGGTGGGGATCCTTTCGACCGCCCTCCAATATAATTTCCAACATTTTATCAGATATTAGAATCGCTTGCATAATCTACCCTAAGGATACAACCACCAGCTACGATGTCTGTAAATTACATTTTTCCCCATTGATACCGATTTTCTATTGGATACATGCGATCTTTTTCTTTTGTTCGTTGGTTTCTAAATTAATTACTTTGATATACGAACTCTATCGATATTTTGAACATTTACAAAAGAAACATTAAAAAAGTTAATTTAAATGAATTAAATTTAAAACGTTAATATCATCTTCTCTTCGAAAGCGTTTGAAATAAATGTAGTAACAATCTGAGGACTATTTAGGGTGCATTTTTGTAACAGGGATTAAAATAAGAGAACAATTACAATTACTAAGATTCACAAATTTGGTTTACGAATCTTAGAGAAAGACAAATGAGTGCTGATGCCGAAAGCGCATACGCGTCCATCACACACACACACACTGTGAATGAATTTATTGCAGAATGAAACCAAAGGTAGAGCGAACAGAACTCCTCGAGCGAGCACGGTTATTAATGCTCCACACTTCGACTCGAGGAGGTCTAATTCGGTCGTTCTATCCAGCAAATAGGAGAACTCAGATTTTAACCTTACAATATGTTTGAAAGTTCGAAGTTCTCGCTGGTAGAAGACGCACACAGAAAGAAGGAGGAAGAGGAGGATGGAAAGTCTGTTCTACCACCTTCGTCAGTTGTAAAACGGTCGTTTTTACAGTTTTCCGAAAGTGGCGCTCCTCTCAAGTGCTTCCGACCGTCTCTCCGACGGCGACTGAGTCTTCGTGCACAAATACCTCGGCCGTTTCGAATGATTTACTCGCCGCTCAGTGTCGACGAACGGAATAAAAGCTCTCTGTACGATCCAGTTAGGCCTAGCTAAAGAGCGAATAGATGGCGCTATTGATTTTTATTATTCCTCCCGCCACTCGCCTGCTGAATTTGCTTGCCAATAAGCTTTTCGAATTATAGCACTCTTCACCAATCTGTCTCTCGACCGGAATGATAAGCGATCCAGTTTCATACCTCTCTCTCTCTTTTTCCTTCTCTCTCTCCCTCTCTCGCTCTCCCGGCTATTAGAAAAGATTTCTCCATTTCAAACGCATGGAATACTTCCTCCTGTCGTCAGTAGATGGCACTAGGCAATATTTTTATTAACAAAATACAAATCTTCGTCGTTTTCTCGTAAGGAAATTGGTTTCTGCCTTTGAGAATGTCAAGATGAAGTACCTTTGAATACAGCATAAAGATTTATACTTCAAACAGGACAGAATAAAAAATGAAAAAAGGGGACAATAAAAAAAGCAAAGCCAGGACGAACGACTGTGAGGGGACCATGAAAATATCAGGAACGCTCACACATACACACTTCGGCTTTCTGCGAAAATCTCTTAAATTCTTTAATCGCAAATAGAATGGCAGTAAAGCAAATTCTAAGGCAGGTTATTTAATAGTAACCAAGAATGTAAGATCAAAAAGCGGCTCATTACTAAGTTAGCACAAGCGAGCTTAGAAAGAACGACTTTCGTAAAAGCTATTCTGGTCTAAATGACCAAATGTGAAAAGCTAGTGAAATGCAGTTGGAATTCAATTTAAACAAATGCTGATTTAGATGTAGCAGCATCAGTAATGCTTGTTTAAGGCGTTCTAAATTCTACATTAGACCGACCTCAAAATATTAAAAGAATTACTATCGTTAATTTGAACAATCATTCGATTCTACATTACCAGACAATTTTTCGTTACGTGAAGGTTTTGACAGCGGCTTTGAAACAAAAACGAAGCGAATATTGAAGTTCATTCCTTAAAATTATATTTGCACAGTTCTATAGGTGATAAAAAAAGAAAGAAAAGAAAAGAAAGAAGCGAGGAGAAGGACAGAACAATCACTCATACCTCTTTCCCTTCCCCCGGTATCGATTCACGACAGTAAACGCGTGCAGTTAATTCAAACCCTCTTTTTAGCCATGGAGTCAAATGCACCGTTGGATAGGAGGCCGAATAATAGACTAATCGCTATTTTCTGAGCCAAGTTAATAAAATCCAATAAAGCGGAGTTTCATATAAGTTTCTTTAGAAAGTGTTCCTCAAAGCACATTATTTCAGTTTAGAACGAACGAAGGAAGAAAGCTTTAACTGGAAGAATAAAAGAAATCAGAAAAAATGTCCCCCTAATACATCCATAAAATTGAGAAGGAAGATTTTTTTTTTTTTTTTTAGTAGAATGCCTGATAGGAAGAATGCCAATTTAAATTCATATCGTTGATTAAAATGAACACTTCACAGGTCGAAAATGAACTGGGAAACAAAGGCAAACAAGAATTCACACAAAACTTTCACAAATGATCCAAAACAGTTGTTAATTAACTAAAGCCTCAAGAGATGGTAACAACAGCAGATCATTCCTCCAATACAAAGCGTTTAAAACTAATTCCTGACACGTATTCTCAAAGGATGTACCACGAGCTACAAATTACAAGAATTAAAAAAAAAAAACGAATAGTAGACAAAATACAGTATTAGCCTATTATTTACAATAATAATTATAGCGACAAGTATTCTCATTGAACATTCGATTTAGCGATAACTAACCAAGCATTAAATTACGTGTATTTTATTTTTTATAATACTGAAATACAGAATCACTTTCAAAGATTACTTATGAAACAGCATTCGTTATTTCTAAAAAAAAAAAAAAAAAAAAATTAAATCAAATAATTAAAGCAAAAATTCACGGGGGCTTTAATAACACAATAAAGCTTTCTCGTCATGCTTGGTGTTTAACAAATTCTAAAGCTACTGAAGCAATTGATAGAATGATGAAATAAAGATGCTCTACGATTATGAGAATTCGACAAACGAGAGAGGATGCTCATGTACAGGCTCACTGAGGGGGGGGGGGGAGAGAACTATTTTCTACACCACAAAAAAGTTTTATATTAATCATTTTCATGTTTTTATAGATGTTGTTAAAATGGATAAAGAATAAGTGAATGACCAATTTACATAGCAGGTATCGAACTAAGAGGTGAACACGAAATTTTCCTGTGTTCAATGCGACTTTTTTAATCATGATGATATTCATAAATTATTCCCCTTCAGTGTCGACTTGAGTTTTGGAAAAAAGAAAAAAGAAAAAGAAAAAAGGTATCATATATGGGGGAGGGGGGGTGACGAGGATGTGGAACAATATTCTTGCTATTTTTTGCTAGAAACTAATCCTAGTGAGCTACTTCTCGAGTCGTTTTCATCGCATACTTTTGCATCGAATGTCCGTCTATTTTCATGAACAAGTTCTTCGATCCACACGTTTTACTGGACGATGGCTGTTCCCAGAATTTAGAATTATCAAGAAAATTCCACTTTAGAACTTGAAAAAAAAAAAAACAATCAAATGTTTAATATTACTGAGATATGGTCATTTATTCCTCTCCTAAAGGAAGTGTTAACATCTTGAGGACTTGACATAATCGCTTTTCCCAATACATGCTGCACATGCGCAGTCGTTTAAAGTCAGCCATCTTTTTATGAAGTAGAAATTGCACGGGGCACAACATATAGTCCCACTTTATATTCTTTCTCAATCACGAGGAGTAAATAACTCAGTGAATTCCATTCTACGTATACCTAGTAAACGAAGTTTCTTTTATTGTAGAGTGCCATCTGGATTTTCAAGTCACACACACACGACAATTCTCATTCTGTTAAATTAAATCTTCCACTGCAAAAACAATGAAATCTGCCGCCATTTCCTAAAATCTCAATCTTTCTATTATTTTTCAAACGGAAGTTGTTAATTTGATTAATTTTGATAACTGAAAGCGATTAATAAGCCCGCATCGAGTTTCACAGTTATTAAAATTTAATCCTGTCTTATTAAAAGCTATATAATTTTCGGTCGCCTCAGTTCAATAATATTTATCTTTATACAAGATTGGATTTCGCAATGGAATTACATTTCGTGGCATATAATGAACAGCCATTAATTATACATCCAAAGTTATCACAGAATACTTTTCGGGATTATATCCCTATAACATTTCTAAGCATATTAGATTCAGTTCTAAACAGTGATGAGATTACTCATCCAGCAATAATTTGTTTCAATATGCATCGTACAGATGTTTGGTTTCTGCTGCAGAGTTATTTCCATAAACATTGCCTGCTGAATAGAATACTTGCGGCCGACAGCCACCACCCATTTGCGGCTAAACGTAAATAAGAAGGAACTTTCTTTTCTTGAAATCATCTTTTATCTCAATCCTTTCCAGCAATCTACCTAGAGATGTTTTTCCAAAAGGTAGACATCAGAAATTTACATTATCAATATAAAACAATAACCTGTAGGACATTATGTTAGAACATTTAAGAACAACGCATGCTTCTGTACAGACTACATACTAAACAATCAATGCAATATAGAATGGTAAAGCTAATTTTCTCGGAACAAAGAGAGGTCCCCCCCTCCCACTTATCCGGGCTACTGCAATGACAACAAAAATACTTAAGATACAACCAATACACAATCATGTTAAAACACTTGTTCAGTTTCTAATAACCAAAACAGCATATCAGATAACAAGACGGCAGTCAACAAATTACCGCCCATATAACAATCATTATGGAAAGGTCACCTGGAACCTTTAAATATCCAACATGATCAACAAACCGGCATTTGATAAGAGAAACCTTGAGACTAACTACAGAGAAATGAAACGATACTATGCAGGTAACTATAACGACGCGAAAAATTAGAGGGAAATTACTCCAAATAAGCATAAGGACATTCCCTCAAGTACCAACAAAAAGACACAAACACGCCATGCCCAATGCTTCCACCATCCTTCATCTGCCCATAGAAGGAGGTGAAAAGATTGATACGTGCGCATGGGTGTGCATGGTATATATTCATTTTTGCATGCTAAACCATAACACACACACACACACACACACACACACACACACACACACACACACACACACACACACACACACACACACACACACACACACACACACACACAGAGTTCAACTGACATCTCACGTGTTGTAGATAACACTGAATCAAAACCACGAAGCGACCAATTCAGATACTTCTGATTTATTATTCATTAAAATTTTTAATTATAAAATAATACATTTATTCTCTTGTATCTAAAGAGCAATAAGAAACGAAGGTTGCAGAATATCCAAAAGAATACAAATTATTATAAACATTATTTGAAATTACAAAAATATTTTTATTATGTTTTTCTCGCGGATTTTGCTTTATAAGTGCAGAGTTCAAGAACTTCACAGCCGTCAACGACAATAATAACAGTAATAAAACTAATCATTTCTAGTGTTGTTTTCTCTTGCAACTAATGAAAGGAGAGAATTTAACACAACAACAAATTAGCCAGTATTTTATCATAAGTTATTATGTCATAAAATTACAGCCTTCTTGGGAACTTCATTTTGGTTGCATTCTGGGGACCGGATGTTATTTGGTGTATTTCAATCAGTTGAAATACACCAAGAATCAGTAGTTGTTCGCAAAATTAAGCATCCAAATAAAACAGAGAAGACGTGATTTTCCCAAACAGGAAGTTTGAGGTAAAATTGTGTCTAATTGGAGGATGCAGAGCATACAACACGCTAAATAAAGCTGTCAACTAGACAGGTAATTTGGGAGAGTAGAAAAATCGATTTATTTCCTGTATTTGAGCATTGTTATTTGTGCTAATCGATCTTGTCTACAAGGACAAATCCCTATATGAAATATAATGTAAGCATTGTATTGGTTTTCGCCAACCAGATATAAATCCATTTAAAGAAGTCGGTGTTGTGGGATGTCATAAAATGTATCTAAAAAATGTTAACCTAAAAAGAAAAAAAACAGTCTTGAAACTTTTCTAAAGATAATAGTGGACCTCTGCTTTTGATTATTATTACATTTTCTGCCCAAATCGTTCCTTGCGAGTGAAGAAAATCAAATAAAGAGGGCTCTTTAAAGATATACAATTTCAGGAGTTTAACAAGTCCGTCCACCACTTTCTAGTTAAGGTCCAACACCACACACACACACACACACAGCGCGCAGAGAGAGAGAGAGAGAGAGAGAGAGAGAGAGCTACACTGGAATTCCGGCTTATTCTAGATATAGGCTCTCGTTCGTTTCTTCCCTCCTTAAAAAATCTTCAATCATCGCCTTGGCCTGAAAGTTTTTCCTCGGTACAACAACCACGAACAGCGGAGAGCTATAGCCAGGAGACGTGCCGGTAGCAACGACACAATCAGGGTGGCGCTATCGCACGAGCCAGATGGATATGACAGGGTACGACTGAGTTGGGAGTAGCAAAAGGTAGGGGAAAATGCGTGGGGATGGGGGGGGGAGGGGAAGAAATATTTGAGAAGGGAAAAGACGACGAGAACTGAGGGTGTCGGTACAATGAACTGACGGCCGAAAAGAACTTGTCTAATCTTTGCTTAGATACTGTAGTCCACGAACAGAGATAGACCGCGGTTCCACCATTTCTTCTTTCTCATACGAACTGGTAAAGTTAAGAGTATCTGATAAACTTTATATGCGAACGTGAATGTATGTCAGTTAAACGAATTATATAATCTTCTACTTTTTTTTCAAGACTAATTTCTTTCTTGGGTGATTCTGAAAAAAAAAAAAAAAAATTCTTACGATAGTAACCGGATTGGCGCCCTTCTTAATATTCAGCGCAGGCTTCACTCACAAGAAACTTTATGACATGCTTTAAAAATTAAAGTAACCTCCAGCCTTTTAATAATTCTGTTAATTATTAATATCAAGGCACTACTTAATTATTTAAACCCTTACGAATGCTAGCAGTTTCCCAGTTTTTTTCATACTCTAATGATTCAACATTTTTTTTTTTTTTTTGAACTCATTCCCTTGATAGGTCACACCACCGACGATTCCAGAGAGCTGAATTAAAGTTGTTCTTCCATACTTCTGCAACCGAGAAGTACTGAATATAATTGACGGATTATTACAACTGACGAGGTCCTCGAAATCACTAGAAATAGTTTGTGCAAAGCTTTTGCTTTTTTAATGTTCCGTCTTATGATAGTGGTCATATTTAATACGACGCGTCCACAAACAAATTCCACTTCAAAGCTGAAAAAAAAAAAAAGCAAAAAAAACCTGAAATAATAAAATTACGTGGAAAAGGTTGAGCTTTTCTCAACCATATCCAGCATCCAATAAGAGATTCGGCTTTTATTATTATCATTATTATTAGACTGTACAATGAATGGTACTCGTCACACTGGATCAATGTTTTTAAAATAACACTGCATAATGCAAATATAGTCTAATAAAATCCCAACATTGAACTTAAAATGTTCTGGATATTCAAAACATTGGCAACATGGGTGCTCGGTAGAAGGAAGCCCATGCGGATCCATTGATTGTTTTCCCCAGCAAATATATAAAACTCAACTGTTGGAAGAAAGTATGTGCAATGGGCGTTGTCAGAAAATCGAAACCTTAGAGGAGTATGCGAAAACTTCATTGAAGGAAAGCTGGGACGTATTGAAGACATACTAAACGGTTATTCGTTTTGTGAGTAACGATGAAAGTATGAATGTAAATTTAAAACTAATTCTTTTTGGAATTTGCAGTTCGTGAAATATGGTAAAGTTAATAAAAAGACCAGATAACTCGCTTTTTAACCGCAAATTCCACATAAAAAATCCCCATATTTGTTTACCTGATTCCAGCTCTTTCAAAACCAACAAGGCAGTCGTGTTTTTTTTTTTTTTTCCCCGTAAATACAGAGACGCTGGTAATGAGACTACTGTTGACGATCTCAAATCAAATTCACAGGCCTTATTTAATTCTGAAATCGGTTAAAGAAGGAAAAGTTAGAAAAAACTTAAAAACTTAGAAAAGAAGGAAATGCTAGAAATTCTTCTTTACGATATGAATCTTTTCTGCTTTCATTCATAAATTATTGAAATTAAGCTGATATATAAATTGCAGTCAATTAAATGTTCAGCTAATAAATAGTTAAACGTATGGAGAAAGCATTAAAAACGTAACTATTTTGTGTAATCCCGATTTAAAAACTCAAAAGCAGCATTATCATTGGAATCTCATACAATTTTATTTCAGTGACAATGCATCAGTAAATCAACACTATTAGTTTTTAGAAAATTCACTGGAATGAACATAAAGAGACTAAAATACTAACTAATACGAATTTCTTCTCTCAGTTGTTAACATAAGTCAGTATTAGAAAATTCCCGGTTCACAACTAATGTCTCCCATCATGAAGGTTAACTTAACTCTATTGTACACTACGGCATATTAACTGCTCGTGCTTCTAACGTGGTAAACTATTTTGAAATATTTTCACATGAAATCAAATGAGTTCATTAAAAATAAATTTCAATAATTTATTTACGCTTTGTAGGAAGAAAGGGAAGTGACAGTTACAAGATCAGATAAAATGCGTTTACGAGAAAGATGGCGCTGACTAATACTGAATTCAATGAATCTGCTTTTTTAGTAATGAGTTATGAATAGGTAATATCTCGCAAAGAGACACTACAGCATTTGAGTCTTATACTTCAGGAAATTGTTCCGAAAGGTCTGAAGAACGCTTCCATTCCATTTTAACTTTTGCGTCGAAACGTCCCCCTCTTTCCCGCCTCACGCGTGCTACACCGAGCAGCCAGCTCTGGTCGCCAGGTCACGCCTCGCTAACAACCTCTGGGAGCATAGTGCCGTGTATAGGAGTCGCATCTCTTTAGCCTTTGATGCCGCGGTTACTATGGCAACGTTCTAAATGGACCATCCCTGTCGCTATCGCCGACGACAGGAATCACCATGGTTTTCGCTTGGTCATCATGCCATTTCGTCTCGACGTGAGGACACACAAAACCACACACAGACTTAAGGACAAGGGGAAAAATAAAACAAAAAAAAAGCGCACAAACTTGGTGGCAGATTACAGTGACGCTCACAGGGATCTTGAGGTAATTGCAAACATCTGTCGTGTTTGCAATTATCTGAAAATGATTAATATGTAATGAATAGACAATATGGGGAAGTTTTCTATATCAACACATACATGATGGGGAAAAAAAATACAGCATTTATGTACAACTTTGAATAAACAGCTTGTCATATTTATTGCTCAACGTTAGAAAGGGGGAAAAAAAAAAAAACCTTGAGTATTGAAAGCCTAAAATAAATACTCGTTTGGAAGAAAAAGATGTAGCACGAAATATGGAAATAATACATCACAAAGTCAGACAGTTAAAGCCATCCTACTTGAACAAAATGTAGTTCCGCTACACAAAACCCATTTTCATTTAACTGTTTATGAAGAGAAAGAAAATAATCTATTTTATTGTGGGAAACTCAGTCTACAGTGTCTTATCGAATTAACAACTCTCCCTCTTTCTCTCTCTCTCGATCACATTTATTTTTGTTGATCGACTATGCCCGCATGAAACACGAAAAACATGACGGTTACAGCAAAGTTTCCAATATATTAAATCGCATTTCTCTGCTTCATATCTTAAAATAGCTCATTCTACTTTCGTAGTATGCATAACAAGTCAAGTTTCTTGAAACAGTTTTTTTTTTTTTTTTGCACAAATCACCGTAAGTCATTTTGTATATAGAAACCGTGTTTCCAATGGATGTCATATTATTCTGAGCTCAGAAAGAGCAATATCCAATTTAACTTAATATTATATTAAATATTATGTAATTCTCGTTTCGGTAAAAATGCATATTTTTTACCCCTGTCCAAAGAAAATAAACATCAAGATCCAATTCTTATAAAAACGAGATAAAAGTCAGTGGATATACTATCGCAGATAGAGGTATGTAGAGTTAGCAGCGACCCGTAATGAGTCGTAACCCTGAGTCAAAAAAAACGTACAATATAAAATTACAAGAACTTGTGTTTATGGGATGCACAATTGCAATTTTACTGTCATTGGCTTTGCGCTATACATTCAAATAAGAGGTATAATGCAGAGAACGCAACTCTGCAGTCATCTTTTATTAGGCTTATGTTTTCAAACTGTGGATTGCGAGTGAAATCGCTTATTAGGAAAAGCGAGATGTATGAATCATATGAATACACATATATATATCATTATAGCTTTATAAGGTGTTAGTTCTAAAATGTATTCATTTATATATTAATAATATAAATGTAATAAATAAAACAATAAAGGTAGTTATTTTAAAAAAATATTTCGTGAAAATAAATGGGATTGTAATGAAACTGTTTCACCACAATCCCATTACAAATTTCAGTGAAATCATTGACAAAGGAAAAGCTAACAAGAGATTCGCATAAGAAATTGTAAGTGACGGGTTACGGATTAGATATGTGAAAGGCAAAAGTGGAACTTTTGGGAGGGATACAGATGGACATGGATTAATGCCATGGAATCGAACAAAAGAGGGAAAAAATGACGATACTTTGAGAAAGGCCATTTAAAATTTTGTAGAGCTGGGCATTTCTAAGAGAAAGAGAGAGAGAGAGAGAGAAAAAAAAAACAACGTTCGTTACTTCCGTACGGAAAGAGCAAGAAAAAGAGAGAGAGAGAGAGAGCCAAAAAATCTTTCAAATGGAACCAGGTTTCTCAAAGGTTGTATTGACTGCAGAGTCAACAATCACTTGTGATAAAAAAAAAAGTTATGTCCATCTGAAAGAAAGATGGAGAGAGAGAGAAGATCAGTAAGTCTGCGTGATGCGGTCATTGTAGCGTAACGATGGAGAAATGAAGAGAAAGTGGCCGCAGACGGGAGTCTAGCAAAGGTCGACCTTTTCCGTTACCACATCCCTGGTCTACCGCCGCCGCATTAGGCTCGACTTGACTCTCGTGTGCTGGGACTACAGCTGAAGCCTACGTCCAGGGCAAGGCTCATTAGGCACAACTCGCCACTGCCGAGTGACTGGCAGCGGCTTAGCATCAACGGACTCTGTTACTCTTGGCAACCATAGCCATGTGTCGCCATGATCCTAAGGCTGCTGATTCAGCCATGAGTTTCTTTCCACTACTCTCCCCCCCCTCCGGACCCCCATTCTCCCCACTGACTATTGTTTATCTTTGGTAATTCTGTTCTGTAGTAACTGGAGAACGGTGGGAAGGAGGTAGGAGGATTTTTTCGAGGTTAGGCTGTGAGCGTATTTATCGATGTGATCATAATTAACAGTTCTATCTGCTTAAGCAATGCCCAGCGAAATATAAAAATGAAACCGATGGTACATTCTGCTTGTGAAAAAGATGTTTTTCCCCCTATGAGCATCAACAACAGTTTGTTGTTGCTGCAGATGTTTTCACATTCCATTCTGATGTTCGATGTTAGTCCTTCTAAGAGGAATCTGTCTTCATTTTTGTAAAAGATATTAATATTTCATAAGAGGATTAAACCGCTGAAATCAAATTGAATTATAAACGTCAAGTGTTTTCGAAATAGCTGACACAAAAACGTTTTAGTGTCAGCTATTTTTATATTTCAACATAATCATCGCCATTTTCTAAAATGTAGACTCAGAAGGTGTAGAGTGTGTTTCTTTCTACCACTTTTCTTTGATTGTCACATTAATGATTTCCCTGTATTTAGTAAACCTGCAGCTGCATTTTTTTGGGAAGGATAATTTCTTCGTTATTCCACACACATTTCTTTAACAGTTTCGAAAATACCAATCATGTGAAGTCAAAATGTGCAGCGAAGTTGCAGAAATGAATAATTTCGTTACTTAGGCGTTTTATTAATTTGTTATTGTGATCACAATTGACGAATTTTACGTTTTCTTGTCCGATTTCATGTTTGGATATTTTTATATTATTAAATTTATTTTCGTTTGGTATCTGCCTGCCGCAGAAACTATTCAATTTGGTAAAAATTGAATAGTTTTATATAGAGTAAAGAACTGAGTTAAGCAACCCTTATTTTGACATCATTGTAATGCCACTTTCCTTAATAATGTCGCCTATATAGATTATAAAGAAAAGTGAAGCTAATGTGCAATCACCTATCTTATGCATAGACTAATATGGGAATGTAATTACCACATTAGGCATAGCGGAAGAGGGGCTCAGCCCTCCTGACTCAGAAGATCCGGTGCCTATCTTTCTGATAAAAGCTAATAATTCACGGGAGAAACTTACACTCAGCAACATCAACAAAATCTACAGCACTGTAACACAACAGTCGAACCAAAGAACTTTATTGGAAAATCCTCCATCATCCCACCAAACGCTATTTCAATGGGACCTACCATGTCGCACAAAAGCCACCAAACCCGACGCAGATATTCAGTGGAGAATGTGGCACAATGTATTACCCACTCCAACTATATTACGGAAATTTAACTCAGATGTCTCAGATAACTGCCTGTTCTGCTACCGATCAGGAACAGTCTGGCATATCTACTTGGAATGCCCAGTCAACACCCAATTAATCCGTTTGTCTCGGGAAACGGCAGCCTTAACCTGCGGTGGTCTTCATACAGAAGAGGAGTATTTCAATCTCGTCCATGCAGAGTCAAATAATCATTCATTCTGCAACTACCTCTTCATCACTGTGAAAGCGGTAATATACAGCTTCTACCTCAGACAATCAAGACCAGACAGCACAACAGCTTCACAGAGAGAGGCAGCTGACCAATTCCTTGCAGCCTTCAAACAAACGGTGAGAAGTCGGATCCTACACGAGCATCATCACCACAGAACACCTTAGATCTTTTCCAACAAAGACTGGGATCAACTCCTGGCAGAGCAGGGCGACTGCATCATAGTCCACACTTTCCAGCATAGAATTTATATCATTCCCCCCCAAAGAAAGAGGGATTTTTTTTAAATTTTTTTTTTAACAGTGTGAATAATGATCATCTGCTACTCTCATGTAAATAGATAATATTGTCCTACAGCAACTGTTATGTTCTTATCCAGTATCATGTCAGAATAACTGTCAATGGCATGAAAAAATGTAATCACCTTCCAACAACTGATATTCCTATGTAACATATCTCAACAAAGAATGAACATGTGAACTCTCTGTCTGACTGCAAAGAACCAAAAACGGTTAATCCTATACATAAGATTGTTATGTTATGTTATGTTTAAAATTAAAAAAAAAATAAATAATAATAATAATATGGGAATGTAAGATATTGGATATTCCCTCTGGATGATATTGATATCTGCCACAGAATACTGGATTTAAAATTTTTTTCCTGTTGATCATTAACCAATGTGTTTCAAGCAGTATCAATTCAAATCAGAATCCTTGATGTATTCCCACATTTTTTAAGTACTGTCTTTAGTGAAAATTTTTCTGGTAGTTGAAAAATGCTTATCATATTTTTATGTTTATATCATATGTTTAAATACAATTTAGATACCTAAATTGTATCTAAATCTGTATGTAACAGTAGCAACAGATTCAAAATAAACGTAAAATCAAACTCTTGGAGACTATTTCTTAGCACACTGAATAATGGAATCTACAAAGAAATGTGGAGTATGTTTCTGCGTGATGTATCAAACAAATGTAGAAGAGTACATCCACTAAAAATCTCACAAATATTGAGAGAGAGAGAGAGAGATTATCTCTATCGTGTTCAATAGCTTTGGTAACAAACGTTACCATCATTTCAAGGGCAAATCAACTGCACTGTGATGTCAACGTGATACGATGTTTCGGATATATTTATTTTTATGGTTCCGATATTACAATTCACGTTACTATTTCAAAATACAATTTTTATTGTATGCATACATAAATTTAATTAAAAGTTACGTAATGTCAGTTATGAGTCATTACTGCACGGCTCATAACTAATCTCAACTTACACTGGAGCGTTTCTTCCAATTAAGAGCAGACTTTGTTGAACCTGAGGTAAGGGATATGCACAATTGCAAAATATGAGAGTCGAGAAAAAAATTAATTTATTTTCAAATAAGGACAGCTTACATTTCTTCACTGTATCACCGGCAATCTAGCCGGGGATTTCTATCTCCAATGAACGTTTTATGTATTAATGCCTATCCAGGAGAGGTCCTTTCATATTAGCAAATAAGTCAGAACTCCTGTCAGAGAAATAGGGCATATATTCCGAAGTCATCCCGTTCTGTCAGTTTAAAATTCGTTTGACAAGTTCCAGCTTCGGACATTGTCATGTAATATAGCTGAAGGAGTGGACTTCCCCACTCAGAGGTCCGAAGGTCCTTCAAAGTCAGACAACCGGTCTACATCACCTTTACATCGCTTGGTACTCGCAGGAATTTTTCCGACTTCAAAGGCAATTATAATACATCGTGTTGTTTTAAAGAATTTGGTTCAATTTGTAGGTCAAAGTTCATATAACGTGTAATGCGATGTAAAAAAAAAATGAAACTTTTTTGTTTCATTCCACGTTTTTTAAATCTTAAGTAATGAGCAACCCCTCTCTACCTTCATCCAACCGCTCATATTAAAGATAACATTTCAAACACCTGCATGCACAAACAGTTACCCAATAAATTTATAGCGGTTATGGCATTACTTTCTTCTCAACTCTCGAAAACAAAAATCTAAATCTTGCAGTTTCTTCGATAATACTTAAATAATAATACTTAAAAGTAAAATGCTACAACATATTTTCTTACTGACAGCTCGCTCTCATCCATAGTGTACTGTTATGTATTTTATAAATGGTAAAAATTATTAGTTTGTAGTTTAAAATAAATATGGATAGATTATCTGTTGTGTATATTGCCAATTGTAAAATTAAATGATGAGAATGAGCGCGTTTATTCTTTCTCATTTTGTGGCAATTAACTTTAGAAATAAAGCGGTTGCTTTATTTTGCTTGTCCTATGACAAGCAAAATCATATTCCAAAATCTGAGTCCAACCAGAGCGCAAAATAAAGAATAAATATTTCTTATGTTGGAGTTCTGAGTAATTTTTCACATTTTTGTTGACTTAATACGGAAAATGTCTGAAACATACGAGCACTCAAGAATAATGCGCCACACGTGACTAGAGTGGGTTCAAGCAAGCAGTCAGGATCTAAATTGAAGAACTCCAACTTGCCGATATTTCCACGGCATTTTGTTCCCACATTAAAGGAAACTTCACTTTATTAGAGTGAATGTTCGTAGCTCAGTCAGTAATAGCGATGCCTTTTTGATGGAAAGACATGAATTTGAATTGGATCCCATCCAGGAAGCGAAGTGCTTGGAGACGTTCAGCAATTTTGACTGAAAATGAGGTGGTAGAATTCTTCTACCCATATGAAATTTGGTTGTCATCCTACAAAAAAGACAAACTCCCCAGAAGAACACACGCCAGTGTGTCATAGTTAACAGTCATAATACACTGGCCTAGAGCCTTAATTGCTTCAACCGAAATATTAATCATGTAATTGTGGTCGCCAATACCGAGTTATAAACAAAAAAAAAATTATTAAAAACCAATTTCTATAACCAAGAGGGTAAAGTCAACGCTTTGGCAACTACAGACAAAGGATTCAAATCCCACAATAGCATATAATGGTTGTTCATAATAAATAAATAAATAATTTTTTAAAAAAATATAAATAATCAACTGAATAGCAGATGAATTTCTCTGTCGTCATTTTGGATAAGAACATCCAGTGACATAAACATAATGCTCTAGAACAGGGATTTCGACTAACTCTTGATCTTCCTTACTCACAGTGCTGCACTATAAGTGTTTCTTTTGTGGATAGGATTAAAGTTAAAAAATAATAATTAAGGGCGAGAATTTCCCCCAATGGATGAAGTCAATTCAAAGAACATTCGCCTCAGAAGAAGCTAAAATCTGCAATGCTCGAAAGATTTTAAACATCATTTTCAAGGAGCTATTCTATCAATACTAATACTGCTAATTGATCGATACTAAGTCGATGTCGAGATATATTACTGACAATTAAAAATGTAGTAGAAAATAATATATGTGCAATTCAAGTGCTACTACTAGAAAATTGCTAGGTACCAACCTTCAGATCAATGCAGCCTATCCAAAATAACTACGAATAATATTAAATAGCATATTTCATCAAAATAGCTAGAATGAATATAATCCAATTCGTTTAACCATAAGAATATGGCCTATACTAATCTGCCTGACTATCTAAGTTGATTAAATACACACAGAAGTCATCTTCGAAAGGGAAAAATGAACTCCAATTATGATACATTAGTAAATGGCATGCAACTCTACCGTAACGTAGCTCCAGTATGAAGCAGCCCATTGCGTTTGGTTCAAATTTGTTTCAAATCGATTTGGCAAAAGTTCAACTTATACTTTTGCCAACATCTGTCCCAGATTTCCATGTATTTAAGCACATTTTCTTTTAAGGATGATTTGGTTTTGATTCCTCGTGATATAAACATATAAAACTCACAGATAAACGCACATAACTTAAAACTAATTTGTTTAATCATTCTTGTATTCTAATTTATCACGACGATACTTCTTTTATTTTTTTCCCTTTTTCCTCGAAGGAAGTGGATAGTACTTTAACTGCCACATCCGACTATGTCGCTGACCATCTAAAAGAAACCAGCGTCCGTGATTATGATCTACGAGGAGGCATCCAAAACCTGCGCACTTAATGATAGCCTTAGAGGACTCTTACGACCACAAATGTGTAAAATAGCCCATAAAGCTCTCAGAGAGGCATAAACATTACAAGGTACGTATATTAAAAATAAATAAAACTCCAGACATTTACTGGCTTATCATAACCGTATATAACTGTCATTTGAGTTAACCTTGCTATCACTTTTCTCCCTCTAAAGACTGCCATGTCAGTAAGTAGAACAGACTAGCGAATGTACGTACGCACATGAACATACACCGCAACAATATTTGAAATTAATTTTATAAGAATAACCAATAATAACTATCTGATATGCGTATATTGCATTTAGAGATTGTCCCACTCAGGAAAGGTTATAAACACATCCAAAGTTAGCACCGTGCGTGGACTAAGGATTAAATCTCCTCTAGAGATTAACCATTTTTGACTAAGGATTAAATCTCCTCTAGAGATTAGCCATGATATTTTTATTAAAGTTGATCAGTTAACAGTATTACACAGCGGGTTAAATGAATAGTGCATAAAATCCCCAAGGGTTTTATGCATAAACTGAAACTGTTCAGTTTAAGGGACTTCTCCAGAACAATCAGAATGACATAAATCTCTTGGTTAGAAAGAAGCTGGAAACCAATCCAGGCTAGGATTAAATGCAAACCTTCTTCCACTCAGGCCAGAAGGTAGAATATCGTTAGTAACGATAAGATAAGCTGTTTGCAAATCGCCTGAAACAAGAATACCTCGCTGCTATCCTTGCAGTCGGTTTGGTTGCAGATGTATTCTTAGCATCCAGCGCCAATTATACGAAGCTTGTAGTCTGGGAAAACGCGAACCATAATGTGGAACTGGTTTAATTATTCCTCCCTTCCCCCTTTAGTAAGCGAAATTTTACAATAACAAATGCAGCTAACATTAAGTGTTAACAAGCAGTGAGAAAACTATACTGAATTTTTGTTCAGAACAAAAATAAAAAATAAATTAAAATAAAATAAAATTCCAAAAACAAGTTCTTTATTAATAGGAATTCACTTCATTTAGTTTCTCTACAACTTTTTATTTAATTTTTATCTTCTCTTTATTATCTTCACTCGTTCGTTATGTTTTTTAGTGTGTTTTTTATGCAAGAGGCTTTTTTTTAAAGAAAAATGAATGGTTTGGGCAATTTATTTAATTCTTGAAGGTGATAATGTACATCCTACTTTAAAGGCGGCTCGATTCATGTGAACGATTGACAGCATAATCACCGGGCAAGCTGGCAGAAGTTTGGATCGATAACCGATAGGATCAAATTTCATCGCAGATCCTATCGGCTGTTGATCCTTTTTGGTATTTGTAATACCGAGCCTGCAGCCTGAAGCCAAGTACACGGTGATTCTTCATTGGCTTGATATGAGTGAAAAAAAAAAAGTTGGCGAGGGGAGGGAGGAATTCAATGGTTGCTGTTCTATTGATGTTATTGCCTTTTTCTGACAGAGATATGATCGATGCTGTTATTTGATAACCTGAAAGAAGCTTGTTCATTATATAAAAAAAAAATTAAGAGTTATATCTTCTTATACAAACTTCTAATATGTTTTCAATACACAGTTACAAATGTGTTCATTCAAGATCAAAAGTGTTTCTTTAGAAACACTTTTGATCTTGAATGATCTTCTTCTAGAATATCCATAACGTCTAGATATTCTTCTAGACCAAACCATAACTTCTAAGATATGGTTTGGTTTAGTATATGCCGTCTATGAAGCAATTAACAGCAGAGAAATGGCAAGCTGGCTGTATTAAATTGCCTATCCTCCCCCCTACTAATTAGGGGACTCAACCAGGCTAAGGAAGGACGAGAACTAGATGGAATACATTAAATTAATAGATAACAGAAATCTTATAAATGCCTGACGAAGTTGTCGAACCAGAAAAAGGGTACTAACCATCATATACTGTCATAATGATTATAAAATTGCTAATCCGATTATCATTCATTTTTTAACGTGTTATAAGTGAGACACTACATGATATCTATTAAGATTTTTAGTCTAGAAAGCGGTGCTAAGAAAACCTCTTAACATCTATTCAAATACTGATCAGTTATAGGTGTTTGGTATTTTAATTTAGGAGCTAAATATCAAAATCCTGATTTATATAAATATGTGCAGTAAACTGTACAAACAAAAATTTCAGGCGTTTTTCACATAACAGAATATTTATCCTGAGTTAAAAATGTCAATCAGTTGTTTAATATCCTAAATATAAATATTGTGCTCCATGAAATTAGACCAAGGTCACGATTTGCTATTAAAATATTACACTGCCATTGTCGTATGATGGGTTTTACGCTTGTAACAAAATAAATATCTTTGCACAATTATCCAGTTTTTGTTTGCTGTTCAGTACTGACCTGGTTAATGCTAACAATGATCGCAAACTGGTAAACACCTGATTATTAACTGTCCAAGTCACCACTGACTCGAACCAATTAAACATCAGTTTTATATTCTATTCGTGAATAAATCACTGTAGAATTTTTCCTTCATGGTTTATCTATAATAGATAACATAACAAAGAACTAGTAAACCCCCCCCCCCCCAGAAAAAAAGCAAAAGAAACGATCATGATTATCAAAGTGCTAACCGAGTTCATTTTTTGTGATGTAAGAAAGTGAACAGTATCTGAAGAAAAAAAACGAAATAAGAATATGTTGTTGTAAGTACACAACGGGTTCTATAGGCCAAAGTTTTCAAAAATATCTACGGAGTGATTGGTGACTGTGTTGTATAATTGAGGACAATTTAAGTATTGTCGATGTTGCTTTCTTTATCCTCTAAATATGAGTTTCAGATTTTTGGATGAATTATTCAGACGATGCAGCAACCACGAAGGACTATATGGGGATGGGGCAGGGAAAAAAGTATACTTTTAATTTAGACGTGGTGGCACACGATCAAGTTTGCATCTTTTGATGAATGCAAATCTGTATTTTTTAAGATCTAGTAGGTTCCTGTTTATTAATCTTTAGATGGGACTGCTTTTGACAATTTTTTTTATGTTATTAGATCGATCTCTCTCTCTCTCTCTAGGGTTATTATAATAATCCAACTTAATTTTATGATGGTTTACAAATTTTTAAATAAAACCTTCATAAGAATAAAAAATAAAAGACAGATAACGGACTCCTAATATCTCTTATAATTTCCACGTCTCGAGAGCATCCCTTATCAAAGCAGATCACATCACCTTAGACAGACAGCCAGACAAGGTAAATCGCTCATGCAAAGAGGGCGAGAGGGAACCTGATATCAGATTTGGACAAGCATCTGGAATAATCTCACCGAGTCCTGGAGTGCCGTGAAATAAAGACAGACCAACATTCAAGTCATACAAACAATTCTTGGAAGCACTTTAAATCTCTCAGACCTTTAAACGAAGATGATAAAATATGATCTGATATTTGATGGGGGGGGGGGGGGAAATAGTACAGTGAAGGCGCTGAAGGGAAAGAAAATATACCTAATTGTAAATAAATGTTAATCTTTGTTGTTAAATTGTCCTTATACGGATTCGGCGAATGTGTTATATTTGGAACCAAGATAACGCGAATTCAAGCCTCAAAACGATGGTGCGAAACTAAGCTGTTTAGACATTCAATTCATTTTAACATCCTGAACAATCACGTGGATATTTTCTGGATAATCCTTGATATCGCTTCTGAAATATGATACTGAATTGGAATATAACCGAATAAGGACTCCGTTGTCATTACAAAAAGAATTCTTATTTAGTGTCAGAGCTAATACTTCAGTTGATATGAATCAGCACTTGGAAGAGAAGAAAAAGATTTATATATTACCATGTACTTTTATATACTGTGACCGCGCGGAAGGGGTCAGTTGCTCGAATGTAATAAGTTTTATTTAGGCTTATATGCGGGCCATTCTTTAGCTTGCAACAGAAAGCAATGCGAATTATTCTGCTTCGAAGCTTTTTTAAGCAGTAATTTATAAGTTGAACTATCAACTTTTTTTTGTAGAAAAGACAACTGACAAGAGTGAAAAACCATACCAAGCTGAATATAGAATTATTACGTTTACTTTGTTAAAATGAAAACCAAGGAAACATCATTTCTCACTGCATTAAGTTCGTAGTATTAGGATGAAGCGCCTCATAGCTCGCTATGGACGACGACGGCCTTGGATTGGAAAGACCGCAGTTGGAATCTGTTCTAGGAAATGAGGAACACTTCTAAGAATTTTCAAGTGGAAGGTGTCAGTCTGTCTCACATGGATAGTGAAAGGTTTTTACTCCTCCAAACCATTTTTTTTTAACTTCTTGCACAAATCGGCTAAAAATCATACTTCGTTGTTATTTTTCACATCTAATACTTTTTTATGGAAATGAAAACATTCGAGGCCAAAAATTTTGAAATAACGCATATCCTGTTGGAGCCATTTTTAAACTACAGCAAAAGCTTCTCACTAACCAATGTCAAGAACGGAAGACTGGGAAGGAAACAAAAGTAGTTAGTTCTTCTAAGAAGGCGGTGGCGGTAAATTCCCCCCCCCCCTATAGTTATGGCGAAAAAAAAACATGATCGACAAGGCCTATGGTCACTCTTTAGATAATTCTTAGCTGTATCGGTAAAACAATATCCTTTATCAAGTCTTTCAGGACTAATAGAATGGTGTGAAGACAGTAAGCTCTCCAAATACTCGATTTCAAATTCCATTAGAAACACTGCGATGTTTTAAAGCGGTGAATCAAAACCAAATACTGAGGCGAACATTTTCTGTGGATAAACTATTGCTTAGAGGAAGAATATGATTCCTGTTTCAGAGTTAAAAAAAACTTGTTGAGAGGACACCACAGAATTACTGAATACGTAAGGTTTGGGATCGGCGCCATCGGTATTTATTGTTGAATCAGAGTTCGCATCTGTTTTGTTTCTTGGAGAATATGACACGAAGTGAAAAAAGTGTGGAGCGTATCAGAAAATAAGAGAGTAAGAAGCCAATCGAGGCTTGGTACAAAAGATTTCTCTGCACCGTCTACTTTACTCAATAACCAACTGATAGATATGGAGGGCAACGTATGTCAGTTAATTAAAGCAACAGAATATGTTGTGTGAGGGATCCAATGCGGTTCTTTTAACGCTGGCAACACGATGATGCCAATTGCTACTTAGGGGGAAAATTTTCTATGCAGCTCGTTTCCAGATCAGGCGAAATACACTCAGTAGACCACTAAACATAAAACGCAAGTCTAAGGCCCTCGCTGGTAGTATCGAACCTTTTTGACGAACTTAACAAGTCACCGCTGGGAAGGGGACTGAGCGAGCGATCGCCGTTTAAATTTTACACGGCGCTGCTTCCAAATTGCAGCCGGTGCCTAATGATTCCGTTCGTCGTTGTTTCTGAAAATTCCATCATACACTTCATTAATTTCTCATTCCCATGCAAATGAAGACGGGCCTTGTAATGACACTTCCCCAGCAATGAACACACGGACCGACCACACACACACACACACACACACACACACACACACACACACACACACACACACAGAGAGAGAGAGAGAGCTTTCTCGATTTCATACAACAAAATTATGTGAACATTTTCCTTTTGCAATTTCGCAAGGTATATCCATACTATCGCATCAAAAGTACTGAGAAACTTGATTCAGATTAATGAACTGAGTTGTGAAAACCTTGTTTGGCATATGGGCATGATGCTATCACCACTGAAGTTAGAACAATTTAGATGGAACAAGTTGCTTAACTTTTTTTTTTCTTTTTTTTTTTTTAAGAATGGAAATGTCACATTCGTACTTTGTCGCTTACACTATAAAATGTCGCTTACAGTGTATCATGATCTCTGTAATGAATTCATGATTTGTTAAAAGTTGTCCGTAAACAAAATGACAGCTTTATAACCAATGTACAAAACCATCTGTGAAGAGTTAAGGTTCAAAAATTTGACATTAAAACAATTTCGGTCCTATGAAAAACTATTCCACGCGAATTCTTCTTTTGCAGCAGTGCTAAGAATGTAAAGAAGTTCAGATATTTTTAGAGATGCATGCAGGATCCAACATTGATATTTATTTATTTCGTATGATGATACAACAGCCGTGAGCCCCTTTTACGGGGAGGTACGGCACCATCTCAACCCCCCCCCCCTAATTTTATCCGCGCTCGGGACCGGATAGCTGACGAATCAGGCCTATGGCTGGGTCTTGAGTATTCCTTACTGTAATCCGTGTTCACGAATGAAAATCATCCCAGTTTCCGGGTGAAAAAACTCCCCTCCCTCCATATTATTATTACTTGACACCTCCAGGGAGTCCAAGGACTCATCGAGGGAGGGCATCTACTCTACAACTCTATCTCCGCCACCCACAAATTACACCAACGCCATCTACCGCCCACCACTAGTATTTTCAAAGACAATCACAAATATCCAAGCCCACGGCCTTTCGGCTGGAGAGCGGATACGCTAACCACGCGGCCAATCAGGCCGGTTGGCCGAGTGGTTAGTTAGCCGATATGAGATCGGCTAACTCACCTTTCGTCGAAAGAGACCAGATAAAGGTTCCTCATGTCACTGACGGGAATCGAACCCACGTCTTTTCGAACAAAGGGCTTCGCCTATACCGACTGAGCTACGGAGGATCTTCCATTGATAAGAATGTTGTTTTGCTTTTCTCGGAGTGTACAAAAGCCGATTCAATGTCAATCACTACCAGTAAAGAATCCTTTCGAATTTGCTAAAACAGTTTCCGTATTTATCATAATATAACAATGTTTTATCTCCCCCCCCCAAAAAAAACTTTCTAAACAAAGTATTTTTTTTTAAAAAATCTCATCGGCCAAGAACCGTGAAAGGAGATTTTCAGGTAAAACTCCAAGTCCGACATATATCAGACTTTACTTCAGAAAGAAATGAAAAATATTACTGTATCCGTCATTCCCAATTCTAGAAAAAAAAAAAAAAATTAATGAACAAAGTACTTTAATTACAATTATAAATATCATGGGGTTTGCTGATCGTCAAAGCCCAACTTTTTTGTCAACTGTATTGGATAGTAACGGACTGGTTCTCACAAATAGAATGATCGATTTTAACAAAATGAAACGATGAAAAATGAAATAAATACACATAGCTCATACTAATTACGCTAACGCACATCTACATCAGATTATAGTACGAAAATCCAGCCTATCTGTGTTTTCTCTACTCCCATTCTCAAATTGTAATTCTCAACTTCGATAGCCTCCAGCATTTTCTCAGATTCCCTCCGGAATTCTGCGCCAACCCTCCTCAGGCTAAAGTCACATGCTCGATAAGCATTACCGTTCCACATTATCCTACTTGAAGTCAAGTAGGGTAATGTGTGGAGCAATTTTACACCTTAGGAAACCGAAATGAATACGTTCAGGAACTAATCGCATCAATGGATTAAATCAGCTGTTCCACGAGAGAAAGATATTTGCATAACAAAATGTAGGTCGTGGGGACGAAGGAGTGTTTACCCTGATTCGGTAAGCATCGCTCAGTAATAAAATCACCAACTCCAGTGCAGGGTCGAATATTTTCAAATTCTACATAAAATTTCTCGTCCACCAGGAATGTCAGTCTGCATTAAAGAATAGAGTATAGGATGGCCGCTCAACTCGTGCCGTCTGTTACAGTCATTCAACGAGCACGCCGAAACAGATGGACGCTGGCAGAGACAGGCCGATTTTTTAAAAGAGCCATATTCGGACACTAAAGTTGCAATAAAGTGAAGAGGAAACGAATTCTTGTCAATAAAACGCAACTTTAGAAGACATCGAGAGTAGAGTGTCGTGTGCAGAGACATATCAACAGAAACCGTAAACTTCGGGTAGACTGGAAAAGAGTGATTTCTGCTTTATGATTCTGTATCCTTGACACGCCTGCTTTCCCCGAAAAACTGCGTTGCTGATAACAACAAAGAAAGTTTTTTGCCAACACGGTAAAGAAATTGGTTGATAAAGATTACGATTCTGTTACGTACTGGAAGTATTGAGGAGAATGCACCAGATTAAAAGAGGAAGCGCAACCGTTGCTTACTTTAAACTGCAAAAATACTTCGTGCATTAATATAAACGCAACGTTTTGTGTATTTCGCAACTTGAAACGTTCATAAATAGTAAAGCGAGATTATAAAGGCTACAATCTAAAATTAAAAAGTTAAATCTAAAAAGAAATAAAATCCAGTGATATAAAGAATGAGTATATTTGAGTTGAAATAATTTTTTTTATCCTTGTTTTTGACTGTCTATCTGATATTTTATTTAATAATTTCGGCCTGGACTGTATAGGTAGCGCAAGCTGTGGTTCATCTGTGGTAGAAGTTATAGATGGAGAGAGAGATCGAAAGTCGTCTACCTGTTTAAGTGAGTGAAAATCAAAGTAGGATCCCGATGGAAAGGGCCTTGTCTGAATAAGACTAAGTCACGAAAAGCTCGAGTAAAACATTTTCCCTCCGAGCATCGATGAGAGTTTACAACCTAGGGTTAAATGAAATAATTTGTAATTTGTAATAAGTGTTTATCTAAAATATCAGGAACATGTATCGCTCCTGGCTTTTGAGACGTATTTCGGGTACTCCGTTTACTTATAAACCCATTGATATTACACGTGTTAAAAAATGAGTCATGAAAATATTTTAAACGCTGCACGTGTGTAAACAAGCATTGCCGATATCACAACTCAGCCTAAATGTAATGAAAATAAGCTTCAATAATTTTGGAAAGAAATTCCGGTTTTTGAATGAATCTGCTTACAGAACGGGGCAGCTCATCGAATGCAAATCGAGCTGAACTCAGCAAGCACTGCTAGTTGCCAATCAGAAATTTATGAAAGGTGTAACATAGTTAAATATATGAGTATCTAAAACAATATTTATTTCTTTAATTAATTGCAGCTAAGCTCGGGAATAATTCACGGTCTACAAGAATGCCTTTCTAACTTCGCAAAAGATTTTCAACCGTAAGGTTCAAGAAGGTAGGTAGATCCATTGTATTTTTTGGTTCTGATGATCACAAAAAAGTAGATGTTTCGAAATATTGTAGCTCTCCTGGTCTTGTGTCATGTGTATGCTCGTGCCTTTACGATAACTCGTTCTTTGGATCATTCCATTGGGAATCAAAGGGTGTTACAATTTTTGAATGCCACTTCCAAGCGATCATAATAAAATTCGAATTTAATGAAGCAGTAAATAGAAATGATACAGAACTTTTCTGACTTTGTCTGAGTTAATCCAATCTCTGAGAAACGTCTGAAAACCTTGTTGCATAATGATATGTGTAATCGCTGCTAAGACGGAATGAATTTTAAGACCACCATATACACCATAAATAACTTTTAGGATATATTTAAGCTTGCCAAAAAAACAAGAAAAGTTTTAAATACACGAACATGTTGAACTTTATCTTTCTAAAAGAATTAAGTACAATTTTTAATGAATTTTAAATCAACTACAATGAGTTGTAGTTGATTTGAAAAAGCACGAGCTACAACAAGAAATGAAACAAAACACGTTCCAATTCAATGTTTCGTTTGTTATTACTGTAAGCGACAACAGCAACAATAGATGCAACAAACAGAAGTGCTAGCAGCAGCAGTATTCAATAAAATGCATGTCGCAAACTTGCAGCTGATGTACATGCAGAATGTAGACGGTAATAACGAGAATACAGTTTTTGTTTATAAACAGGAAGCTGTCTCTGTAGTTACTTTCTGCTAGAATGCGAAAACCGCCTCACGCAATAACCTCTTTAGAGACGCAGTCATTGCCTAGAACACCCCGTAACATTCTCTGTCTTATCATTATTGTAAAGTGAAAGAAGGAAGGGAAGAGAAGGGGGAGGGGGGGATGAGACGAGCGATTCAAAGGATGCGGGTTATCACCTGACAAATTAGCATGTTGGCGGGAAGCAGCACGCGGGTTACCAAGGTAGCCAGCAACAAGACAGCCAGTGAGGTAGCTGTACTGGTGATTAGCCGCCAAACATAGTACTGCTGTCGCAACTAACGCCTGCCTCCGACAGTGATAGATGCAGTACCACCTGACCTCTGACCTACCGAGTGAAGGGCTTTTTAAGTGTCCAATTTTAACGGCAGTTCTCGGAGCAACGGCGTGGTCCTTTTTTAACGTTTGGCAGCCCTGCCGTAAATGAGTTAACAGACGCGTGAATCTGCGGCTGGGGAAACAGAGCTGCACTTGAAACATTAGGATGTCATAAGTTGGTGCAGAAACAAGTTTGGCACAAACTTTCTGGCAGTCCTGATTACTCAACGTGACGTGTTAATGGTGTCTTCACTCGCTAGCCCCGTGTTGGGGAGGAAAATTTAATAAACATGGACACGTGTAAGGGTTTGTCGTAAACTAAGATTGTCTCCAAGGAAAATCAAAACTACTATGTAAATCGATTAGTCAGCCAGGCGACTAGAGTTGCCACTGCAATTCTTCTAGAGAGAGAGAGTGCTTTACGTATTCTTGTAGGAAAATGCAGCGCATTCATCACACGATTCATGTGAATTGCTACATCTGGATGGAGAGATGGTGTTGTGCAGCTAAAGTGTCTTGAAGTGCAAATTACAGAAAGCCTAAGGGTCTAAATCTGATAAGTATCTCAGTAATTTCATTTTCAAAGAAACGTTACCAATGAGACGAAACGGTGTTAGTGAACTGTTTGGATGGATGGATGGCCTCGGGTCAGCAAAAAGGAACAAAAAAAAAAAAGAGTATAAGAACTAACGGTTTCACTGAAAATTGCAAAGAGAGAGAAAAAACAAAGAGAAATTTGCTAATGTGTATAATAACAGCTGGAACATCGTAACAAAATTTTCGGCACAAAATTAGAACCAGCTTGAACAGGAGCCAAACGAATTCATACATCCAACAGCTACTACTACAATGTAGGAACCATGGCTGACTTACTATCCGAAAATAATCACATACAGAAACCTAAATTGGAAGAGATTAAATGTAAATAATTTGATTGTCCTGTTTCATAATACTCTCTGCAAACAATTCAAAATAAAAAAACTGATCTATTTAATATAATTACAAACCGCTTAGAATTGGCAACAAAAAGCACAACAACAAATCTCAATGTAAAATTATTTGTTTCAGGGGCATCAAAACAAATGAAAGGATTTTTATAACAGACATAAGTAGGACCATTTATTTGAATGCAATTTTATTGGAAGATTTAATCCTCTAATTTTCAAAACAACAATACAAACGAAAGGAGGCATTTGCCTTGATCCAGGAATAATGCGAATCTAGAAATAATCCAGAATGTGTAAAACGTCTCGCGTTAAGAACACACACACACACACACACACACACACACACACACACACACACACACACACACACACACACACACACACACACACACACACACACACACACACACACAAAAAGTTTGTAATACACATTAATGAATTTTAGTATACTCTCGCGTTACCATTTTCGCGGTACATTCACCCGATAAATTAGAGCAATATTCTGACGAACTATTCTCGCGATACGATGTCGGATGAAATAATAATGAATCAATTAGTTTCCCCAAATGAATATTTCTCGCACGTAATCTCCAAAATCGCTATACGGGCATTTACTAATCAAAATGCTGAGGTTGGTAGCGATTTGAATGAGGCTACGAAACTCACGTGCAATATACTGCACATACCAGATGTTCAATGTATGAAAGAAGAGAGAGAGAGAGAAGAATTGTTCTGTACAGATAACAAGCCGGAGAAAATACAAGGCCAAAGAATAAAGATTATCAGTGCTTTACGCTTTTTTTTTTATCGGCTTCATTTAATTTTTACCAAACGGAAAGCTCCGAAAAGTTCCCTCAAATCGCATCATCCAACCATTTTTTTCCTTGTCTGCTTGTTTTCCCCGGAGTTCTCTCTCTCTCTCGTGAAGACAGACAAACGCACACCATGCAACGTTCCTGTATACGGCAGCGTGTTCCTACAGGATAGTTTCCGTTGCCTTAGCAACCAAAAGACTAAACACAGCTCCCGGTTCCCTAGCGACTAAAGTCCGAACGCGGGCAAAAATGAAAGCCCTGTCCTCCGAAGCGTGAAATTGGCAGGCTTCTTGGCCCTCTGCTAATTCCTCCTATTCTTCATTACCGGCCGCACACTGGGAGTGGAATCGTGGTAGTAGCGGTGTTGGCTACACTACAAGAACATTTTGGTCGCTCTCGTTTCTTTGTCTCTGACTCTGTGTGTGTGTCAGTTGATCGTGTACCGTAACTTTCCCCAATAAGGGAAAGTCCTACCATTACCAAAGTCAGAGCCTCGTGTTTTATGTAGTGTTTATTCTTATTTAACCAAGTAATCTCCTTGTGACGAAAACCTCCTGAATGAAAGAAAGAAAAAACCGTAATAAACCACGAGAAATTTATTTGGTAATCGTTACTTATGTTAGTCGAACCCTTGTCTTTGTCTGAACAGAGGCATTTAGTCAGTCGACTAGTGGAAGCAAGATTTATTTCTTTCTTGGTGTTTCGGCATTATCTCTACAAGAAACACATGATGCGAATTATTTGACGTAAGAATTAGCTCTTTCTTTTTTAAACAACCAGAGCCTCAACAATATAAGAGAAATTTATTCTTGTGTTCAACAATTTATTCCTGCGCTGATTTAGAGAACTCGTGCGTGGCAACAGAATGAACGCGAACTTTAATACAAAAACAAATAAACGAAAACGTGGTATGCGCACAGTAATATATGCATTTAAAGCTCAACCAATGTATGTATAATTTAATGCATATAAAACTGATCTGCCGATGTGTACATACACTTAAGTTGGAATACCGGTATTCAAACGGAGATCAGAGATTGTTCAAAAGAAATTAAAAAAAAAACTGATAAAAAAGCGCAATAAATTAGAAAATCATCCATTTTTATCACTCTTTCTACTTATATGTAGAAATATTTGTGCAATATGCTTTAAGACTACATGCATATCTGCATTATCTCCATGTTTTAAAAATCTACTGTCTTACTTTATATGAACAATAAGTTGAAGCCCTCTTGTTTAGGAAATTTACTCAGGATTATATCATAAAAATCGAATGCCATCGTAGTGCTTACCTGAAACGAGAGGAAGGGGAAAAAATACATAAGAATACACGTAGTTTTTATTCGAAAAATTCATTTAAATCAGTATTTATTGACATTTTCTATTACTCAATAGATAAATATCAAAATACACATTGTTATCAGTTCTTATAATTTATATTCTAGATTCCAGTTAAATAAATCCACTGTATTCTGTGCCTTAGAAGATGAATCAAGTTTTGCTAATCGGTTTTTGTTTTAGCAGCAGCATCATCTTCACATATAATAAACAAACTACGAATCAAAATAGCTAAAATAGCTCAAAACTAAATTACAGGCGACGATTCGGTTTGTAGAATTTGCGGATTTTTTGAAGTGCAATATTTAAGATGAAATCATCACGGTTATAAGAAAATTAAATCATCATCGCTCCTGCTTTAGAAGAATTAACGTTCCAGATTACAATTATTCTGAGTCATTCACTTCACGATGAAAACTGACGAAAACAAAAAGAAAAAAATTAATAAAAATATATCGTAACGATGACATCATTTCCACTGATATTTTAACATAATTAATGATAAACTAAATGTAAAGAAAACTTCACACACACACACACACACACACACACACACAGAGAGAGAGAGAGAGAGAGAGAGAGAGAGAGAATCTGTTTTTCCAATTTTAAGATGGTTTTTTAAATACACATTAACCCCTGTATAACGTACTATCCCACAGTACTTCACGATCACGCCGTAAAGCAAACTTTATCCCTTTACAATAGACAATCTTCGGGAGTATAAAAAGTGGGGCGGGAGGGAGCAAAGAAAACACAAATGAATATAACTTACGAATATAATCATGTCTCCGAGGATATTTGCTATATTGTAACGAACAGTTTAAATTAAAACATGAAGTAACAAAGAATTGTGAGTTCTCTATTACACCCTATCCTGTCTCTATAATATACACCACCTACAGTAACAAACAGAAGCAGCTTACTTTTCTTTCACAAAAATGCACTCTGAAATTATTCCAATTATTTCATTGCGAACTTCCAGTTTCGCAATGAAAACATTGGTTTAACTTTATTGGCTAATCAAATGGATCTTTTATACTTCGTTATGTTACTAAGTCATAATGATCAAGATGAAGCCAGTTATGACTCTCTCTTGAAAACAACAAAAGGGACCGGGAAAGAATGAAAAGAAATCAGTTCTCTTCAGAAGAGATTATCAACCCTGCATAATTGTTATATGACAGTCAATTATGAAAGATCGTAAACCATTGGAACAAAACATCGTGGAGGATAAAGTGTGAACTTTCTTTTATAGATAAAATCATGAACAAACTGTAAAAAGATAGTGTGCGTGTGATGAATAATCACTTACGTAAATTTATATTTCTTACAGGTTTTTCGACCAGATCATCGGTGCAAACAACTAGCCACAAATATAACAGCAGAAGCACGATAGAATATTTCCAAATAATCTACAAGAGCTAAAATTTACTTAAGTGATATCCAGTAAATACTATCAATATTTTCTAACTTATGTTTCAAATATGTTCACAAACCCAGATTGTGACATAACGAACAAAATAATGAGAACATTCGGTTAATAGTAATTTTAATATTGAGTTTTCTTAAGTTTCAGAATTGACCACAGTAGCTCTGTAGAAGAGTTACAAGAATAATGTGGAAAAGAGCAGTAATATAAAAATGAAAGACAATGTGTCTGTCAGTGGAGAAGACATTGGTCAATAGGCTCATTTTTTTTTTTTTTTTTTTTTTGTGTATTATACAGGAGTGAGTTTTGGATCTGGCGAAAGAGTGGAAGGAGAAAGAATTGATTTGAACGGTAGTGTTGGCTAAGTCCACTCAGACTTCCATGAACTTTAAGGACAATCAACAAATCAGTACTGGAAGCGATTAACTGGCATGATCGTCAGGGTCAAACTCTCCTATTTCGGTCATGTGATGGAGGTAGATCACTCAGAGAAGGTAATCATGCTATACAAAACTGGAAGGAGGGGATGACAAAAGCAATGAATAGCATAATTAAAGAGACAAAGTGGACTGATCATGCAAAAGTTGTGAGAAAGAGAAATCTCGGAAAACCTTCGTGAATAAAATCGCCAGGAGTCGGCAATGATTCGATGGAATCTAACGAACAGTATCTAGGAAACTTGAGAAGTTTCCTAGGCACAGGTTGGCTCATTTCTAGGAGAGCCTTTTTTTTTTCCCCATTAGCTGTCACCCTTTATATTGCACATGTTTTTTTTTCCCTAAATATCAAACCTGCATAAATAAACATGCATACGGAACATTGCCTTGTTCTATTTTCTTATAAAAGTTGTATTAAAGGTATTTTCAAAATTTCTCCCCTCACCCCCCACACAAATACACAGCATATATAAGCGTATGTGAATACTTTTATAATTATTCAAAATATACAGCTGAAATTTCGTTTTCAGATATTTTTTTACTGCTTAGCCACAAGCAGAAAACTAACAACACGTAATTTTATGTCTGAAGAGAGAATTTATAAACCTTCTTAATCTACAACTATGGAGACCTCATTTCAGAAGTTGTTTAAAACTTCAACACTGAAAGAGCAAGAAAGCTAATATCAGGAACTGCCACAGTTTGGAAAACCAATTTATAACTAAATCGGCTTAATTATTTTACGTTATTATTCCCAAATTAAATGTATCTTCACAATCCTTCTGATTGTTTTCAGAGGCTTCGAAACATTTTAACACTGATTTCAGAATTTAACAAATATTCGAATCAAATAAAATGAAAATTTCCAAAACGCAATTTCTCCAGTGGCGCTTTTCAAATAATTCTAAAACACTCATTTATAAATCTTATAAGCTTTAAAGATATTGACGGATAATATTCCTAAAGGAAGCTAACTGCTTACTTTGCTTTGGCTTTACTGTGCAAAGTTTTGTTTCTTAGTTGTTGCTTTTTTATGCATAAAAAATAACCAACGGACATTTTTCTATTGAGGTTAACAAACAGTATCAGATATATAAGAATGCTTTATTATTAGAAATATTCAAGAGGATGTGGTCCCTCGTTCGTGCCCCAATAATGCGTGATCATCTCATATATACAGCGATGCTTCAGGGTTGTGCTGGACTGTGAGTTTAAAAGTACAACTCCACCCACATAGTCTACCCTTTCTCCTATTAACAGAGCGAGTCTAAAGTACACGTAAGTACTTAAGATTGTGTATTCAGAACTGTATTAGCTTTACACGCGTTGCAGACTGTGGTACTTACACGCCATTCAGAAATGAAGAAAAACATTCGCTTGTACGTTGTTGACTAGCTACAGATGCCAAAGTTTTGCAAAATAAACTCAATAAGATGAACATGCGTTAAACTGCAGCAGTTTTCATTACCTGAAAAAAAAAAAAAAAAAAAAAAAAAAAAAAAACGGCATTCTTAATTCAACAGACTGGAAAATAAATACGTAAATGAACAATACGAAAATAATAAAATTCGAGCTGAGTTGGCGAAATATATTCTAAATAGGCTTCTGAAGATTACGTAAAACATGTTGAGAAAAATAAATCTTTATTGAATGAATAGATTTATGACTATAATGACTATTTCACTCTCTATACACAAACTTTCCCCCCTTAGAATTAAGTAAAATCTACAATAGATATGCCCTATCATAACCAAAAATATATTCACGATCACAGATATGAAAGTTAGGAAATTAAATTTACGTGAAAAATTAAAAAGTAGAAGGTAATTTAACAGAGAACACAACAGTTTCAAGATGCGATATTAACAAAATATTCCCATCTTGGGAAAATGGTGTGTTAGTCTTTGTTAACTTAGTTCATTGTAAATGACCCGAATGTGAAATGAGGATTTATTTATTAGGTCTTTCAATGCCGGCCTGGTTGGCCGAGTGATTAACGTATCCACTCTCCAACCAAGAGGCTGCAGGTCAAATCCCCCCAGCGGCATGGATGTTTGTGATTGTCCTAACTCTTTGTGGAAAGGGCATCTGAGACTCTACCACTTCTTCTAGTAGAAGACCAAAATTCCATGAGGTACGGGAGTGACCACACAGGTTCAAAATGACATCACATGAGAATAACTAACTATATTTCATTTTCATATCTGTGTAGTAATACGTGTTTGTTTGTGTGTGTGTGTGTGTGTGTGTGTGTGTGAGAGAGAGAAAAGGCGTGGGGGGGGGGGAGATTGCATTTTCTGCACGTAAATACACAAGGACCTAGGTGACCATGATGATCGGTCCTTTCTAATAATTTGGCCAATACTTAACATACATCAAAGTGACTTAAAAGGAAGTCAATTAATTATTGTTTACGATGAATAAACGGATAATTTTGAATTTTCTGGTGTTAAACTCAAATGTCATGCACAACACAAGCACTGTCTCTTTAGGTGACATATAAAAACAGACCAACTGTCATCCAGCTGTGTACCAGATGGATGACAGACCTATTATTTGAGACATTAAAGGGACAACTTCCTTTTCAATAGACGAAAATATATGACATGTGCTTTCGCAAATGGCGGGCTAGGTGTTGATTAACAAGACCCGTAAAAAAAATAAAAAAAGTTGTATTAATTAATTCTTTTGCTGCCACCTACCATTTCAAACTTGTCAATTTTACTTGAAAGTTTTACATTACGCTCAGGTCCATTTATATTATTCACATGTTGTGCCTCAAACGAACGAAAGGCAGTTAAAGAAGCAACAAAAAAACCAGTGAGATCTTAACTGCAGAATAATTCCATTATCCGTCCAAAGTACGCATGAGCGGCGCCCCCAACTGCCCCTTCCAAAAAGGGGCAGGGATCAGCGTTTCTGCCTATAGGAGTCTATTTCCTCTGAAGGAAGAGGTAGGCTGGTGCAAGACTATCACTCTCGACACCAGGCCAGCAGGAACAACGCTAGCAGCCACGGCGAAACCCCATAACCTTGACAGGGGGTCTATCAACGCGAGGAGAGAACTTCCGTAGTCCCAGTTTCAGATCGCTCTTATCTCGTGGCGCGTCATGCCGGTAAAGGGGGGGCTAATTAGTAACTAGTCATAAATATGCATCCGACGGAAAATTAATGAGGGAATGATACATGCGCGAGCACGGACCGTTTCCTCGGTACAGGTCCGCAGTCGGCAGGCAGGCAGCAGCAGCAAGCAAGCAACTCTGAAGCTAGAGATACCACGTTTCCGTAACCCTGTTCTACCTCAACTCCCCGGTTGGCATTAATGGTTACTATGGAGAAGAGAGCACCACAGCGATTCCTGCACCTGTAAAGGGACAGGAAGCAAAGAACACAGTTCGTTCTGTTCTAGCACCGATGAATTTCCAACTACGCTCACACATGTACACACAATGGCTGCACAACCACACTCGGGTAATTAGATCCAATATTCTGCTGAATCCCGTGCATTCTGAATAAGCGCATTTATAGACACTGAGCATTCCTAAGTTATCAGACCGCTTGTCAGAGTAATTACCTCGAAAAACAAATTCGATGATTGGATTTTTTAAAAAAAAATTATACTTATTAATTAATTAAATCTTCTAATTTATAGTCTTATCTAAGTGAAATGAGTTGAATAATTTGGTTTAATCCAATCTCCGATTGTTTCAAGAGAGAATGAGACAATATCTCATCCATCTCTCTGATGCATAAAATAACAATCAATAATATGAGAGATCATTCGACGAAATTTAAGACTATAATCTTACACCGCGATACCTATTAATGTAAAAGGAACGTCTATGTAAAAGTGTGGGTAAAGTTCTACAGACTCTTCTGGAAAGGTAGAAGTATGCAGTTAACAAGACCCTGAAGGAATTAAATTACACTCAAGGAAGCAAAGTTCGATAGTGAAAGAATAAAAACGAATATAGGAAAATTAGGGAATATAATTCCTCACGCAACTTATCGATAACTCTATCTGCAGTGCGGTAAAAGAATTAATAAAACAAGAATGACTATCGATGTTTCTAAATTAAGTTATAGTCAAGTTGGGTGTTCAAATAAAGTAAGTGAACCTACTGGTGTCAGAATTAAGAAGCAAGGTGTGGGTATTGCATTCGTTTATTACGGTGTCTAATTTTGCACGATGAAAAAGGCCGAATTTTCAAGGAAGAAATAACCTGCCACTTCCCTTACGAGATCGGTTAGCTCAACTTGAAAAGCCTTTTACAAGTTCTTCGCGTTATAGACATAATTGAACTAAACACTTTCCATAATAAAATGACGAAAAAGGTGGACGAGACAGTATCTCAAATCCACTTTTAGAAAGATCAGTGTCCGAATACAGAAAACAGGCTTAATCATGGGATGAGGACAATAAAGAACCATGTGATGCAATGCTTAGATGCAATATTTCCCATATTAATCCTTCAAATGATTTTAAATCACTTGCGCATTAAATATATTACAAAATTTTCCTTTCGAGACTGCAAAATTTCTCTGGGTGTGTGTGTGTTTTAATCACTCACATATTCTCTAAAGATCGTACACCAATTCTTTCCGGTGAATTTCTAAGAACCATCGTATGATTATCCGTGACATATGGTGCTCCACTGCAGTTAGAAGAACATCCTTTGATGATAAAAACTAGGTTTGAATTCCATCTACGATAGGAGGAACATACAGAGGCATAACTATTTTCTTTCTAGAAACTCGGGTTTTTAACCTCGAAAAACAGTATTAATATACTCACTCCATAGTATTCGCCTCAACATAATCCTAAACAATAACAACAGCAACCTGTGTTTGTTAGAGAACAGGCTATCGGGAAGGAAAACGACTAAGACTCGTTAACTAAGCCCGAAAAGCCTTCCCATCGCAGACTATGTTTCTACGAGGGGGTCTTTTACTGACGAAACGCTCAGAGTATTCGATTTGAAAATAAAATCTGAAGCCATGTAGTTTGTTTGTTCTGATAGTTATATTTAGTGCAAATTTTAATTAAGTAGTAACTTTTATGTAATCGAATTATTCGTAGTAATCAACATCAACATTGTCTACAAAGAGTTGAATACTTTGGTATCCATCACTTTCTTCCAACTGCATACGAACATCCACAGAATCATAATTAATACTGTATTAATAATTAATATGATATACAAAAAATGTTGTAATAAATATTATCCTCTATAAGAGGAGGGTGTCAAAATCATATTATTTATTTAATATATTTAATACAAGTGGGGAAAATAACAATTATAGGTTTATTAAGCATTTTTGAAATATTATAAAATTTTGTAATAGCGAGCAGAAAGATAAAAAAATAAGTACACCTTTTGGTACCTATCTCAAAAAAAAATCGCTGAGATATACATCTTTTTCAGAATAGCCATGTTCTGAAACATTTTGAAAGAACATGTCCATGTATGAGCTTCCTGTAAATTCCAATCATAAATACTCCAAAATCAAATCATAAACATTGTTCAATAATCCTTAAAGAAGGGTTTAGTAACTTTCTCCGCTCTCCAGTGCGAAGTACGGTATTTAGAATAGCTTGAAACCCATGGAAACAACAGAATGCGCCTCGCGAAGTTTCACGCACACAGAAAAACAAAAGACAAAATGGGATAGAACAGCGGCATCCTCTAAGAGGAATACGATAAAAAATATTCCCGCGATTAAATACACAGAGACATGATGTTACAATACAAATTAAAAAATCTCTTTTTTTTCATATTTTTCTTAAATATTTTTAGATATAATGATTATTGAGATAAAAAGCTAAAATTATTTTTTTGAATTTTTTAAATTGTAATTTAAAGAATATAAAATAAAATTAATCTTTTAGTTGGCCTTTGACACAGAGATCTATGTGAAAGAAATATCATGTTAGAAAACCACGAAACCCCATTAGCTATGCTGGTGTGTGATTGAATAAAAGGTATAAAATGATCATTTCTCTTTACGTAATTTATTTACGACAGAGCTATTTACCAATGACGTGCAGGTGATTTAAGTGCATACAAAGGCCAGCAATGTTGAAATCATGCTCAATGACACGCTCAGAGCAGTGTTATACAATTTCTACAAAATAGAAATTTTATAAGCGCATTTTTTAAAATTTTTTTTTGATTTAATTAACGACGTCCACGCGATAACGCGTGATCGGCCGTTTGGTGAGAGCTCTCATCGCGCGATTGGCAATGAACATGTTAAAGCACATCGGTATTTCTTGTTACGTTACAGTTTATGTTCCAAATGCATTACTTAAAGAAATTTAAAACACGTCCGTCTGTGCGGTGGATACACTTCGTATACTGCATTCTCTTTTTGAATCTTACATCCAATCGCGCTTCCCTGTCCATCACTTACAGTGATTTTGTTTCATCAGAAGCCAACTGTAAAATTCAATTACATCCATCTTTAAAACAAAGCTAATTTAGTCCTATAAACAAATACAAAAAAAGAAAAAATTCTTCGACCTTTAGAATTCCAAATGGAATAAGTGAACCATTGCAAAGAAAAATGAAAACTTCCGTCTTTTTGAACGAATTTTGATTTCATCAAAGCATTTGACGGCTTCCATTTAAGAACCTGCTAACTAAAAGGTGTCGAATGGATGGTGTTGATTATCTAGTGGGATGATTGGGAAATTGTTTCGCAGGGGAACTGCAGGAAGTGGTGTTTCGAACGGGAGTCTTCTAAGAGTCAGGGGGTTAAAAGGATAGTCCACAGCTCGATGCCGGGATTCTTGTTAATACCTCCATAAATTACTTAGGTTCGAATATTAAGAGTGTAAAAAAACAAAAGCTTTGATTTACACGCGAGAGATTTGTATTGACACTTACTAGAATCAGGTGGCTGGAAAGAACTTATCTAACAGACGAGAAGAAGTTGAAGTTTATAAATTAGGTTAGGAAGTATACGCAGTAGGATTTTGCTACTTTCTTGAATACGACTCTAACGACACAATAAAAGGTTACTGAAGAAAAGACTAAGATAAATTATATTAAGTTCATTTTTTTTAAATACTGCTATAGCACAAAAGATGTGAAATGACCCTCAGCAAAACCACAGATATGCAAAAAATTATACAGATGCTAAGACTCAGGAAAGTTTAAAATTTGATGTATAACGGTTACCTAATTTGGCACGTGATTACTCAGGATTGGTTTTTTTTTTTTTCTTCTTCTTCTTCCAGTGCTGGGTTAGCCATTTCGAATTGTGAATGTGGAACTGAAATCGGGAACTATGGTTTTCATCTCACAAACATAAATACAAGCATGTTCGATAATAATGGTTCACGTCGTATAAGTTACGTGTAAAGAAGAATTGGAAGAATTTATGGCGTTCATGTCATTGCCGTCCTAAATGAATTAATCTTGAGGGGGGGGAGGATAACGATACTTCTACTAGTAATAATAATAATAATTATGATTATTATTATAAATACATCTTTTAGGAACCAGCAATTAAGTCTCGTATGATATATATAATCTCATAAACCTCTCTCTCTTTTTCTTTTTTATATTCATAAAAGTAATTCTGAAACACAGAATATTACCAAATATAGCATTGTTTCCTCTACTTCTAATTCTGCCGATAATGGACAGACTGCATAGAATTTCGCTTGGAACACTGCGTCCTCTACGGCGTGCAGCAAAGACCAACTTCAAAACTAAAAAGATTTTTATGACTCATTTCTTCGAAGTCAAGGAAAAAAAAAATCAAAAGAAATTTTTGACACTCCTAGATGTGCAAAACAAAGACGAACAAAGACGAAGAAGCTCAACACTTGGGCATAGTTATGTTTTTAATTATCCTTTCCAAAAGCATGGAAGAACACATACAATTAAAAATACTCATTGATAAAAAAGTCCTTGTCGACAGGATTCAGACTGTCGCGCCCACAACTTCTTTTTTCGTATAATACATATCAGTAGAAATATAAATCAAGTGCAATATTCCTTAATACAGAAGCTCAATGAGGCCAGTATTTTATTTATTTATTATTTTTTGTAGAATCCGCACAAATAACTTTATAATAAAACTCGTGATTGATGTCCAGTGATACAGAATTAATGTTTTTCGAGAGTAGTGAGTGACCTTCGTTTTTTTACAAATGTATCACTACTCAATGGGATTCTTTGAATAACGTAAATATGTCGTACTGAACTGTTTTAATGGTAAAACGATCCCAAAATGATAACAATAATTCCTCACTACCTAAATGAAATTTAATAGTTGCTATTTATGAACAACATTAATACTTGTTTATTTATATAATCGAATTAGACTATTGGCGGAACCACGGGACAAAAGAAAGACGGCCATTTAGAGGCATCCACTATTTTTTCAAATGATCATCCGGTGTAGATGAGTAGGCTAATCAAAATTATAACGAAAGTCCAGCATATTTTTTTTAAAGTGCGTAGTCTAAAACCGAGTCTCTTATAAATCTTATGAATGGTAATTGGGCCACATGGCAATCACCAAATTGTAAACTTCATTTGAGGATGATAAAACAAAACAAAATTCTTTAAAAAAGTTATGACGGAAAAACCCATCATAAAATTGTATGAAAAATTAATTACAGATTAATAAAACTATCCGAAATGCCAATTAATTAAAAAACGGGGAAAAAAGAAAAACATTTCTTACCAAATTACAAGGTATGTTGATAGAAAGGAGGCACATAACCAGAAAGCAGTGAAAAGAGTCGGAAACAGCAAGCAACTTTCACCTCTTCTCAACGTCCAGAGTCTCATGATTTATGGACTACGCAGCCGAGTCAGTAGCTGCCGCTATCATGTAGTAACCTCGCCTATTATCACTCGCTTGCATGTAGACTCCCAATCTGCTCGCATGCCTGCCACTCAAACAGTAGCTTCGGAGAAGAAAGGATGCGAGGGAGGAAAGATGTGGAAGGTACAGTGGTCGTGTACAGGGGGAGAGGGGGGGGCGTTGATATCTTTAAAGAAAAACAAAAGATGCGAGACAGTAATGACGCTTCAGTGAAAGGAAAGAACTCTTCCGGACTTCCTAATTTAATTTCCTCAAAATTTTGCTTTTTTTTTCTTGCATTTTATAAACGAAAAAAATTACCGCAGCCACCGCCTTTATAATGAAGTTAAAGTGATGCAGCTTTGTTCCGTCTTGGTCTACTCTTGACCTTCCTATTCAATCATGACATTCGGAATCACAATTTACTGAAATTAGGAAAAAATAAAACACCTAGATAAATTTCTAGTTGAGGTTGCAAGACGGATCGAGAATAATCCGTAACAGATTTCCTCTGAGTCATCGTCTTCTTCTTATACGCAAATAAAAGGATCGTTAACCTTCCCAAATGGTTGCTGTTTTATCATACAAGAGAATTTTGCTTCCTCACCACTTCTCTAACGTTAGCATTAAACCTGAAGATCTTCAATAAACACTATTCTGGCCGTCCATCCAGTAAGTCTAACGTTGTTCAAGATATCGATGCCAAAGGCATTTTGTTTATTAATCATCTTGAAAAGGGTAAAACAATAACTGGGAAATATTATTCCGATCTTTTAACCAGACTAGATGAAAAAAATTCACGAGAAAAGACCCAGTTTGCAGACGGAAAAAATCACCTTTCATCGGGATAATGCACCTGCCCACACAAGTGTTTTGGCAATGGGAAAATTAAGGGATCTGCACCATGGACTCGACCTTTTACAAAAAAAAAAAAAACTTAACACTAAACTGAACTATGCAAGCTAAACGCTATTTTGTTGCGGTATGTTTAAACAAATACTATAAAAATATTGATACTAGGTAAAGAGAATTACTGCATGGCACAGTGCGGTCAGTGTATTATGTATATACGTGACCGCGTATATTCTTCTGGCCGGATTCACTGTTTTGCGGAATCAAAAATCCTACCATCTCCGTTCTGAATGATTTTTAATACCACAAATCGTCTTCTAACGATTGCAATTTAGTCATATTGTTCCCTTCAAGTGCAACATGACCTTTTACATACACGATAAATCTCGCTTTGTTAAAGGCTTTAATTTTTGTGATTGGCAGCCCGAACATTGTAAATAAATCCAAGTTAAGAGTTTCTAATGACAAAGTTTCCTGAAAGAACTGCACATTCGTATCCATAATGCTATGGGATGTGCGGTTTCCAAAACGCATATAGAATACTGTTGGAGGGTCTGATATGCACTGGTTAGAAAGAAATATAAGTCCACCTAATATTCTTCTAGTTTTTGAATTACAAAGAAAACTATCAACATTTCAGTTACACAATAGGAACCTAGCGAATGATATACCCCCAAAGTTTATCGTGAAACACAGATAAACAATATTGCTGATTTTGATTATATATTTGAAAATTGCCGCCTGGTTGGCCGAGTAGTTAGCGTATCCACTCTCCACTCAAAAGGCTGCGGGTTCGAATCCCGTCGTGGGCATGGATGTTTGTGATTGTATGTGAAAGTACTAGTGGTGGTAGTGCGGTAGATGGCGTTAGTGTTAGGTGATGAAGGTTGGTGGAGTAGTGAGACGCAGAGTTGTGGAGTGGATGCCCTCCCTCGATGAGTCTTTGGACTCCCTGGAGGTGTGATGTAATAATAATAATAATATTTCAAAACCGTTATTCTTCCTGTATTTTAATATGAACACTAGATTCATAAATTCATAAAATCTCAGAATTTTGGCCCATTTCTCAGTGTATACATGAGAGGCATTAAGTACATTTGATAGACAACAAATAAGTATTTGTATCTGCAATTTTCCATTTAGGATATTTCCTTTATTACATTTATATTCGTCACGCCAAAATAATTATAGGCATGCTCACGATTTCTTAAGAGCTACCTTGATAGCTGCCCAAGATACTAATCAGACTATGAGTTAGCGAAAGAGGAATTTGTCATTTCCTATTTTGTGTATGTGTGTGTGTGTGCGCGCGCGACAGAGAGGAGATTTATAGTTAAGGGGAAAAAAAAAAGCTAATAACGTGGATACGCTAATATTCCGTCCTATACCATATCCACACATCATTTTGGTCCTTTCCATTTCTGGTAAGTATTTTTGTAGCTCGGCTAAGCACTATAATTTCTCAATCCCACTAAAATGAAGACCACTTGAGACGTTGCAGAGATCACTCCTTTTTGAGTTAAACTAGAACACGAAGCTATCTCGCTATCCGATAGGGACTGGGGAGGGGAGAAATCCAGCACCTACAACAGCATGTAAAGCAGTTTGTAATATAACCCCACGGCTACACGTCGTTAATGACAACGATAGCGAGCCGTTTGAAAACATGAAGACGTAAAACTGGCAATCATTAGACAAGAATGCAAGGTGATTATGTTGTACCTCACGTCTGGAAACCTTAACACCACGTCAAGGACAAGCGATAAACGGTCCACCTGTTCTATAGCTACACTTTTAAGAAATATATACGACATATAAGAAACGAAAGAGATTCACTGAATATTCCGAAAAAAACAGCTCGCTTTAGTATATTCAAATAATGCTTTACTACTAGATCAATTATTAAAACTAGATGGTCATCGTCTTAACCAGATACTAAGAAATGCTTGCAGTTCTGCAGACAGTCACTTTTTCGTACAGTCAAAATGAAAGTCAACCTATAATTTAAACCAAACTGTGCTGATGGAGCTTCTTATTTCCATTGAGAAATACAGACTGGCATTCCTGCGAACGTATACCATTGTCCTCAGTTTGGTATTGTGTGTGTGTGTGTGTCTGGTAAATGAACCCCTACAACCTGTCACTGAGTCCGCATTTAAAAAGAGTAAACAGCCCATGTCACAGCCGATAATTTAAATATGATTGATGGCTTCCTCAGCAATCATCGTTTAATCAAAGGACTTAATTAACTCAAAGACGATGAAATGTAACATGGACAGATGACGAGAAGGAAGGTTAAACAATACAGCAAAACCATCATCTCCGTGTCGCACTGCAGGCATACAGAATATCTTATTGTGCTAGTACAAATAGCATTTATCTACCATTTACTTGTTAATGGCCCTATCATTTAAACAACCGATATTACGAACGCTATGGGAAGCCAAGCTTTAGGAAACATTAAGGTGAAAAAAGATAGTCGGCAAACTTATGGCCTACTAACTGTGGCTAAACTACGGGATCTGCAAAGTAAAACAAAAGAAATCGAACTTTTCTTACCTAATCAGATAGCAAGCCATTCTAATTTATTTGTTGATTTGTTTTTTAAATTAAACTGTGTTTAATCATTCTGGGAAAAATAAAAGAAACGTTGTGAAGGAAACTTCTTTTTCACGTAATAGTAATGGTAATTATAATCAAACTGGAACTTATTTTGAATGTATGTTCGAAGCTATTTCTTTTTGGTTTCATGGTGTGGCTTGTAAATAGTACAATTCATCAAGGTTTGATAACGTTACTAGAACAAAAGGCAACAGACAGTACAAGATACAAAAGTTCGAGTTGCAAAGATGAAAGAGCGATCTGCATCTTATATTGTAACACGACCCGACCTTGAATCTGGAGTACTTTGTAATACTTAAATATATCAGTGATACTGCTAATGAAAATTGTGGTATAACACAGCACATTTGCTTGTGCTCAAACAAAGGTGCACAGTATTTATATCAACCCTGATGCAAAGTTTATTCCATACTGGGCGTCAGACTGCAAACGGAACAAATCAAGAGCTGCAAGTTCTCGATGAGTACTTACGACCGTTAAATAGTGCACTAAAATAAACGGAAAGGCCGTGATGTATAATAAATATTGCATATATATTGGCGAACGATTAAAACGGTTATTAAAAATATAATGGTTACAATAAGTGTAATAAATATATGGAAGAACTCCTGCGTATTTATATCAATTCCACAAACAAGCGGTTGCAAAACGTATGAGTGCTGCGTATAGGCAGGTAGTTAAGAGAAAGATGGAAACAGCGGTTGTTGAACAAATGAAAGTTGTAGTCATCGGAGAAAAACAGTATGAGGAAGGCTGTTCCAACAGATAAAAGGAATGAAAGAGGATGAGCCTAATATGACTTTGAAGGTAAACTATGTACGGGTGTTGAAACACAGCTGCTCGCGCTTTTACGTTTAGAGGAAAGTTCGGAATTATTGTGCCACTTCAGTGGAACAGCACCACCCATGAAAATACCCAACTGAAGAGGCATAAACGAGAAACAGGATGTCTATGAGAAAGATTTGGAGTGAGTCTTTAAGAGAAAGGTCGTCTACAGTGGACTGCGGTCGTCTGGAAAGCATCAAATATTTTGATGATTTCTGATACATCAACCGATATGTGAGCAGCAAGTTTTTTGTTTTTTTTTTCGTGCTCGCGTAACTGAACTATTATAAATAATCGAAACCTTTTATACCATTTAAACGCATTCAATTAACCAGCTCATGAGTTCTCGGTGGCAGAATCCAAGAATGGCTTTTATCAATTAAGTGAATCTGGCAGATCACATGATTCTAACCGAGGCTGGTAGTGATTCCACAGAGAAATGTCCCACTGTTTCGGAATAACGACTGTCTAACGCAATTTGGGATGATGTACAAAGGATGGGTACACATACCACTCCCAGATACTAAAATTAAGTTCGGGATGAAGTGCTTAAACAGAAACGTCAGAGGATTCCAGAGATCGTAAAACAAAACACATTGTGTGCTTATAAAACGATAGCATCAATAAGCTTTGAAAGATGGATGACATGAAACAATAAACAGACAACTGCGATATGCGATCTTTGTATTCAATATTCTGAAGAGAAAGTTAAAAGCGACATTAATAAGTCTGCTTATAAATCTGCACTCCACCGCAATCCTGTTCTGCAGGTAATGAAAGATTTCCTTCATTCTAGCGTAAAGTCAACATGGGTTCTGCCAAAACTCAAGCATGTTTCTGAAGGAATAAGATTTTCAGTAACCGACTTTATAAATTATCTACGCATCTTCCAGAAGTTCCTCAGCTAGACACGAAAAAGGACTCACCTACTCATCTAGGAAAGGAAAAACTGCAACTAGAACCACCAAAAGGATTGATCAGTATTTCGTCTCTTGTAATCAGGTTTTGTGCAGTCATGGTTCACTTGAGAAAAGCGACACTCGAAAAATCTTGACCACTTTCTAATCGATAATCAGCAAAAATGGGTCTCTGACGATCCTATCACTAAAAAGATCAGTGCAGTAGTATCACAAAACATCTTAAAGGTAAATTGCAAGGAAAGTGGCCGTTATCAACGAATGGTGACGCGAAGGGCATATCGCGCAATGAAGAGACGACAAGAAGTAGTACAAATGGTCATTCATTTCCATCCAATAGACTGATTCTCTGCCCATCACGAGTTACCATAATACATCCGATTCTGCATGTAAAGCCTGCGGAGTTACCAGTAACATGCAAACAGAATACAACCGGAAGGTGATACTCGAACTACTTGCTGAGTACACGGGTATTGTACTTTTTTCTCTCTTTCTTTCTGGTTTTTTTTTTGGTTGCCCCATCTTCACCGTTAACAACACATTACCTAAATATCTCCGATAGGAGTTCCTAGATAAAAGGTCTGTACTTAAGAGTAGGAAGCCGTTATTACCCAATCATCTTAACGACTGCGGTCCACGCACTACTTCTCCCTCCCCCATACGCCCTACCCTAGTGGATTCTCAGCAACAGAGGCCTTTTTCTTCTGTTTGTCGCGCGTGGCTTTGCGGCCACACCAGTCTCTTCCCTCTATAATGTGAAATCCATTAAGGCAGCTTGTTCCTGGCAGCTCCCGTCTCCTCGTGCCACTCCGGTGACTTGAAGATGTTTTAAGTAGCGAGGCTCCGATACCTCAACCAACAAAGAGGTCATCAGGGATGATGGAGACGCCAGCCTCCGTAAGCAGACGGCCGCATCGCTTAGCCATCTCTCTCTCTCTGCTACTACTCAATGTGTGTGTGTGTGTGTGTGTGCGTGAGAGAGAGAGAGAGAGAGATGAAAAAAATACGCAGACTGATAACTTTCTAATGTTTGATCATAAAAAAATATTTGATAAATGTAATTTCGAAAAAGATCGTAATCGAATTGTCCATTTCCGTATAATTGAGCGCTTCATAATTCGACAACTGTGTTCTTACCATGAATTTCCTTCTTTTGGGGCTAATTGGTGCTGCCCTCTAGTGGTACAAAATGAATGTATTATCTATCAAGTGCAAATTGATTTAATTGGTTATACAATTATTGCTGCACCTTTAAGATTATTTTAAGGATTATTAGAATCATCTGTTAGTGTGCTCACACCACAAATACAGTTTTAATAGAACACTGCAGTTCCGTACAACTTACAAAAATCAGGAATGCGCTGTCCATAAACCTCTGTTAATGTTATATACATTACTAATTATGATTACATTCATATGTAACACAAGGAAGTGAAAGATGGAAAATAAGATGGTAAAGAATGATGGAATGATTTCTGTCAGTCTTTAATGATAAAAATGCACTGAAAGGATTATAAAATATCGAAAATTAAAAGAAAAATCGAAATGTCAGTTTTATAACTATATCTGACAATGAGTATTTTTTTTTTTTAAATTATCATTGAGTTAACCATGGCGGTGACTTAAATCTTTAATAAGTAGCTATCAATTAGTAACATAGAAAAAACTGCAGATTTTCAAACCACTGATTACTTGCAACTGATGGTACGAGTATACCAACCATCAAGCAGCAATACAAAACATATGGAAATACGTAATGCAGCGTTTCCCAAATTTTTCCTACGACGGAACCCTTCACAAATCCTGAAATTTCAACGAAACTTCCACCTTGGTTAGAGTCGAGTATCATCGGTCTCATATTCAATGTAAAGCTAAGCGCACAACTTTCGCCGAAGCAGGCTGTATAGCATCGCAAATATGCGATAGCGCACACTACAGGCATGCAACGCCTCGCATTGACCTTGCTTGTGACCGCACGCTTCCTCCGCGCTCGGAGGTGTCGACAACCGCGGGCGGCTGAGTCAAGACCAGCGCGCACTGGCCTTAATAGCACAATCCAGATGCAAAGTGAGGAGCGCCTAATTTTCAAACATGTTTGAACTTGTCGCAGCATCATATAAAACCATTCCAGGCTCATATTAATTTTGATAATTTTTCACGGAACACAGTTTGGGAAACCCTGAATTGTAATGAATGAAGTTCACAGATTTGGTATTTGATCATCGATATTTTGTCTATTAGCCAAAGGTATTCCTCCAGGTTTTTTCCACTGGAAGAAATATGTTTGTCCATTTCAGTAAAAACTAGCATTCTTACCAAGCCTTCTTAAAATGCATTTAGAATGGATCGTATACAATTTGATCAGATTGCGGCTAATGCCTATAATCAATAACATAGGACGTGAGAGGATAATTATAAGAAGATAGGTGTGAATTATTTATTAAGTTAGCAGTGGCTGTGATTTCGAAACTCCTTAGCTGTGAGGAACAAGACGAAAGCACTCCGTATCATATTACAAATTCCTTTGTCATAAGTCTACAAATTTATCAGAGAAAATGGAGCGTAATCTGCTTCTAGTGTGGACGACTTTAGAGAATGTTATCTGATTGACCCCGAAACAATTTTTCAAGCAAATAAGATCTGAACAAATTGCGTTCCGGGTCCAGGTTTTAATCCTTAAAAAACGATAACGTACTATATTTTTTTAAAAGTACAAATGACGCTATAGTCCTTTCTAATCCGATGAACTGTTAAAGGTGGCGCTTCCTTCCGTTAAGACCAGAAAAATTCTACACGTGATTAGAGAAGTTTTCCAAGAGCTCCACCATCAGATCTTGAGCGAGGTGATAAGACGCCGCCCTTCGCCCGACACTCCGAAGATCGCTACTCCGATGACCTCTCTTCTAACGATACTAATCTCTTAAGCCCCTTCCTTCACTCCTTATCGCTCCCTCGTTCTTTCTCTCTGCAGTTTGTTTATCGTAGTTGACGTCACAAGTCCAACGAACAAAATATACGGCAACAGTGACCAGAAATAATTTTTTTGGATATGCCACACCGCGGACAGTATGAGCCATATTCCCGCAGCAACATAAAAGCTAAATCCATTCTTTAGGTAATTAGCACTTTCTCGTTGAGTTTGCGAATATATATAACTATCGCATCGTTTACAACTTACGATAGCAACCAGACTATCACCATTATCAACATGCGATAGTATGGCTATCGTAACCTGATGTAAGATGCGTTGGGATATTGAATGAACTATTTATAAGCTAACTTGAAATGGTTTGTGCTTACGCAAAAATATACTGTGCAATTCTAGAATCTTGTGGTTTGACCTTGCTGGTTTAACAGCGCTGTATTTTATTTTTTGAATTATACGTAAACTTCATAAACCCATCGTTTGCGACCTTCCGATAGCAAACCCTGTGAAATAACACCATCATAAAGGTACTTGAACTTATTAGTGCAATAAACGATAGAACTTTTACTTGCACGGTGATGAAAAGCAGACTTCTGACCCTTCGATTGAGGAAGTCATAACTGACAATTTAAAGTCCATTATTTTTTTTATTTTAAATTAAGATGCCACAAAGAACCTTCTGCCACATGAACAGAATAGGATGAACCACTGAACTATCGCATCGCATCACGCAGGGACCGATTAGAATGATGGCACAAGCAATTAACAAGAGCGGTACATCCCATCTGCCAGTAAACACCCTACTACTCGTGTATGCGACTAGCTCACTTACCTTCAGCTATCCCAAGCTAAGTAAAAGGTGGTATATCGAAAGTAGGCACCCTTCTTTTATAAACTGGTACCATAACTTTTAAAAAAATAGGATATGACATGTGGACATTTTTTAATTACTGAAAACCTTTTAGCATTCAACCAAGAGGTCCTTCTTTTGAGATGGTCATCTATGTCATCATAAAAACATTATATTTGTGAAACTAAACTCGAGTATGAAAAATTCCATCCCTTATTTTGTATGAATCCAAGGATGACACGAAAACATCACGTGCTCTAAGAACAATATAATTTTGAATGCCGTTTTCTCTTTCAGAACCTGTAATATTTAAAAGTTCGTAAAACTAGGATAGCAAAAATTTTGATTTCTATTTCCCAAACATTTTCCCTAAGTTGCGATCATCAGTTTACTTAAAACACAGCAAGGAACTCATTAAAAGCTCTTGATTTTTTACGTTATATCTGTGTTACTAACATTATAACATTAGTACACTGAATAATATAAGTAGGATATCTGCCATTTTCTAAATCGCTTTCATATACAAATAACATACTTCTTTTTACAACAAATACATATTATAATTCACTATGATACAGATTACTAATCAAAAACCCAAACTCTAGTGAAAAGTAGGTGTCAGTAAGAGTTAGACTAAGATCGAGAATAAAGACTGCATGTGAAACACACGGAAGGAACAACCCAACATGTGTTTCTGCTGACTGACTGTGTACGCAGGGATTTTAAAGGATGTAGCGATGGTATGAGCCGAAGACGTATGAAGCGACATAACGTCACTAGATCCGATGTAGGGAGTAGAGGTGTTGGGGGAGGGGGGGGGGGGGAAGAGAGTCGACTGCACTTGTTAGTCTCTTGACATCAGACAGATGTGGCCCATTTCAAGGTGGCGTTCCGACATGACATGTGACAAATGACGCAGCTCTGACACCAAGACAGGATTACTAATCGAAAGGGGCACAACGGAGATCAGTGTGAACGGACCAATTGTAGACACCTCCTGGTTGTTAAGCCTACCGGTTCAGCTAGGTCAGGAGTGGCAGAAGGACTAAAGAATTACGTCACTCAGACTAAAGTCCCCTAACAAGCGGTACAGTATCTGTCACTCACGAGCTCTTCGAACATCTTCGGACCATTGGATAAATTGTGGCTCAGAAACAGGAGTTTTCTAAGACTGCCATAATAGAAATGCGTCTCAATGCAGAGTCGCAAGCGAGCTTCCTATCTTTTCCACAGCAGAAATTAATTGTAATAAACGATGAATTTCCCGCATCTGAAATTACAACAACCGCTCCCCATTCCTCACTATCTCTTCGTGAAAGGGCTCCCATGTTAGCGAGAGTATTGCGGATTTAAACCTGTGGTCCGCTAAGGAAGGAAGATATTTTGACGCTAAGTATCCATGCAGGGAGGGCGGCGGGAAAGGAGCCTTTCACAGATACGTATTGTAATGAAACTAATAGGTATGTATGGTGAATTTTTCATAATGACTCTTGCTGTCACAAAAGCAAATAAAAACATCTGTAGCAAAGTTTGTTAAGATACAGTGAAATAACACCATCAGATAAATGCAGATACCGAAATATTATGGTTATTTAAGATTCTAATATGTTAAGAGTTTAAATTAAAAATTACTTCAAAGAGAGCAATCTGAAAAGGAAAAAAAAAGTTGTTCAAAGGTCTTGTGTAAAAAAATGATTCATTCAGAAAGAGAATGAATCCACGCGGGTTGCAAAAGTCACCGGAAATATAGGGAGGGGGGGGGGGGGAGTATTTCACTAAATTCTCCTCATGAGAATCAAACTAAAGAAGAAGAAGAAGGGGTTGGAGTCTTGAACCATTCCTTCGGAAATGATACCAGAGGACAGATAAGCGTTGAGTAAACAAAGTTGTAGTCACCGTTAGATGCTTTCATAGACCTCAACAAGCAGACGTTTGAAGAACCATTTGGGTTTTCTAAATATAACTATACTACAGTGGCTCGGCAAAAGGGGGGACATATGACGGTGACTGTCACGCTCGTCTCGAGCAGACAGACAGCCTTCATATTTCATCCCTGCCACACGTCACTTGGAAACAAAACCACAGTTGTGAGTGGAATAATTAAATCCACGCTTAATTTCTGTCTTCTGGCCCAGTCATTAAAAGCTGATCTTATCATGTGATCCTTATCTGTGCGAGTGCCTTCAGTGGGTGCAATCATCCCGATCCCCTTATGTTTCCCCCTACGTCGTCTCTCCCCCCCCGTCAACACAAGAGTTCACTAACATGTCGCTGTTGTCATGGAGTCTGTAAGGAGGCGTTCTTCCTTTGCCGCTCCAAGCACGTGCCAGTAATACATCCGGGGCTGTATTTTTAGCTTTCCCAGAGATAGATGGAGCGTCTTGTCTCGGCGACATGCCAAGTCTTACGGTGTTGCTGTCACAGGTCACGCCAGTGATACGAATAACGTGCTGGGGTCAACCGGCAGCCATGTCGAAGGTTATATACGCAAGAGAGCAAAGAGGTGAAGAGCGTGCAATTCCTAGAAAGCCATGGAAAACTGAAGGAGCAAAATTACGTTCTTTGCATTTTACATTAGCACCGCCTTTTTGAACTCGATGACTAAACTGTGAAGCTCGACATGCTTGCCCATCGCTCAAAGCAGAGAAAAATCGAACGCATTGGCACACATCCCATTTTTTCGAGCCTGGTCACCGAATATACACGACGAAGAACAAGAGGTGTTACCCATGAGTTAATATATTGTATGTACAGCGAACTCGTGACCACGTCTTAAGAGTAGGATCACGGAGATCCAAACTCTCCCTAACTTTTTTTTTCCCACTTCAACATTTCTACTACTGCAGAGTTTGAGCTCACCATTTACTGTTCTTGCCGGCTTTCTTAATGCATTTGAGTAGATATGGGACTGGATCAGCGCTATACTGAAAGCGTAAATTAGAAGCAAATGCGTAGTTCTCATGCTGCACGACCAGTCGCGACTGCCAGAGATGCAACTCTCGTATAATACTCTGCACACACAGAGCGCATTCTAAACACTGACCCCGAAATGTTAATACGGAGCAACACGCAGAAATCTAAGCGGGTCAGAAGCTGGAAATAAACAGTGGCAAAATCTTAAAGCTAGGTCTTATTGAGTTGATAACAATGCGATCAGGTCAATGTTCGTAAACACTTCTACATACACCTCGCAGGAAAAAAACGAATATTCAGTTCTAAAAAACACGATTTTTTCAAAGCCCATGTGAGTACTCAAAAAAAAAAAAAAAAAAAAAAAACGTACAAGTTGATTTCGTCATAATTCGTTGACCGAATAATTAGGGTTTCTTAACGAATCTATGTAGATTAGCAGCAGGAGATGGTGCTGATAATATTCCTTTGACACCATCACCATAAGAATGAACGACTGAAATAATTACTGAAGTAAGCGTGCAAATTAATTAATTTTGCATCAGTAGTATTTAAATTAAGCATTGATTAATTTTTAGATTTTAGGTATATTTTTCAAACATCAAAAATAACAAGCTTCAATTACCACTCGAGTTAATACACTAATGAACAGCATATAAAACGGCGCATTAAATAACACGTCTGTTATCATCTAATATAAGATAATAAAGATGAAATATTATAAGATAAAATAAGATGCATAATAAATAAATGTTGCATATTTTAAAGCAACGTAGTCAATCATAATGTCTCCGAGCAGTATAAGATATGCAAATAGCCTATAAAATCCGTAGATGATTTCAGCGCAGAATACGTAAACAAGTCCCACGAAAAAATTAGGTTTTATGGTATTATAAAATCATTAATAATTCTAGTTTATAGGTGTGAGCACGGATGATAAAGAACTGGATGTGTTTCAAGGACATTACATCAATGCAGGAAATAATTTTTAAGACCACGAAATTCAGAGAGAGAGAGGACTCGAAGAGAACATAATTATGTAGGGAGGAGAGGAGAAGCTGCATGAATAAATAGGGTGTGATGGCACGTGTTTAATGTGAGAATGTGGTACTTGAGAAAGTAAAACACAAGAAGCGAATTGACGTAGAATAAAACTATATCCCAGTTGCTAAAGTAGAACATAAAATACCTAGAAAAAGAGAACACTCGAAAACAATATATTCATATTTTAAATCATAATCGCAGAGGATGGAACTGTATTTAAAGAAGAATGTGTTACATTCTTCTGTAAGGAATCCTTAAATTAAGGATTCATTACAGAAGAATGGTGATGAAAATACTAAGAAGAACTATTCCTTTAATGAATGGTAGGAAACCGCAAAATATTTACCGAAGGATGAAATTTAGCTTGAAGATGAGTGAAAAAAGATTTGTGCTCGGTCTTGGTTTGAATGGTCAGTGTGGACTCTTACACGAATGGGAGGAACGCGAATCTTAAACACAATAAAGCAGAAATGGTCGTTTCATTTATTATTATAACAAATATTTTCACTAGCCTGCGATTGCCTACAGAGTTCGAGTTCTGTCCGGGACCGAGAACACTTAAAAAAAAAAAAAAAAATTGCAAACAGACAAAGCAAGAACAGATATCTCGAGAACACAAGAAATTTAACTAAGCGTAAATACTGGGCTTGCACCCTCTATCGTCTTACCCATAATTCCAACCAATAGTTTATTGTGGAAAAAGATCCCAATGGCGTTGGACCACAGGTTTCCCAAGATCTTAAAAATGGCTCTATGAACGCAGCTTCCGAAGAATTCTGAGAATAAACCATGGCAGAAAGAAGTGGAAGTTAATGCTTGGGTTCAGCGGACCTATCGATTTGGTTTATCTGTGATAGCGTCTAAAAGGAAAGGCAGACGAAGATGAGCCAAAATAACTCAATCGAATTAGAAGTATTGGCATAAAGAATAAAACTTTTCGCCTTCGGTATAAATGGGCAGCCTGATATAACGAATGAAGTGTGCGTGTTAATTTTCTATCTAGTATTAACAAAAAAAAGCGCAGAAATAATATATTATTTTCATATCGTTACGTACATGTAATTTATGCTAGCTTTTCTTTCCATAGAATCAGTAACATATTATTAAAGGATTTCAGTGCTAAGGAAGATGTTATCCTGGAGTTTATTACAATAATTTATTTACAAAGAAACAGTAGTTTGAAAAAAAAAAAATCTGGTAATTTGTGTATATCTTTTTTTCATGCTTTAAAAAGATTGAAACATGGAAAAAGAAAAAGAAACTTGTTGTTTAAAGGATCACATCTAATGAGGGTCGCTGCTTTCTAGTGGCACTTTAACACACCCACAGGTAAAAATAAACTATTTTCAAATTAGGAACGTAGTTTAGAAATATATAGCTGAAGAAACTATTATTTTAAACGCATTAAAATAAAGGTTAAACACTTCTTAATTACACCAAACAGCCATGCAAAATAAGCATGACTGTGAATTATGCTAGCGAGTTATACGCAAGCATTATGTTAGATGTTACCAAAAATCGCAGAACTTTGTAAAAGGTGGTGGTGGCTAGATCGTGCGAGAACAATGCAAACATAAGCATGCTAAACAATGCAGGAAAGACTACTGAACGCAGGGCGGAAAAGGGGGCAGGAAGCACCCTAAAGTGGTATTCTAGTAAAGTCCATATCGCCGCGTCTACGTAGTCCTGCATTAAAACTCGAAGTTAAAAATGCCACCGCTCCAAGACTGTCAGCGGTGCTTCCTCTGTGAGAACGAGCACGTGTCTGCATGCAGCTTACGCTACCCATAAAATTCTGCTCATCGGTTACTGCTTAGATTCTATTTGGTTTTTAAATCGCGGCTATTTAATCTACTGTGGAAGTGGTTTAGGGAGAAGACAAGCCCGCCATTTCCGAGTAATGGTTTTTAAATGTGATCCAAAAGGCTGGGGAGTTAGATTTGTTTCTGGCAGCCGCGCGTGCGCGCTCCACGAACGCAAGAACACAGTAGCAATGTTTCTACTAAAATTTAAATACCCATAATGTATAAAGTAATATCAGAAAATGGCTACAAATTTGTCACATACGCATACATTTGCATAGTTCGAAACATAAAGTTTAACAGAAGAGTCGAAAAGCTGTTGTATATTACTTTAAAACAACCACACGCTGTTTCCCTCTTTCATGAATCACCAGGCAGAGAAACAACAGTTCGCAGCGAAACCCACACTCAACGAAAAGCGTCTGCAATGTACGGATATGAAAGCCTACGTTTGCTTCAGCAAACAAAGGCGTTTTCATATGCCAGCTTGTGCAATTTAGTTCAAATAAACGTAACAATAACGTTTTGTTAGGTAAATTAATTGTTAGAAACACTGTTTTACTATCTAACTAAACGAACCAGTTATACGCAACTGAGACAAAAGTGTTATAAGCAGAATTTTATAAGAATGCAGACACTAGTGCTGGGTTCTAAAATTATTTAAAAAAATACGGAATGTATGGAAAAATTAGTGACTATTAATAAAAAAACGCACACAGAAAATAATGCCGAGTAAGTTACTCTAAAGTAGATAATGTTTAATCATAATTCAGCTCTCAAATGGTCCTAATGACATCCAAGTTGTAATTCACTCATTTTCGTGTACTTCATGCTGTTTTAGTCCACCAGAAATGAGAAAAGAAAGAAACTTGATATTCCAAGAGATCAGATTACGTTGAATTTTAAACAGAAAATTTATCACTCCTTGAAATTTTTTTTTTTTTCATTTTCTTGAACAAATGAACTGAATTTAATAGGAAATAATTCGGTAGCTAAATGTACTAGTAGGAAATAATGTAGCATTTAATTTATAATTAAATGCTACATTATTTCCTACTAAAAAATTGACATGACTCTGAATTGACTGCAGCTGAAGTTCGTGACATATCAGATAAATAAAAAATAAAAGAATGAATAGTAGAAAATAAACATGTAATTTACCGAGTTTGGTTGAAGAAGCGGCATAGGAGCACACTCACGGACAAACATAGTAAATAGAAAATCGCAGAAATGACAACCCATGTTGACACACATAACTTTACGCGATTAAAATAGAATTAAAGAGAATTAAAAAAGGTCCCGATATTATATCTAAGTGAAACAAGAATACTAATTAAAATTTCCTACGCTCTTTGGCGCCCATCATCAGAAAGGAAATGTAAATTTGAAAAAAAAAAAAAAAAAAAAAAACTAGTATTAACAGATTCATACCTGCAATGCCATATACAGAACATCGTGTGTCGAGATATCAAACACTGACTCATAGTTGAGGTATGCTATGCAATGTCTATCATACCCTCGTTCACAGATTTTTTCAGCTTTTTAATGCTGAGCCAAGTTGGCTTTAAAGAGAACCTCGCATTTTGTTACACACTATTGGGCAACAATATATCAAAGATAATGGTCTTGTTACTGCCATAAAATCGTATTCTTCTTCTTCTTGTATTTAACATTATTATGTTGACATCGCGCACGCACACATACTCACAAAAGGGGAGAGCGTAAAATAGGGACTTCTTGTCATATCCAATACTCATTAACTGGACTGATCGTTGCCATCGCAACGAACATGCAATATACATACACAAATATACAGCTGAAATTATACCTCAGGTGTGTGTATGTACACCCCAACACTAACGTTAATATCTTTCGTATTACTACTTTTATGAATATGGTTTAATTTTTTTTCAAATTCTTTACTGACAGTTTCATTTCTTATTCATTTTACACACAACAAATGGAGAATTCAATATTTAACGTGAGTCAACTTATCGACTATGATGTGAAAATCGAAACCGAAACATAATGTAAATTCGAAGAGTGTAACTCGAGAATCCAGTTCGAATTTAAAATTTTAAAATGGCACTTTCCATCATCAATATTGCAAGCATTTGAATTACCGATGGAGGAAATGAGTAGCGTTTTACACTTTCATCTTAGTATCTCGGTAAGCTATTCCCAAGATAAACCTCGTCCAATGCAAAGAAGCTAAGCTTGTGACCAAGGATAAAGTGCCAGAACCTTGATTAAAACAGCTTGCAGACCCAGCGAGAGAAAACTCCTTAATGAGTCGAGCTGATAAAAGGGATACGAAAAAAAGTTACAATTGAGAATCAGCGGTTTTGGATAAAGTAGAGAGTAATTGAAGTAGCGCCCCCTGGGAGCTATTAGCTCTCAGTCTCCACTGAAGTACTATGAAAGGCAGCGATCTAAGTAAAACGTTATAAATAAAAACCTAGATCTCTCGGGGGTTGTTAATTTGGCAAATTTACCCGCGAAACAAAGCCTGACTACTGCAAGTTTTACCTCGTTTTTTTATTTTTTTTCCTGGAAATATTTTATCGCTAGAGCAAACATAATGCACAAGATCATCAGAGACTGAATAAAATAGGGGCGGGGGGGGGAGAAGCATTCACTTTTTTTTTTTGCTGTTGTTAAATGAGTACTGATAACAGTAAAAGTAGATAAGCTCAGTCCGCACCAGGCCTAGATTAACACAAGTTTTGGTCACACAAAATGCTCTATTCTACCTACAGTGTAAATGGCACGAAAACAACATTCAACATCTTCATATAAAAACACCAGAACATCTCACATTGGGAGTGTTAACCATGATTTTCGTTCGTCAGTAGCAGATTTTGTTTTTCCACGAAACAACGTAGTCCCCTGTTTCCACCCTCCTTTATTTTAGCACATAAATGTCTTAAGATTGTCTTAGATCACAGGTATCAATCTACATTCGCTAACGATTTTAATCCATGCCCGAAGCACATACAGAGAAAGCAGTTTTAAAAACATCAATTCGAATAAAGTTAAACCTTCAAAGACATGAACGTGCAGGCATTCAACCACTCACAGCCATGCACTGAATGTTTAACATTTAAACAAATAAGAAAAACTATCGTATGAAATGGAATAAAAATGTAAAAGCAAATATCACCTTCACTATTTATTGCGAAATGACACATCGTCTTTGGAATCCCATTATAGACTGCGGTGAGTAGTTAGTCTTTTAATAAAATATTTTAAGGACCCAAAGAAAAGGCTGGATTTTTTGTATTTAAGTATACACTTTGGATGACCCCCCCCCACACACACACAATTTTAGATACCGATGACACGGAGTGTCTGGGAAATTATATTATTATACTATTATTTCTGGGAAAACTCAAATTAAATCTCCCACGTTGCCTCCCCCCCCTCTCCTTTCAACACCATATAACAGCAGAAGTGTCCACACTGCAGAAAGAAGACAGGCAACAGCATCCAAGAAAAGGTAGGTGCGAATTTTCTTCTATTATGCTACATATATTTGTTCCAGACGATGACCCACACAGTCGAAACGGCTCACACCCCGTCAACCCTCTCCCCGATCCCCTTTTCTCATAAACCCCTTCCTCTAAAAAACAGTTGCTATTTTCAGCCCCCTTTTTCATCTTTTTCCCACCCTACAAAAAAGCGCTCCTTTAAAAATAATATATGTATATATTATACAAAAAAAAAAAAAAACCGGGGTTTTTCAAATTAATTCTCCCACATTGCCTAACCCCCACTCCCCTTTCAAAACCATAACAGCAGAAGTATGCACACCGCAGAAAGAAGACAGGCAACAACATCGAAGAAAAGGTATGTGCGAATTTTCTTCTATTATGCTACATATATTTGTCTCTAAAACTACATCTGCAATGCCCTAAGAATTCTTGAGTAAAAAGCCAGTGAGATTTAAACAAATCTCACTGGCAAAAAGCAGGCAAAATAACCGTAAAAATAATAGATAACTCATAATATTAAATTTGAATGGATAGAATACAAATATGTGAATTACGTTCGAAAGCAATCAATATGTAATATTTTTCGTATATTTATTATTACCACCGATCTTATAAAACAGTAACTTTTTTTTTCTTTTATTATTGCTTACACTGATTTTGTAAAATGCAAACAGCGAGATCTTCATCCGTAAAAAGTGACTTTAGCAGCAACTGTTATTTAATTATATAATTTGTCTTTCTTAATAATGGTTATCTTTATTTCGCATCAACTTTGCATCTTATCCGTATCTTTCATATTCCATATTTATTATAATTTACTTATCCCTACTACATAAGCCTTATCTAACAACATCGTCAAATTATTATGGCGACACAATTCAATTAAATCTCCTTATATTGTCTTTTCTTTCTGAAATTTCCTCTACATTCCTAGGGGTAAAAATTAAAAACCTGAAAAACGCAACAAAAAACCCTAAAACAATCGCCGTGCTAACACGAAAAGGAATTCGACGAACGTAATTGGAAGAATATTACGAGATTATCGCAATACAAACTCGAACGAGCTCAAGAGGTCTTAAGCATCAGTTTCTCGACATCAACCCTTTATCTCCTGAAGGACACACACGAAAGAAAGTCAGAAGCAAACTGTGACGTTAACGATCGATTTTGCAACCGAGGAGGTCACAGAGAACAACGGCAGTGGTGGAGATAGTTCTGTTGGTGGTAGCGGTTTCGGCGTACTTCTTGTGGCAGCAGCGTCAAGATTCTTACTGTTAGTATTATTACAGACTCGAGGTTTTCTTCCGCGTGACGCGTGGGCGAGAGAGAAAATAGAACATCTCCATCTTCTCCTTATCCACCCTTCTGATCCACAGAGATCTCCGGATCTCTAATGCAGCGTGATGCCTTCTCTCAGAAGATCTGGGAAGGCTTCGCTTCCCACCATCCCGCATAGAATTCCCTACAGGCTAACCTGTCCAGTGAGATCACCTGCGTGTGGAAAACTGTGGTAACGAGAATAGACTCTACTCTTGTCCCCCGAAATAGAGTAATCAGCCAGTGACAAATGGTTCGCCCGGCAAAGCAGACGCGGAAAATAAATGATGCGGACCACCGTGTGGCGAGTCTCTGCTGCTAGGAGGTGATGAAGAATAGGATGGGGCTACAGCAGGTGATGAAAGGTGATGAATAAAATATGAAGGCGGCGGCGATGTTCGGAGGCTGCTGGACCAGTAATGAATGATGCTAATACGTGGTCATGCTGCTCTGAGTGTTCCCTTAGCCCGGACTGTCCGCCATATTTCAGCTTTGACAAATGATTCGCGTACGATAGGGCTAGTGTCAGGGGCTTCTCGACATCACACTGGTCACACGGGGCGTGCCGGAGGGCAGATGCTGCTCCATGTGCACCCTAATCGTTGACTGCTAGGTAGACTTGGCGATTTTCTTCGTTCTCCGACTGCTCACCATATATATTAGAGAGGAGAAAGAGGCTTGCATTTTTCTTCACAAATCACTTTCGCTGCAAGTAGCGCCACAGGCAAAAAGCTGCTAAGATTTCGCAATAAATTTTCACGTGTGATTATTTACTGGTGAATGGTAAGGAAATTAAGAAAGTTATGTTGATATATAAGAACAAATTAGGAAAACAGAGATTATTCAGCTGAAAATAAAAATGCATTTTACAAAGTATTTATGCAGTTTTAGTAGACAAGCTTCACAACTTCAGGAGTGTGCATCAAGCTACTCCAGGGAAAGATTTTTTTTTTTTTAAAAAAGCCTTGCCTTAGAGGATTCGAATCTGCAACCTTTGCGATAGAAAGCAAAGCTATCGAAGCAGGATTTTTTTATTTACTTATAACACGCTTTGAATTCAACGCGGTTTCTGGAACCCCATGAATAAACCGAAATGAGAAATGCAGAGATAAAAGTGGTTGAAACCAGTAACGCAAAGTGGCTCACGTGAAGTTGATGGTTCGGTTATTCCATCATCAACTTAATTTTAGTTCTTGCAGTCTGTCATTAACGAAATTTGATACCACCTCACAAATACTAGTTTGAAGGTATTCGTTATCACCCAGTATGACACCACGTTCGTGCAAGAAAGTGAACTAATCTAGTTCATGACCAAGATCATTTTACATATTTTACAGAAACTGGATTTATATATAAAGGAAGTGAACACCTTTTTAATCGACAATATTAATATTTTTCCTAATAATAACACCAATTTTTTAGTGAAAAATATTTCTTATGAACCTGTAGTTGTTTTTCAGATGTCCTGATTTCTGAGATACCAAGATATAACTTAGATATCAGTTTAGTCTGCTTGTCCACCTTATTCTATCCAGTTGTTCAGGGAAGCAGTATTATACACAGTTCAAAACCAAAGTTAACTTTCATTATGAGCAGTATATAAATTACATAAAGAGCAATCAGTAAACAAAGAACAAAAAGCAGTAAAAGACATTCGATATGAACTTTCGCTGTAAAATATCTCTACAATACCTCATTTCTTAAAGAGGTATTTCGTTGTAAAAACCTCTTTAAGAAATGCCCAGTCCTTTATGTTAAAAATAATACTTCATGATTATGTATGCGACATAATTTGAAACAACACTGAGGTAAAACAAAAACTTTTATAACAAAATACCTGTGTAATAAATAAACATTTTGTATTTTGCAAAATAAATTTACAGCATTCTAAGACACTGTATGCAATACCTGAAAGCAGAATATAAAAGAAAAGAAATGCGAAGGCGTCTTTAATACAAACCACATAACAAACCTAAAGCTAAACATACCACCCGCCGACAAAACGCTTTAGCAACGCCTACGCCAATATGAGAAACAAGATCATTCTTTCCCACTTAGCTGCTCATGAATACGAGGACAGCCATCTCTAAATAGAGGTATCCTCCTAAACAAATGAAAGATGCCTAATCTCTTTCATCCGCCTGTATCCCGGGCTTCCTTCGTCACCATGGTAACCGTTAACAGAATAGCTCGCTCCTCTCCTTCCTTCAAATACGAGAGTTGCGTATATTGTAAGCAACGACGTTGGGCCGTGGCTGGGACAGATTGGATAAAGTAGAGATGTGTGTGCGTTTGGACAGAGATGAGTGCATCACTATCAGTTTAAGCAATATTTGGCGTTTCAGTAAGTCGCCCACTTTTTATGAATAAAAAAAAATGAAAAATAAAATCCGAAATACAATGCATATTTGTTGCTTCTTCTTCTTCATTATCGAAAGGGATATTCTTTTAGCGCTCCGGAAACAAAAGGAATGAAGGATATAAATATTCTATCAGTCATCGCTTGGATCAAATACTAAATATTTCTTCATATTTATATAAACCTTCATATATATTCTAGTTAGATAAAACATCTACACGTATTTAGGTAATCTCCAAAGGCAAATAAGGCTGAAATTAGCTGCTTTAAATATATTTTCAGAGTGAGGGAGTCGCTAATTCACTTATAACCAGCAACGCAATTTTTTCATTTATTTCATGGGATAGGCTATGGAATTTTTTTTTTTTTTTTTCATTTGTGACCTTCAACAAAAGATCGTTCCAATGTTAAGCAGTGGAATAATAATCTTTTGTTGAAGAATATTCCACTCAAATAAACCGAAGTCACAATTCTCCACATCTTTGTCTTGCTTGTTCTTCAAAAGGTTCCTCTTGATTCTCGATATGAGGAATGAACATTTATGGCATGAATCATCTTGAATGCACGACAGTACTAGTATACTAAAGGTGTGTGTGTGTGTGTGAGAGAGAGAGAGAGAGAGAGAGAGAGAGGAATGCAGCATTTCATAAGTCAGTATCAGACATGTCAGAAGGAACTGCCAAAACTGTGTCCTTATATTAATTAAAGAGGATATTTATATTTACATCAATGTAAAATAAAACTATCCTCTGTAAGGGTTGCGCAGCCCTGCAACTTCCAATAAATGCTAAGTTAACAGAGGAACGATCGTTAAGGTTCAATTTTAAGTCACCGAATGAAGAAAATTTTTCTAGACTTTTTTTTTTAAGCCGATCCTAGAGTTTGTATTTATTTTATTTACAAATCCTTTAACACCTTATCATTTTCCCCAACTGGTGTATGTAAGTAAAATGCGCTCTTTTAGCATCATTTTTATTTATTTTATTTTTGAAAGGCAACCATTCTCGGCTTTTCGTCGTAGCAACGGATGCATTTCCGCGGTAGGCTCTACGAAAAGTGATGCTCCTAATGCTAACTAGTATTTAGAATGTGTTTGTACTCTGTGCATGCATGGTAACCCCCGACTGTGCTAAGTTGCAGAGCTAAAAATTCGAATTATTTAAATTCTTCCCCGAGAAAAACTCCTATTTGTCTGCGCCGAAGGTTAACTGTATTGGAAAATCAGATTAAAAAAAAAAAAAAAACTAGAAAAAATTATTCTAGGATCGAACTTTATGGCCTTCTCCTATGGAGTTGGAATTATCCTGAAGCTCAGTAAGAACCTCATTTTTATTGTTTTTATTCATTTGATTTTAACAGTTACATATACTTCCACTGATAAGTTTACCTATCAAGATTCACATATTTCTTTCAATTGGTAACCACTCTAATAATTTTTAATAAAGTAGCAGACAAGCTCCGCATTCAAACGTCATTTAAAAGAATATTTAACATGACGTTTTTGCTTCTGAATCTTTTTAAACTCATGACTATGAGTTTAAGAAGATTCAGTTATGGAGGATTTCCAATTATTCTGGGACTCAAAACTTTTTTTATAAGTTAAGCCTTAATGAAGGAACTCTGAATTACAAACGGTTTGGTTTTTTCCGTTTCCTTGTGTATCAATTTAGAACTATTTGCTCGCTTTGAGACATCCAAGAAGACCAAAATGCTTTAATACAAAGCTCTTTGCAAATGGTTTGTACACAAGTTTTAAGCACTGCATCAATATTTTGCCGCTTTGATTTCGTAAATTGTACTAAATTTAATTACTTTACCATCCTAATTAACTTCCATTATGTATGAATATCTAATAGTAATCGGAAACTATTTTAACAGCAATGGTAAAGTATAATAATCGTTTTATTGGTAATTTATATTTCGAATTTCTGAAATACTGGCAACTCAGTCTTTAGAGGCACTTTGGATAATATAGAATATCATTTTACACGCAAAATGATATCCGTATTATCCGAAGTTCCGCTGTAGTTTCTTCAAAACCTCAAGTTAGGTAATATAGTCCAGACCTTTCAGATCGCGTCATCAATCCACTGGTTAAAACAACTATTAAACGCGCTCATTAGCATTACTTCTGATTCTATCCTATGATAACAATCGAAACCAAAGGACTAAGTAGAGTCCAACCATTTTTGACGTCGTTAAAATGACATAACGCAATTCGAAATACTGCAGGATATTACAAAGTAACGTCGAAATTATCAAATGACATCGGTAATTAAAGTTATCCAAAAAGAAGAAGATGAAACAGCAATGCAAGGTCAATTAGAGGCGTTTAGATAGAAAATTGATAGGAAGAAAAATTCTTGTAGTCACGGAATGGGGGGGGGGAGGGCACATCGTTTAAAGTGTAAAAAAAAAAAAAAATTCCAGTGTGTGGAGTGTAATTAACTATCTCCCTTTGAAGGGAATCGTACACCACATTAAAGTACCATTTGGTGACAAATGCCCACACTTATACGCATGCACACACACGCACACACATGCAAAAAGATTTCATCTGCGGAACTGGCAGCTAACTCGAAGTTGCCAAGCCAGAAAATGTAGCTTAGCGGAGAATATGCCGTGTTTTTCCAGGAAGTCTCATCAGATAAGGGTGACAAGAGATAAGAAATGATGTCAAAACGTTTGATTCTCAAGACTGATAAAGTATCCCGAGCATCAGACGCGTCGGGCGGCTCTAGATCTAAAATGGATACGAAGATAAACACAGGTGACACAGGAGAAGAGGAATTTAAGCGTAACTTCCTGGATCATGTGGCCTATACTGGGAATCAGTCCCATGGAAAGAAGGGAGCGGCAGAAGTCACATCCACACGCACACAAAAAGTGAAAATAAAAATAAAGGCACTTCCAACTTTAAGTGTGGTAATTTAAATAACTATCGCAAGAGGTATAAAAAAAAAGATAAAGAAAAAATCCTAGAGAGCAGATGAAAAACACGCTGTAATCACTTATCGCAGAAGTGCATTCGCACAATAAAACTGTTGTACCGTAATCGAATTTTCTGTATAACGTCAACGATATAAGACTGATTTCTAACTGAATCAAGTAACCAAATAAAAAACAATTATGCTAATTGACTAGCCAAAATATTATGAGAATCATATGCAACATCCCAAAGATAAATTTACGATTAAGATGGTTTTCTCTCAACGACAATTTGAGAATAAGTTGAGAACCAGCTTTTGACCGCCTAGGCTATCCCTTTGTCCTTTATGCAGTTTTTGGGTTATATCCCGAATAATGTTTGACTTATTGTCATTCAATTTTGCATGCCACTCCAGTCGACTATGGGAAGGCTATGTTTGGACCCCAAAAAATTCGCTCCCTTGAGGTGGTGTATTCTTTTTCGATCGATAAAGAATACGGAAATGTCACTTGCTATAATATATCTTTTGTGGGTTTCAAATATATATATTTTTTTTTTTTTGTTAAAGCATACTTAATATTTTAACCAAATGTAAAATGCATACTGAAATGGGCAGCTGTACGGAATTTTTAATATAAAACTCTTTTAAGATGCGTTGTTTGATACTTGAGAAATGACACGTGAAATGGAGAAATGGACTGGAATCCACAGTCTTCGATGGAAAAGTAGAGGCATTATCCACTTGGCCAGCCAGCTTATTTCAGCTCCAAATTTGGGGCTGCAACATCACCCCAAAAACATGCCCCAAGTTTTCTGCTGGTAAGCGCATTACAAGGGTGATTAGTTAAGTTGCTAGCCTGGTTGGCCAAATGGATAGCGTTACCGCTCTCCAACATCAACAGGCAGTGCATTCGAACCCCACCGAGCATGGACGGTTGTAAAAGTCTAGAGATGGCAGCTGATTTTCACTGGCGGCGTTCTACTTTCATCTCCCTTATTGGAGGATTGAAGCAGCTTGAAAAAGTTGAATGCTCGCTCTCCAAGAGTGGAGTTTCCAAAATTATTTAATCCGTAGCTTGCACGCGGCACTAAATCCAATGTAGGTTTATAACCTCTCAAGGGTGAGTGGGATTGACATAACAAAAGTAGTTTAATCGCTTCGCGGTGGCTGCCAATAATTGCTTACTTCCCTTCTGGTTGCGAATTAACATTGCAAAACGTGATTATTTCTGGGTTTTCTGACCCAGTCGTTTAGCTCACTGTACATTATAATCTGCCGTACCGATATAATCCATTACAACCATTAAGCTTTTTCGCTTACTTTTCGTTGAGCAGCAGAAAAAAAAAAAAAAAAAAAAACCGTTGAGCACAACAAAATCATATTCCTAAATTTTCGACAGTGTCGAAGATAAAAATAGTAAATCGAAAAATAAGTGTAATATCTTTCGAACAAGAGTTCGAAAAGAATTAAAACTAGTAATTTCTGTTATGTTGTTTCGTTGCTGATGTTGGTAATTGGAATTACGGCCAAAGAATAATATATTGCCCACATAGCAAATAATATAGCAATATATTATGCTTGTTGATCGAGTGTGTCGGTCTAAACGATTTGTCTGTTTTATGGAATGCAAAATCCAAGTTTCCTGTAGGAAAAACTGAGATCAGTTAAGTTTACCTACGCATGAAAAGCCCTTAGAAAGGCGTTTTGCGTTCTAGACGGAGTTCAAATCCAGTTGTTTCGCCATACATAGGTATACTTCTGGTTTATCTATTGAGGATGCACGCATGAAAATTACGATGAAGTGCTGAATCAGCGGCAATTGAAGAATAATGTAATAAGGAAGATTGCAATGCAGAGACTTAACACAGAATTCAAATACAGTCTAATTGTATTTAAATTCTTTGAGGTTCTATTTGTAAGAAGTCAACTAATAAGTAGTAGATAAAATGTCTCCGACAAAAAGTGTACAATTACTGAAATTATACGAAATAAATGAATTTAGTCCCCTTTGTCATGAGCTGCTTTTTATGCACTACTGTCTGGTTGGTATATATATTGAGGTAATACCTAACAAAGATGATTCATACTCCTACTGAAAATGTTAGTTTTTCTTTGCTCGAGTACAAATGATGAATATTTCACTCTCTCAACAGAAAACTAACGTATGCTCTAACAAATATTAGCTTTAAAGTTATAGCATTATGCTAATACACATGGAGCTTGTTCTAACATTCGCCTTAAGCGAAATCGATACGGTGCTGTTTAAAAAAATTGAATTTTTGCCATTTACTAGTGTGTGTGTGTGTGTGTGTGTGTGTGTGTGTGTGTGTGTGTGTGTGTGTGTGTGTGTGTGTGTGTGTGTGTGTTTCTCTCGTAGCTCAGTCATTCGCGACAATGCTCTTTGAATGAAACTATCTGGGTTCGAATCCCGATATCCAGACGAGAGAGCTTTTATAAGCTCTCTCGTCTAGATATCGGGATTCAAACCCAGATAAGAGAGGTTTTCGAACCCAGATAAGAGAGGTTTTCGAACCCAGATAAGCGAGCTTATAAAAGCTCTCTCGTCTAGTGATATCACACATAGACAGGATTAACCTGTCTATGTGTGTGATATCATATCATATCGCACACACACACACACAAGCAACAACCAAAATCATCATTAAAGATTTCTAGTGGAGCCAAAGTTATATAACTGTAACTCTAAACGACAATAATAATATTCCATTACATTACAACAGGTAACACTTTCTAGCATACTTTTTTATTACACCTATCACACGGATAAAAGGCCAAAGTTCATTCATTTTCACTCTATTCATTATTCAAACCTGACTCTGATGGCCTGAATTACTTAGTTTTCCTAATGGGCACTCAATGTTGATCAGTTTTAGATTTACCTAACAGCTAAAACCAGAGAGCATCAATGCTCTCCATGATCTGTTTTCTTGGAAGGAAAAAAATGAAATTCACTTTTCTGAAAAAAAAAAGAAGTAGAAAATTCTTCCCGTCGCAGACAGAATTTGAACTTTTTCTCAGAGAAGTAATTATTATTAATAATACTTATTATATAATAATTTAATTATATAAGTATTATAATAATAAATACGTATTATTAATAATAAGTAAGTATTAATAATAATAATAAGTAAAATACGGATGTTCAGCAAGAGGGGAAGTAGTTTTTCAATAATTAATCTCAAATTCGACCCAATGGATTTGTATAAATAATCAATTAAGACGTCAAAGCTTCAGTCTCTATCATGTAAGGGGAGTTGCTACCCGGTTTTGTATAGTGTTGAGTATATGTATTTTACATGACGTTATTGGATTGGGAATGAGTCCTGAACACCCGGAAATAAAACAAGATCTGCTTATAAGGAAAAAAAAAAACATGTTAACAAATACTCAACAAATGGACAAAAAAGGCTTAAGTAAATAAACATAGCGGAGGTAATGTATTATGCCACTAAAAAAACGAAACATCTGGTGCATTAGCGCAAACGTAATAGCATTTATATTGACGTCAGGTTTTTTTAAAGATAAAACTATTAAAATGACGATGGCACTAAACAAGTATACAAAATGGCTTAGCTTTCAAGTTGAATAATTAATGAATAAAAGCCTAACTGTCAGAGATATTTTTTGTCCCACATACTGCTAGAAATTGACATGAAGAAAGACTAAGAAACAGAGACAGCAAAAGAATTCGCAACTTCACTTACACGAGTCACTATTACAGGACCGAGAAATTCCAACATGCAAGATAATTCGGGGTGTTTTAGCTTTCATTCATCTGTTTCAGCATAGTTCGCCTATCTACAAAGCTCTATTCATTAATAAAACATTTCGAACAACGGACACCGGATAAAAAAGAAAACATTAGTGACGTATGAAAACCAAATGAAAGTAAATATTCTAGCTATCTCTTTTCCAGTACAACGAACCCTAAGTCATCTTGACTCTCCCCATTTCTTCCCCACTACACTTTCCCACCCACGTAAGTGCAGAAACAGACTGGAAGACACTGCAACCCGACCTTCTTCCCTTCTATTTTTAACTAACCCCCCCTCCCAACCTTACCAGCGGGTTACGATTACACCATTTGGGAAATTTCTTGGGCACCCATCCATCACCGCCGTGTAAATATTTTGATGGGCCTTTATGCTAGTCCTGAGTTTGGCGAGAATCCAGCAGCTTATAAACCCGGCCAGGCAGACTGGAGGAAGTTGTGTTGCCGAGCGATGCGTACTTTTCAGCTCTGGCCAAGAAAGTGGATGGTGAGGTTGCTAGGCGCGTAGGTTGTGCCAGTTTTGGAGAAAGAAAAATAAACACACTAATTAGAGACTAGGGGGTGAGGAGCAATGACGGGAATGTCCTGATAAATAAGTAGGCAATGACTAATGAACCTCTTATTCGACTTGCCTTCACATCGTCTTCCCGAGAAACTAAAACATTATAAGAAACAGCCAGAATTGCGATTATGCAATTGCACTAAGAACTCATTAAAACCAATTTATCTATTAGAGCAAAGTGCTCTCTGAAGTAACTTAGAAACGTTTGCACTTATTTGAAGAAGAAAACATTTATCATCGTTGTAACCATGCTGGACAAAGCCTGTCATAACAGCTGTATTACGATGCAGCCATACATTTCTATTGGAATGAATCGTAAATATGGAACACATCTCTAACTTCGCTGAAATCGATTTTTTTATAAACTGCAACATGTTCTGTTCACTAATAATTTAAGATCTTATTAGAACAATACCAAAATGATCATGCTTTTATTTAAAAAATATCTTACAGCATCATGTCGTTAAATATTTGGTATATTTTAAGATGCATGGTTCAGTGAATGCATAAGGGTTGGGATATGAATGCATACGAAAAAGGGGAATATTCTTTGTCTTGTTTGAATAATTTCCACCATGCAAGTTATAATATATTGGGTGTGATTCTGACTGCATATCATTTCTAAACAATTATATAAAAAAAAAATAATAATAATAAACAAATAATATCGAACAGAGTTTAACAATACAAACTTTGAAAAAACTGAAGTTATACCGTAGCTACTAAGAAAATGTAGGCACACCAGGATTTTTTATGTGACTTCTACCCATGAAAGATTACAAATCTATAATACATCAGTATCGTAGATGGAGATAAGGATTTTTTTGTTTTTATTAATTTTATATTTTTTGTATTTTTATTTGTTTTTTACACAATCCGAAAGTCCTGTTCTGAAGACCAAACAAGAAACTTTTCCAAACTATTCATCCAATAAGCGGGCGGCAGTCTCACACGAGGCAATGAAATTCGCCTTTCATCTCAAGACAACCGTGAACATCGGCGGGATTCGAACCCGCAGCATGTTGGCTGGAGAACGGATACGCTAACCACATGGCCAATCAAGTTGGCCAAGATTACACAGAGTCCTGAGCAAGGATGTCGGAAAATTAAATTATGGAACTCAAGCACCATACACATAAGCCTTCGAGATTTAAGTAATACATAGTTAATACACAATACAGTTCGATCAGTACGAAAATGGTGTAGTTTTGCAGCTATGCATGATATTTTATACTTCACTACGAAACAATATGAGATCTCACGTGATTAAATTACATTTGTCTCACGTGAGGTAAATAATATTCAAAACATCATATGGACAACCAAACCACTAAAATTTTTACTTTTAATTAATATCATCCAAGGTTTAAAAAAAAAAAAAAAAAAAGAATCCCCGGCAGAAAAAATAAAACTGCCTTGCTAACCAAAACGCGAAAAAGAAAAAAAAAACCTTCGTTTCTAAAAGGTTTACGTAATAATCCGAAGGGCACATCATTTGAACCATTAAAAACCATAAAATGTTATTTCACGAAAACCACAGCTTCCAGAAGTATTACGTGAAAGGCGAAGAACTGCTATTACATATATATTCAGTGCGGCAACAGTGCAAGCAGCGATGACCGGGTGGTGTCTCATCATTATGCTAATTTATGTCGTCTCGCTCTATAAAATTTCATTGAAACAATAGTAAGAACGGAGGGAGTTGCCCTCCCAAGTAAAAGCTTGCTTGATGACTACAATTACTCCCAGGGCAGGTCGAGCCCACCCTACCCCCACCCATTTCACACCGTAGATAGGAACAATTACCGATCTCTCGGCGTCGATGACGTCACAGGTTAGTACGGCCACAAAACGACAGATAATGTCTCTTTGTTTCCGTTCGGTTCATTCAAAAAAAATCTCAATTTTTAATCCATGAAATACTGTATGTGCCAAAGACTTTTTTTTTTTTTTTGAGTCACTATAAATATTTAATTTGACGGATTCAGTGTGTAAACAGCACGTTATCTAAAACTTTTATTATAAAATGAAACACCTGCGAGTATTACACATAAATAAGCACAAGTAAACTTACGCATTTATTTATTTCGTGTTTTACAAAAGAGGCAAAAATACCTAGGAAGAGTTCACGTTGGATATATGGTGAAAATTACTGATATCTTTTATCAATATTTTTATTAATTAAATTACGTAACTCTTAAAATATAAATTATTCTGACAGATAATATCAACGAGTGCTTCGCAGAAAAAAAAAAACAACTAACAAAATGAATTAAATAAAAACTAGAAGATAGCTGCATTTTGTAGCATATTTGTTCAACTCCACGTTGCATACCTGACCATCATTCTATGCACAATTAACCCTTAATCAGAATAGATGAGTGATATCAAGTAGTTGATGTACAAACTGCATAATGTTTTAGGAGGATAAGGGAACGATTATGATTCAAAAGGCAACAAGAGAAGATGGTTAAATATTTCCAAAATATACATTTATCAAGAATGAAATTAACTTTAAAAAGTAAACTTAGAAACAACTGTGTAATTAAAAGAATTTCAGTTTATTTACTGAAGGATTTGAAATTTCGAATTACGTCAGAGATAAACTGAAGTATTTTGTAAACATAAACTAATGTTTATCATGGCTACAACGAATATTAATTTTGGAGGTACGTAAAGAAACTATTATCAAATTTCAAATTCTGATTATTACCAGAATTACAGGTTTAATCCCCCCCCCCGCCAGTGGCAGCGATCCTATTCTGGAGAACGTCATGAAATTTGCGCAACTGCCTTCAGTCAGAAATGAATTTGCAATTTCCATATTTGCCACCAGCTAAGTTAACCTATTTCTGTTCGGTTACAAAGTTACTGAGTGACAACCCATCTGGGTAGATGGAATAATAAACAAAGCATTAAAAAATGTTGATGGCTTACGAAATATCTTACGAGTCTAGAAAAGTGAATTAAAACTGACCTCTCCGATTCTTGATATCAGCAACAACAACGAGGCCTTGCAAGCAATAAAAAATAGCAGTAAAATAATAACAGCGAATAAAATCAAAGCAAGAGATTATCTTTCGTCGATGTGTTTGTCATTGAAGCGAAATGACAAACACGTCATTATCACACACGTCACCAATACAACATTTTGTTCCATGAAAATGGAACTCAAAGATCAATGAATAGCAGTGGGTGGTACGCAGCACATCTTAAACATTTTAGGAAAATAGCATTCTAAACTATAACATGCATTTTACAAAAAACTCAATGTTCTCGAGGACAGTTGAAGTGCACAATCCTAAATTAAACAACCAACGTAATAATCACTGACACAGAATATTATAAACTTGTCGTTTTTATATGAAATTGTAAATTATTTATAAAAATTGAACTGAATAAATTGCTGTACTTTCCAGAATATAATGCATTCTTTCTACATCATCATCCTACTAGCGGAAGAGCATTTTGTCAATTGCTTGTGTTCGAAGGTTGGTTTATGATGGGTTTTTCCAGAATTACTGGGAGAAAAATCCTTCCACCTAGTTTCAGACATCTTTTTCCGAAAAAGTAAGTAGAAAAGATCAGCCCCCACAGACTGAATGTGAATTAGGTTTCTCGTCCAGGGAAATGATGACGGGCGAAGCCTTAAGATGGTTAAAAGCCATGTATAGTCGACAGACATGATTATTAGCATACCCTCTCTTGAGTTCGAGGGTACAGTTATAAAACGGTTATGTAGAAACAAAATAAGAAAACGGATCGAATCCCTGATATAGTTTCAGTAAGTAGAATTTATGGTATTCTAACTGTAAAGTTCCAAACAGATATAACAGCAAAATTTGCATTTTTAAAGGTTTTTGGTATTCGTGGCCTAATTTTCTTCCAAAATCTAGAGCGTAAGTTGATGCGAAATTAAAGCAAAATTCGCATGCTGTCTCGCATTTAGTTAGTATTTTTGGATATTTTGTCCCAAAATCCTAATCTAGTTCATGTCAATTAGTTCAAATATTTGGTGTATTTCGTATGGATCCGAAAGAGTAAAAGAGACTTCCACCGCCATTTGATTTGTCTGTTGAAGAAAGGTTTTAAATATATATATATATATATTTACTGAGTTACAGCCTTCTTATTTTACACTTCAAACATCCTGGGAAAATTTTTATGGTTCATAAACACTTCAAACTCGGAATACTATTTCTCTGGCAGCCGATTTGCCTTTTGAAGAAAGGCTAAGGTTACTTTAGTTACAGGTCAATGTCTTGTTCTACACTTTCAAGTATTGTCGAGTGCAGCGTCAAACCTAAACGATAGTCGTTTCACTCAAGGTAAGTGCTACAAAATTTTTAAACATTAGTCATGCTCAGCAAACAAGAAGAAACTACAGAATGAACAGTATTATAAAATGCCGAAATCATTGAAGCACAAAATGCTAATATCTCCATGTCCATATTTGGAAGAAGAAAACGTACTGCTGCCAAGTCGTATAAAAAATTATTCAAAATTTTTGAGATTGGTTACTGGCATTTGCTTAAGTAAAGTTTTTGTTGTTTTGAACTTGGCGTTCTTTTTACTCGGAGTGGGGAGATAAACTAGATAGTACACCACAACATCAATTGTGGTGTACTATCTAGTTTATTCAAGTAATAGTACCTGGGGGGGATGAAAACACACACACACATGAACTCTCCCAATTTCGTAACATAAGAAGTTCCAATTTTAACCTCAATTAAGTACACTAAAATCTTCACTCTTTTTTGCAGAATCTTATTGTCAGTTATCTCACAACTGACAGTTGAGTGTTTATGCATTTGAGAGTTTAGAATCACGGCCAAAGCAATTAAGGCTATGCGGGTAACGCATTTTGTACGTTATCTGTGTTCGTCTAGCCGATTACCTGTTTTGTGGGATGAAAAATCCAAGTTACCAGCAAGAAAAGTCCTGAAAACGCCTCATTCTGTAAGTCTTATAAAGATTCTTCATATCCACTTGCACATTGGTGCTTACATGAGTTCGAATACCGCACTGTCATAGATAGCATACTTAAAAATATATGTGTTTTTTGCCATCTTCACCTCAAATTTTTTTGTTTTATCCTGTTCAGTTCACTGTCGATTCATATTGATTCCTTGAGTGACCACAGCAGGGAATTTTTTATTCCTTTCTTCAAATCAATTTTCTGCAATCTTCCATTTCATGACTAATGTTTGAAACAACCTCCTTTTAACCAAGGTGACCAAGTGGGTGGCGATGCTAAAGCACAGACTCCCCACATCTAAATGTTGCAGGTTCAGTCCTTTTTTTGGATGCTAGTGAATTGCTAAATAAGATATACAATAGTCACAATCTCTCTCTCTCTCTCTCTCTACTGGATTATCACTTTCTGTGCTCTAACCACAGAACATGACCTAAACATATTAGTCACATTATTCTCAAGAGAATGTCCCTTACCTATTCCACTGTATAACTACATACCCTTAAATTAACCCCTGTACCTCTCTGCAGTATCACTTAAAGACAAAGTCTGATCTCCTAATTCAAACTACTGCGCCCACAATAAAGAAAAATCTTCCCTTACTATAACAACGCCAGCCATTATACTCAATGTCTTCCCTGATATTGTTCCAGAGAGAGAGATGAGAAAACTCAGAAAAATAACGCGACTAAAAACCCAGAACTACTACTGTATTATGAGCTTTCGTTTTACATCCTCCTATACCTCAGGCATTTATTTAATAGCTTCCATCTTCTCTATGGTAATTGGAGAAGTTTATCAATAAGTCATCAGTGTCCCCAGAGCGCTGTCACTAGGATGTCGCAGCATTTGTCCTTCGGTTGGGAAGATCTGGATTCGAATCATGTCTAATACGACGAACTTTTATAAGGGATTTTTAACGGATAGTTAGTTAGTCTGTCTCACGCAGAGGTAGTAGTGTTTTACTTTTGTAAAATTCGTTTTTTACCCCTCCTACGAAACAGGCAAAGTGGCCGGGGAACACACATAATTAATAGAAAACTCTGACTAGTTGCTTCAGCCGTTATTCGAAACAACCTAATTCAACAGCGATAACATAATTTTATGATAAGCAGAATTATATATAATGTATATAAAATCAGAGGGCTAATTATGCAGAAGTCAAAATTCAAATTTAATGCAAGTTACGTTTTAGATAGTCGTTTTTCTAATTTGCACTTGAGTACAATGAGTTTCTTGTTTAACATACAGCAGCACGGTACACTTGAAACGAGAAAAATTTCACTTTGCTTTAAAAAAAAAAAAAATCCACAAAACAGCTCCAAGTCTTCTTTCTTAAATGAAATAATATAATAACCCGGTATATAAATTACAGATCAATATTAAATATTAGTGCATTTATCCTAAATACGTTAACATTATATTTCATGTGTTAAATCAACTACAGTAAACAGCTCCAAAAATAAATCTGTAAATATCGGTGAAGTCCATTAGACTAACATCATTAAAAAAACAAACAAACAAACAAAAAAAAAACAGTCAATTTAAAACAAGGTCTCAAAATTCTATCACATTAAATTACTTTCTTGGAATGAATAATTACAATAATTCCGTGTGATTCTGGCCAGTGTACAGTGACAACGACAGTGTCCTAACAGAACATGAATGCATCGTATCAAAAGCAGACCAATATATAAAGATAACTTGATCTTTCTCGCCAAAGGAAGGTTTTTCACACCACAACTACTCCATCACCTAATCTCCAGATTGCATGTCATCTAAGGCCGATCACGCACACATTCCATTCAAAGGCTATTCATGCATCCTTTAAAAATGTAACACTTCTTTAAGTGAAATACACGAGAGAGACACAGAGCCCCCTTATTAACCATCTACGGAGCCCGAATATCAATTCGCCGAAAGATATTCGCATTACGGACGTAATTGTAAAGTGGTTGAATAAAAGAAGGGAGCGTTCAGATCACGAAATCATTGCAGATCGCCGCTCGTGGCTGACTAGTAAGTACAAGAATTAACGAAGACTTCCATCGATTTTTGAAAGAAGTATTCCATACGAGTATGGATTTTTTCCTCTACGGTAAATGAAAAATATTTAATGCAACATATATAATATGAAAATCTCTTTTTTTTAATCTGCGTTATCCGAGGAATATAATGAAGCAAATGTGAAGCATCGTATTAAGTGAACAAGGCAAAGATAAAATATTATCCAGCAAAAAATAAATAAAAAAATTCTTTCATGTATTCCTGCTCAAGTTTTTGCAACATGAAAAACCAAATAAGATTCTTTAATTATTCAAGACATGATACATCCAACTCGAATTCTAATATTGTTTGCTGAGTAATATCAGAATTCGAGACTACTGCTAATATCCGATGGAAATTTTTACGAATTTTGCTGTTTTTGGTAATAAATTAGTCTGTCCTGGCTCTTGATAATGAGAATTTCTCTTGAGATTTTCCAATTTTTCTCTTCACGAAGATAAGCCGGCCAGCGGTGTGTAACATTAAAACATTCTCGCTTTGCATTAGCAAAAACAATCATACTATTAATCCTTGCTAATCTCTCATTTTCTCTCACGTTAGAGCGAGCCCTTCCAAAATTTCTTATAATTTTAAATGACTGATGACTCATGTGAAAGCTTCTAAGCTGTGCGTGTGTATGTATATATATATATATATAAAACTTTATGTATTCATATACTTTAGATGTAATTCTATTGCGTTACTCATTGGAACCAAAAGCACTAATTATTAAAATAAAATAAAAAAAATCACTAAAAGCATTGCTTCCAATAGGAATCACAGCAGCACATTAAGCCTCAATGCAGTTACTGGCACCGATATCGAATGATAAAATGCCGGCCGATTTCTTATGAACCATCCCAAAGTAATCGGGATATTGAAACGGCATTTTTATCGGATCGGCGACTGTGCGAAAGACATCAGTTACATGTGAAATTTTAGTGTACCGGATACTGACACCCACCAACACCGATAATATCGGATCATGTGAAAACGATATCAGTGGTCCCAGAACGCCATCTAATTAAGTCAATAACAACCCCCTCCCTCCCCACGCCAGAAAGAGAAAGAGAGAGAGAGCGAGCGAGAGAGATGAAAAAAAAAAACAAAAAAAAAACGATGGCCTTCGGATTTATGCGAGTCTGAAATTCAATTTTAGCCATTTCGTGAAAGAAAAATTAAACAAATAAAATGAAGCTGCAACAGAAAAATCTTATTTTAGTTCATTTTTAAAATATTTGAATATATGACAAATCATTTTATAAGGCATTAGGGAGAAGCGGCTGTACAGTAATCTGAAGCAGCTTGTTTCAAAATTTAAAATTGGTCCAAACACGTAATCATTATCAGTCGATACAATTATAGTTGTGTAACAGAGCAACGCTTCCCAAACTGTGGGCCGCGGTCCCCTTCGGGGCTGCAAGTTTTGTTGAGGGGGCCGTGAAATAATGAAAACAAATTTAAAATGTTTTAAGACTAAGTAGTTCTTTTTTTATCTTAAAAGAAACGTATTCAATTTCTATTTATTTCTTTTTTGTTATTTTTTTATATTTTAATGGAAAAAAATCACACATTGGTGTTGGTTCACAAATTTTGCTTCCTGCGTATTTCGGCGCTTCATGAATATTAGTAAATATTGCTTATTCATATAAGTTTCATTTCAAGGGTATTGATAAGGAGCACAATGGGAGGCGTGCGTGAAATATTTTAATTTTTCCAAGGGGGGTCCTTTGGTTTGGGAAGTTTGGGAAGCACTGTCCTAGAGCTGTGCTTCCCAAACTTGAGGATGTCAGGGCCCCCTTTGGAAAAATTAAAATATTTCACGGCCCCCTCGAAAAAAATCGTAATATATAGACATATATTATTATATATATTTATTGTATTTATATTCAATACTAAACATACACAGCGAATATCGCAAAAATCAAATTCAAATATTACATTTTTAGCATCTTACATACGCATTTGACATGGCACATTTTCTCATATTTTTATATAGATAGATAGATTGCTATTGTACATTTGCAGTACAAGCACATGAAACGTAAAACGATTAGTAATAAATAAAGAATTAAAAACATAAAAGAAGTTTAATAACAATTTAATGTGATGGATGTGTTTCAATACTTGCTACACCAATATCAGGTGAAATATTTGAAACTGCAATTCTTAGATTTCTGCTTTGAAATGAAACTTATATGAATAAGCATATATTTACTAATATTCATTAAGTGCCGAAATACGCGGAATCAAAGCTTGTGAAACCGGCACCATTGTGTGATTTTTTTTCATTAAAATATAAAAAATAACAAAAAAGAAATAATAAACAATAAAAATTAAATACGTTTCTTTTAAGATAAAAAAATCTACTTAGTCTTAAAAGATTTTAAATTTGTTTTCATTATTTCACGGCCCCCCCTCAACAAAACCTACGGCCCACAGTTTGGTAAGAGCTGCTCTAGGAGACCAAACATCAAACTTTTTTTCAAGCATTGACCTTCGATGTAATGAATAATCGGATTCAAATTTAATCGAAGTGTTGGAAAAATCTTTTTTATTGGCAGTTCATGTTTAGTATTTATTATGTGTGATAAATAAAAGCATTTATTTATGATGTACTTAAGGCTAATTAAATGACTACGTTTACTTAATATATACAACCGACTATTTGAAAACAGTTACAAGTTTATTCTCCAGAATTTAAGAAAACGCTAGATACACACTTCACTTGTAAGCCGTTGTTTAGGCCTTACGATGCATATTGTGTTATCTGAATTAACCGACTATTTGAAAGTTAAAACATTAATAGAAGCAGCCTGAAAAGGATGAAAATGAATTTCACTAAAGATCTACTGAAATGAATTTACAGCAGCTAAAAAATAAAGTAAAATAAAAATAAGAAGTTGAAAAGTACTTAATGACCTTGGAGAAAATTACTATGTATTAATTGTCAAATAAATAGCACGAACTCTCTAAGTAATATTCGGGATCGTAATTGCTGGAAGATTGGCTAATGTTTTATGATTAAGGAAAAATCCACATGGAAGTGCATCGGGAGTAAAACTAAATGCGTATGTGAATCAAACTGCGTCTTTACTCTGACAGTAACGACCAGCAGTTATTAGCCAAGTATATAATAAAAACCCACGCAAAGCATTCATATTTTCCCACATGCAATCCGAATCCATCGCCTGCAGCATTTTTCCTGAAAAATCTTCCTGAACTGTACATCTCTACAATGAAAGGGGAAAAAAAGAAACCTTTAAATTAGGAAAACGTTTTTTCTCCACTGTAGATCCAATATTTATATTGACCATTACTACATCCCTCTGTGTCTTCCAGCCAACTCGGAGCCATGAACCGTCTATCCAATGAAGGAGAAATAAAGGAACGCTCCGTAGGGAAATGGAAATGGTACGGTTGGTTAACATCCGGGAACTTCTTCCGCGTTCCGCTGAGGGTCTTGTCGTTTACCATAACTATCGGCGGCGCCTAGCACCGGAATCAATGGTGACATATGCACAGCACTGCCCCGAAAAGCTGGGGGAGGAATATGGAAACCATGTAGCAAGCAAGCAATCATCTCTCGTTCTCTCTGAAAACAGTGATGTAGGTGTATTTTCATTAAGCAGACGGATTTTAAGTTGGTCAAACAGAAAGCTGCCAGCAGCCTTCTGATTAGCACAAGGCAATAGGATTTATTTCCTTCTAATGTTTGTGATTTCGTTGTTCAAATGACTTAAACTCGGATCAGTTTCGAAACGAGCTCAGAATATTTTAAAATATATATAGCGAGGAATGATGGTGTGTAAAATAAAGTGAAACGGATATCAGGTTGTACAAAAAATAGTGAAGAGCCGCATGCGGAGTTGATGCCTCTAGCAATTATTTAATATTTATCTATTGGTTTCACAACTTGATATAATTTACTGGCAAAGAGCACTCGTTGCACAAAACAAATCTATACTGTTGGACAATTTCATCGATTCTTTTTAAGAATACTGCTACGGATTTATATTACACCAAGCGTATTATTTACATACTTAAATCCGAATTTGAGTAACGTATCTGCATTTGTATTGAATGCTATGGGGAAAAAAGGACTGCATATTCCAAAATGGCAGAAGTGCAAAAGAGGAGAGAGAGAGAGAGAGCAAAGTAAAATATAGCTGATTACGCAACAGTGACGAGATAGAAAAGTGACGCAGATGGCGCTGCCTGTCTCCCAAGGGTTACTTTGCCCGTCAAAGAGGGAGAGACGTGACCAGATATAGGCGATCAATGATAATTATCGGTAATCGGAGCCTGCAGTGGGTCGTAATTTGATTCTTGCCGGAGCACATCTGGTGGTTCGTAATAAAGGGCAAAGACGATCTTCGCTCTATGAAGACAGAGGGTGAATTTGCGGCATCACAAATGTGCAGCGGCCCAAGAATTCCTACATATATTTACAATGTATGAATACGCTGGGATAGCATATAAACACCATCGAAGGAGAAAATTTTAGCATAAAGCTGCCACTGAAGCGAACACGTTCGCTATTCATTTAGCGGATGTCAAAAGGGCAATGGAGAATATGTTAAAGATGGTTTCATGTTATTTTATTTATTTTTCACGTAGTTATAATATGTGGCAAACATAATTCACTCGAATTAGCCACAGTTTTCTTGGGCATTAAACAGTTACAACTTAGAGAAATGAGGACAAAAAGGAAAAAAAAACACGCAAGAGAAATAGTGAGTCAGACTTCATCGCAATGCCCGACAACAGTAAAATCGCGACAGTAGAATGAACCAATATATTTTATGAACTTAAACATTCAAAAACTAAGATTGTGAATCTGATCTACCTAAGGAATTCAGCTAAAAAGAAATGAAATATTTTTTTTTTTTTTGCTGATATGTCCAACGAAAATAACTTAAGCCATTTCAAGAAGGTGATGTTCATAGTTTGAAAAGACAGTCCTAAATACATCGCGAAATACGGTGTACCTTTTATAGTCAAACACTATGTGGATACATCGATGCATGTCTCGCATTATATTCTTGAGATGAAGCAATAGGAGAGTAAAGACAACATTGAGAATACTTATCGAAAACTTGAACTATATTAATTGCAGAATTCAATCCGTCTGAGCCGAAGAACAATTAGAATTGAACTATATCTATGACGATGAAAGCAACGTAGGTCTTAAGCCAATCTCTTAGCGGCAAGTGTAATTTATAATACGTAACCACACCCATAATCCACTCTTAGAAAAGAGGTTTTAATTCTTGCATTTTCTGTACTCGGAGAAACAAGATCCATTGTATGATAATAATAATAATAATAGCTTCGTGAAAACCTGTACAAAATAAGCAATCGGATGTTTGTTGACAAACAGATCCAGTAGAGTTGTAATTCCTTCAACAAACGAAAGAAAGTAGCAGCCAATTCTCCAAAACTTTCCCTTTGCGCGGGATTTTCAGACAACATTCCTGATGAAAAATGGCAGCCTTCAGTCTGACGGATAGCTAGTGATCAGCGGTGGCAGTGTTCAGCACCGTCGCAACGCGTTCCTAACGGGCTTCCTTGTCTCGGGGCTCGTCTGTTGGCAGTCCTGCACATTTGGTTTGCTGGTCTGAGGCCCCACAAAAACCTCGGTTGACTCAGTCTTGGGGCATGCACGCGTAAAGTTTGCCTTCCGAGTCGGCTTGGTATGCGCAACGACCACGCATCTATTGGTGGCTGGAAAAAAAAAAAAAAAAAAAGAGTATTTTGTGGCAGAGACAGAGCTGGCAGCTCGACAGCCATGTCTCAGTGACAGGACGAGGCTCGCGGTCGTTAACGGACGCAGCGTTGGAAGACCAGTAAAGCAAAGGAAAGACAACAGTCGTTTTGTCTCGAAAACTTGTCCGTTACAGAGCTACGAAAATTAGAAGTTATCGGAGAACAGTTGACCTTAAAAGTAGGGTCATCAAGACTATGATTTCTCTCTCTCTCTCCAAATCACGCCCCATTAACCTCGTTTTTTTTTTTATTTGTTTATTTCAGTCTTCCTTCTCTTAGCGGTAATCTTCTACACTGTCCGCTGAACATCTGAGTTTCCTTCTGCTGCCAGTAACAGACTTAGGTAAGCTTTAATGCCAGTTAAATGTAATCATTTTGAACCGAACTCTAATTGGACACTAATTAGCCACATCAGTGTGACCTTAATGAAAACAGACGTGGAAAATGGGAAGCTACATTCAGATTTCTTTGTGCTGTGGAATGATCCAGAGGAAAAAGAGTGATTTCTAAAATTTATAGCCAGTACTACTCAGCAAAGAAAAAAAAAATAAATAAAACACAGCATCAAATATAAATGAAGAAGAAAAGAGCAATATGGCGACGATGTTGCGTTCTGTAATTAACTCGCATCAATTAATGAACATCACGTTCTTTTTGTTATTATTAGAAAAAAAAATCATGACCAGGAATTATTTTAAAAAGTAATATTTGAACAAGAGCATATAGAGTAGAAGAAAATAATTTAACAATTAGCGGACGAGTTTTAATTGAGTCAATTTATTAATTATACGAAGTTTAATGGCTGGCATCATTTAACGACTTCTGTAAAAGATTTATTTTCCGATTTTCCAAGCTGTTGTATTTTATTATAACTAAACTTTAAGGATCCTACGCAGTCCAATGCCGATGCACATTAGTTTGAATCCTGTCTAGGAGGAGAAGAACTTTATAAGGGTTTTCCAAATGAAATAATCTTATAACATACGAAGATGTGAAGATTTTTTTCTCCTGGAAAACAAATTACTATTTCTACTTCGGACTTAAAATTTTTAATCAAATATTTTCGGCAACTTTTCTTCTTCTTTTTTTTTTTTTTTTTTTGTAATATCAACTGCAATCAGAACTCCAAAACGCAATTCCCATTTTAATAAGTTCTCAATTTAATTCAGTTTAATAAAATATTTGGGTAATTGCATCTCTCTCTCGATAATAGAAAGAAGCAGCATCGAAGTCTAAATCAACAAGACGAGTGGAGGTCACACACGCGCGTAGACGAAAAGGAGTTCTCGAGGCTTGATATGTTAATTCGTGTGTTAGTACGTGGAAAGGGTAACACCTTTAAATACACAAACACCAAATAAATCTACGGAAAGTTTAGGAACCAAACAAACGAAAACGTTAAACCAAACACAGGAATCGAGGAGCAGAGGTTGGAAAGCGTACAGAGCAAACACCAGAAGCCAGATTCCATCTACATGATGTAGACACATTCTCCTCTCTCAACTTCGCTGAACGCTCGGAGACTGATGACGCACTGGTGCGAGATTACGGGGGAGATTACTGTTTTGTGCAGTGCCCCGGAGCGTGTGTAAACTGCTCGCGCAAGGTCTAACCAAGTCCGCGATCTCACGACCTTCTATCTCAGCTGTGCTCGAACATCCGGAGGGTGGGAAAGGATAAGGACAGGGGACGAAGGAGGGTAGTGGACAAGGACTAAACCGAATCGGATCTCTCGTTATCGGGCAACAGCACTTCACGGTCTCCGCGTTCCGAGTGCAACGCCGAGTGAGGGAAGGGTTGAACCCTCTCTCTCTTTCTCCTGACAACGTTTCTCTGCTGTAATTATCGAGAAGAACGGTTGGACGATTTCTGCCGATTCCGTCAACCATGGATGTGACTCGCACTGGGCTGGATGATGAATGGGTACGAGATAAAGGTACAGTTGGCAAGGGGAGGAAAGTGGGGGGTTAATCAACGCACAAGCTCTGTAACAGTGACCAGACAATTCAATTAACTTGTAAAAAAAAAGAGTCGCTACTTTAATATCTAAAAATGGATTGCTTAATGCATTTTATACACTATTCGTCTTCTGACTTCATTTTAACAGATGTACGCAAATAAAACACTCTTGCAGATCACCATGAAAAATTAGCGCCTACAAACTCGCTTGGTGTTTGCAATGTCAGGCGTGTAAATGCGGCATTTTAAGCAGTGAATTGCGCGGGATTTTCTTCTTATGATATTTTCATAAATTATTTTTTGTTTGTTTTAAAACTAAAATGTTCTTGATACGCATTAAACATAATCTAAATAAGCATTCTATGATCATACGTGCAACTATCGAATTCTGCAGAATTATTATCATATAATAAGGGGAAAAAAAGTTATTGCTGATTACGAAGGATGTAGGATAAGCCGTTTTAAAATTCACAGAAGACAACGATGAAAAATTAAATCTAAGGATATTTTTAATCCACTGCCACACGGTAATAATGACAACTCATTTCATTTTCATTCCTTGCCGGTAAATACAATAAAAGTGACCCCGTTTTTTCTCAATCTATTTAAGAATTTTGCATTGCCACAAAGTTAATTATCTTTGAAGAGTGTTTAAGTGATAGCTGTGGGACCAATCTTTTCTGTAAGTATAAATAATCTCAGCACTACTAACTATATTTATCCACCCACTTAGTTGGTCGAGGTGATTACTGTATCTACTCTCCAACCAACAGGCTGCAGGTTCGAATACCGCCAACAGCACAGATATTTGTAATTGTCTTTAGGTAGGAGGTGAATTTCAACACCTGGTGTGAGATCACAGTCTCGCTTATTGGAGACCAGAAATGACTTGATTATGTAAAATAATATAAAATTAATAAAAGTAGAAAAAAAAATCCTTAGTACATTCACATTACTAATTGTACTCAACTTAACCTTCGGAAAAGTCAGGTTTTTCCACTCAAAAAATAAGCAGACTTGAGATATATGAAAAAGGAATCTAGGAAATAGGAAAAGACCATCAAAATTCCTTAAAAAAAAAAGTAATGAGGTGGGTCTGCACGTTAAAGGTGATGTTATGAACACTCTGAACATTCATTTGGAAATCAAAATGTATCATGAAAAAAAAAACAATCTTGAAAAATGACCTTCGAAAATACATAACACACTTAATTAGAATCTCCACTGAAGTAATAAAATTCTTTGACATAAAAGCCAGGGTTACAGTTGTTACTCACCCAAATCCCGCAATTATAGGTCCTTATGGACAGATGGCACCGTGATAAAAATCAACCAGCATGCCAACATATATTTATAGACCTGCAGAGATCGTTTAAAGAAGAGCAAGGAAAATTAATAAATAATAAGACCAAAAAATAGCCAATAAAATACGTTTGATCCATTCTTCAGTAATGATAACCACTAAGATATACTAAATGAGACATTTAATGAAGTAGCCAGGATTTATTCTCTCATGAGAAAATAATATTTCTTAAACTTTTAAGATATATTAAAGTATATCTGAGTATTAAGCACGCTACTGAGTTACATGTTATTTATGTTTACATCACTGGAAGCACAATTTTACGTGTTTAGGAGATAATTTCAAATGAATTGTAATCTTTTCAAAAAACACCCTGCAATGAAACTGAATCTCTGTTTATTATGCTGTAATAATTACACGATCTTCGGAATAAAAATGTTCAGACAAAAACTGAAATAACGACTGCTTACTATGGTTCGCATGTGAACGCAGCAAATCTCCAGATTAAATGCGATCTTCTCCTAGGGAATTTCTAAAGCTTGCAGTGAAAATAAAAGAAGAACGTGGGAGTTGAAAACCACTTAATGATCAGCACCACTAGGGTGACCACCTTCTTGGAAGTGTTGATGAAGGCGCCAGACGCCCCACTAAGAACACGAAGCTTAAACTTCTCTAGCAACTCTACAGACTTCCTCTTCTCCGTTCTCTTCGCCCTTACCGAAATAACATTAGGGTTGCAGTAATGGACGCTGAACCCGTTATCACGTGCGCAATGGTCAGATTCAGTTCGCATAGAAGTGACCATTGCAGAGAACCAGCTGGAAATCCACCATTAATATCTCCCCTGCCAGGTCGTCCGTGTGCACGTAATCGCCTAAATCTCTGTCTCACACACAAGCTTGCATCTGTACCCCCACCCCCAAGAGATTAAATTTCCCATTACTTCCGTTTAATATTTAACTCGCTAATAACACCTGAAGGAGAAAAAAAAATCAGTTTAGACTACACCGAAAATACGTTTTTAATAATATCCTTAACTATAAAGTGCATTTAATTTCTAGCTCGCACTACCTTTTTACAATTAATCAGTAATTCGAAATGCTTAGTCAGTTATATGCGCATCATTCCCCTAGAATTTATAAATGGAGCGGTTCAATCTTAGACAACCATCAAAACTAGTTTTCCAATTATGAGAGCCAATCGTGGTATTGCGAGTCAAATTACTGAAACCAAATTACAGACTAGTTTATCATACTGATAATGTGCAAGAGGCGTAAATACAAAATGAGAGTTGTGTGTGGTGAGTGAGTAGGCGAGTGTGGGTATGTTTTATGAGAATCATCCGATTTCTGAGCTAGAATTTTTGTGTCTCAACATGTTTACATTTTAAAATGGTAGATGCCATCACAAAAATAAATGGCAGATGCTATATTCTTTTCGTTTTGAATAATAAAATATGATTTATTTATATTTATTTTTCATTGGTGGTTATATTTTCGATGAACCACCAGGAAAAGGAATATCTAAATAAATTATTTTTCTACAGAGTTAGCTTTACAAAGAATGGTCCCTTGCCTTTAATGCATAGCATCATAAATCTCCTCAAGGAGTGTGCTTTGCATTAAGGGTAAATACTAAGAATAGTGATCAGAGCTTATTCCACCTTTACCACGAGTTGCCTAAGACTAGCACTACGTACGGAGTCGCCCAGACTTGCACTACTTGCAGGCGCAAACTTGACTTACTTGTCTGTTTGCTTACTTGGGAAATGGAGTAAAACCAAGTTTATATTTATATACATTTTATACTTTAAAGATACAAAGCTATTTTATCTTTAAAGCTTTACAAAGATGTTTTAAGTGGAGATTTATAGCCTAATGTTGTAGTTAACAGAAGAGTTTGTTATAGAACATAAAATCGACAGGAAAATTAAAGCAGTGATCGAATAAAAACCCTGGAAATAAGAACAAAAAATTTAGCTCTTCTAAAATATTACTAAACAACAAAGTGAATTGAATATTACTTGAGTTCTTTAGTTAAATGAGGATCAATAAACAATATTCTGACAGAAATCATTGAGGAATTTAAATTAATTCATGGAAAGCAATACTCAAAATGCGTTTCAATCTGTAACCATTCGGATGAATCGATAATATTTTCTCCAAAACTAATTATCAGTACACGGTTAAATCTTTATAGATACTGGAGCACACGCATGTACAACCAGTTGAGAAGGAGGAATGATAAAAAAAAAATTAAACTGTACTAATTCACAGAAATAAGTCTCTCGCCTATTACACAAACGAAAACCACGCCCTCAACAATTCCAAAGAGAACGTAAAAGCAAAAAACGAGTCACGAGGCATATAAAGTATTTATACGCCAACGCCTTGTTAAAAATGTTGAAACAAAAACGATTATGAAGTTCCTTCATTTTCCCTTCCTCCAGCCGCCGTCACTGACATCGCTTCTAAACATCACCAACGCAGCACCGTCAGAACGGTCCCCAGTTGCCGACAATACTCACTATTAAAGTAGGGCGTTCCTCGCGCGTTGGGGCCATTATCACATGAAAGCCTTGCCAATTCCAATGCATACAAATGTATGCAGATGACGAGCAACTGTGATATCGTCCCGCGTGCAGGCACACCAACGCCGAAACCCAGGCAACGCTGGATGATAGAGCGCACTCCACCTCTGTCGAATCATTTCCAGGCGGCAAGAGCCCGCGTGCGATAAGAACATCCAATGTCTTTAGGCCCTCGATGCCAATTCAAAAGCGCGAGACTCGACGTCATTCCTGTCCCCGCAGATAGCAGCGAGTCTTTTTATCTCCTCCGACACACGGCCTCGCAGAACAACACGTCCAGAATGCACCGACTGACCTTTTCTTTTTTTTTTCTTTTTTTTCTTCTCTTCTTTTGACTGCTAGCGCCTGACGCTCGAGCAAGGAAACAATCCCAAAGAGATCGTATGTCTAGACCAAGGAAATGTAATCAACTCTCCAGACTTAATGAAAGGAGAAAGTGACGTTATCCTAGATAAAAGGGCCGATTATCATTCAAAACGTCTGGGTGAAAAACGCTGTGCATTTATTAGCCATTCAGTCATAAAAGTGCACATAAACCGTCCCCACACATACAATCAGCGAAATGATAAAGAACCTATTTAACAAAACAGGAAATAATAATACATTGAGGAGAAAGACATAATTTAGCGAGCAACAGAAGTGGTGGTAAGAAGAAGAGGAGGAGAGAGAAAAAAAATAACACTATTAGAAAAATTAACGAATTAATAATAGCAGGGAGAGAGAGAAGAACAAAACCACCACAGCTCTAATTATGGAAGGGAAGTATGCAACCTAATGAACATTTATTGAAAAACGAGGAAGCGCCAGAGAAGATGATAAAGAACATTTCCACAGAGAATGATAAACGAAAAACGAGAAAGAGAAGCAAAGAAAAAAAAAAAAAAACGGAAGATATAATGGCAAAATAAACTTTATAGAAATGATGAAAAGCCAGGTTGATTTTCACAGAGACGTCATATTATCGTAGTGACCTTGAATAAAATCACGATGGATTTCACTTCGACTAAATAAAAATATAATATCAGACTTCACTATAGTTTAAATTTAAAAGAATAACAATAAAACGGTCGCTATGTCATCAGCCTTATTTGAAGTTATGAAAGAAAAGATCGACTGCTTTAATTCTGAACTCACTTCAATAAATCAATCTCATCGTGTTCCATGTCCATCCTCGTCCAGCTAATTCTACAAGTAGTTTTGATGGCGACAATCACGCAAATGGCTAACAAATGAGAATAATTCATCAGTCTGAAGATAATTAATCAAAGAATAGCATCTATTTGTCGTTAGGATAATATCGATGTTCGACTTAGGAAAATACGTCAGATAATAAAATGTTACTTAAGAAAGGAAAAAAAATTATTTATTCAACGACATAAAAAAAAAAAAAAAAAAAAAAGTAAACCCCTTCCCCAGCTTCTCAATTTCAGAAGTGAAATGCTTCGTTGAATCACTTTGGTGGCTTGTTCAGTTCTTTTGAAGAACGTATATGTAATGCCTTTACAGCAGAGTTAATTATGCCACTATTTCTAGCGTTAGCTATCCATGCAATTACACTAAAGAAAGGAATGGTAATGTAATAAGTGACGTATTCAGACCCATTCTAAAATCATCGGGGGGAAAAACTGTCCTGCCGAAGTTAAAATATTTGGACTTGTTAAATCCTGTTATCTCAAATCAGCAGATATACTCTAGGTATCATTCAAAATGATTCAAGTCCATTTCAGCAAAAAAAAAAAAAAAGTACGTTCTTGGGGAGGGGATGATATAAAGGAGAATCCTTTCGACAATGCAAACCATGTGTATCTCATCTTATGTTTCAAAATGGTACTGAAAAGGAAGTTCACCAGCTGCTTCTGCTGTAACGTGACAAAATATAATTTTTAGTTGATTGTGAGTACACCACCTGGTCAGAAAATGAACAATTTCATATTTTTTGCATCAAAGTACTCCAGGAAAAAATTATGCAAATTAGAAATTACATGAAATAGTCACATATTACCTGTTTGTGATTGCATATATGCATAAGCAAAAAAGAAACACTCCACTTCGAGATAGGAAAATTATCATTGCTGTTGAGTGATTAAAACTATGGATGTGTCAGTTAATAAAGGCATCACAAATATATAAAAATGGATAAACGAGATATCCACTTCCAGCAGAAGTAACTGCAGTCGAAACAAAATGCCATACAATCATAAAGTTTTAAAGAAACTTCTGAAATTGGTTCGACTTTAATTACCTGAACTCAATTTAGACTACGATCAATCCAAATCGCTTAAAACCCTTCCCTACCTTCAAAGAGAAGCAAACAAAAAGTCCAATGTCAACAGCCACCTACTTAAATAAGAGTGGTAACATCAGTCCAGAGGTTTACACACTTTTGCACATAAAGTTGCTAGAACATCAGTAGAACAGTCCATACTTCCTCGTGTGGTTGTTTAACCACATGAGGAAGTGGACCGCTTTATATTTCACTTCCAATGCTACAGGAGATGAAAGATGTGCGTGAGGATGGTTTATAGAGCATGGACTAGATCCACTGATACATTCGAAAGATAAAATGCCACGATCTCTTTACATAATATTATTTCAGTTCATAGACATCCAGCATGTTACAGCTCTAACCTAAACACGATGGATGGATTTGGAGAAAATAATTCACATCGATCACAACATATGCCTGTTGTTGTTACTATTTTAATAACAGCTGAGACAGTGAAAGCAAGGCTAAAACATATTACGACTGTTCGGTGCACGTGTGTGTTCTCTAGTTAGACTGTTTCGTAGGCTCACCAATATAGATCAACTAGCTCCTCTTCGGCTGAAAAGTACTTCGAATTCAGGCCTTTCTAACCAAAGGCATTATTGTTTTTCCGAATGTTCTATAAATGCATCCAAAGGATCTGTCTGTTAGTGGGTTGCAAAGCGGGACAATAAATAAGTCTCCTTACTGGCTACCCCAATCGCTAGATCCTAAGTCACTGAGCTTTGGCAGGATATGTGTAGCTACCAAAGTGGATTAAATTATCCATTAGCGATAGGACTACTAGCATTGTCGCTCTAAGCAATGACTTCGAATTATCTAGATTCTTTACAGATAGTAGTTGAACTATGCCATGAGAAATTCGTATTATTAAAGCATGGAAAGATCGAGCTGCGTGACCAATTTTCTGGTTAGGCTGTGTTGACAATATGACCAATGTAGAAAATAACAGATATCAAGTATTATCTGGGTTATGTACATTTATCTAGTTTTAGATTTACCATGAAAATAATTGGAGAAAATACACAGCATACAGACAACATGACATTCTCTTTTGTGAATGGAAAAGAAGTGAGCTTCTGTTTCCTTCAAAACTTTTATTTCTACCATCTAGCAAAGGAGGCAATCAACTTATGAACACAATCAATTAGCAGACAAGAATGCATTTAGTGGTGGACAGAGTGATGGCCTGTGATGAGTTCTAGGATTTCATGGCAGTGCCAGGGAATAATAATAATAAACACCTAAAAAAAACACACGTTCTCAGTTGTTAGCTCAATAATGCTAACAGCTGTTGCTTTACAAAATCTAAGAAGAATTTTGATTCATCACTTCATCAAAAAAAAAAAAAAGGATGAGAGTGATGGTTCAGCTTATAGTACTTCCACCCATCAAAATCATGTAGGTGCAGGCCATCTTTATCGCCAAAGTGCAAATTGCAAATATACTGAAATGAAAGCTGATTTAAAAAAAAAAATAAATAAATAAATAAATAAAAACAAACAACTTGTTGAAGAAGTTTTATATATTTTCTCTTTCCTTAGATGAAACAAGAGGGAATAAAAAGGAATTCTCTCATAGGAAGAATAAAACTTCTTGACTCGGAAGAAAAAAACCTTGACCGTTTTACCACATTTCCTACAATTATGTTTACAAAATAAAGGAAATACAAAGAATAGCATTCCTACTCTACAAGATCAATCCATAAAAATAAACAGACGAGTACTTAGACATGTTTTATTTAAAGAATGGTTTGCTGCGAATTTTGCAAAACAGACAGCATTTGTCATTGTCGAATTAAGTTCCACTGGGGGGATCACGGAACACTAGAATATCCATACCTCTGCTCCTTCATACAAATTCGCCTTCTTGTGTTTCTTAAAACGTCCAAACATCACAGAGCCCTTTCAAAACACGCAAACCGTTTGGAACGAATTTATACCTTTAAAAGCCTACGCCTTTCTCAGAGATTTTTCCTGCTGTGGTGAAGGAGTATGTCTAATTCGGTACGACAACTTCCTCTTGGCTCTACTACCACTGCAATTTCCGTGTGGCAATATGGCTTTAAGGATAAGCACAAGGCCTAAGATTTATGGTAATTCTAACAAGATTTTGTGTTTCAAAATCAGTATTTACCAGCTATAATGACCAAGGCATATCAACCTCCAAAAACCAAAACTAGTTAAGTAACACATAAAGATAAAAGGCGCGTTAAATGACGAAACTACTTAGAGAGAAGAAAATAGCAGAAACGATGCAATCATACACATATGGTCCTAAAATTACACACATCTTTCACGCTTGGATTTTAATTTATTTTTCTTCATAAGTCATCCATCTGCAACTAAAATTGGACAAATCGGGAAAAATCTGCTAAGGCCACAGAATATTACCGGAGTTAATAACTATCTTTCATGCAGACCTTTTTAACTGCTTAATAATGAATTTTTTTCCAGGAATTATTTCATAAATTCTTGGCAATAAAATATGATAAATTTTATTACCAAGAGATATGGCAATAAAATAAGAAACTCTGAACTATCTTATGAAAGAAATGAAGAAAGACATCCCTTGACGAATACAGCATTTCTTACAGTATACTAAGTTGGTTTTCTAATTTTAAAACAATCCGAACTGCCATACAAATTCTACCAATAAATTAGCGTGGATGGCAACTCTTGAGAAAGTCCGTTTTGTATATTTTTATTATGATTTTTGAAATCCTTTCGTGTGACTACAGAGTCCGTTACAACTGTTCTAGGATAAGTTGGTCATTATACCTATCAGCGGAATTCAAGTTCAGGTTATTCTATCTGCTGATACCACTCCCCTCTTTCTCCATTTCAAACTATGTAAAATGCCATGTGTGGCTTTTTACATTTTAGCGACTGTAGTGGGCCGAGAAACGCCAACGTAACTTGACCCCTGCCGGCCGCACGTGAGCAGAAACACTCTTCAAGATGTTAAGAAGTGCGACATCTCCTGGCAGGATGATTAATGACTACGGAACCAGGTCAGATCAGGAAACGCAGAGTAGACACGACAAAGAATGAATGGAGAAAAACGCAAAAGACAGACAGAATTATCACATTCCCAACGATAATTTTAACCTTCCGAATTCCGGTATAAAAAAAGTTTAAAGGGCAGTAGCGATGCTGCGCGACGTTTCTCTTTTTTCGATTTACCAGTAGTGTCTTCAATATTCAAACGCCGTACAGAGAAGAAGACAGAAAGACTAAATACAATGAATTCCTCTTGGATTCTGAGACGCTCTGAATGGCTTTTACTAAAATCAACTATGTTTTCCTTTTTGTTTATTTATTTTTAATTTTATGATAACCCTAGCCGAGGTAAACTTACGGCACATTAGTACAATGGGTAGGCTAAAGGCTAGATAATCCAGAAATCCTTCTATTGAAACCAAACCCGGAACTTTTTCAAGTCAATTAGGCTTTCAACAAGCAGCATATATAAAGCTATATATATGCGTTATATAGCGTATATACTGTTAGTAATTGTTATATAATCTCATATATAACAATTACTAACAGTATATGCGCTATATAACGCTACAGGAAGAAATTCCTTTAGCCGATTTTTGCTAGCAGTTTTAACTTCAGCAATACAAACAACCATAAGAAGCAGTATATTAATGATGTTAAAGATCAGAAGATGTTTCTTAGGAATTTTAAGACCTTCAAGGCGAGCGACAAGTTCACAAAAGAGAAATACGTAAAACACAAAAATACGACGGGATGGTCTAGACAACAGTTGCATTAAATCCATTCCCCGTGCTTCTGTTGTATGAAAGATATTCGAGTTTTTCATTTTATATAATTCCATCAACATTTAGAAAATTGGTGTATTGCATACATACCACCTCTACTGATTCTATAAATCGCATCAAGTCTTAGAAATGACAGCCGACAACTCGTTATCCATTCAGCGCAATGATAGCATAAAATCTGTTTAGCCATGAGAGCTAGCACTACTGGTGATCACACAATTGGCCCATTTCAGAGATACACTCCAAACACCAATTACGGGACTAAAAACCCGCCAAGATCTTCCATATTGGATTTTGGTGCTGTTAGGTAGAAATGTGGCCATATGGATGATGGGAAAAAAGTTTGGAAGATACTAGAGAAGCAACGGACTCATCTCGTGTCAACTAGATAGATCCCTACAAGGATTGATACAGTTTTGAGTACATTCTATTAGTGCGAACTTTCATCTGTTGTTGTGATGACATCACTACAAACCATGACAACCTGAAAACAATGAAACACGAAAAAAATGAACAACCTGAAACCATGAACACAATAGATGAATTTCAAATAAATAACACTCTAAAACGACAAATTTCATTAATTAAAAAAAAAAAAAAGAGTGAGAGAGAGAGATTACTGAAACCGAATATCTGTCGAGGTATATCAACTAATGGTATATTTCCCTGAAGCTGTTCTTCTTAAGACTCAAGGTCATGTCACGTCCCGCCAATATTGACCTCCAGAAAACACATAGGTGGATTTTTTTTTTGAAGTTTTAGACGTTTATGTGGATATATATATATATATATATATATATATATATATATATATATATATATATATATATATATATATATATATATATATAGTCTTCAATTCATTTCAATAATTCAATGTTCCTAACCTATAACTCAATATACAAAGTGAATAGAGAAAACGAAATATGAAAGACGATGAATTAAAATCAGCGTCTACTGAAAATCTTTAAAAAAATTGTAGTCTTCAATGAGATTTTCTAGCTAGAAAATGTGTTGCTGAACACTACACGTACTCTGCATATATAGTTGAATTATAGAAGTAAATCATGTTTTCTATCAGTCTTAATCTCCGCGGAAAGCCAGAATTAATGTATTTGCTTTCTCTTTCTATCTTCTATAAATACACATACGAGAGAGAGAGAGAGAGATGCCACCATCACCGACAAAGAATAAGTTAATGCAGTCGTGCATGCCCAAAGATTGGCAAAGACAAACTGTCTGTTTTCCCGGAGCATTAGGCAAAATGTACCTCTCGGAGTTTGCATAATCGGAAAACGGGACATAGAAGAGTGTTTCGATGCGCTGCATCAGAAGAGAGGAGACTCCAGTCAGAGTTATCTGGCAGCATGACAGAGAGAGAGAGAGAGAGAGAATAAGAAAGAATAAGGAGTGCAGAGAAAATGTCCGTACGGAAACATGTCGAGACCGACGGCTGGGTTGGGCGGAAATTTCGGCTCAGTGTCGGCGATAAAAGCTCCGCAAACGATTTTAAAGGCGAATGAGAGTGGAGTGGGCGCATTATCAGTTGGAACATTAATGTCTCCAGAATGACAATATACATGCATACCATTCTGTGGCCGATCAATATAGGCAGGCTGCAGCGTTGCACCAACGACATGCTTTCATCAGATCGCCTCCAAGTGATTATGTTCGCCACTGAAGATTTTTTTGTTGTTTCTTTTTTTCAGTTCCGGAAGGCCTCCTTCGTTTAATGGCATATTGATGACGGGACCGTTAGCTGCCTTCTGCTCTGGAATATTTGCGGCATTTTTATGGCTCTTGATTGAGCGATGGTAGGATACTTAAACGGGCTTGCTCTATCAGCGGAACCCTGTCCTGGCGGATCTGTTGCCTCTCGCAAGGTTATACGGGATAAGTGGGACTTTTTAAGAAATGTGAGGTTTACAAATTAAATGGTTGACGTCGGATCATTTATTACCCCGGGGAATGATAGTTTTTGGGCAATGATTTCTTTGCGCTAACAAGAGCGGAGCACAGTCGAGGTTCTCTTCCTCCCCCACCATCCTTTTGTATTTATTTCTTCTGAAAGTTTTTATTGCTTTTTATCTCCAAAAACACACACATAGACATTGAACCCCAAACAACGCACACACGCGCATGCACGCACAGTACAATACAAACCAACAAAAACTCTAAGCAATATCTTGTTTTTAAATTTTTCCCCTTCAGCTATTCTCGTTTTATATGCATAGGGCCGACGCAAACGAAAAGAAACGTTCACCAATAAATATACTTTTTCATTGAAAAAAAAGGCCAAAGAAATTCCTTTCAAAGAATTTCCAAGTCGTTTTAGAGAGAGAGAGAGAGAGAGAGATGTGAAAACACACAATGTTTTCATGAAAGATGATAACTGATATTAAACTTATAATAATTAATAAAATTCCGGGGACACCATTTATAAGCGTTTTCACTGACATTCTTTAAAAGTTATAAACCTGATAATAGCTAATCCGTTCCATTAATATTATTTCTATAACTTACATTGTCTAATCCGCTTGTTTTCGTAATGAAATTTAGCTTAAACTGGGTTATCCAACTGCTACACAACGAAACTGCACAGGGTATCACTACCAAATTCATTGGAAAAACTGGTGCATCTCTCTAGTCATTAGACAACGGACATAAATACTGCATTAATTCTAAAAAAAAAAGAAACAGGAATACCACATGAGCATGTATGATGATTGGATAGACGAGAAAGCGACAAGAGCCGCAAGTTTCATGCAACAACCAACGAATTATCAATGTTCAGAAGCATGCTTTGCAGGCAGCCATACATATATGCGGTATATTCGTTAATACAATAATGCATTTCGCGTGATGCTCTCTCGCCTTAGTGTTTTTTTTTTGTTTGTTTTTTTCCCAAAAAGAGAATTGAAACGCTAGAATAGGATCTAAATCCTTCACAGTTTTCAAATTTCGATAGCATGATGTTTCAGTAATAAAAATCAAAATGTTATTTTTCTGGATTTACTGCCAGCAATCTGTTTTGTTATTGTTAATTCGATTTGCTTTAAATTATAGCTAAAAACGATGCTTCCTCCAACTTTGCAGTTGCGTACTAATCAGTGGTTATTCGTGTGATTCCGCTTTTCTTTTTTCTGGGTACTTAATAATACAAAGCTGCTTAGAAAGAATTCATTCCTGAAATGTTATTTCAGCACTCCTTTCCCTTCAATCTAAACCTGAAGGGAAGGAGATTTCATGCAAGTCACATTTGCCGAGTTCACGTCCGCAAATGTTATCAACAACAGAAATAGTGGACTTGATGTATTCATTTGCAAGGGCATTAATGCGAAACAAACGGCAAAGAAAAACAGCAAATGCCATTAATTTAAAACCAGACATTTTTAAAATCATTCCTCGATGAATTTAGTAGAAGCACATCGTAACATTTTCCATAGAAGATGCTACATCTTGAAGACAAGTTAATCTGTTACTACTGACTACAGAAGCAACACTGCATTTATTATAAACAGGACTTCAGATTAAATATCCCATGTTGTGACCAGCTAGGAACGTAGCAAATAAAAAACATATATATCCTTGAAAAAAAAGACCGTCTTCGATTCGGTTTACAGTCACTGGCTCTGAACTCCATCAAATGGTTTGGTCAATATGTTGAAAAGACGCGAGTAAAATAGCAGCATTTTTCCTATCATATCTCATCGAAGTCCTGCGGGAGAAGTGGACGTCACATTACCAATGTGAAAAGTCGTCCAAGAGCTGCATAAGTATTGCAGGTGAATATACTTTATGGTTCCCAGTATATAACATGATATCTTCGTGCCATTCAGATGTTTACCCCCCTGACTATATTAAGCAATGCTTCTTGCTCTACTTTTCAACGATAGTTTTTTATTTTTTTCTGAAATTTCATGGTACCTATAAGAGTCATATCGGATATTTTGGGATGCCACCCAAACCTCATCTTGAAGCAAATTCATATTCGCATTGCACAGCGAATCATTTATTTATTAAGTGAAAATACTTCATATTAGTTAACTATTCCTGTCAATTAACTTCTTCCTGAATTATCGTACGATTCAGAAAAGAACACTGCAGTAAAGAATTTAACTAAGTCTATTTCACGTTTGCCGAAAAATCAATTAACCAATCGATAAATAAATATAATAAAATAAACAGAAAAAAAAGAGATAATCTAAGTAACGAGAAATAAATCAATGATAACAGCGTTTAAAACGTTCGATTAAAAAACTTAGTTTTTTTTTTTCTTTTCCGAAACTAAACCCAACTAACAAAGAAGTCATTACCAGAAACCAAAGGGAGTTCTGAATCGCATACAATATGGAACAGCGCATATATTTTGTACTAGTATGTATTCTATGCATATCCGGGTCACTATAAACCCGAGTTCGTCAGCAAGTTATACTAGGATATGCATATAAAAAGTGAACTGATTCATCTCTCTCTCTCTCTCTACTGAAGAAAGCCATCATCATCTCAAAAAAGCAAGAGAGAGAGAGAGAGAGAAGAACTACATCTTATCACATAGAAGGCACTCGAGCCATACGCCAACAAACTGCTGTTCATCTGATGAAAAAATCATGAGCTCTCCATTGAAGTTATACTGGATTAATCTGATTTAAATCTACCAGAGTGCTTTACTACTGTTTTATTCTGATCTTATGTCTACAGAAACTGAGAAAATCCATAAAGGATGAAGGAAGGAAATATAACTCATTGGAATGAAAGGATATCCATACGTTTCAGATAAGAAAAGACATCTCAGCTCTGAATATCTGAATTTCTTTGTATATAAAAGTCAATCGATTAGTTTTATATCTGATGAGAAATAATTCACTTTCTTCTCATTGTTCCAATAATGTGTTTCCAGAAATTATTTAAAATTTCGGTACGTTTTTACTTAATATTTTTCGTTTTTTGTTGACGAATTATTTTATGCGAGTGATGTCAAGAGATCTACTTCTGTACACGTAGCCAAACTGGCACATAAAAACTCGAGTTTATCGTAACATAAGGTTAATCCAGGTTGATGTATTTGTTCATGTTCTTGTATAATCCAAGGATCGGTTGCACGCAGCATGCATGCGCACACACACACGACGAGCGGTTTCTTCCACCCCGAAATACCTCTCAATGAAATTATTACATGATTTTGCATGCTGCATCTTTTTGTATAAATTATTTTATAATTTATGAAAACATTTTGAATGATTCTTTTATAGAGACAACACACACACACACACACACACACACACACACACACACACACACACACACACACACACACACACACACACTTTGATTATGAAGGTAAAATTCTGTTTTTATGAAAATAAAGATATGAGAAGGGAGAACTGTCCAAACGTTTTTTCTTTCAAGAGTTCCTTAAAGAAATTGCAAACTCAGAAACACTTTCTACTCTTCATTTATTTATTTATTTTTGCATTAGAAAGCTATAAACACTGGTTGAAATTTCAAAGTGTATTAAATAACATATAAGAAAAAGAAATTCACAAAGTGATACGTGGATGTTTACCATTGAAACTTCCTTGTTTACAAGTTTACTTAAATGTTTACACGTAACAACTTCTATGTTTACAAGTTTACTTAGATGTTTACACGTAACAACTTCTATGTTTACAAGTTTACTTAGATGTTTACACGTAACAACTTCTATGTTTACAAGTTTACTTAGATGTTTACACGTAACATGCCATTCAGATGTTTACAAGTTTACTTAGATGTTTACACGTAACATGCCATTCAGATGTTTACATGTTACAAACAATGCTTTTGAACGTAATGCTATTTATATAGAAAACCGATGTTAAATGAAGCACAACACTTCTTACCCGTAGGATTTACGAAATTATGTGTTTACACTATCATAATCGTTGAACTAATAGTGAAAGGAAACAAAAAAATTACAAAAACACGCCAAAAGAAAGAGGAGAAAAGAAAATCTCAATTTTTCACACTAACAACCTTAAACACTTCAGTTAATGCATATAAATGAATAAAGACATATCAGTAGTTAAAAGTTTTCAAGTGCATGGAAAGCAAGCGATAAACGGCATCACAAAAACACTGGTTACGAGAGTAAATTTTAAATCAAGAACGTGTTTCCATTGTGCTGGTATTTAGATTTGGAACAACAAGTATTTTTCACACTAGACACTTCGTATTGCTATACTAGAATTGCATGAACTCTGGCTGACGCTTACGAAAATTACCCAACCCCTCTCGGCAATGCAACCCTGCTCGCTACAAACATCTCACACCGTCGAAAAAAAAAAAGCAAAGAAAAAATAAAAAAATAAAAAAGCACGGTTCTCTAACCATTTCCTCCAACTTTACCCCATGAAAGCCAATAACTACGACCATGCATGCAAATGGCAGTGCATCCCTTTTCCCGGTTAATTCTTGCGTGAGGCCAGGCGATCGAGTTTGGAGCCAAGTATTCCAATAAAAGATTGTTCCTTGCTTGGCTGGCGTGAGCGCGCGCGCCTCAATATTCCCAGCATGCACCACACGAGACCAGTGACTCGTGTATTCAAGTACAAGCGACGGCAGCGGCTGCACGAGCAGCAAGCCAGGCAGCCAAAGACGCGGGGATCCCGCGCGTGGCCGTCAAATGGTTGATTTCATTATGACGTTTGGGCACGCGCGATATACACTGTATATGAATGCCAAGAAACAGCGTCGGAATACGCCAGAGCGTTGGTATCTGATACCACAACGCTATATAGAAGACTAACCAATTCGATATTCTAAAGGTTTATGCGGTGGCTGTGACATGACGATCTCAAGGCTTCCGCATGTTCTGTCTTTTACATAAATTCTCTCCCAGGAGAATTTATTACTACTTGCTAGGCAAATGCACAGAGCGGTGTAAGAGAGGGAAAATTCTCGTATGCTTACTAACACAGGTGTCAAAGTTGTGCATAAGCGGAAATTAGAATCTTTGTTCTCAACAATTAGATTTTGTTGATTAATTACAATAAACACAATTAATCTCAAACTGTGAGCGTCAATTAATTTCATAACTCTTTCCCCAATAATATCAAACGAAAAATGCAAACTGGTGTGTATGAGTTTCAACTGCCACTAATTGTTATGGTTAGTGGGTCTTTTACATTTTCAAAATCATACGTAACTTTATACATGTTATATATTTCATATGCAAACACACGCCTATTACTGTCTTAAATACAACAGACTGGAACACAAGTCAATCAAGTTATAGCCTTTCCCAGCATTTTAGTTACTTTTGTGCAGTCAGTGAGCAAAAGATCTCAAATGGGGCCATTTAGTTGTTCTGATCTGAGCTCTTCTTATCGCCCATAAGATACTTCGATTTATATAATTTTTATACCATCAAGAAATAACTTTCTAATAGTTTAATGCGCAATTACAGAGACCTCTAAACCATTCAAAATGAATCGGAACCTGGTTTAATGAGTTGTATGCAGAGTGACTCCAATTTTTCTCACCTAAGTTCAGAAAAATTCCTTCCTTCCAAGACAGAACACGCGACACTCTCAATCCCTTTCATGGATCTGCTCTGGCCATCAAGTTTCCATCTTTTAATGAAGTCCAACAACAGTCAATCTCTAATGCGCCAAATGTGCGCAATTGCACGAAATGCACGAGCGTGATGAATGTGGCAGCCTATGAAAATACCTTGCCGAAGTCGATTCTAAACTGCTTTCCATTTCCGGTATCGTATATATAACAAACGTCATTTGTCGTGCGTCCATGCCTTTATCCATCACTGTACTACCATGTGATTGTCACTCGTACGCGGTATTCGACAAAGCAGAAGTGTGCGAATAATTTTTGCATCGTACTGCATGCGTTTTGTAATATTTATGCAAACGCATTTCTAGTTTTTCAAGTGTTCTAATATTCCATCAGTAGCGATTTTGTATACGTTTGTATATATAAAGCTTTCTTCTAAGAAGTGCTTTACATTCATTTTCAATATTTAAGGGTTCAAAGAGGGTTAATGTAGGTAGAAGATTACTACTACTTGCAGTTATCTGGAGAGCTCCCAAATATTTAGTTGCTACATGATGAACAGAAATAAGATATGCAGATAAACAGAGAGAGCGAGAGAATTTCGTATTCTTCATATTTGTCCTTACCATACTGCGTTCTTTGGGAAGAGGGACGTTCATTTAAATCTTTTTTTTCTTCTTTAAAGTTATCAGCCCCGTTCCAAAAAAAAAAACAAGCATAAGTCAAACAAACACCTATGAAGAATCTACACGCTCCCCCCCCCCTCCCACCATCAATCAACAACAAAAATTTCTAATTGTGAGAGCATAAATATTCAGGTTGTCTTTCAAAGCAACTTCGAACTTCTGAGTAATATACAGATGGTATTAATGTATGTAATTTATAGATGTATCTATTGTGTGCTCACTGAAGGTGAATTACCTGTTCCATACAGATTTTACCTTTCATGATCTCAGTTCCCTCTAGCAAAACAGACTGCAGAAGACAACTCAGTTGAAGTGACTGATAACTCGCTTGGGATTAGATGCTGTTGCATATACCGAGGGAAAAAAAAAAAAAAAAAAAAAAAGTTTTTTTTTTCCCTTTTCCTTCCAAGACCAATCATTAATTTTTCTTAAAGATGTCACTAAAAACCGATACGGGAGATTATTTACTATAAAGATAATATATATATATATATATATATATATATATATATATATATATATATATATATATATATATATATATATATATATATATGTTAAGAATACCAAGCAATTTTTACACCTGGTTTTACTCCATTTCCCAAGTAAGCAAACAGACAAATAAGTCAAGTTTGCGCCTGCAAGTGATGCAAGTCTAGCTGATCCTACACTTGCAGGCGCAAACTTGACTTATTTGTCTGTTTGCTTACTTGGGAAATGGAGTAAAACCAGGTTTAAAAATTGCTTGGTATTCTTAACTACCCAAGGTAAAATACTTTCTACATTTATATATATATATATAACACTATGCACGATTTATTCCACGAACAGAATATCCGGCTGATTATAAAAATAAAAAAAAAAATAAAAATGTACACTCATGCAATGAAAGGAAAAGTTGAGAATTTGCTATGACCCCTCTATTAGGCAATGACTATTTCCAAACTCAAATATTCTCGTGATTTCATGTAAATCGTAACTGAACGAAAGGTAAATTCTCTACTTCTGAATCCGTTGCTAGATTTACGACACGCGGTTTAATATTAAAACCGCAATAAAGGAGGTTCAAGCACTGTGTGGTTAATTCATCCAATCTCAGTCTAGTTAGTATGTTTTAGCATAAAGAACAAACAAACGGGAATATCAACGTAATCTCTGCAATGGATGACGATGTCAATAAAGACCACATTTCGTCCTATATTTACTCCACGTGGTAGTTTTACGTTTAAATTTGGTCATCATCCATACTAGGAAATAGGGGGGAAAAAACAGCCAGGTTTTTACGTTTTTCATTATTTAAGAAAAGAAAATGATATATTTTAATATTTTCCAAGGAAACCCACTAAAGATCCCCCCCCTCCCCTCCTCTCTCTTGCTCTCCAAACATTTAAATACATCCGGGCCAGTGAATTGCTCTTTAACCGATCAAACGCTTGCAACGTGAGGCAGAGGAAATAATTAATAAACGAGTAGATCTGGAGACTAAAAGTTTCTGAAACTCGTTCCGAAAAGAGCAAAATGTTTTCGAAACCACCCATTAACTGCAACTACTTCCTCTCTTTACATTTCGAAACGTTTTAATTGAACCTCCCTCGGTCCTTAAAATGGGTTTATAGAGTGGCGTGGCTCCAATGGGGCTTTTATCTTGGAACCAGCTGGCTAGCTCCCACAGATATAGGGGACTTGTTAATGTGAGAAAGATATACATGAAAAAGAGCGTTGTGTGCACTTTACGTAAGCACCACTTTAAATGTCGGGGGAAAATTCAATTAGTCTTCCTGGAATCGGAGAGAAAGAGAGAGGAAAGAAGGGAAAGAGAGAAGTTGGAATTCTGTTGCCTCTCTTTTGTTCTTTAAACCGTCCTGAAACAATGGTTGGAATGGTAATGTTTATTCAAGAGGAGGCTTTTATTCAAGAAGAGAAAGCAAATTTAAACTTTCTCGCAACATTGGAGAATAACAGAGAGGGAAAAGAGCGCGCTATGCTCAAGATTTTTTCCAGAATAATCACTTGCGAGAAAGGAAGAGCATAAGACAATCTACAAAGCGGAGGAAAACAGCGGCGTTGTGCATTTGTTATGTACATTTTATTTTCGATTCGTTTATCTAATTTAAATAACATGACGATATAAAGGCGTGCTGGTTCCGCATCCTGCCGAGAGAATCCTGTGTACATCCTTCGCAGTAACGAAAATCTTTCTACAACTACGCATGCCTGATAAATTGTATTAGAGAAAATATTAGATTGTTTGCAATTTTACTTTTCAAACGCAACGTTTTTTTTTTTATTTTATTTTCAACTTCGCGAAATTCTATTACGTCTCGTCGGAGATTCCAAATCTAGAATTTCAAAAGCAAAAAAGAAAACTTAGTGGTGTCGGTATTAATTTTGTGCAGTGATGAGAAAGTCGCGGTTTAAAAAAAAAAAAAAAACGGGAGAAAAAGCCCATCCGAGTTTGTAAATTATTCATATCAACTTTATTACCATTCACAGCGACGCAAAATGAATACGAAATTACTTGAACGGAAGCTGCCTTAATCTAATGTTTATAAGCAGTTTCACTTCAGTAAAAAAAAAGGAAAAAAAAAAGTGGGAACCTTTTCACTCCTGCAACTCTTTACCAACATCGAAAGACACCGCTCAAGTTATTAAGATTTCGTGAATCCTAATTAATCAGCACTTATTCTAGACCTTCTAAACCTTAGTTACAGAGAAAAATTATGTCCATGTTGCTAAGAAACGTACGTTGAAAATAATCACGGTTAAAACCAAGGCCTTTCGTTAAAACAAAAGGAAAACAGTTAATTGAAATGTAACCATCAGTGAATTAAATGAGATGATTCCATTATTATACGCAGGATCCACAAATCGTTATATGCGTTTAAATTTTAATCGTGGCACATTCCTCATTTAAAATGCCATCAAACTCTTGCAATCAAGGTGTGCCTAGAAAGCAATGAATTTTACTCGAATATGATAAGGGAAATGGTCTTACACCATCCAGGATCATTTCACATATCATATACGAAATGATCAACGAAGAAGGGCATTGCTTACTCCATGCAAAAGTGTTCCCGTTTAATCCTATAAGTCAGTAAACAACAAACTAGTCAAATAACATCTTGCCAACAAACGCTGCGATATCCTTGAATCCTTTTTAAAATGGTAAAAGTCTTTGAACAGAACCGAAGGTTATAAGTCATGAGAGCATCACCAAAGGGACTAAACAGTATTCTATGGAGTGGAGATAAACGCAGCCTGAAGAAAAAGAAAATATTCACTTTATCCGATGATGCTGAGGAAGATGCCGATGTAACGTGTTTATGCCAAGAAAGGCGTTATTTCAAATACAGAAATATGATCATGTTCTCGAAATCTGGAATTATCCAAATGAAGGTGCAAAATTATGCCATACGAAGACTTCAGAAATCAACCAGTTTTATCAGATGTGAGCTGTCGTAGACATTAATTCTTTCAGAAGTCGTCGGTTTTCAATTTCAATCGATAAGTCAAACAACGATATTCTAACAGGACGATATCTTTTCTGATAATATGTAGACATTTGTTAAGCTGAAACACTAAATCTATTAAAGTCATTTTGACTGTGCTATGGTCATTCATTTCAGATGTTATAATCATGCCGTAGTAACCGTTTATCAATGTCAGTTCCGCACAAGGTCACTGACATTTTAATCAACTCTCTCTCCTCTCTAGCTTTAGTTCTAATATTTATGGCGTGACATGCGTAGGGAATCCTAATAAAATCATAATATATATATATAATATCTTGGGAACAAAACTTTTGTTCCCAAGATATTAATTTTAAGGTTTTTATTTTTGGGGGAAAAAACCTCTTTCTTACAAAGAAGGAATAAGTAAATCTACATTACTGAATTTGGATTATTTTAAATGAACGTACGCGCTAAAGCTATTACTTGCATATCTGTAAACTGAGCGCATTACGGGGGTGGGGGGGGGGGTATTTTGTTGAGGAAGGAAAAAAGTAATGTTTCTTATTACCTCATCGTACAATATCATAGAAATGGTCCCTATACTCACCAAGTGTTACCGATCTAGATGGAATAAAAACCGGTACCAGCACTAGTGAATAAACATTTAAAATTTTGATGAGGGAAAAAACTATTCCAAGAAAAATAATGTGAGAAAAATAGAGTATTATTATTGAAAATAGATAATGGTGAAAATATCCAATTATCACCATACAAAAGGATTCGAACCTAAACTACAGTATACGATAATTTTATGACTTTGCGCAGTTCAATTGCCAACAGGATGTGTGCATGATGAGTGACAAAATCGCTGGGTTATTTGGATTCTTTGCAGTTAACGCGGGAACAGATTTTCCGGAGTTTTTGAAAACTGGAAATCAGTTTTCTAGTTAGACGACTTTGCAGAACAACTGTTGTCAAGCTATCGCTGCATAGTTTTTCTAGAAGGGAAAACGACGATTTTTAAGACAAAAAAAAAAAAAAAAAGAAAATGCTGTACGTGTGCTTACACAGCAAACCACAAAATATTCTCACATGTAATACGAATAATATCGTGGTTCACAGTACTTGTGCGCGCGCTATGTACACACACATACATCACAGAAGACAAAAAATGTTCTGTGTCACATATCACTAGTGAGTGTGGCAGCAGGCGGGCCACGGGTGTCTCCAACACATGCTGAATATGATTCACTTGGTGGAGACCAGTGCGAATGATAACGACTTGGAAATAAAGACAACGCAGCCACTCGTTCAAAAACCAACAGAGTTCGTACGCATGCAGAAGGCAAACGGTATTCCGAGGCTCGATTAATAAAGCTGATGGAAGAAGTCAAATGTCTGCTGTCAATCTTTAATAACAACCACGCCCTGTCTTCAGGGGAAGACGCCAGCGGAAGCCCTGGACTCTTCCTGGAACCACGCCTCGGGACGGCTAAAGACATGCAAATCGAACGCCTCATCACCTGGCAACTAGAGAGAAAGAAAGGACCGAATAGTCCAGGTAATTACAGAAAGACTAATCATTTTAGAGACGAAGATGGGAAGGAATGGCAGATGAGAAAAGAGCAATATTCAAGCAGCGGAGCGTTTTTCGCACCACTGCCTCGGAATGATAGAGTTTAAAACTTATTAGATTCACGACTTTAACCTTAGACAAATAATCGAACTTTTAAAAAAATGTCATTTGAAGATCTTTAAGTACTTAAAAAAACTTCTTTTTTTAATCATTTGGATACTGGAGAAAAAGAAATAAAAAAAAAGCAGAAAGGAAAAGGAATCAAACAAGTTGAACTATTTCAGTGTTAATTTCAAGGAATGAAAAGTACAAGAAAATGGAGACACATCCAGAAAATAAATTTCAAAGATAAACCGAATAGTTTGAAGTGTAATATTGGGAATGTATTATGCGTGCGTAGAAATAGCAGTAAATATTTTTCACAAGGAAATCCACATAACTGCCACCGACTTTTAATTGACAATTTTCTCGTCTTCCGATTAACAGCCGGGTAACTTTGGCTCTACAGAAACCGAATTAATCCTATGATAGGACAATTAATCCCATCCGCGTAGTCTGCTATGTCTATAAATTGCACATGTTCTTCTGGCGTTTACCTAATTTGTGGATTGAAAAACCCAAGTTTCTAGGCGTTAAAACCCTTCCATCTCCACATGAGATAGGCCAACTCACCTTTATGGAAAAACCCTTAGAAAAGCTCTCCACGTTGTAGAAGATTCGAAGCCAGGTCGTTCCAACCAAAGGACATCGTCGTTACCGACTGAGCTACAGAGACTTTGGTTAAAATGTTCACCTACCGAGTAAGTTACATTACTGAAGGTACCTAGCAATATAGGACATGTGACCCATCAGTGCAATCAGAATCAATAATTAGCAGCAGTACTAGGAAGTCCAATAGACCATGCATATTCATCACACAACAGCAATAATAATCAGGATGTAGGAGCAACACTGCGTGACATTCTGATTATTTCCAAGAAGAGTCAACTATAGCAGGGGTAAGATAGAAAGACAAGCAACAATATTTGGCTCTGCAGCCAAATGCTACAATTAAAACCAATACTGAAACATTTGATAAATTTCATCGATTTCAAGAACCATTAAACTCATATAACCATACATTCGAACTCATATTCCTACAGAGGGAAGAGCGTCCAAGTGTTTTGCGAAATATGCCTAAAAACCAGGGTGTTACAGCGATCCAAATACTGTAGCATCCTGGGAAAGAAAGAGAACCAGGCACAACGGCACGATTGTGGAGGCGCTCAAGATGATGCAACAGCTACATGTTTTTGTTAACAGTGCTTGTAAGTGAATACACTAAAGCAATAACGCAAACTTCGGTAGAAGAGTGACATCAACTATTCTGAATTCCATTCAGTATTAGCTGTAGCAATAGCAGAAGCCCAAACTGCCTCCAATATTTTTGCCACTGAGCAGAAGTACTAGAAGTAGTGGAGATGGATAGAAGAAGGAATAGATGTGGATGAAAACAGAAGGAATGAAGCACGTGAGAGCTGAGCAGGCTTCCTGTCATCGGCACGCGGGAGGAGAGTGATGGATTACGGGCGATCTAAGAGACGGACGGCAGCAGGAGACAGCGGCCCTGTTTAAACGCTTTAAGAGCTTCCTGGCGAACTGGTGCACTTGATATCTTTCTCCATCCTTGGTAGCCAGACGTGCCTCTGTTCGTGGTGAGAGTGGAAGCGGCCTTCTTTGTGAACTAATCTTTGCTTCCCCACCCCAGCCCACACCCCAACACACAGACACACACCACACACCGCTCTTCTTTGAATGGAAATGGAAACGTGTGAAGAGGCTATTTCTGGTGACGTTTTCATTTGAAAGCCATCATCGATCAGTCATTCAATCATCAATCAATCAAATTGAACACAAAGCATCACAACCGTCTAACGGATGCAGATTGTGTCATCAATAAGATGGCCACCACTATTTCCACACCATACCTATTTCTACAAATGGGGTCTCCATAAATGGATATTCTCTTTTAGAATCTTAAGACAAATATGGCCTCAAGACCAACGACGTACTCTCATTACTGATCGTCAAACAAATAAATCATTAATGCACTTACATATACTCAGACGAGGCCAAAAGGAGTTCAGTGATGATTACTAAAAGAAAATTATTTCACATCACAATCATTTTCAAGAATTTAAATTTTTAAAAATTTAATCTTTCAGTGATCATAGCATAATACAAATCATGATCCCGAAGTCGCATATTGACATCTCATTAAAAATGAACGCAATATATGACGAAAACTGAAGAAATCGTATGAATGGAAGAGTCATGAACAGCTATTATGGTTCACTTTGCTTAAGTAAGAAATCCACGTGAAACCAATGAACAAAGACAATTTTTTTTGTCGAACTACTCGGGAAAAAATGGGCTCGTAAGATGATGATCTGCGTAATCAAACGTATGATGAGTTTTCACTACGAAATTTGCAATAATCTTAACTTTCAATGACCTCAATTTCACAGTCGCTTTCTTATATCAAAACATAAGGAGGTACAATACTCTTTTTGAAATTGCTCAATCAAATAAGACAACCCCTAAATCCTGTTCTTGCTTCATAAATCCCAACAGGAGACCTGCTGGGTAAACACATCTATATTTTGCAATGCCACCATTCATGGAATCCGTAAGTAATGATAAAGAAACTCGGAATAAAATTGCTCGTGTTCGTATTTCTTTGTAATACTTGCTTTGACATATCTAAATGGAAACAAACAAACAAACAAATATATTTCGTTCATTCGCTAAACACAGGAACGAGAACCATCATCTACTGAAACATTATACTATTTCGTTAAATGAAAATATTTAAAAGGATCTTCTATATTATAACATTTAATCCGTCGTTATGGTTTGTTGAAGGAGAAAATTTACTCATCCGTAATTCCAACATGATAAAATTTAAAATTATCGGCGACTCTTTCGTTTCTCTCATACATTTGCAGTCTTCTCTATGGAACTCGCACAAGCACCACAAATTGATTTGGTAAATACGTCTTCCCTCACAAGAGTGCCACAATGTAACCAGTATTAATAGGACGACCGATGACGAGTAGCGCAGTAATAATTTGTAACTGGCTTTTGTCAAAAGTAATATGACCACTTTGTGTCAGTCTGGAGGCCCATATGTAGACAATGGAGTCACACTGACGGCTGGTTTGACTACACTTAGACTTCATAAACAATGACAAAAGTTTACGCTTAGTAAATTAGCTGCATTTCTCCAAAACAATACATTTAAATAAACGCTCACAAATTCACGCAATCAAAATTATTATTTGCAATGCTAAATCAAATAATGCTCGTATATTGCCACATAATACTACTGAGGAAAAAGTTCGCGTGACCATTTTAATCTTTGTGAGGAAGTCACACAAGGGATATTTTTTTTTACAGAAATATGTTTTTCAACACGCAACATTTAAAAGAAAATAATGATTTCTTTTAGCAAAGATTCGACTTTTGGGAACTTAGAAAATAAAGGTGGAAACCAGATACCAAACTATTCAAGAAGAGAATTAATCAGTTAAGGTATTAACAATAATAAAGTTACCATCGTGTTGTATATTTACAACGATACAATTATGAAATGCTTACAAATAAATGTAAATTAAAATAAGTAGATGATCACTCTAGAGTCCTTTGAACATTTTATATACTGTTAAAAATGAAGATTCAGCATGTGAGCGAGTTTAAGTCCCGTTAATATGTAGGAATTCATATTACACTTATTTTCTTACAGTCACTCTAAACAGCCAATATTAAACGGTATTCGACATCCCCCTTTGGTGGTAGAAATTGAATAGTCGTAGATGGGATGGGGGAGATGACTTAAGTAAATCTGGATGAAGAATGGATGATACAGAGCAGTACCGATGAATTTAAATTCTTCATTCTGAAGTACATAAAGGAAAAGTTACTGTTTAAAACAAAAAAAAAAAAAAAAAAAAAAAAGACATTTACAAAGCTGATGTTCCAAAGATAATGGATTCAGTCAATAAGATACCGATCTGACCATCTCTTCTTATTTCTGTTTCTGGATTTCATTATTTTACCAAAAGATTTCCTTCTAATGTATCTGAAGACTGTTGGTGCCTCTTGCCCTTAAACATAACCTTACAACACATTCTCTAAACCCTTGCTAGGATTTCCCTAGACACAATTAAGGTAGAGAATCCTACAGGACGTAGTGGGTAGCAGCTGTGGCCGACAGGCTTGCAGGTAATGGAGTCGATGCAATAAGAGAAGTAATAAAAAAATAAAAAAAAACATCCTGTTCTTTCTGGGAGCTAAGTTAGCTTAAAGAAAGAGCACTGCAATACATGCAACACTTTCTCTCAATAGCTAAGCCTAGTTCTGTAAACAACAGTGATTGTTTCTTTTATCTGTTTCAGTAAGCCGCCTAATTTAGTCCAATTATTTAACAATTTCAAATTCCGAAACTTTTAAAGCATGGTATATTTTAGTGACTCGAGCCATTTAAAACATGCATGTGTAAATAATTGTCTCAACATAAGGTTTTTACTGCTAATGAGGAATTTCTTGTGCAGAAAACTAGCTGCAGTCTATAAAAATAATGGAAAATACGAGTTAAGTAAACTGTCCCTACCAAATAAAAAGACGCCCCTCTGGAAATGGCAGAATAATAAGTCATTGACTCCTCGCTTAATCCAATAACTGGACTCGGTTTTATTGGTGCTTCATGGAGAACGCTAAATTACCAGTCTTCTGCCCGTGAAAAGGGGGAAAACAATTACATTATTAGCGGTAAGAAGCAATTACGAATTCTGTCCCATTCCACCAACACAGCACTCGCGACGTATATCAAATTTCTAAGCACAGAGCGCCACCAGTGAGGACGCCACACGGTGTTGCAAATGAGCACAGACAGCAGCTGTCAACGTCAGGGTGGTATGTGGTCTAGGAACATATATCAAACTAATAACACCTGTTGAAACGCCAAAATGACAGCCATCTTTCTCATTTTGGATGACCACACCATTCAGTGTAAGAACAAGAATATGACTTGTAGACACGACCAATCTTCAATTCAAAAAGAGACCGACCATCAATATAAGACGAGTTTAACAGACACGTGACTTTTTCCTAACGTCCAAATGTTAGGGATAATAATACTACAACAAAGTACCTGTCTATTGACATGCACTTTCTTATAGAAAGAAAGATAGATGACAAAGCTCTCGCGGCGACTTGCTAACTTAATTAATGAGTGCATGATGGAAAGAAAGAAAGACCTACTATACGTCACAAGGTTGGAAACACCAATGCCAGTAACAGGTATATTATTAAGCACATTATCCTGGAAGCACCGAGTGAATCAGAGTACTCAACACTTTCATTTTATCTCCAGGAAAATTCAACAACCGACGTATACATTAACGATAAGGTTTCAGTCGAATTGTTTTGCCTATAAACAAAACAATCAGAGTTCAATCTCGAACTAAAATTCTCATCCTTCTCGCTTCTCTAAGACTACCTCTGGGCATGAGCGATAGTGTTTGAATATCACATATTTGAATCGAAATAAAACTGGAGTGGATGGTTAATCTTAAACTACAAATAGTAGATTCCCCTACTAGAAACAATTTCAAAGACTTATGATTTTTTAAATTTAATAAAACAAATTAAAAATGAATAAATCATCTAGCATCATTGGTCGAAAAGAATGCTGTCTACTTCCTTTGCGGCATTTCTGCGGCGTGCTAACAGAAGGAAAAGGGATTTTTCTGATTTGAACAAGCATTTATTTGTGTGCAAACATTTCCTCTGGTCCGTAAGGAAAATTGAACTTATAACCATCTTCCTTCTGCAGATTTAGCATCATGGAGGTTACCATGATGTTAAGTAGGCATCGTATTATTTATAACTGCATATTTCAAAATTTCTGTGATACAGAAGTTATAGGATAAAGAAATCATACCGACAAATCCAAAATCACTTTTTTTTTTAATCCAACAGTCAAATCTAAAAGAATCGTCATTTTTAAAGTAATGTTAACAAGTCAGGAATGTTTTTTTTGGGGGGAGGGGGTAGCGAACGGAGGTATCAGCTGGTTTCTAATTTGATTAACAAAGAAAAAGTTTAGAAGAAGCCACTGAATCTGTTTGACCAAAGATAAAAGGCACATTTCGAATGCGATTCTTTTATCTAATACAGCAGAGTTGGGAGGTTTTATTTTCCACGCAACGCACTTCTTGGTCTGTCCCGAGTGGAAACAAAGGATCGATGTCTTCTAAAGCTTGATTGAAAAGGAACCTTTTAATAAGTCCATTCTCCAAATCTAGAGTCCCAAATCAGCGCAGCTACTCTATCGGATTCCACATTTCCATGTAAAAGCAGAGGACTTTGGCAAACTCCCGATAGCCTAGGCAATCTTCTTAAATGTATTCTTCGACTCAGAACGAAGATAGGAAGAACCAATGATAAGGAAGGAGAAGTGGACCTATAATAATCACTGATAAACAACGAGGACTTTTCAGAGTTCGAAGAGAAAAGAAGAGCGTTCGAATCAAAATAACCTCGAACGCGAAACGTTTAGCGAAGGGAGAGTACGGGAAGCGGAAGGGGAGGCAACGGCCTATCTACATTGAAACAATGATGAACCTCATACATATGCTCGGCGTGGTACGGCTTCTATTAACTGTTGGACTTTTATCTGCTATTTGCATTTTATCGGGTGTGGAACCGCGCACAAGAGAAGCACGTCGTCAAGGAAACACTCACAGAGGAACGATGAAAAGAGAAGGAAAAAGAGGAAGAACGATGCTACGAAAAAAAAAAAAAAATATATATATATATATATATATATATATATAACTAGACCACACCGTAGAATGCATGCATACGAAAAGATAAGAGAGAGAGAGAGAGAGAGAGAGAGAGAGAGTTATTACAGTACTTTAGTAATCTCGGAAAACAAAACGGTAACTATGCTGAAAGCAACGCGAACACGATTTTCTTCTGAGAAGCAGGTTCGGTCTTTGATCAACTTCTCTAATACAGCGTTGAAGAGACCAATATTAAGTGAAATGGTCAGCAGGTGCTACTTTCGAGGACTGCTATAAATAAAACGTCTAAAGACAGTCTTTATAATCAGAAACAACGTTAGAAAATTGTATTCTTCTTAAGTATAAAGAGCTATTAAGCTTCATTTCGGCAATGAAAACATTACTCTAACAAGAAACTCTCTGATTCCAATCTTTGAGTTTCTTATTCGGTTTTAAAACTATGTGGGATTTAATATCCCCTTAATTTAAGTATTGTATTCTTCTTGATTATATAGAGAATTAAAAGAATAATTAAATACCATGGTTCACGCAATACTTCACGTAATCATTTCGTTTACTGATAAAAGCAAAAGGGAAGGTTCGAGTAATAAGTTAGTGTAGCCCAACTTTAACGCAGATTTTCAAAAAAAAAAGACTGCTTTTTTACGGCCTGTCATGTATACATGCATGTAGTGTGTTGCATAATAAATAGGTTTTTAAATATCAGAAAAAAAAACATTTTTACTGGTATGTGATATCGTTAGGCAACGCACTACGTGTGTGTACGAATATATGAGTAAGTTCTTCAATTTTAATAAAAAAAAAAAGTTACATATTTCTGTTGTATCGTTCATAGTTTGATTTAGTCTGTCGACAACTCGGCTGTCATATTTAAAGTTTCATTCTGAAGACTGGTTATTTTATTTATTTTTTCAAGAATCGATACCGGACGGCGGATCATAGTTTAGGAAACGCTGAGTTAGACAGATTACTTAAAACAAACACGCACGAATTAAAAGAATCAAATTGAACTTCTTATTGGTATTTGTAGAATGCGAATCTGTTGTCATACAACTAGCTCCCGAAAAAGTGACTTATCACATTCAAAGTAATAATATCGCATCAACATCCAAAGTGTTCGATATCTAAGATGTCCCTTGCGCTTGTGATTATTAATATATTGCATATCTTTAAGTTATTTGTCTCATACCATGAAACTCCCTCACATTCTTTATTAACTCTGCAGATGGTAAATTCTTCTTCTTCTGAGGTGAACCTCAACAGCCGAAAGCACATCACATATTCATGTAATATTTCGCTAAATGTTTTTGAAAAGGAAAAGCCAATCAAAACAATTCCGTTTTGCACATCCTTCAATTCCTTTGCACTGCAACAAATGTTAATTTACTGAATTTTTCACATTTCAAAATTTGATTTAAAAAAAAAAAAACGTGAGTTAACTCAACGTATTACTCTTCTTTTCACTTTTGAACAGAAATTTTCTCAAGGAGGTTGGAAGATGTAAAATTAACTTGATTATAGATATGCTTTTCAATTATTTTACTTGAATCCCAGTTTCGAAAAACTGTAGTTAAGGATTCAATAATCCTTACTCCTGAAACGAAATACGAAACCTTCGCGAACTATTTCTAGCCTCCAACAAGCAGGATGGTGGTCTCCCATCAAGTGATCCAATTCATCTACCACCTAAACAAGCGGTTATCCACTCGGCCAATATTTTGTATAAACTTAAGAATACTTAATTTTCTCTGTGTATCCAGCTGGGTTCTTCATATCCTGTTCTCTGATAATTTTTCCTAACGTTTTCTTAATTTTCTCCGAAATATCACGCAAGAAACTTAACAAAAATGTTAAGTGTCTTGATTAACCATTTGTTAAGCGCAGGTATATTAGATATCCAAACAGGATGCTAATATAGCGTCCTGTATGAATATGTAAATATTAAACAAAAGCAGTTTAACGGCAAATGTAAAGTAGAAGCTGAAATCGCCATATTTTGTAAAACATCGCTGAAAGTGTACCTATGTGAATATCTTCTGGAGGCAGTGGGACAGCTAAATGCACCTTGTTCAATAAATCTTTGTTATTCTTGTTTGTTTGTTTTTTTTCGTTCATTTTTAACGCTTAACTTTCAGAACTAAACGAAGTGGAAGTGAGTGATAAAATTCGGTAAGAGACCTTTCCTACTAAGTGAACAAATTCTGTTCACGGATGATTGAAGCCTTTAATTTTGCAAATGCCTTTTATAGGAGTCTGCAACTGCACATATTTAGCAGACTTTAACAACTGGTAATAAATGTAACTTCCCGAAAGCGAAAGATCAGCGAGAGATCGAGAAGGAAAGGGGGATGAAACACCCTGCCGTTTCTGGTCCGCCTAATTTCCCATTCCTCTGGTTCCATTCCAAGGCACTAAGCTACGATGGTCTGACTCCTATGCTCGTCCACAGATAACGTGATTAATGTGCATTAAGGTGCAGTTTTAAAGAGCGATCTATTATCACGCAGAGTAAACAACTTCCCATCAACACTCTTTCAACAGACTGCATTCCACTACTAAATCTGCGGAAAGGAGAACACACACAACACTTTTCATACGCACACCGCACCGTTCGCAAAGCTAAAAGAAACAGAAACTAATCTGCGCATGAGTAAGCGACAAAGAGGTAAACGACACAGCGCTAAGGATGAGACTGAAATATCTGAAAATCATTGCATGGCGTTTGCTTAAAGTCAAATGCTTAAGATTTTTCCATTCAGTGGATTCCTTTAATAATGAAGTTTGATTTCAAATAAGCTTTTGCACGTGTTGCTGCTTTCAGGATGCATCTTGTTAGTTTTCAACTGTTTAGTCATCAGGAAGATGGAACAAGGATTCACTTGTGAATTAACGAATTCTGATGAGCGCACTTTCATTAAAATTGAAAGCCGCCGTTGATTTTAAAGTCGCACATTGCATTTAGAACGGCCGTGTTACTCGAAGATAGTTATTTTTTTTTTTATTATTTTATATGATATTGTACTTTTAATACAAACTTTATAAGTCAGCCACTACTTTAATCAAGTACGAGTCAATTCTGTTTGTTTACATTCTACAGACAGACAGACATATGCGGTCAGTAGGCTGCTTTCTAACTTGTTTTGGAACTAATAGATATGCTGAACACAACAAATACCAGTCGGTCGGTCTCAACCAGATGATGAGTACTTGGTTAATTTGGCATTTTTTAAGAAATGAATATTTACTCTCAGCAATTTTTATAATGGATATCGATAATTGAATAAAATGTTAGGGCCAAACTGACTTAAATTATTACTTATTTGAGCATTAAACTTAAAATTCTTTTGCTATAAGAAAATGTATGGGTTTGACCTGTGACTTTGGTAACAGTTATTACACAGCACGTGCATTTCGACTTATTTCACAGTATTTCAAAGTATTTCAAAGTATTTCACATTTTTCATCTTCTTTTTTTTTTAAATGTGTTACATTAACAAGTATCTAAATGCATTACTGATGTTAAATACAGGCGGAGATTTTCAAAAAAAAAAAAAAATAAATATTGCATTTTGATGAAATGTCTCTTCATATTTCAAAGCCCGTAGGTGACAACCCTTTCACCCCTAACTTTCTGGAAATCAGTAAGCAGCCAGCTACACTTATGGATAGCGAGTGGAAAATGCGTTTCCACCTGAGGGTCCTTCCTCCATCCCTCTTTATTCGTGGACTAGTGCGGAGCTAGGTGATTATTACTTATCCCCCGAGAATGTTTAAGAATCTTTTAATCCTAATGTATTTATTTGTATAAACTCGATTTTATGAGTTGTGGGACTTAAAATCCGAGAGCAAAGACTTAACTTGCATTCTCCCAAGTTCGACTTAACTCTTGAATCGGCTGAAAAACAGGTTTAGATAAAGTTGTTCTTCCTTCATCGGCGACTGCAATTGACTGCAAGTGTTTCTTTGTAGATCCAGCGTTTTGAAAGTCATAGAAGGTTATTCAGATCCCCTAGAAATTTTATATTAGCATTCTGAACCTCCACAATCAGTTATTTCTTCCATTATGAGGTTTACGTAAATGTAAATGAAAATTTGAATATGGTTTTGATTGTGATTATGTTAATTCTTCCTCTTCATTATTTTGTTTAGATTAATGTGAATTAGTTTGGATTCATTAAATCTTGGGTGCGACTTCTTCAAATCAGTTTCCGATTATTTCAGGTCACAAGTTTCATTCGATCATATTACCAACGTTACACCATCATTTTAATTTTACTTCCGGTCAGATTTTAATTTGAATAGTTTATATTAATATATTACAGAGTGGTGTCTTTTGAACTTTCGTATGCAGAAAGTGCAGCATAAAATCCCAGGCGAATCAAGAGCTTCTGCTGCAGAAAAATTTTACTCCAATACCCTCCCTTTTTCCCAAATAAAATATATCGTATATCCTCAGGGTATTTCCTCCCATCTCACTTTATTCGTGGACTAGTGCGGAGCTGGGTGATTATTACTTATCCCCTGAGGAGCAGATACCACTACACCCTCTCACTTCCTTTTTCACTCCGATGCTTAATAATCTAATCAATGAGAAATAATCTAAACGTATATCCACCAGCTACTAGTTAAAAAAAAAAATGTATACACGATAATAAGTAAAGGATAACATTTACCAGAGGATTGAATCAAAATCTAAAATTTTAATTTTAATAATTGTGCTCAATACGTCAGCATTACAAATGCAAAATATAAAACTCTATTTTAAGAACAATCTTTGACTCGAAGATTGTTAATTGAAAGAAATTTAAGTGCTAAAATTATGTTAATAAATAAATATTAATATCGAACAACATATTTCTCGTGTATAGAAATATACAAACTGCACATTTTTATTAACTGCAAGACTGAACTCAGATTACCTCCCTTTGTCCCACTTCTCAATTCATTCTTTTTTATATTTTACTTCCTACTCGAAGAGATCTTCCTCACATCCATTGACCTTTTTCTTTTTCTCTCAAGAAATGTTCTGTTAATTTTCCTTCATGACTTTTCGTTTTCCCAAACTGCTTTAGTATATACTCGTTTTTAATGTATCAATGCATATTTGGATATTCCTCCTAATAATTTTTATCTTCATCCTCTTCCTTGGTGTATGTCACTTCTCCCATGTAATCAATTCATAGGGAGAGGAATCTTATTTGAACAATGAAAAACGCTAATAAGAACTTGTATTAAGCAGCGTACTACACGCATATATGAATGATTTTTGCTTTAATCAAACATTTACAATCATGAATTTATAAAATTCGTTTCATTTTTGTCTTCTTTAGGCAAAAGGTGTGCTCGCCACGAACATGAGAGAGAGAGAGAGGGGGAATTTTAATGAACGTATGTCTCCCTTTCATTCTGTCACGAGGTATGAAGTGGCGACAAAGGAAATTGACAAACCCGGACGAGGAATTTCTTTTAATTAGTGCCTAAAACAAAGCTTATTGGTGACGGTAATTAGACAAGTCTATGGTACACGCTAATGCAACGAAGAAGCAAACAATGAGCGTAAAATTTGTCATCATCATATTTTAACCAACATCGTACAGACGCTGAAAAGGGACTTTCTTGTGTGCGTTCAGTTAGCGGACTTCCGCCACATCTTTATTTAAGAGAGGCTGTCGTCTAATTGGCGGAATCTACACGATTAATTTAAGCACGAAGCGAGGGCAAGGAGGCTGTTTCTACGAGAGAGAGAGAGATGTAGTGAAACTTTAAATCCTTCAGTCCCTTTTCCATTTTTGCGCAGCATTCAACTCGGACCCAACTATGACAATATTTCATCTTTCGCGTCGCTTGTTCTTTTCTTAACTTCTTCATACAAGTGTTTCCGGTGGGAAAGAAAGCGGGCGCGTGCGCTTTTATCAACTCTTCAGTCTCCGCAGTGTGGCCAGTCCATGAATAACTGCCCGCCTAAAGTTTGTGACAGTTGACGTTAGACTAATTGTCGGACCGAGCCTGCTGCAAGCAACCGTAAATGCAATTAACAAACAAACAAAGAAAAGTGACGCCCGTGCCGCCAGTGAGACGCAAGCCACTCGTCGACCGTAATGAGCAATGTGTACACATTCGGAAACAGAAAACCGTGGCGGCAGGAGAAACACGGTATTGTCTTTATCTAGCGCCGCTGCTTCATTAAACAATAAAACATTTTACCAGCTGCAACGGCGGACAAGAAACAAAAAAAAAAAAGTTCAGTGGAAGGGAAGAGGAGCAGTGTGACAAGGCACTGTTGCTGGAATTGCAGGGAGAAAGTCTTGTTCTATACTAATGAAATAAACAAGGGGGTGGCTATCTGGAGGTGTTGTTTGACTGCAACAGTTTACGAGGCCGCTTTAAAAGCCAATTCAATACCAGTTTTGCGTTATCAGGTGGCAGAAGTTACCTGCGTGGTGTCACACCAGACGAACTGGCAGTGATCCAAAGGTATCTTCGAGAGCAAAACTGAAAAATTTTAATATTTTCTGCTTTTCCTGCTCCGAAAGATTCGATCTCTTTTTTTTTTTTTTTTTTTGGACAAAATGTTTGAAATGAATGATATATGGCAAAAATAAGTAATTTTCAAAAAATTCCCTCCTGTACTTTTTTTTATCGTATTTTCCGCTGTCAAGTTTAGAGGAGAAAAAAAAATTGATGTTTTTCTGTTTCCTATTTCTGACTTGAAATCAAATTTAATTTTAGAGCTTAGCATATGCAAATATGCGCAGTTTATCTGATATGCGGGGAAATGTTTTTGCCATTGTGGACCCGTTAAAAACAGCAAATCCAAATTAGAAAAGGAGAAAAAAATCTAAATTATAAACAACATCGCTTTAAAATATATTTAATAACTAGTTATTAAATAAGTAATTATATATGCAGAGATTTTTCACAATCCCATGGAGAAACTTTTAACGTCACAAAACATCTATCGCCTTTCGTAAACAATCCTGTTACAGGCAAGATTTGACTGCTTTTGTGAAAATGCAGAACTTTTATCTACTCGGTGACCAAAGATGGTCGTAATTATAATACATCTAACGTCCTTTCTCATCCAATACGTACTATTTGTTTCAAGATGTTTCGGTAACTGAAAAAAAGAATGATTATCTTTAACGTATCCTTATAAATAACAACAGTGTATCGGAAATACGACCCGTTCGTTAGTTGTTCTACTGAATTATGATGTAACTGGCTCATTTTAGACACGAACTTAAAGCTGATGGAAGTATTCTGATGTTTCAAAAAAAAAAAAAAAAATTAAACTACCAATGTGGGGATGAAGAAGCATTTAAACGAATTGCAACAATTCAAACTTCGCTTGTCTGTGTAAATCTGTTTGGCAGTAAAAGTTGCTCGTGCTACCCACTCTTCTTACCAGCAGATCGGACTTAAATAGCCGAGGAAATGCGACAAGTTGAATCCATTGTAGCATTTCCTCTAGTTATTGCACATTAGACGTCCACTTTCTCCATACTCGACATTCATTTTTCAAATATCTTAATAAATAAATTAATCTGTTTTATTGAACGCGAATCCCCACCAATGAAAGGCTGTTTATTACCGTGCGTGAGCTAAGGGTTAGAAAATCCAAATATTCTGTTTAAAAATGGCTTTAAAAAAAGGTCATTTCAGGCCTTCGGTCAGTGCGCAAGTGGTCTGCTGACGTGCAAAAATAAATCCTGGCATAACAATGGGATGGCTTGATAGATGAATAAAAGCAGGCTGATAATGTTGTGGTTAATATACAAAGGCGCCAGTAATAGCTGTAATTGTAAATGTAATTACGTAGGTGATTACAATTACAACGTGCTTGTTAATTATTTTCATCAATGATATATACAGTTCACTGCTATGAGTCTAAAAATTTCTAAGAAAACTCCATCTGCCTACTTCCTTTAGTGTTGAGTTAGTAAGTTTCAGTTCAAGTTTCCTTCTCTCTCCCCACCCCAATACAAAGCAGAGAACACAAGGGCAAAGTCGCCCTTCTATCCTTTGAGGTGCCGATTGATAAGAACGGCAGGCGCGTGTGTATTCATTCCAGGAATTGGAACCGGTCTATACAGACATCGACAAACCCCTACTTTGTTCCCCCTCCCCTCCGTATTCGCCAGTTTCACGTTGGTTAGAAAAGAAGGCAGTGGATCGGTAGATTCGTGTGTACTCAAGAAAGCATGGAAAATGCCCAAGCACAAGAAAGAAACAATATCAAATGCAGTATTTGCTTTCTCGCGAGCCTCTCGCCGCACTTTGCAGTTTTACTTCCTTGTGTTAGAATACCATGTGTGAAGAACAATTCTAAACACTGCAGGAAACCATTCAAAAAACTGTCTAATCTTAATGAATTAAATACACATGTAGTCGTATTTATTTTCATGAGTGGGAATAACGTAATGTGATCGAAAAATTCCAAACACCAATGCAGTCAAGTAAATAATATTAGTTTCTTCGGTGTATTTCGAACTTATATTAAATCTGCAATATGCTAACTAAATTCGCTTATTTACTCATATTAACTAATGAGAAAAAATACAACTTCAAATATGTGATATGAGTCGGCGAGTTTTCTCTCATTAAGATGTAATTAACAAACTGAGAACGATATTCCGACAGTTTCATTGACGTAGGATCAAACCATGCAGCATTCGGACTAGTATCATTACGAGAATATTACACCATTCTCAAACGGCTTCCGTGAATTAAAGAGTAACCTCACACCCAATGCTGGCAGTCTAGCAGGTAATCGTTGCCGTACGTTTATTACAAACATAAAGATCTGCAAAGTAAGAGCGACTCCTAGACAATACGAACGCCGGAGGGAAGCTAGAAACATGAATTAAAATAAGGAAAGCCATTACAAGACGTGAGAGTGTGAAAGGAAAGGGTATCTCGACCGTTTCGGTCGCGTCTCATTAAGGGCAAGAGAGACACAGCAAGCGTTCCTAACACTGATTTCAACACCTGCAATGTTTCCTCCACGCCACTTACCTGTTCCACCCACAGGCTGCAACATTAACTCGCCCTCTTGTGGGCGTCCCACTGTGCCAAAATACTGTAGCGTTGCCATTCGCTACCAGCAATGACGTCATCAGTGACAGTGAAGAAAACATAGCCTTCCCAAGTGAACATGAAGGGGATATCAAAGGGGAGTGGGAATAGTGGGTTAACCTTCTATACCCTATCCTTCTTCCCCCTCGACGTTACTCCTTCACCTTGGGAAATGGTGGTTAGTGGTACGACCTTCACAATGTGAGCAAAAAAAACAACAAAATCGTCATATACGAAATAGATTCTTACCAGCATTCGTTAAAGAATCCTCGTAAGACTAACATGAATACAGTTTACCTCTTTTCGATTCATAAAGTACTACATCATGCGACTAATGTAACAGTTACTGTAACTGCACATGATAAACTTCCTCAGCCTTTATCAGTAATATTTTGAAGGTTGTTACTGTTCAGCTCGGGACAAACACTGGTATTAATCATACAAAAATGGCAAATATTAAAAATTAAGTAATTTATGTGCGAAAGAAATTCTCCATAAAGAAACAAGATTTATTCGTGAGTTCACAAATTGCAGTTGCTCGTGGATCAATCTGGCCTATTTGCAAAATGTATTCCAGCTCGCAAGGCCTTTAAAAAAATAAATAAAAATACTAAAAAAAATTCTTAAAATTCTCAAACCAGGAAAATATGTGTTAAATGTATATCGCTATTAATGTATAGTTTCAAAAATTTAAAAACGTAAATTTTAAATTCTCCAAATTCACAATATCTCTTAGGACTACTTTGTGTTCCAGTAATCCCAGGAATATCCTGCAATTTCTGGAACAACACTCACTGACTGACCAGTAAAAATAAATTTCCCTTTCACTCGAGTGAAAAGCTTATGGATTAAGTAGAACTAAAAAACTAGCTCTAAAATGAAATTAATAGTTTCACTGGGGTTCAGATTGTTGGGGGGGGGGGGGAACACATTTTATTCTAGATATTTTTCCAGCCATTATTAAAATCACACATTCTTGGGTCATTTAACTCAGTTTTAATTGCATAAAACAATGAAAAATAATTCATTTTTATTTATTCTTTTTGATATATAGCAGCAAGAAGGATGTAAGATTGCTAAACGATTTCCTCATAGTTCATCATCGTTATATCTTCGTTCAAGTCGGCAGGCGGAGGACAGTATGATCACTTTGAATCAAATTTATAAATTTCTGAGGAATCTTCAACCCTTGGAAATAGTAAGAGGCGGTTTCATGCTTGCAAGAGTTCCTGAGGACCGAATATAAATTTTAACATAGTGCTGTCAACGGCAATTACGTCACAACAAACTCGTGAAGAAATTTTAGTGATTGAATAGAGAATAGGCTCGAAGAACGCTGTCACTGTTCTGCCTGTTTGTCCTAATTATCTCCACGAAGTGTATTCTCAAGCTTATCAGTGTTGAGCGCTGTCGCTAAAGAGACTTCATATTCGAAAATGATCTCCAAGTTGGATGGTTTCCCCTTCTTACAGCTGCTGAGCGGTGTGCAACAGACATTGGAACAAACTGAGACAGACACCATTACAAGTATGAACTACGATGATAATAACACTTTTGGCGATGATAATCACATCAATTTTTTCAACCGCTGCATCAATAAAATTTTGATATTTTAGATTGCAGTAGTCGTAATTCGGAAATCCTAAATTTTGTTGCGAAATATCCTGGAAAGCTTTAAATAAATTTTCACTGGTTAGCGATTTCAGTAACTATTTATTTTATTGAGTAAACTGAGATAAAAAAAATAGCTAAATTAATATTTCTTAATGAGTAGTGGGCTCCTCTTATGTGGACCACACCAGTCTTTTGCCAATTTGTATGCGTGAATAGCTTACACACACACATACACACACACACACACACACACACACACACACACACACACACACACACACACACACACACACACACACACGCATTTTAAAGGAATTTGGAACATTGGGCATAAAGAAACAACATGAAAATATGGGTTCCAGTGATGATGCACAGGAGGTTCTGGTAGTGTACGGATAAATGTGACTGGACGATGCCTATTTACCTAAACGCTAAGTGGCAGAGCTCGTCGAGTTCGAACGTTGGATAAATAGATGGTTATGGAAGATCTCAGTGTTCCACAAATTCTGCAAACTCAACTTCCTATAGACGGAATATCACGTGCAAGTGACTGCAAAAAGAACAAAACACCATACTAATTTGAATCAACAACACACACACACACACACACACACACACACACACACACACACACACACACACACACACACACACACACACACACACACACACACACACAGTTCCATGAAAAAACAAACGCATCCAGAAGGTACAGGATGCATTAGAAGAAATTTCATGAATGAGTTGCGATCCAAAATCCACGAGATTATAAATGTTAAAACCTAGAAAAGGTCACGTTGGTAACTGTGAGCACAATTTGACTTTCCTCGATTTTTGGTGAAGCTGCAATGAGTGGAGCCTCAGGCTGTAATAAGATGGCTCTAGCGATGATTCTCCGGGGATTTGGTATGAAGATGGTAACATCATATCGATGGAATTTCAGGCTCGGAGACCAGTTTTAAATCCAAAACTGGACGCTTATTAACTACATAATGAAAGAAATTTTAATCAGACATTTGAGAAATAATTGATCTGCTGTTTAACCTGACCACGAAGCCAATCTTCACTGGCTCTATTAATTCAGGATCTCTGTAAGAAATAGAGAAATATTTCAAATGGTCTATTTTCATGGTCTACTTTCCACCAGTTGGTGGAAAGTAGACCATGTTATACTATATTGCGAGTCCAAGGTGGACTTACACAATTTTAAAAATATGCGTGTTGCAATTTGTATACATTTCTAACAGTTTTAGAAACGGCTTTCTAAATACACTTCCTCGCGCGCGCACGCACACACACACACACACACACACCTGTATTGTCTCTTTTTCAACTCGAAGCTAACCAAGATGTGTTTCATTACTTCACTGGGAGAAATCTATAACAAACTTGCTAAAACGATGGCGTAGCAGAAAGATATCCGTGATAAGAAAGATGAACGTTATGAAAAATGTCATCGTAGAAAAAAAAAAAAAAAGACGTAGATAAAAAAAGACATAATGTATATAAGTAAGTATCAGGGAAGGTTGATGATGTGCTTAGATAAGGAAGCAAGATTTCTTCAAAAAAAATATGGAGGAGCGTTCAACAATTATTATTTGCATGAAGTGTGTAAAATTGTAGCCCAAACAATTTTTGGTTTAAACAAACTGACGGAGGTCAAAACTTTTACAATTTTAAGGAATTGTTTACTGACAAAGAATTCTTCAGTTGTGGTCAAATCGATTGATAAGAGAATTTAATAATGATTTAATTATTAATAATACTTTAACCGTTCACTTGGACAAGTGATGAGTGATGTTCATGATACAGATTGTACGAGAAGCAAAATCGTCCCAAAGTGACTGCTTTAAAAAAAAAAAAAAAAAAAAAAAAAAAAAAACTCATTCCTTCATGTTTGAAGCAAGATGTACTTCTCGGAAATTCTCCAATAATCATTATATATGCGATCATATATTCGAACATTTTTATTAAATAAAACTGCACTTCCGGTAATATGAGGTGATGAATTTCAAGTTGAAACGAAATGGAAAAAAAAAAAAAAAAATTACGGGGTTTAACGGATGGAATACGCTAAAAGATCAGCGCATGCATGATAGAAATCAATAGAAAAAACACAAATATAATGATCATGATGAAACCAAAAAATCGAATGGTATTGAATTATAGCATCCTTTTAATTAATTTTTTTAATATATTTATTTCAAATGGCTAGTCATTTGATCTAATCAAAATCAATCGAACACATCGTTACAAGGGAGGACGGTCGACTTATACTACATAAACAAGCAGAGTACATACAGTATTCAGACTACGCGATTTACATTGAAGTATGAGGTTTCAAATACTGCTGGAGTTTTCTTATTAATTACAAGCAAAAATGAGATCACTCACAAAACTCTACTTTAGGAGTATTGAAATGTGATTTTTCAGTGCAGGTGAAAGCATCGCTGAGTAAGAAAAAGAAAGCAAATCTAAAAGCAGAAATGATGGAATCTGCATGCTTAAAAAAGGAAGACGAAAGAAGGCACAGAAGGGAAAAAAGGCAGCACCGAGTCCTAACGATCTTTTTTTTTTATTCCGTTAAGAGGGGCTCAATAACCGTAGAGACATTTTGTAGGAGAAAAGAAAGATGCTTGTCGTTGAGAGACAGAGCAATTCTTCAGTCTCGAGGGACTTTTGTTTCTCCAACTGGGGTTAATTTTCCATGCAAAGTTTGGTCGGAATGACTGTATTTGCGATTCTACGCCACACTGCGGCCCACAACCAGTAAGTGGAGCGACTTCTTCAGCGTATTCATATCTGAGGACACTTATGGGAGGGGGACAGAGAAAGACGGAGTGAGCGAGGATGGAGAAAGAGAGATTGCAGTGCGCTTGTTCATCCATCAGAAGTTTGACATAAGCAGCATTCCGGCGACATTTCTGAAAAGCCGAAGCATGTCATCACAGGCGAAAGCCTCAATTTGTTTCAATTCTCCAAAAGTCATCTGTTTTCGTCGTTGACACAGATCTCCATGTTTCCAGTGACATTAGCACGAGCTTTGATGTATGTACATCGCAACACACAAACCCTGGAGATGACGCTGACGTTTTGCGCGGCCATTGTTAGCGCGTGAGAACTCCCGCCACTACAATAAGGTCCCGGTCAACAATGGTGGAAGCCACGTGGTCGGTGCTGGTGTGAAATGTACAACAACGTAAGACGTGCAGCTCCGCCTAGTGGCCGCCTGCCCCCGCGTGCCGATACGGAAGACAATTAATCATAATGCCAGAGAACATGATGGACCCCGCTTGCTCGCTTGCATATGTTGATGTCAGTCGTCTTTTGGTGCCTCGATCACAGAATCGTCTCAAGACGGCGGAAATGAAGCTTTAAGAACATTTGAAGGAAGAGAGTAGAAAAGGATGGGGGGAAGAAAAGGGGCTTAGGGGAATGAAGCCATCAGCAGATCCAGACACTGCGTAGAACTATGACCTCAATTTGGTGCCCGCCGCCATGTGTAAAATCTGCATGTTTATCATTGCGTCCAAAGTTCAGTGCATTTACCCTTCCTTCATCCACGAGGAGAGACAGCGAGCACGGAGGACAGACCTAAATATCTTATATGCAAGTGAACGACAGTTGCAAAAACTAAAATAATTTTGCCATGGGGTGAAAGCCATAAAACAACCAAGATTTGCAATCTACACGACGGCAGTGATATGAAAAGCAGGGTTATAATCTTATAACACATTTTGTAAAAATTCTAATATTTAAGCCTTCACAACTGGAGCGTCTACCTGTACATCAACACGTATCTCGAATTCCATTTTTGGATTAGCTTTCACACGACGCTTCAAAATGTACGCAGCTCTTTGAAGCCTGGACGATGAGGCAACAGTAAAATCCCGTCCAATTTTTATCAAAATATCTTCACCCGAACATGTCCTTTCTCATTCAGAGATCAACACAGTACACGTGACATATCGTTGAAAATTTATCGAAAATAAAGAATAATTCTCCATCTATTTTCGTGAAAACGCTTTAATAATAATTAAAAAAAAAGCATAATATTCATTTCACACGACTGAGAAATACTAGTTTTGATATCATCATAATAATCATCATCTGCGTAATGTTTCTCTGGAACACGTGATGCAGAATATCATAGGACAATGTTGTTAATAGCAGCCCCATACACAAACGTTAAATGAAATATCCAGTCTATTGCAATAGAAGTTTTCATGAAACAGTCTAAATTTGTAAGGAACAATTTGTATTACATATGAATGAGTTATTTATACAAAACAAGTAACGAACCTCGTATCGAGTTTAAAAGATGGATATGGATGTTCATAAAAATCTCATAGAAGTCTATTTTATTTATAATGAAATAAAAAAGGAATGAAATCTATTTCTATTTCTTTATTCGTGTCCTTTCCCCCGCCCCTGATTTTTGGTCTTAATAACCACTACTTTTGCAATGCTTTCGGACATACCAAGCAAAGAATGGCCTATAAAGGATTTCATATAAAACTATTTTCCAATCCATTGTTTTCAATTTGCATCGCCATTAGAACAATCCACCCTACGGAAAATCATAAATAATCGCAAAAATAAACACGTTCAACGATATAATATAAAGACTTAATTGAAACAAATAAATGTAAATATACAGAAACTTTAAACTGATATACATTGACAGAGTAAAGATATTTTTAAATGTTTCTATACAGTGGCAGAGAAGTTGCCATGGCTACCTGTTAATTCCATCGGCAGGATCTATTGAACAACTTCCTGCGGCATTCCGTATTGACCTTCTAGTGGCAAATAATCCCAAGACTTACGCGCGATATTTCAGACAGTGCAGCGTTCAGAAGTGCTCACAATAATTAACCGGTAACGAGTCTGGGTTTGTCTCAGATGTCTGATCTACGACACCTAGTGGAAGTCTCTTCCAAACTTGTTTTAGTACGGTCATCATTAGGACTAACTTCAAATGCTTAAAGAATACTTAATCAGGAAAGTATTTTTTTTTTAAAAAAACTTTTGAGAAAATGAAACCCTTCATTTCAACCGACGTCAGCGTTCGAATGCATTACGAGTGTGTGTACTGTCGACTCGACATATCAGATGAGCGGCGCTATCATCAATCCTTCCATCACAAGTAAAGCAGGGGAATCTGTACTCGATTCCTTTAGTATCACTGACACTACCTTTCGCAGTGACTGTTAATTAATCTCCGAGAAGAGGGTGACGCGGCCCAGAGCGGTTCATGTAGACGGTCATTATATTCTCATCAATAACCACGTGCTACTAGTGTCATGTAAGTCATATTATTGTACCGCATTACGAGTTCACCACGCACTCACAGTTTCTTTTTCCTTCCGCCAGCTGTTTTTCTGATGATGGGAGAACGTGCACGCCCGCACGCACACACACATATGCATGTCCACATAAACACATGTGCTAATCCACGCACTAAGAAGAGGGTTGCTGTCCTAAAGAACGGACCAAGAATAGGAGGCCCTAATAAGGAGGACACAAAGAAGCAGAGTTAGAATTCCATTACTCTTATTAGAATTCGGTGGATATTCAAACGAAGTGTATGATTTCGAAACAAAATAATTTCTTCCAAAAATTCCAAGGTCATGACCTTAACAAAGACACAAATGGCTTGAAATGTACTACGCAAAATTCTCCTTTTCTGTTCCTCTTCCCCAACAGGCAGGTTTCTACGAATCACACGAAGGAATAAAAACTTCAGTTTCAGTCACGATTAAGCAGATGCCGAGGAAGAAGAATAGTTCCTGAAAGATGATATGCCAACCGCTTCTTATCGATAGTGAACAGACAGGTTTTCGCCGTTCGGAACAACGCTGTCTGAACGAGAGGCAGCGATGATTAAACAGCAATTACGAAATCGCAAATCCCGCTCGTTCTATTCAGTACTAAACAATCCTTCATAAAAGTATTTATATTAAATACTTTCCAGCAAAGTAGGCAGCTATGGCGTTGTCTCTAAAACAAGATTTCCGATACAAAAAAAGCGTACAATAACATGTTCTTGTTATAAATGCTTATGTTTAAGGAAGTATGCTGTTTGCAACATTGTTTCAGCTATCATTAAATACCAAACAAACGGAAAATGTTACACGTATTACGCGGTATTATTGTACTGTAATTTTTGGATTACTAGTTCAAGCCAAATGCAAAATTAAAAAATGCTCGACAAGGATTATCCAAAACTATTTCCAGAAATCGATAGAGATCAGTTTCTTCTAACGTAATCACAGCTTCTGATTTCTTACGTTAATTATTTCACTGTGTGGATTATTTCTGTCGGATTTAGGTGTATAATATATGCTGGTTGGATAGTGATTTTGAGTGTTAAAGCAAGATGGCGACAGCTCACCATCTTGCAAACCAACAATTCCAACAACTCGAAGATTTATATGCGAATCATATAACTTTCAGGTGTCTGTCGTCAACATAAATATAAAAATCGGTCAATATGCTGAACAACCAGTTTCTTACCAATAGCATTTCCTTAGTCCATTATAAAACATTATACAGCCTGCTATTTCAAAGTTTTTTACTCATCACTCCCCTCCTCAAACACACAAACATTTGTAGTTTTATAATTATTAATACTATTCTATTCAGTCCTAGTAATTCTTAAGATGGACATCAATAATTAGTATTCCAATTAGTGCCTCCAGGAATTTTATTTAGCGCCGACTTAACTGCTAATCAAATGCACAGCATCCATATTTTTATTAATCGAAATCATAAATTCGATTAATAAAATTCATAAATTCCCGATTCAGAAAGGTTATTCATATTAAACTATTGCTTTGTGCACAGAGAACCAACACATTTCAAATCGTATTGATTTTTTATGGCACAGTAATCTACATAACGTTTGCTCATTTTCCTCCAAAATAATTTCAACAGTAGAATCCTGTTCTTTTTTTCGAGGGAATGGGGAGGGGGTTCCCGTAATTTCTAGGAAAACTATGATAGTCTATCCTTACAGAGATACAATCATCCCCAAATCATTATTCCTATAATAAACATGCACTCGCTGTACGTCACCTGAACCTTCTCAGTAAGATCCAACCATCCAACATCCAACCAACAGTAAGAACCATCTCAGTAAGAAGAAAATAATGCATCGCCAAGCAATAACCCGAAGGAATTGAAAGGAAACTTAGGAGGGGGGTAAACTTGCATTAGTTAAACAGGCACAGTTGCATCGATAGATACTTTCAAACGGTCAGCTAAGAGCTCACTGTGCGAATAGTTTGCAACAATTATGCAGTGTGTGATACTCCTTCCCCCCCCCCTTCCCTTCAAACCGCCACACCCCTATAGCAGAGTAGCCTGACCACAAAACAGGTAACGCTACAGTTAAAACAACAAAGAAACCTGCTACAGTTCCTTCTACTCCATTCAGTCGCCTAAGTTGCGTTTTTGGCACACAGGTGGGGCACGTGGCCGTCACCACCTAGCGAGAGTTACGTGAATTATGTATGACTTCGATTCCCAGTTAGCTCCTCGTCAAAGTGCCATGACAAGAAAATGGACGCTTTCACGAGGTCCTCCCACACTATGACACTTGATGTTGTCATAGCAACGTACAGGCCCACGCCCAATCCGACCCTCGGGAGGAGAAAGAGAAAGAGGAGGTAAAAGGATTAGAAGAGGCATTAGATGTTTTTAAACATCTTCAGTAATATTGGGTATTTAATAATTTTCTTATTTTAATTTGCATCTTCGCCAACCAAAAGGACTATTAGAATTTAGTTCTGATTGTGCACTCCACACAGCTAATAATCATCGAGGAGCTACAAGTCTGATCAGAAATCGTTTATAATAGGCGATGGATGTATTCAGTGAAGATGTTAAAGATTGGTAAAAAATTTAAGACATCAAATATCCCGAATCGTATACTAGATTTTGTGACCACCTGCTGCACGATTGTCCAGGAAATCCGCAACAGTAATCCGGATTACTGTACAAGATCATAAGAGTACTCAATACTCGGAAGAAAACTAAATGTATTTGAAATTCTATTCCATGAATACTGTTCAATATTAAAGGATGAAGCGCAACTTTTAAATACTGTCTTACGATTTTACATATAGCTACTTGGTCTAAAACAAGACTGATTATTTTATCCATTTTTCAAAATGCTTTTAATATAAAACAAAGCAACAGAAAATTAATCCTTCACAATAAATAATCATTTGTTAAATAACTGGTTTTCAGCTTTATAAGAAGTACGAGCTAGTTATTATTCTATTTATTTTGCTCTCCAAGTTCCTAATGAGAAGGCAAATGTTGTCAAAATGATTAAAATATGCATTTAACTTTCTCAACTATTTTCTTAGACAAATACATTTGAATTTGGCAGGAAAAAGTGGCATACTGTGACCAGAACACGGTGACGTCTACGATATATGAATCTTCTTCCCTTAAACACACCTTTTTTATTATAAAAAAGGGTATACAAAGAAAGATAAACACACCTAGATGACAATTTATGGATTTATTACTAAGTTAAAGGTAAACTGTATCGACATACTTCGGTAAGCCACACAAACACGATTTTAAAAATGTATAATTTAATTCAAGTACACTAAAAGAAAAAAAAACGATTGAAGTAAAAATGATCGTGCACTCCTCTGCAAAACCCAGAATTCCACTTTAGGCGTACTCCAACTTACGAACATAATACGTTTCTTGAAATGTGTTCGTAAGTTGAATTTTTTTTTTTTTTCCATAAGATATATTGTTAAACTTATTAATACATTGGTGAACTTCGGGCATCGTAAAACGTTCGTAAGCGAGAGGAATCTGTATTTGTTAAATGAATTGGGGTCACAATTTATTAGCCCGTGCTATGTTCGTGAGTATAAATTGTTCGTATCTCGAAAGTTCGTAAGTAGAGGATCGCCTGCATGTAATAGTAAATCCCACAAGTGAAAACACCAATGCCGTATGTTTACAAGAAGAACGAATGAACTTATTTCCTTTATCATTAAAGGCAACTAACGAATCGTTACTATACAATATAATTAATTTTTAAAATCTTATTTTATTAAAAGCTATCATGATTCCAAGAGAAATACGGATAAATATTTCCAATAAAATTACAACGTGGCCATTTTAATGGAACTGCAGGCAAATGTGCATATTGCAACATGCAACAAATTGTTATTAATATAGAAAATATAAGTAAATTGAACACTGTTTGGTTTTCCGGTAACTGAAAATAAATCTAGCGTATCAGGTGCTCTGATTGTCATTTCAGTGTGTGTGTGTGTGTGTGTGTGTATATACTGCTACTGAAATCACACGAACAGCTGGAATTTGCAATTTTGGGGAAAACAGAGTGAATGTGTGATGAATAGTCTGTTCCAGATGAAAGACAGATAGAATGAAAGAGGAGAAGAAGAAGTTGGTTCAGTGTACTTGTGAATGGGGGATAACCAGCAGCTGCTCGTATTTTGACGGGAAGGTGGAGGAATGACGAAAGTCAGTTCAGAGAAACAACACCGTAACCTATAGGGAAAAAAAAGTCAAAAGACAAAAACAGAAATTTATGAAATGGAACTAAGTCTGTGCGTGCATAAGTGAGTGAGAGAGAGAGAGAGAGAGAGAGGATCATCTATTAAATAAAACTGATGTAATCTGATTCTAATCGAGATCTAATGATTGAAAGATTGTACTAAAATATGCTAGCAGTTAACAGCATATTGTTATCATAGAGTGTGTATCATATAATGTTTACTTCTCTGAAGTAAGGAAAGGGTCACATTTCTTAAAAAAGAGAGAGAGGGGGAAAAATTGGACCTGAATGAACACTTGCATCTTACGTAAATACTACGTACGTCACTGATATTCTACTGGCGATCGCCTCTCTCCCCTTTTTATTTCGACGGATTATATTCCGATAATATAATTCGAGAAAGTTGACTAAGGATGAGCGATGAGTTAATATATATATATCAAACTCACAAAGCATAACTAAATAGTGCGAAAGAAACAGTTTCCATTAACTGATGGTATAAAATGACTTCCACTTGTTGAACAGATCTGGTGCGCTTAAAACTGTCTTCTGCAGTATCGTAGCTTACGAAACAGTAGACGACATTCGTTAAAATAAGTAGACTGTTGATGTCACTTGGATGCAGTATAACGCAATTCATACAAGAACAGACAGAATATTTCTTATTAACGAAATTATTTCAATTACCGTTGGTCCAGCATAACTAAGGCTTTAGTAACTTATCAATAAAGATTTAGAATAATATATGCATCCCCACATACAGAAAATTAACACAGTAACATTTTCAAGTTAATGTTATCAGGTGATGCATTGATTATAATATCACGAGAATTTATATTGCATGTCCTAAAATGCATTGGTTATTTAGGTAATTTTGCGTGTGCATGTACACCACACACACAATAATAAATCGTTACGATATATATATATGACGAGAACGGATATATAGATGGTAGTGCTATTCCAAGCGGACAAATATTGTGACGACTACTGCCAAAACCTACCATCGATTAACCCCTCCTGGCTATAGAAACGGATTGGACAAAATAAAAACAACAATAAAGCAGGTTCCACCTTGGGACAGTGGTTTGCACGCAAGCATTACATTAGACCCCACTACCAGCCCTTGTTCCTTTCTTCGCTTCAATGCACCTTACTCCTATAGGCTTCATTGCAATCACGTGACTGGGAGGCTCTTACTTCCTTGCCACTGGTTATTATTGTTCCGTGCCTATTGTTCTCGACTAGCTGGAAGAGATAAAAAAAAAAAAAAAAAAAAAGGAATGGAGAAATGGGCCAATGGACGATCAAACGGAGGCTACACAGTGCTGGCGGCAACCACGCCATACCTCACCCCCCCCCCCCCCTGCAAGTAGCCAAGTCAACTTCAGCTTGGTCGGCAAATGGCGAAACCTAACAGAGTCAAAGTATGGTTCAGCGCATTCAGAAAATGAAAAACCTTACAATTAACATGTACGAAGCAATTACGAAAATTCCATACTTTTGTATCAATATTAGAAGTCGTTACTGTTCGTATTCATCATTACGATATTTGTATAATTAATTTTACTGGAAAATAAACCCAGTGAATTAGGTATTCTGATTTTTTTTTTTTTTTGTCATAAGTGGCCGACGTGAAGATACATGGTATATGACCTCTTAGGGGGAGAAAAAAGTGTAATTATTAAACATCACACACACACTACCGATTTTACACTCCCCCCCCCCCCCCGAAGAGTTCTGATCCTAACTGAAATTACGAGATTAAGAATGATTTCTAATTTTTTTTTTTTTTTAATCGGAAGGGAAGACGAGAGTGCGTCAGGGTCTCGCGACCGTAAATCCGGTTAGGTCACAACAGTGCCCCATTACACAACAGTTGTCAAAAGGTCTGGTTCAAGTGCTTTCTTAACAGGCACGGAACATCCTGTGATAGAATACCTGAAGGCATACGAGAAAGTGTTTTGTCTTCACATTTTCCAAAAAAGATTTTAGGTTTTATATTTATCTGCTTATCACGAAACGATTTCCATACTAATATAGAAATATTACAAGCATTAGAATAATTAAAAAAAAAATGTTAAAGATATTTTCATAGGCACTACTCAATCGTACTGACATTGTCGTGCTCTTCTACACGCAACCAGAGTGGCTGTAATAAGCGAGTATCATAACGGATTATAAACATTATTTTCATTTTGGGGAAAAAGAAAAAAAAAAGAAAATCCCAGACCCTCTAATCTATATTAGTCCAATCACTTTTAAGATTTATGGATCCATTCCACTGTAATATCATCAAGGGTGAAATTTTTGTGACCAATCTCATGGGGATAAAAAGACACCAGAGGGCATGGTTCTGTAACCCATTCTGCACTTATAAGTTTTAAGAGTTGAAATCGTCCGCGCGGTTAGCCTCGTGGCTGTGCGCTTCGCAACCATATGCATGGGGAAGGAGTATCCCAGGTTCGATTCTCGTCGGAGACGTGAGGAGCTGAAGGATCTTCCTCAGCCATGGCCAAGTTAGCCGGTCTTGAGCGTGGACAGCAGGATTTTTCCTCCAGTTTATGCTGGGGTTTTTCATCCCGCAAAGCAGGCAAACCGGCCTTGAGAACTCAACACTACGGACATAGGATACCCGGGGCATAGGGCTGACCACCTTATCCTGTGAACGGTTTGAGGTCCGTTGATAATAAACCCTCGACACCGAAAAGTAAAGAGGGTAAAAGGAAGATGAGAAGAGTTGAATCAGAAATCCCAAAATGTATAATTTTATTATACGTTGGAAGATATTTTTCAGTAGCAAGAAACTACTACCGTCAATAAAATACACAACGGGAATTCCATAAAGTAGCAGTCCAACCTCTCTTCCTTTTCTTTCTATCCTCACCAAAACCAACAACCTTCAGCCTTCAAAGAAACACATCAACAGACTCCTTTTTTCCTCCTTAACTTCTTGCACACACAAGGAACTAATGTGCTGTAGGTTTTGCAACCATTCGGGCGTGGGTTTGATATTAAAACGAAAAGTTGCTTATCACATACATTAGGTGTCAACGACAAAACATAATTGGTAATGCAGCATACTTAAAAATTCATACTAATAACTGTCGGCATAGTAGGCTGAGTGAATAGCGTGTGCATTCGCCATCAAAAGGGTTATGGATTTGCACCTCACCATGGGTAGATACAAAGGTCTGTGAATATCTTTAGGTTGTAGATGAATTTCACCGTCCGGTGTGTGACCACCAGAGGCCTGAGCTCGCTTGAGAAAGTTTAATCTTTAGAGTTAAGTTTCCGAATAATCTTTTTTTTTAGTCCACCTATGGTGAAAATTTGTTATAAATTTACAACCTTTAGCGGCTGAAATTCACATTGTTTGTTGTCCGTGTTCAGTGATAGCAAATAGAATTCAGCTAGCATAGAGACCTAGAGAACTGCACTTCCTAAAATCCTTTATTTATACTTTTAATAATTAAAATAAATACTTCAGAAACATATAATGTTATTTTATGTTGGGCGATTCTTTTCAGAGCAAATAGGGTCATAACGATACCAGAGGGCATGAGTTTGTTTGTAGCCGTTGTTTTTCAATAGAGACCGACTGCAGTACGGGAAGTCACTGGGACAGATTCGTATGCGACAGGAGGAATTAATTATAATCATGTTTATTTGTTACTCATGTTCTTTTGCATGTTTCATAGCGTATTCAAGAGAATAAATAGTCAGCACGCAGAGATTCTTACAATTTACAAAGCGAAACTAGTTTGTATTGAAAGAAAGCGACCATCGTCTACTTGTTAAAAAACACTCGTCAAAAATCATGGAAAACAGTCGTTTTATAAATCTAGATTTTAAAATTGTCGTTGAAAAACAATTTAATATTTCTAAATTTTAGTAAAATATTTAATGTAAATTAATAAGAAAATTGTATTTAGAGTAATACAGAAATGCACGGACAGTAAACTATGATCAGATAACCGTACATATTTGCGGAACAATGAAGAACAGTTATAAATAAATATTACAATGTCTGATTAAAAGTTAAGGTCACCAGACCTCATCCCCATTATTATTATTATGAGCTATTTAATTATCGAATTTTTAACTACGTACTACTGAATTATATCGTCTTGTATTTGATAAAATTTTACACAAGAATTATTATAGTGAGAAATAACAGAGATGATAAGCGTTTAAAAGTTTACCAATTTCACATCAGTTTAAACGACATGGTGGATGTGTCGTTTGAATTTATTTTTATTTAAAAACAAAATTTAAAAAAAATTGAAACATTTAAAAAATGTAAAAAAGTTTTCTTTGAATACTACAGGACGGAGCAAGAGTCAGAACAGTCAGGATTACTTGGAAAATCAAATAACTAAATAAACGTGAAAATAGTAACCTTTATGAAACAAAAGTTTATACGAAAAGTGAACCTTGAACTACACTTCATTTCTCCGATTAGAAATCGAAAACAACATTCTGTTATTCAGAGCTTATAGAAAATCGTGGTGCTTAACAACATCATAATCTTTCACAAACTGCGAGCGCACGTAATAAGTAACTGCTACTCAATTACTAAGTAACAGTTACTTATTAAGCAACTGTTACTTATTGAGTCGGGTTGTAGTTTCAGATCTTTCTGCTCTCTCTCTCTCTCTCTCTCTCTCTCTCTCTCTATGTTCACTGGGCATCTACAGATGCCGTATGGCCACTCCGATGCTTGGTGATGTTCCACACCAGGCCTCGCCATGTAGTTCTGTTGTGTGCTTTTCTGGAGGCTTCAACTCTCTGAAGATCAGTCACTCCACACACGCCATCCATCCATCTCATTGATGGTCTACCTCTGCCTCTTTTTCCAGATACTTTACCTTCTATTACTGTTCTGAGAAGTCATCCTTTCTATGTGTCCAAAATATTTAACTTTCTTCTGTCAATATCATTAAGAAGCCTTAAAGTTCTACTAATCTTTTCTAACACCTATTCATTTGTACGCCTTCCAGTATATAATATCATCAACAGCCTTCTGTAACACCACATCTCAAAAGCAGATATCCGTTTCTTATCTCACTTCTTTAGGTCCCAAGTCTCGCATCCATAAGTCGCTGTTGGAAAAACAACTGCATCTAAAATCCTCAACTTTGTTCCCATGGAGATAGATCCATCCTTCCATATTTTAGACAGGCCATTCCTAACCTTTTTCTGATCTTCTGAACAGCAATTCTTCACATTAATAATGGATCTCGGGTACTCAAACTTGCTGACTTCCTCAATTCTTTCTCCATTAAGGTACACTTGTTTCTCAAGAGCTTCTCTGTTTGTTTTTCCTTTGAGAACCATAATCTTTGTTTTGCTAGAATTGAGTTGAAGTCCTCTGTTATTACTGATCTTGTTAACTTTGTTAAGAATTAGTCCTAGTTCTTCCATGTCATTACAAAGGAGTACTGTATCATCAGCATACCTCAGATTACTGATCAATCTACCTCCTATCCTAATTCCTGTCCTGAGCTCATCCAATGCTTCACATATGATGTCCTCTGCATATATAAACAAGTGAGGAGAAAGTAAACATCCTTGTCTAACTCCTTTTCCAACTTGAAGCCAGTCAGTCAATCCAACACCTGTCCTTGGCTTCTTGCTCTTTATACAAGTTAGCTATCAACCTGATAGTGTGTTGAGGAAAACTCATTCTTTTCATTACTTCCCACAGTTTCACATGCTCAATACAGTCAAAAGCTTTAGAGTAGTCTAAGAAACACATTACCAGAGGGAGTCTGAATTCTTTATATTTTTCTATGATCTGTCTAAGGCAAAGGATCTGATCTCTGGTGCCCCTACCTTTCCTAAAACCTGCCTGTTCCTCGGGCATCTCTGCCTCAATCCTATTTAGCATGATCTTTAATAAAATTTTGCTTGCATGAGATATCAAACTAATAGTTCTATAATTCTTGCATGCCTTCATATCACCTTTCTTGTGTAGTGGTATGAAAACTGACTTCTTCCAGTCTCTAGGCCACGATCCTGTCTCCCATATCCTTGTAATCAATCTATGAAACACTCTTATCCCTTTCTTTCTGCAGAAAATACAATTATTAACAACATAATCTCCACAAGCTCTGGCTTGCAAAAATATTCATATAATTTTCAGAGTCTCACTAACGAAAGGCAGAGAGTGAATCAGCAATGCAAAACATTAAGCCAAACTAACATTAAATGTAAAATCAGGAATATTTCGTTTACTGGGAGAAGTGCATTCAGTTAGGATTTAACTTATTTCTAATCTAAACGAGTACTGCTTCTTTCCCAGTTGTTTAACTGGGAAAGAAGCAGTACTCGTTTGCAGGAAGTAGTAGAAGAGATAAAAAAAAGAGAAAGAAAGAATAAAAAAAAGAAAAGAAAGGTGGCAGAAATTGTAAGATGTAACCTTCGAGAGCTTTAACAGCTACCAGAACTGAATCCGACAACAAGCAGTAAATGCATCTCCGAAACAAAAATACCACGAAACTCGTTGGCAAACTCTAGCCGAAAGTAAACACTACACAAGGAAAACTACTTGCACAATAAGAGCGGCGGTTAGGCGAAGCTCAGGGAGGGTAAAAGGCAACTGGAAACAAAAATTAAGATGTTTCTAAGAACGCTTTCGAAATAAAGTGGAGTGCATGTCAAGAGAAAAGCCAATTCCAGAGCCCTCACTTGCCGCCGAAGACGACAGTTTAATGTCGGTTGATGAAAATAGGCTCTGAAAGAAATAAAAGAAAGCAAGATGTACTGAGAAAAGTCGATTATGTACGCTTCGTCATGTCATCAATATTTCTACGATCACTGCATTATTCCATAAATGCGGCATTCCCACTTATGTCGCCGAGTTTCACAACACAGAAACATTCTGAATGTCTTTATTTGGTAAAGTACTTTGTTATAAATGTTTAATGCCCAGCCGACACAGAGTTGAATTCTTGCCGAGACAGAATAGGAGAGAAAAACAGACTAAATCCAGAGCTGTCACTAGAATGGTGTCACTGTTTAAATAAGAAAAACTATGACGTTGCATCTGAGGTGAGGGTTTGCATTTAAATTGTCTACAACTTATTGTCAACGGCGTCGAAAAGCTGAGACTAAATTATCATCGGCAATTTTTTATTGATTTTTATTTTAAAGCTCGAAATTTATATATATTAGACTTTTATTAAGGCAAGTGAAAAGAAAAGACAGAAATAAACCAAAATCTGACATTCGCTTCTTTATTACTTCTCACTGACTGCTTTGAATACGCTGGAGGTTTTAGTCATTTAGAAAATTACCTTCCAGAATGTGACAAATAAACCGAATCACGGCATGTCATATTGTTTAATTTTTTCCCCAAAATGCACTCTGTCAAGTTCTTTCAATTCCCATCCTTACAGTAGTAAATGCTATTAAGTTTTACGTATTAAGTCTATATGTCAAGCTATAAAAATTTGCACCACTGTACCTAAGCTCCCTAAATTTGGAAGTCATCCTACTCGACTATAGAAAGATCCCAAGCCATGTTTAGACCAAAATGTTGACATTCCTCTACAACAGTCATCACCCTCATTCTCCGTATTATGCGATTTTTGGCATATATCTCAAGAAGTGCTGTATTCTTACTAACTTCAAGTTTTACATGCCATCCTATGTCACTAGAGAAAGACCAGAGACCAAAGTTTTGATCGTTTGGGGGTAATTCACTCCCTGTTCATGTTGTTTCTGGTTTATATCATGAGAAACTACTAGATTTATCACCATAAAATACAGCACGCACTTCCTATTTCACTGAGCGATGATGGTGGTGCGCTATATTTCAGCCAAAAATTGTGTTTCTTTTGGTGAGTGAGCAACTTCGTTTGATCCTGTTTTTGGCTTATATCAGCAATTCCCATTAAAGAAGGGAAAGCTTACACAACATCGAATAACATGAGAGCTGCAGTTTGAGAAATACGATGAAAAAAAAAAAAATTTCAGAACTATCATTGAAATCTAAGTATTCGTTAAAATAAATATGTAAAACACCTAACTGAATTCGACAACGCTGGGTCAGTTGGTAGTTGTTTAATACAGTGCAAGGGTTAAAAATTCATTGATGACGTGGAACTGAGTCGATCTCCGATATCCAAGAAGCATCTAAAACGGTTTCATAAACACCATCGAATATATGCGGAATCCTCACCAAAACAAAGTATAAAATTTTAGGCAAGAAAAAGAAAAGTAAACACTTCTTTACTGGGTGTGCTTTAGCGTGCGAGTTAAATGAAGTGGGATATAAATCGCGCCAACGATCAATATGAAATCGATGATCCTTTCTCATGCAGATTCCCGAATTCAAGAATATGCACAGATATTTATTGTATAAGGAGAAACAAAACTGAAGAAGAAAATCATCAATGTATAGTATACTGAGCGTTTTTACGTCGGTTAGTATTTTTTCTTCTTTGTCAAGAATTACACTGACCAAAAGAAAGTCTCGAGAACGCAGGTAGATAATTGTCACCATGATATTTTCTTATGACTTAGACTGATGAAAGACAGAAAGACACAGATCTGCACGAATGTCTGATCCTTGAACAAACCATTCTTCCTATCATTTTTTTTTTAATAAATGCAAGCCTTAAAGAGCTCTACATTCTACATAAGAATTTTTACAAACATCCAAGTAGGATTCGAAATCACATCCTTTATTATTATTATCTTATAAATAATGGATTTTATCAAGTGAGGCAGGCAACTCGAATAAAAGACGAGAAATTATTCTGAATCCACAATATCATGGATTCCGACTAATCTGGGAATCAAACCAACAAGCTTTGTCGGCTCTATTAATATGTGGATACATATCTGTATATATCCAGAATTTTTAGGTTATGTATAGTTGAATTACTTTATATAAATCTTATTTTCATGTGAATAACAAAAAAAGAAATATTCTTATCGTGTCCAAATATCTGCAGCTTTTGAAACAATCTTTTCCTAATTCTTATAATACCGTTTTCATAATTAAATTAGCCATCTGGGCAGCATATTAAAACATCGTCTATATAGTTCTATATTTTTAATTATATTTTTTTCTTTCTCCAACTCAAGAGGGTACTGTTCGGCGCAAGTTCTGCTCGAACACAGATGTGGAAGTAGCAACGCATATTTTACCACTGAAATACTAAAAGTGGAATCTATTGTTACCATGGAAACATTACGTCACAGTCGCCGGAGACATCAAATGAAACTTTTTTTATTATAGAGAGGACGAAATAACAACAAAGGAATTTTTATGTGGGCTTCTAAAATCTAACTGATTATGGTGTGATTTTTCCTCCTTATCACATGATAAAAATTATGTGACAAGAGTCTGTTTCGCAGAAGAGTAGATCTTCCTCTCTCCCGTTTCGCAAAACATGCATCCGGAGGAGAAGTACGTCTTTATCTAAAATATCTAGGTCTAGCTAACTAAGTAAAAAAAAAGTTAATAAAATATCTTCCGTCACACAGAAGATTTGAACTCTGGTCAGCGATGCGTCGCGAAACCACTAGACCACAGAGATGTGAATAAAAATATACAGCCATTTTCAAAAATCGCTATTTTTTCGGAAACGTCCTAGACGTTAGAAAACAGATAAAAAGCTTCAGATATTTCAAATTTAAACCGATAAATTAAATGTTTCAAATATACATATATTATAATTCAACCGATAAAAGGTACACCTTCATTCTCTAATACATTAACACAATGAGTGGGCTAAGAGTTTGATAATCCAGAAATTGCTCTACAGACCAAACATTAAAAAAATAAAAATAAATAAAAACGCTATATATACACACACACACACAATAAATTATATAATAATAAGATATATATACACACGTATATATATCTTTTCAAAAATATGGGGACGAAAAACCCAAGTTTCCGGGCGGAGAAAAACCCTACTTCCGATGAGTTCCTCACATCTTGGACGGGAATCGAACCCAGGTCTTTCCGACCAAAGAGCTTCGTCTGTACTGATTGAGCTAAGGAGGCTCATATATATATAGTCTTAATGTCTTAATGAAAGTCCGATTGTGCTATAGTTTTTTTTTTCTTTTTCAGATAAACATACTATCAGCACTATAGACGGACTTTCAGTTTTTGATGCTGTAAACAATTGATGGTTAAGTTGGTTTTCGTTTTTTTTAAATCCATTTGGCCGCGAAATGAACGCAACAACAACAACAACTTCTTGCTGACATGAAAAACAAATTCCACACGTCTTGAAAGGTGAAAACTGAATGGAAAATATAGGTTTTCTCTTATAAATGCGTGCTAGCACGCATTTATAAGAGAAAACGAGGCCCACCAATAATCTCATTTGACACCGACATAGAGGATGCATTGAGAAATAACTGAGGAAAAACCCGGAAATTGGATTCGAAAGGTAGTCTCCATAATCATAAACTTTATTATTAACCTAAAATAGAGGAAGAAACGAGAACACAGAAATGAAACGTATATCCCAAAACTAATACAGAGTACGCAATGTAAAATGCAGCCTTAAAAATTAATATATAAAAAAAAAAAAAAAAAAAAACACGAAGCCAAGTCTGAGAGTGGTAAGTTAGTTCTCTTTCCGAATTAAACAACCTCTCTCCCCTAGTTCGTGAGTGTATTCCCCTAGCCCACTGCCAAGAAGCTAAAGGGAATAGACTCGGCGGTAAATTATAAATGACATTCCCTTTAATTTTTAATTAATTTCTTTACCCCTTAACGAACGTGTTCCACTTGCAGACTAACATTAACTGTTCGCAGGCTCTAAACTTATATGGCACGTGAAATACAGTACAAGACAGAGAGGAACAAAGACAAAAAAAAAAAAAAAAAGTGTGTGTGTGTGTGGGGGGGTGCAGTCGTGTCGATTTCGCGTTCTTCCCGACATGCACAAATCATGTCGCTTGTCCTAGTGGCGTTAGAGAACAGGACACTCACTTTCCCCCACCATACTGAGAGCACCAGCACGTCGAACTGCTTACTCCAAACACCAGGCCTGTACCATTTGGTGCGGCATTGATTAAATTAGGAAGGTTCACCTCGTCTCTCTCTTCCTCACTCTACCTCCCCCCCTCTTCCCCTTCTCTCTCTCTCTCTCTTTCTCTCTCTCTCTCTGTGTGTGTGTGTGTGTGTTAGAGAGAGAGAGAGAGAGGTGCATTTCAAAGGCCACAGATCGTGTTCGGTCCATTTTATCGATGAAAGGAGGAGGTTGGAAATGCTGTGGATTGCAGTGGGAAAATAAATCAGACTTCATTCATTCAATTAGAAATCTCAACGTATGATGACGAACGCCACAAAAAGGTAGATATTCAAGTGGGGTGAATTTTTTAATGCACACAGAGATTGAGGAAAAAAAAACATTACATGCTCCATTTGTTATCTGCATAAAATACCAATTCAAACAGAAACTACGAAGTAATAGAGATATAAAAAACTTATTAATCTGTATGAAGAAAAATAAAGTAATAAATGGGAACGAATCAAGTTAAAAGTTTTACCATTAACAACAGATGGGATTCTAGAAATTTTCAGCCCGTAGAAGCCGAAGCTAAAAATAAGTTATATATATATATATATTTTTTTTTCTTTCTATTTTGGTATCTCTTGACTTCTATTCATTAAATTTATTTAATCGTGTCATATAGCTGCGTAAATCAATTGCATCGAGTAAATATAAATATAAATATATATCACTCCCTCACGGGGGACCCGCAAGGCCTATAGCATCTATTGATGTCCCGCACTGTCTTCTATTGACGTCGTGTGTGCGATAAATTTATATTTTTAATATGCAAAAAAATTTTTAAAATACAAATTAAAATATATATTAATAAAAACGATTTTTAATTTACCCTACGTACTATAAAACATCTTTACTGTAAAAGAATTCTTTAGATGTTAAGGAAGCGTTTATAATTCACTAACAAACACACGGAAAATGTCCTTAAGGTTTATTCATCGTGATATTAACATCTAACTCCACAACACATTTCAAAGCGTAAGCACGAGGACGTCAGAATTTTATAATTATTATAATATGTGCCACACTCAATGTTATGCTGCAAGGGTATGCAGGGTTGCTGGTAGAAATTTTTTAAAAAAATTCATTTTCATATATTTTCCCAAACATTTGTGCATAAATAAATAAAAACTATGTGTGTGTGTGTGTGTGTGTGTGTGTGTGTAGTTTAAAATTTGTTTTAACGTGAATCCCGTGGATGAGTTAACAATCATAAATCCAGAAGTCCTGCTTCAGAGATAAACATGCAACATCTTCAATCCACTTCAGACCTCCAATAATCAGAATAATCTCACACCTGGCGATGAAATTCATCTCCCATCTAAAAACATTCGCAGCCCTGCCTGCAACGGATTTTAAAAGACGATCTTTTGGTCGAAGAGGAGACTCTATCCATTCCGGCACCAAGGCCGACAAAGGCCATTCGATGTGCAAGCAACATTCTCTATATTAACGTTAATAAATTGACTGTAATATATGGCATGCTTCTACACTATAGTTAATTACTAATATTACCGTGAAAACGATTCGGTGCCATAACGAGCAGGTGTGGAAGTAGTCAGGTTTTGCATGCTCAAAAGAATTTTAGCTCATCAACAAGCAGCTCTTAAAACAGACCACTGCCGTTAACAACACGTAGATTGCTCTTACAAGAATGAATGAATAATAATATTAAATACTGCAGTTAGATGTCAATCTACAATTACTTAAGAACGTCTCTGAGAGTGGAAAAAATGTTAACACCACAGTGAATATTACATGTATAATGAAAACTTCAACCATGGTACTTTATCGTAGTTCAGTAAAGAACAAAATGACATCAGAAGTAAATAATGTTTACGAGAAAAGTATTTAAGAACAGCAAAATTTCTGTTTCTTATTCCAAGATGCTTTTCGTAGCGTGTCTATATCCATCCCATCCCATCCATCCTCGACTTTCATTTCCGTGAAGTTCAACCAACCCATTTCCCCCACGAGGTGTCGAACTCCCATCCGTGACAATAACACGAAGAGACAAAGAAATATATGCAAAGTAGACCGTCACAGGTTCTTCGATCAGCTAGGCGGTGTTCAGGGAGATGACGTCTTTACACTTCTAAGTATGCGAGACGTCTACACCAATTTGCAAGACACAGAAAGCCTACAGGTAAATAGCTTTCAAGAAGACGGCCATTCCCTTAACATAATAGCAACCATGCAGTTCGATGGTGGTGGTAGGCAATTATAAAAAGAGATATACAGGATGTCATTCTAAAAGTCCGTGTGATACAAAACTCGCTCGTGCTCTGCTGTCACTTTTGTCTCCTCTTCCAGCTATTTCTTGCTTCTTTCGAATGATGATAATAGAAGACGACAAGAGATGACTTGATGCGCTTAGATTTAGCCAGATAAATATGGAACTGCATTGAAGGGATATTTCTAGTAGAAGAACATAAATCTACTGTGGTTATTTCAGGAATAGAGATTATCGGATCGAAGCTGATTTCGAAATATCTATCAAAATAATTCGTATTCTTATATTTCAAGAACGTCACTTGGATAAAATTGTTAAGTTTCAAATATGATCAACGTTTTTCATATTTGTCTCTTTACAAAGCGAAAACAATAGGAAAAATCACAGCTGTTTATAAAGGCGCTGAAATGTTTTAGTTTATTTAAAAAGAAAAGTGATCAAATTTCTGAGTTGGAATGCTTTGACGGCTGAAGAGGAAAAGTGTATTGTTGAATTTAAAAAAAAAAAAAACCCATCGACATTGGACAGTAATTAACACTAAGACACAGTACTGAAATACAACAAATTAACCATTCACATGGGTGCACCAGTAAGGTGAACAACGAAGACGAAGATAAATTCCTCCGATGCTTTTCTCGGCTTCCGTCCGGAAAAGAGAGATACTGATACAACTTTTACCTTCCCAGAAAAAAGAAGAGTAGAAAGTAAAAACGGAAACGTTACTCGGGCGGATTGCCCTAGCGATTCCACACCTCTCCTAGTTTTTTCCCTTTCCTTTCCTTTTTTTTTTTCTTTTTTCTTTTTTTTTTTTTTAGTGTTTCTTCTGTCGCCCAAGTTCTCCAGATAAGAAGGTCTTGCGGCCAGCCCAGTCAGAAAGCTGGCTAGGACGGAGAGCGGGGGGGGGGGGGGGAAGGAAAGAAAGTCGCCCTTATCCTTTTCACTCGGTCCCTGATAAAGCCGCGCACAAATCTGCGAGACGCCACGACTTCGGCGTATCTCACCGCGGGGAAGATGAGGTTGCTATGGCAACAAGAGGTATCCAACTCTTGCTGGCAAGCCGGCTAACAAGATAACGGGGCCGCCACAGTAAACAAATCCGCTCATCGTCTGTATAGGTGAAGGGGGCAAGGGGATGGGGAACGAGGGCAAGATGGAAAAATTGGAAATAAAATCTTTCTCCTTCGTACTGTTCATTACACAGATTTATGTACTTTCAGCAATACGTAGCCATTTTTGTGTATTTTAATCTAAACATTACGAGTTTACTTTCAAAACTACGGATGTTAAAATTGTACGCCAGGGCCAATGTTTTGAATTAATACTGTTTAGCAAAAGAATGAATAAAAAACTTAATGCCACAAAAAAATAGTAACGAAATTACAGATACAACATCACCGACCTACAATATATTTTTTTTGTCACGTCAAATATTGATGACTTCGAAATGCATCAATACGAAACGAAAATTTCCTTAAATGCAAATGAAAACAAATTTAGATTCCGAAAAAATTCATTTAAAATATTAGAATGCCTTTGATTTGAGATTCGTATAGAAATGTGAAACAGTTCTGTTGTTTCTTCAAGATATATCTTAAGATATGTTTAAAGATATGAATACAGACTGAGTTCGTGTTTAAACACGAACTCCTCGTGTTTTCTAAACGTTCACTAAATTATACTGAGAGTAGTTTAAAATTCTTTCTTCACATTCAGCATGTTCAGAATTGATTGGGGATATTTTAAGGTTAGGACTGAAATTATCTAAATGTCAAGTTACTATAACTAGGTATTTGTTTATAACGTCGATGTTGCTTCCATTACCACGTCTTTTGCGCAGATGTTTTAGTTTCTTTTAAATTCATTTTCATCAAGAAATTCTGTGTTACAACATGAGGCAATATTTGGAATTCGTTTTCGAATACATCACACCCGACTATCATAAAATTCAAGTACAATTATGAACAAGTCCTAATTTGGAATTTCAACACAGACTTGTGACGGGAACTTTTCGTTATTCCTGTATAGATTCACTAGCGACAACGTAATAAAAATGCAAAATGCAGGAAACAGATTGGATGAAATAAGCAGCTGTGAGTTAAAGTCATAAGAAACATTTATTCTGTATAATAACTAAAGTCACCGATATATTATTAATCCCTATACGTATCACTGACCTGTGACACCAGGAAGCAGTGGTTTGCTGAGGGCACGATTACGAGGAGCTACCAACTCATATTTCAGCTACATACTATTTTTCTGGGTCAGAGGTTATTTGTTTGCAAGGAAAAACGAACAGGAAATTAACAAAATAAAAAAGTTATATGATCCAAGACGATTTATATAAACTTGAAACGCTTCATTTTAAAACAATCTTACACAAGTTTACACAAAAGAGTTACATTCGGGATGGACAGAGAGTGGGTGAAACAGCTTTGTTTTTGAACAAAAACAAAGAAGAAGAAGAAGAACATGTCTAGAAAAGAAGAGGAAGTTCTGACGTGCTCATATCCTTCAGAAGGTCCGGGTGGAGGTTGAGTGAGAAGGGGTAACGTTGTTAACCTTAACCTACGACCCTGTACCGGGTGCGTCTGACAAACAGATGGCAGCCAGATGAAAGCGTCGGAGATGACGAAATGATTGGCAGTTAGAGACAGTAAAAAAAAATATCCTTCAGGGCCGTTGTAAGCTTGGTGAATGTGTGTGTGTATACGTAATTAGTGATTCTGCCCGTCAAGGAGTGCTGTAGCTGAATCGGTGCCAGAATTCAGTTACTTCAATCTCATATTGTTGCAACGCCGTTTTCACAGTGTGGTGGGTAAGAAGCGAAGATTTATAGCTGAACACTGCAGGAATGTACAGAACAAAATGTAGTGTACACATACTGTATATTGCTACACTGTCAGACAGCATGTCGTGTGCTTAACCAGTTTCATTATGCAATCTTTTGCTATAAAGTTTCCAATATTTAATCAACATCTACATTTTCAGCACTCTGTCTTCGGAAGCTAACTTTCTAAACCTTGCAGAATTTAGAAGTACAACAGTGGTTACTGCAGCGCTGTAAAAATTAATTCGAACGAGCAAAATAACGTCCAGTTTTCGAGTGCTTGATGAAACATATCTTAAAATGAGTATTAAATATTGGAAACATTTTGTCCATTGTAACAATGGCATTCCCTATATAGGACTGCTCTATGATGGAAATACAGATGCAAACTATGCATCTGTATTTCCGCATCATAGAGCAGTCCTATTTCTTGTTAAAAAGCTTCTCTCGGTTAGAGAAGTTTTTTTTTTTTAAATTATTATTTTTTAAAAATACTAGAACTCTGTTTTCTCCCGCTTCAAGAAGATAAACCGAACAGTGATGGCTTTGGTAGAGCTCGCTGGCTTAACTTCCTCGATGATAAATCTAAGCAACGAATCAAAAGTACATAATGATGTCTCCTACAAGGTTAGATGCATGCACGTGGCCTACAGATTAGCCTTCAGTTATTAGAAAATACGTAGTTTTTCAGGCTAAATAACTGCTGAGTGAGAATTATCTCATCTACATCTATGAGATAAAATCTAACCTGGTTAACAAATTCATTATTATACATTTTTTTTTTTTTTTTGGACGAATAAGTTTCATTTTATGCAAAAACAACCATCTTCTTGGATACATGTAATCAATTATGTTTTACGGAACTAAAGTAAAGTGAAATATTCTATTTCAATTTATATTTTCACTCAATCGATGGCTGTTTGGTGCGCCAGTTGCTCTTACAACTTTCCCTTCCATCACAGTCGTCTTGGGCGTAATGATACACCTTAGGGGCACCATTACCTCCAAACCTACTTTATGTTAACATACATTTGAATACTATTAAGTAAACAGAACTTTTCGCAAACTTTCTTCACGGCTGTTACTTGCAGAATTTTCTTCCAAATACACTTCTGGGCTATGAATTTTCCAAACTATTTCTCTATAATCTAAACTCATATAGTAGGAATACGAGAGTATACGTGCTCAACTACAATGCTTTCAACTTTTTACACGAGAATAAAGTAGTTCTGGTAGTTTTACTTAGAACGCATATTTCTTGATGGTTAAGATATATCAAAAGTTAAAAAAAAACATTAAATACAAATAAATAGAAATAAGAAAACAGCGAGTAACTATCTCTTTCGAGTCTTTCGATTAGAGCATTTTGCACCTCTTTCTCTCTCTCTCTCTCTAAAAGATGAATTTCGCACGAAAAACAACAGACACTTTCTTCGACATTTGTAATCAATTTCTCGACTTTCCCCCACTTCTTTTTTAATGAAAACTACAGTTAAAGCAAAACCGGCTGTGAGGAGTATCAAACAGTGGAGAACTCATCTTCTGATGATCACATACCACCCCAGCGCCCCAGGATGTCTCCATGATGGCCGATAAATTGGTGGCGGATATCGCGACACGGCAGCTGTCGCAAGGATTCATTATGTCGGCAACGAAAGCGATATTACGAAACTGTCAGTCTCACGTGACATCGATGACTACATCACTGGTTGTCTAAGTTAGCACTAGGGTTCGCTGCCGTCTACACCTGGGACAGGTCAGCTGCTCACTCTGCATCTTGAGCGACACAGTGGTTTTTCACTTATTATTAGCTGGTCAAGTGCGGCTCTGCACTTTGACAAAGGAAAATTTTTCCAACGTATTCCCTCTTTTGAAGGACAGCTTGGATGTATGTGCCGACACCATATGTTCCGCCCTGTCAGCTGCCGTTAGATGAAATTTCAAAAAAAGAAAAAAAAAGAAAAAAATCGAGACAGACAGAAAGAGCGAGTGGACAAACATACATCTGTAGTTTTTACTACCACTTATACAAATCCAATTTATCATCTTACGATAACCGAAATAAGATAGTGAACAGATTTCCTTCAAAATATACTAATTCTAAATCACTTAGTATTATTCTACTGCATCATTTTGAATAGTTTAAATAAAACGAATAAAACGAAAAATTCTTAAAAATCAGTTGAGGGTGTTCAGTGACCTTAATCTTAAAACGACTTGAGCAAATTGTGTTTGTTTTAATCTATGGAAAAACACAAACAGTAATTGCACACAGTGTCAGTCATTTAGTCGTGTGCATTGACTCATGCATAAAACAATAGGGTATCAAACTAGTCGGTCATGCATTATGATTTCTTTTTCTTTTCCCATATTTGACCATTCCGATACACGGCAGCGCTCATTCATTCCCACAAGAATGTGCAACGATGCTCAATGGCAAAATCAGCAATAAACTAGGCTCTATTTTGAAGCTATTATTACAAATAGATTCATCATACTAGCCAGATCACTAAAGCAATGACCCCATCCATGAATATACATATTCGCATCACTAGACCAGACCTTCCTTACATCAAATGATTACCTTAAAGCACCAGTCGTAACTTCAGAAAAATATATAAATAAAAGAAAAGAAAAAGGGAAATGCTTCGTTGTATGGACATAACCGAATGTCAAAAAATACCATTGAAACATTCACGTTATCGGTATTAATTAAATGAAATTAAATATAAATTCCCACGAAATGTCGAACGTGTCATTGAGACAGTCGAATTTTGTAGACACCAACTGATATCTCTGTCATGCGTAACATTAAAAGGGTTTATCGCATCCTTAGAAAATCATCCTATTTTTGATGCCGTTTATTTCGGAAGTTCCATTCCAAAGGATCCTTATATCCTTTTGCTTGCCCTTTTTGGAACGATCTGCTACTCCATTTTAATAAGGAACGCATAAACAGTTTTCTTCAGTCACGCGCGCCATGCAGATATATGTTTTCTACTTTCTCGGTTGTGTGTGTGTGTGTGTTACATTTAAACTGCTACCATGTTGCACAAGGCTGTCCAATTTCATCTGCGAATTTAAGAGAGAACATTCAAAACGGCTTTTGTATTCATTGTAAAAGCCTCCGCCTGCCCTCTTTCTAAACTTAAACATTAATCATTCATTCTCGTTTTAATGCACCTTTAGCAGCCGTAGATCGCTGGAGGCTTCTGCTGTCAGCCATTAGGTAAGAAAACAACAGCTTCGGAGGCGAAGTGGACAATCTCATCGTTACATCTTACCGATGTGAATTCATACCGCCAGGTGGCGCATTACCCCTTTCTGCTTCGGTATAAATTAATAATAATACGACCTGCACATCGACCTGAGCGGAGCAGGAACATCAACAAGTTAACGATAAGACTAAGCCATTCGACAGGAAATTGAAGAGGGTAACCGCGTGGATATCGCAGGGGAGGAAAAACCAGCGAAGCCAAATGAACAAACCAGTTCTTACAATAGCTCGAAGTTGAACGGAAAAGTGTGGAGTTCTTTATCACACTATCGGTACCGTGAAACATACAAGCGAAACCGTGCAGTTTCGAGATATGCAGGAACGCGAAGCAGGTTTGTTATTAACTCGCGAGAAAAGCCAGAAGGAAAAAGACAGGAAAAAGACTAAACTGGGAAATCTCACTTTAGTAGGGCTAAGGAATCGAATATCCTAATGCAATAAATATAAAGGAAACAAATGCGAAAAAAACTCATCACCTGTCAGACAAGGAGAAAAGTGAATTCTTTGTAAGTTCACAAATAATAATAATTTAATTTTTTTTTTAGATTTGTATAAGCCATTTCTAATTTCTTTTTATACAAACGAAAGTTATAAATTTCCAATCGTTCTTAAAACATCTGCTGTAATAAGCACGTTAGATCAAATATCCTTTTCCTCTTAAGTGCAAAAAATGGGTTTTGTGTGCGTTATCCAATTTCCAGGGAAGCTTTCACTGAAAAAAAAAAAAAAAAAACTTGCTAAAAACGTGACCTTTCCGTCACTGATCACATGTAACTCGTCACGTGAAAGTAAACGTCATGTGTACAAAACCTGTCCATCCAAAAAGGACTTGGTTGCATTTTTCTTAGTTGAAAGATGTACTTTAAGACCAGCGCTGTGGTCTGGTGGATAAAAAAAAAAAAAAAAAGGAAAGAAACTTAGGAAAAAAAAAACTGACAGCAGCTGCATGGTCGCCTTGTCGAGACTAAGAGTAGGCAAAAATGTTATACAAGACAAGACGATCAAGTTTCTACACATAAGCTTTCTTTCTTTTTTTGCCCTTAGGATGTGGGCCAGTACATCCCCCCCCCCCCGAATGTAAGTTTTATTCTTTCCAATGGTAGACCAATGTTTAAAGTTGCTTTCTTTCTTTTTTTTTTTTTTAAATATGTTCTCCATTTGAAATACACAACAACAAGTGAAATAAAGCAATTAAAGTAATAAATCGATTCTGGGAGATCTTCTTTAATCTTGCTCTACTTTTCTTTAAATACAGATAATTTTTCACTTTGCAGCCACCTCCTCTTTCCCAGCAGACTTATCCGTATGATGCTGAGTAAAGCAAAGCAAATCTAACAACAACAAAAGCAAAAAAAAAAAAAAAAACGAACCTTTACACTGCTCATGCGTTATATTGCAAAATGGACAGACAATAACGGTGAAAATTCAGACGTATATCAACTTTGCTAAGCAAAAAGGGGCGTCACCGCACAGACACAATAGAGTTTTCGATACAGAGCACACACTAGAAATAGTCGACTGTGCATAAAAGCAGTGGATTGAAGAATGGTAACGCCAAGTATGGAGCCACTATTCTGTATCAACTAGACAATGGACTTTCTGATGAGCTATCCCCTGAAGATCGAGGTGTACCACGTGATTAATGTGATAGCTCATCAGAAAGTCCATTGTTTAAAGATAACAACCGATCGCTACGTTCATAAATACATTCATATTATTCATATAACATAGCTGGTTATTGTTCATTTCTCCATAACATCAACGAACATATAAGGGAGCTTGTAATTATATCGATGATCCTAACACCGTTTCCTCTCGAAAATTAAAACCAATATAATGTGCGATTGGTTGAGCATTAAATAAAATATTGGCCACAGGTGATGAGAAGAGAACGAGCTAGAACGGTAGCCGCAGCAGGAGCTAACGAAACTCTTGCCTCTTACGTAACGATCCGTGCTCACCTCGAGACTACACTAGCAACGAGCGATCAATGCCGGAAGTTGGATAAAAGTTCTCCTTCCGGCTCGTAGCTCTTTTGTTGTTCAACGCCAATGCACGTGTCCATACAAGAGCCGCTGTGTCTCAGTAGACGCAGTTGTGTCGCTGGTGGCGGGGAAGGTAGAACGAGGAAAAGGGACAACTTCCTAGATCACAGAGAAAAGAGAGAGAGAGAGAGAGAGAGAGAAAGAAGGGGAGAAGAAGAGGGGAAAAGAAACAGTTTGGCAACTTTCGTCTATTGGCTTTGAAGTGCGTGGAGTGTTTATATATATTTTGATTTGGTTGGCCCAGTTCCAACACTGTGGCCCTGGAACACCACCAAGATAAAGGTGGCCACTGTGAATAAAAACTGTCCTTGTGTTTAAGAGCAGACTGCGTTTATTAGCACAGCTACACTCTCGTCTCGAAATTTAAATTTTTTTTCCCTTTACCAGGAAGTCATGCTGTAGAATATAAAAGGCTTCGCAGCTGAAGTTCACAAGACTGCTGCCGTATCCATCCGTGGCGTCCCATCTCTGATTAGAATACAAATACCGTTTTACTGCATACTTATTTCATGAGTTGACTCGGGATTTCTCTCCTTCCGTCATACCCGTAGGCTGCTGTCACAATACGATCATATAAGAGGAAGCAAGCTTTCTCTCGGATAAATAACGTATTTTTGTTAATTCGATGAATACAAAAATCTCGAGCTTTTCAGAAGTTAAACAGCACTTCCCAAGAAATTTGACAAAACATTATTACCGCATTCATCCATGACGTAACCAGAATATTATCCGGTAGTCGTACTTATATGACGTGATATCAAAAAAATCGACTAAGACAGGGATACTTGAGAGAGAGAGAGGGGGAGGGGTTCCATGTTCAATTATTATCTGATTTGACGTCATCTCTTCTATCCATAAAAAGCGACAAACAAGTCTCAGTTTCGTGTCTAAAATTATATCCCTACACAGAAGTTACATAAGACAAAAAGACCTGACAAACCTCTTGGCTAAGATCCTATATGAAGGATGAAGTTGACAGAGTGAAAGAGTAGCGTAAGCAATTCATTTGTTATTTGCAAAGAAGCATTTCGCGCATGCATACTGTGTATGTGTGTGCGCGCGCCTGGGGATCAGCTAGACTCGGTACGAATTTCTGTTGTTAATGCATACCAATAAAGAAATTCTTTTACAATTAAGAATTTAATATCCCCTAATGTTTCAATCTGATTGACATACTCGGCCAAATGCACTTCTCTTCGAATGAGATACTTCAAAAAACTTCCCAATCCCAAGGAAAGCACTGTAATTAAAATCCAACATACTAATCTGAAGCACTTAATATTGTTTGACCACAAAAAAAAATTATTTTTTTTAATCGTTGATATGCAGAATTTATTTTTTATCTTGTGGTTTTATTTTGTGCAGGAAAATAATACGAACAGAAAAGAACTATGCTTATAATTTATAATTAAATTATAAACATATATGCTTATAATTTAGTGGGGTTTCATATGGGGGAATATATCTGAAGCTATCGTTTTCCGGCCTGGTTGGCCGAGTGGTTAGTGTAACCGCTCTCCAACTAACTTGCATTTCTCATTCACTTGAACGAGAAGATGAATCAATGGAAGTTCAGATATGAACTCACTTGTTCGCTATAATTATGATGTACCGTAGTATTTTATTATTAGTTAATGTTTGTAGTTTATTATGAAATAAAGCATACACAATAATAATGAATAAGATGCATTATTGATTACAGAGAATGGGAATTCGATTCGATCATCCCTTACGTGTTAGGCTCGATTAACGGTTAATCCTTGTATTATGGTGTCAATTGCGTTTTTTTTTTTTTTTTTTTTGGCCGGTTTGCCTTTTCGCAATATGGAAAACTGGGAAGAAAAGTTCGGCAACAATTGTTACAAAATTGTTCGGAACAACATCTAAGGGCAATTACTGTCTATTTCCTAGATCATAGACCCTCATATATTTTCATACAAATATGAAACAGAAAAAATAAAATATGTAACGATAAAAGGAGAAGGAAAACTATCAAAGAAAAAAATAAAATGAAACTGGGGACAGCAAAAGTCATATTTTAACAGCAATGCTTGAAACGGTTTGAGTAGTTAACATAATTATTAATGCTGTTAATATTACCAGAGTTAGAAAAAATCTCATATGATAACATTCTAGTTCCCGTATTTTTTCAAGCTAAGTTTAGATACATCCTGGTTCCGATTCAATGAAAATTCAGCCCATTAAATTCTTGTGATTATACATACTTCATGCAATGCATCTCCACTTAGTTGAGATCGGATCAATGTGCTGAGGTCAAAAGTACAATTGTAATAAGACAGAGTAACAAGCGGCAATGGCGTATGATGCACTACTGTGATAATTGAAAGGAACAAGTCGGACATTCGAATTCTGACTTCATTAAAGTCTGAAGCTATTTGGGCTAAAATAAATGGAACAAGAAAAATAGGCATTTCCTTATACTAGATTAAAGAAAAATATTTTCTCGGAATTCATTAGGCGTGACAATATTTACAGGTGTGAAAAAATACGTAATCTAGTGAAGAAGATAATTCCAACAGTAGCTGTTTATTTCATTTGCATATCAATAATAGTATCAAGAAGAAATGTCTATAATATTTTTAAACAGAATGAGGAAAAACAGTGAATCCTACTTAGAGTTCATTAATATATTCCAATCCAATAAGAAACAACTGGTATATTGCTGAAGCGCAAAACAGAGATAGAATCAAAAGAATAACTCTTTGCTATGTGACATTATTATTATCTCGTGAATAGTCCTTTAAATTAAAATTTTCGTTTCAATCTAAAGCTCTTTTGAAAATGAATTCTTGTTCTGCTAACTTACATAAAAATTTTCAAGATTACAGTAAATAAAGCATGAAAAACATTACACAGAATGCTGAAGTTGGATATTTTCTCGGCGTGAAACATATTGATAGATGACTATGTGCTTGGAATTATTGGCGATAACAGCATAGAAAATATTTATCGATCAATTTCCCATCGATGAAACTTCTCAACGCGTACATTCGCTGCACAGATTTTCACATATTCCCCTCAATAAACAAAGAATAATAATGTATAATAATAAAATGCATTACTTCCATTCTATTTGCATTTATTTACATTTATACGTACGCGAGTGTGCCCATACAAGCCTCCCTGTGGCAATAAACATTCGTTTAAAAATGCAGTTAATTTTTTTTAAAACATTTTACGAATCATGTGACAATCAAACGCTCGTGGAAAGTAATCTTCATTGTAAAGAGGCACCAAACACTGGAATAAAACGGACCGTACAGAAATGTGCGAGAAGGGGAGGTGAAAAGAAAAAAAGAATTTCTAGAAACCACAGATAACGCGCTAGTAGCGAGCAAGAACGCAGCCCAACCCTTTGCATTTCTTAAGAGCTACATCTTTATGGAGAGCCCGACATCAGCGCCTGGTTTTCGTTACATCGACTGTGTGCTTAGTAAGCGCGAGAGATATTCCGGCATGATCCGCAGGGTCTTCGGTGATCCCGGAGGCTTTTGCTTCATCTCTAGGATGCAGATCATGCTCCTCGCATCTTTGGAAGGCTTTAGGTGATGGAGCTGCCACAACCGTCATCAATTGGATAACGCACGCCGAATATGACTAGCCTCCCCATAATAAGTTTCTGACAGCTCGAAGCGATTTAAAACGCTTGCATGACAAGGAGATTGAGAGAATGAATGTATAAACCCTTTAGATTTAGCCAGCTAAGTGATTTCCATTTTTTTTTCCTCCCTCGTCTTTTCCACTTTTCCTTTTGTTATCGTGCGGTGCTATCTCCGTAATTTCATTTTAACGAACACACGGGAAAAGAAAATGGGGAACGAAAGAGTCCGCTTTTTCCTTTAAAACCACCTCATCCAAAGAGTACAGAACTACAAATAAAGACCAAATGGGCTGTTAGGATTGCAATTGTGAGTGAATTCTTGTAGAGAGGAAGACCTCCTAAATCTCTCCGGAACGCCTATCGAAGGACAGGGTAAAAATTTTATGCTCCGTAAAGACTTTATGGAAGCAAAGCCATCCGGTACTTAGGCAGTGCGCTGGTTGCTATTGTGCTGTCAACAATCAAATAAAGCGACTGCTTTATGAATGGCGGGCGTGAGATAAAGGGGATCGAAGAGAAACAAATCAAATGGTACGGAAAAGCACGTAGCAATTGACTCGTGCGTTCCTTATCTGCAGCTTACCCTTGCAGTAAATACTCTCGCCACCGAAGGCTGTTGGGTGGGCCAATCGATGGAGATCAATGATGTGAGATAAAACCATTTTATGAAACGTTTCAGACTCCTTTCAAAAGCATATGCATGTTGCTAGAGCTGATAGCCTCTTGGAATTCCGATGGGGAGAACGACTAGGGGCAGAACGACGAGCAGGCGATAAGCCCACGTTTAGCACTCACTAAGCCTGGCGCGGTATAAGTAACTGGGAGAATTGAAAACCAATAGATCTAATGTCTTGGAAGAGAATCAGACAAAAGGGATGAATTAATTTGGACGGCAAGCAGCTAGAGACAGAAGGAACGAAAGAAAAGACAGGATGAAGACAATTGGCCGCAAGGATGATAAAGGAAGCCACATAAATATCAACTTGCTACAACTTTGGGGAGGGAGGACAGATTGTAGCAGCAACCGTTGATACAGGCCCACTTTTTGTGCCCACAAAGACATCCCGGAGCCATTATACCATTTCGGCTCGCCATTACAGCCAATTAATCATACATCCTTGCTCGCTCATGAATGCCCGCGCGTGATGCAACCTGAATTGTTGCTGCAATGAATAACAACAATCGAACAGCTACTCACTTTTAAATAATTTCCGAATTTTGGTGCGAGTGTTAATACATCATACAGATAGATCACATGGCATTTATTTGGCCGTCCTTTTTCGCAGACAGCTACCAGTTGTGTTCTTCTGGTGCGAAATGAAATCGCTTCATTCCACGTCAATTTTTATTTCTTCGCATTTGAAACATCTCCAAAGTTTAGTTAGGTTACAATAAATACTGCATCGGATCGCAAAAATAACGTATATTAAAAAAAACATAACAACCATCCATATAATAGACCATAACATATTAATATATAACTCGCTTTGTAAACAACCAAAATAACAAAATATTAAACGAATATCAATGACATCAATTAATAAAATGAATTGTTACAGTGGCTTCATTTATGTAAAGTTATATGCATTAGTAAAGATCTGCAATATATTGTAAACACATAGCTATCTACAGATTCGAGTCAACTATTAACTGAACATTAGCCGCCACGAAGTCTCAAGGTAAAAAATAAATAAAAATAATGTCAAAAGTAGAAAGTATTTTCAGCTGCTAGAAGTGGTCCCGGTTAAGTTTGGCGCGATTGATTTTCGGTATCTAAAAGGGATCAATATAGTTCAAGCCTTCAAAGAATGGCAGATATTTTTTTTTTTATTTTTTTACATTACCCTGAGTAACATTGGAAACCGTTTCTGCCTGGTATCCATAGTGGCAGCTTGAATAAAGGCCCTTTCATAGTTGAGAAACTTACCTAAGAGAAAGAAGAAAATTTTAAATTAGTACTGATAACATAAAAACACACGTATTTACACTTGCAGAATAAAAAATGTATATTTAAATAAATAAAAATAAATGCACCATTTTCTAAGAAAAAAAAACACACTGACAAATCGATAAAAGGTTAAAGAAAAAAGATATACAAAAAAAGATTTCGAAGTATCTTGTTGCATTCGTATTCTTGGGTTTTGTATTCTCGTCGTAAAGAAATTCATAATACATGTATATAGAGGGCATAATATTAAGCCATATTAATAACTGAGAATTAATGTTTGATTTTGCCATTTCAGTTGTGTTCAAGCAATTCAACTTATCTTACTATGGGAGGATACATCTCGATATAAGGGGGGGGGTGCAATGAGAAACATCATAATGTGGGATTTTTTCTTACTTTTTTTTTTCTAATGAATAGAATTAAGGGTGAGATTAAAAATCCTTCAACGATAGATTCAGTCAGTTAAACTCTTAAAAGGGAAGCATACACGAAGGTAGAATTTTTGTGCCTATTGTTCTTTCAGAAACTTGAAAAAACAAAATCCTTAATACTGTACAACTGAAGTCGTATTTAAAAGTCATACTTCCAGATCAATAAATAAATTGATAAAAACTAAATATAAAAGTTCAGAATCGGTTACAAAGAAAACAGTGATTTTTTAAAGAAGCAGATATTAGTCAATGGATATCTATTTTTTTTTTAATTTCTATCCGAAATTCCCAATATCGAACAATAATCATACACTAGTCATGCAGATACTTTGTTTTCTTTCAATCAAAAAAGTTGAAAAGAACATGAAGATTGTTATTACGATATGTCTCACGTACCGTAAATTTTGATACTGTGAAATACACTTTTATACTTAAATGATTCCTGTGGGCACTTCACAGTTGGCGCATGTTCATTTGATATTTTGTTCAAGTGGAATTCTTATCATCAGTTTCCTGTTGTATCCCATGCTATCTACAGAAGGAAAAAAAGGAAAAAAAAAAAAATCCGCAAGACAGATCAACAAGAGTTATTGTCATGTATCCATCATATAGTTTTAGAAGTATGCCAGCTGCTGGAGAGAATAACTGGACAAACAGCTAAGCCAATGACTAAATGGCTACCAAATGAGAATGACACACGTGTTTCGTCGGTAGCAAGAATGCTAGCTAACCATATCACCAAACACTTCGTGACCAATACGAAGTCGGTCTTGTCTAAGGATGAAATGCCAAAAGAATCAGCATCAGCAGGAGACAACCTCACGCCAATAGCAATATGTTAGTTCGTTATCAGTTTAAAAAGGAATAATGCTAGAAAATTAATTTAAATTAATAATCATTTCAATCATTTTTATACTTCTAAAGAATATAAATAAGCAGAAATAAAAACTCGCCAGTGAATAGCGCTCCGCGACTGATCTGATAAAAAAAAAAGCAACATTTTTCAAGAAAAAAAAATCTACTTTTGATGAGTTGCCACAAAAGTAGGTCCCCCCCCCCCTCTCTACTATGGGAGGATAAATCTCGATATAGGGGGGGGGGGGAGTGCAAAGTTCTCGATGCCGCAATGCTGTAAATCAAATGTGCAGCTCTATAGCGTTCAATATGGCTGGCCAATATACGTGATCACGTGGTAAGGTGGCAAACGCGCCTCCCAAAACAGGCAAACACTTGTTGTGGCGGAAATATGAGGGCCATTCGACTGCTCGCGGAGAGAATATGGAGTGCTAAAGGGACTAGGCATTCGTCGTAAAGTTGCGGCTGGAGAGGGGGAGCCCCAGTCACGTCCATGGACACGGCGGACAACGCGCGCGCGAGTAAAGTACATGAAAGAGCTCTTAAACAATAATGGGCGCTCTAGTCCCAACTGCCAAAACATTACCAGGTGGGATTGCAGCGATCTTAGCAATGTGGTGGTTACTATAGGTAATCGGGAAAGTTTCGCTTATTCTCCCCCACCTCTCTCTCTCTCTCTCTCGCTCACTCTAAGCTGAAGACCATGTATAGCACGCTAGATGGCTTGCACAAGAGAGACTGTTGGCTCAGCGCCGAGAGTGAAGATATTAACCTCCATTAGATGGCGGCCTGTTGGTTAGGGAGCTATGGCCACTGTTCCCCTGAGGGTAGGAACCAGGCAGGAGAAGCACAAGTTTTAGTCGTCGATTGTCTCTTCTCTTCTTAATGATTTGATTACATCTTCGAATTAGTTTCTTCTCTTTCTTTTCACCTTTCTTTAGAGCGAAGCAGTGTTAAACTTTTACTACAGGTTTAGATGGTCATCAAATATCTACCAAACTGCAACGAATGACGAAACAGTGAACAGGAGAGAACGAATAGACATTCAAAAGTACTTCGGAGTCAATGATAGCAAAGTATGCCGATCAGTAAAGTTTTCAAAAAAATAAAAATAAAAATAAAATAAAATAAAATGGTACAATTTCGCTGTCCAACTTGATGTAAAATAATTCTGAAAATTTAACTTAAAATATTCGCTTAATAATTCCAATAAATGAAAGAGAAAGTTATGTCTATTGATTAATATTTTAACAGGAGAAGAGTCAATCTATTAACCACATGCAAGGCATACTTGGCACTCACTGCGATGTATTTGTGCAACCACTTAAAATTTCCTACTGTGAAAAAGTTCTCAGGATGCCGAAATAATAATAATAATAAAAAAAAATTATATCATCGAATATAAAGTGTGCGGTGCCACCACCACTGAATGAGATACCATCTGACATAGTGTTATTTTGTTAACGCTTTCACCTCTGTTTTTTCTTTCCCTCACTTCGAATACCTTCTATTTCGAAATGTATTTACATCTCTGATATCTTAACGTGGAAACTATGCTATTATAGCGATCATTCTGGGTCCATCTTTTTTTTTTTTTTTTTTGGTGGAAGTCGCATTGCATACATTATAACATATGTTATCTAGATATGTGTATCTGGAATATTATACTGATAGAAATAAGTCCTTGTAATTGATGAAAGAAAGGTAAGAAGATATATTATTATATAGTAATTACTATTTAATAATATGAATAAAATACAATAATCCGATTTAAAAACCAAATGTAAACTGATAAGTAATCGTAAAGAACGTTTTTATTACATTAAATATCACATTAGAAATACTATAATAGTTTCACTAAGTATACAATTAAATCGTGAAAATAATTTATTGGCAATTTAAGATGAAAAATATGACATCAATTGCCATCTAAATTGAAAAACTGATGTCGTGATCTATAACAATGAGTAGTTTGTTTATCTTTTCAATTACTCTCAATATATTTCGGTAGTTAATGCTAACTAAATTGAATTAGCTGTCACATTCGTGTGCTACAAAAAAAAAAGTATTACAAGGATAATACACGTATGCCTAAAGCAGCTTTTTTTTCCCAACAAGGATTCTAAAATAAGTTTTTAAATAGGCGAAAAAAATGTATTAAAATATGCGGAAGTGCATTTTCCAATTACCACTGAAAAAATTAAAACGCCTCAATGAAATGGTTCTGTTAACAAGTTGGCGACATTGTTACCTTGATAAGATTAAAGTTAGGATAATCTATTTGACTCATTTGAAATTCATTCAAAAACAAATGATTATATGAAAATCGTATTAACACGTGCTCGATCAAAGATATTAGTTTTAGAAATATAAAAACACAGGCTCTCACAAAATATTTATAGATTTTTACGAAATAAGCAGATAAAATACACAAGCCATGAATACTAAGATATCGAATAAGATTTTAGACAACCAAAAAAAAAATTTATGGTCCCATTGATCCACTCTATTGAAATCCCGTTTCTATTCATAAAGATCAAAGAATGCTCTCCTTCACCCCGCTGGCTTCAGACAGACAACACTGGGTAGTTTTCTAAATTTTCTGAAATGTCTTTCATTTCATTTTTACACGTAGTGCAAACAAATTACTTTCCTATATTACAAATCCAGAATGTTTATCTAATTTACAAAAAAAAAAAAAAAAGAAAAAAAAAGAAAAAAGAAAAAAAAATCCCAAACGTAAAAAATAATAAAAGATGAGAAAAATCAAAATACGCCAACCTCCTGGTCATATACGAAACTATCTGTGTATAAAAAAAGACTAAATTTGTCGGTGAAGGAAGAAGGAGAAGAGAAGAAAAGTGTAATAGTGTTCTTAGAACTGAAGTACACGCTCAGAAGAAGCTACAAAATCCATAATGTGTTAGTATGCTGGAAGTTCTATTGCCGAGTTGATCCGATGCTAACTCCATGATAAACAGATAGGAAGTTTGGAATGCCATTTTTTTTTTAACCTTAACACTATTGTCTTCGTGGATCATAGAGAAGCGCATAAAATATCCATCCTTACTATATACACTAAAATACATGTGCTAGCATGCGCATTTATCGTATTTGACATTGGAAGAAACCGAGCTGTAATTTGTTGACTGGCCGCTGCTTTATTTAAGTGACTTCACACATGGCCGTTGATATATTGCGTAGATAGAAAACGTCATCGAACCCAGAAGTGGATTACTCTGCTACATAAGCAGGGATTCACACCATGCGAGAAAATCATCTACAACCTGGTTGTAGTTGTATTTTATTTTACTTTTATTTTTTAAAAAAATAGTTACACTGACATATTTATATACGTTAATGTAACTGACATATACGATATGTCAGTTACATATACGATATATTTCTATAATTTAGCAATCCAAATACATCACATGCATGATAAAATGAATCACGTGCACATTTCCGGGATTATAATTCGAGTTTAAATTGTTAGTTGATGCGAAAGGACCATACCAAGGTTTTTGGCACTTCTCATAGCAGTTGCATACGTGTATAATCATAGACAGAAGCAAACCAAAAAGAAAGCGGATATTCGCTTTTATCCTTACAACAATTTACGCAAAAGATCACACGCATGACTAAAAGAGACGTGAAATGTGCGTGATAAACCCATTCTCTATGTAGCTGTTTTCACATTTGACTTAACTGTTCAAAATTCACTAGCACAATACCATATCGTAGTTTGGTCACGTCAGCAAGTTGGGATACTATCTTTGAAGTCGAACTTGTTTCGTAGATAACTATGCTAACCACGTACTCGTTACGTTACAATGTTACAGATGCCGCTATTAGCCAACAAAGAGGTAGGGAACAACTTTTTAAAAATTTGACTTTTCTTTATCAACCAGATTTTTAACGACGATTTTTTAAACGCTCATTGCTTAAAATGCGATTTGGATTCGGAACAGGAAATTTGGAAATAGCTCATTTAAAACTTGAGTGTACTGAAAGGGAGTAAAAGCATATGAAATAAACATGTCGTAAAACAAGAGGTGGGAGGAACGTCATAAAACTTGGTTTACGCTTTCGTAAGACCTAAAAGCAAAATAAGAAAAATGGTTTTTTGAACTCGTCATGACCACGAAATACCTAAAAGAAAACTTGAAGATCATGAAAGAGTCCAACAACCAAAATCCTTAAAAGTTTCGATTTCAAGAAATTCCGAGATTCCCAGTGGTATAAGATTCCCTCCCCAGCATGTGTGGTGGGAGCGGGGGGTGGGGGGTGGAGAGGAAGAGAATTCGGTATCAGAGTTGCTGCTGTTAATGGGGTTTAATCCTTTCAGGAAGCAGTAACCTTGTAGTTCTGTGATCGTCACGTGCATGTTAGCCAAATGGGAACGCGACACGCTTCATCCCTTCTCCCCCCCCCCTCCTTGTGCAACCCTCCACCACCAACAGTAATGAAGAAACAGATCTAGTAAGCAACATTAACTGATCCTCGTCCATCGTCGCTTCACTGTTCCGTTTCTCTGAGGAGAGTTTCCCTTACACCGACGAGAGGCACATCTCCGATTCCACACATCGAATAGTCTACAACCATTCCCTATCCTCAGTCTATCGGCGGAGAAAGGGCATTAAACGTAATGGTAACGCCTGGATACAATTGCAATTGCCGCTGCTATGATTTACTCCCCTGGGAGACATCAACACCTCGTAGGGACTGGCCGTCGAATACGTGACGTAAACGCTAGAGATGCCACAACGGCTTGCACAAGTTTCACACCATCTTGCACACAACGTCCAACTTCCGCCCAGATCACAGAGGTTTATCCGGCTTTGTGAAACATTATCTCTCCGACAGTTTGGCTGAATCTGCATACCTGTAACTGAACTTGAACATTTCATGGACAGTCTAGCGCAGCAGCTAATGGTAAACATAAGCGGAGAGATGTCCATTTGGCAAGATGCTGCACATATAATATCGAATAAATATCGCTAACATGATGTCACAGCACTATACAACCAGCTATTTCGAAAATATCACAAACTATTTTTCATTGTATCAGAAAAAGAAAAAAAATTATAAAAAAGAAAATAAAAGAAAAAAAAAACTATGCCATTAGATTGAGTTAATCAGCTATAACCCCTGTCTAAGACCGTCATGTAAAACGGATTTCAGCCATAAAACAGCAGATAAAACCGCACCATTGCACACTTCATTAATCACAACTTATCACAAAACGTAGTCGTACACCGACCCTTTCGAAATTTGCTACGTTGGAGTGGAGAGATTTTCCTAACTCTACGATGTTCTCCATCAGCCTACGGTTCCGCACCATAAAGTTTGCTCATATTAAAAAAATAATAATAATAAAATAAAAAAGAGGGAGTTTTGTTTCACTATTCGAATGTAGTGGAGATCTAAAATGAAATATAGTAACAGTAGAGTTATCAATATATATATATATATATATATATATATATATATATAGATAATTCTACTGCTTTTTTGATAATATCAGTACAGATATAATCACATTATTATACAAGAGGAAAATTAATAAAGTATGTCAATGTCGTCACGTGTGAAAGTCAATAGGAAAATATTTTTTTCTAATGCAGCTATTCGTCTGGAGCAATATAGGAACCGCATGACGAAACACTGTGAATGGCATCCATTTTTAAAAATTAACATGCAAAATCCTAGGCAATAATTCGATAGATTCTGAAATAAGGCGATAATCTTAACAAGGACCAATACTCATACGTTTTATTTATCTTTGATAAAATATAACGTGGCAATCATACGAAACCTTTTATAGCGTCCTCTATGTCACCCTTTCAGATATTTTATTATTATAATTTTTTTAATCCGTATACCGAATTTTAATGAATCTGAGTCTCGCTTGGAAATGGTATAAAAAACCGTCATGGTATTCAAAGATTCATAAATAGCAGTATATGGGGCTAACATAGTCATCCTTGAATTATGTAATACTTTAGTGCTTTTTTATTTAATACTTTAAGAATAATTTCGAAGACTGTCACAAATTCCAAATGTTTCTAAGAAAAATGTTCTCAATCTTCGAAATTATTTCCAGTGGATCATAAAGGGAGGAAATATGAATACTTTTTTAAGAATAACTATTGCAAAAAAATAGTAGGCACACTTTATAAGTATGAACTTGATTTATAAACCTTATTCACTTAACGTAACTACATTTTAATAGGAAAATAAACGAGCAGGCCAATTACAATTACTGAGTTTTACTTTTAATAATTTTGTCAGTGGACTGAGGATTTGTTTTCCTATAACAATTACGATAGACGCAGCTTAATTTTTTTGTTAATTATGGTTATTTTTAAAACATAGGAATAGTTTAGGACTTTTCCAAACTGAAGTCTATTTCTTGAGGGTTCTCAAACCTACAAGGTTTTCAAAGAAAATTATAATGAAAAGTCATCCAAAGGTTGCTTTAGTAAGATTACGTAAATGATAAAAAATCACTACTAAGCTATTATAAGTAAATAGTACAAAAGTTACATTAATAACAGAAGTTATAAAGCGTTTTATTATTACTGCAATAATACTGAAATAACAACAACAAAAAAAAAGTTAAAAGGATAGAATTAAGTCAACCAACTGCTTCTTTAACATCCGATCCCTTTAGAAAATCGGTGGTGGTGGTGGTGGTGGTGGTGTGTGTGTGGGGGGGGGGGAGTTACTTGAAGTGAGACGACACTTTCCTTCGGATTAGTATCCTGTTTATTTTTCATTAATCTTCATTATTTTTTTCCTATTTACATTTTTTTTTTGCGTTTACACTTCTGTTAATAGTTTTACAAGGTGCTATCCCTTGCTGGTCTAGTTGGTTGAGTGGTGAACGTCCCGGCTCTCCAACCAAGAGGCTGTAATTCGAATCCTCTTGGCCACGGATGGTTGTAAATGTTCTCAGGTGGGAGATGAATTTCTTAGTACGACCGATGTAAGATCATCGTCCTGCTTTTACTCTTGCTGTCTTGAAAAAGTACTATGTTTAGTCTTTAGAGCAGGATTTCAGGATTAGGTAAAATATTTAAATATAAAATATATATAAAAATAATAAAAAAACGTGGACGATACTAATAGGTTTACAACCTTTCATGAGTGAGAGTAACAAAAAACAATCTCTAGTCAAAGATCTCATAAAAATAAGAGGACGGACAAAGCTGTCGAATTTCATTCCACACATCCTGTTTCCTGATTTTTCTCAACGAAAATGACCAGAAAATGATGTCAGTGGGTTTTAAACATTACGACCTATACAATTTCGTCTGTATTACGATTATTACCGTTATGTCCGCGCGGTTAGCCTAGTGGCTTTGCATATGCCTGGGGAAGGAGTGTCCCAGGTTCGATTCCCGTCAACGACGTGAGGAGCTGAAGGATCTGTCATAGCCAAGTTAGCCGGTCTTGGGCGTGGACAGCAGGGTTTTTTCCGCCATTTTATCTGGTATTTTTCATCCCACAAGCAGGCAAACCGGTCTGAGGACACACGGATTACAGTCAGAAATACTGACCCCAGCCATAGGTCTGATTTGTCAGCCTATGCCGGTTCCGGAGCTCGGATAAAATGGGGGGGGGGACTAGATGGTACCGTGAACTTCGTTATAAAGGGGGGAACGCAGTATCATCACACGGAATTTATTTATTTATTACCGTTATTAAATTGTATTTCACAACGATAAATAAACAGCTCTTAGGAATTATTTTATACGTTTATCTGCTGAATGAATTTTTGAGAATTCATATTTAACTTTTATCAAATTTGTCCACTGGCCATTTCTATTTTTGTTTCAGTCAAACAAATTCTCAATACTTAAATTATGAGATGTCTGTGTGAGACATTAAGATACACTATCATTAATATTACTGAAAAACATCCTCACTATGTTGAATTTTTTCTTGACAATTATTCACATAAAATTATATAAAAAAAGTGTAATAGTCTACATTCTCACTATTTTGTAGATTTTACATTGATGATTTAGGATTCCAGTTAGCTATGCACTTTTTCATGTTCTGTCTAATGATTTCCATACGTTTATACTATTATAAGGCAAAAATAACGTATGCCAGTTCTTGTTGCTAGTATTGCAATCTGTGCACTGGAAGATTTGTCGCATCATAGTTAAAATTATTAAGAAAAGTAAGAAAGTATATAATACTGCTTTACTTCGTTATTATCATAGCGGTCTTATTGCACCGCTTGAATAATAATATCCAGAGTAATAAAAACATAACAGAGAGGTTTACATAACCATATATTAAACAGATGCATGTTCAAATGTATCGGAATAGTAATTTTAATCATTACATAATTAGGACAGGCACTGCAGTGACCACAAGCAGCATTGTGTGCCGTGTCCGCAAGAGTTCACCAGCAGCTACAGGGACCAAAAGGGGAACAATTTCAAAAATAGACAGTTAAACATTTTCAAAGTGAGCCGGTAAAATGTGCGAATCTTGGAGACGTGCTAAATGACCATATTCCAAGTATATACGTTTAGAAAAATAATTAGCTAAAATTTCTCATCGTGATTTCATGTGGCCAAAATATATGTAAAGTACAACTTTTCATTACATTAATTTAGCTTTTCAATTAAAAAAAAAATAATAGTTAAATTTGGACACAGTTTTTTTGCTTCAAAATTGCAAAAGCAAAAGTAAGACGATGTTTGTCTTCTCACGCCCGATCATCTATATATGATGTCCAATATTGCATTTGCAAATGAGAACTCTGTGATTAAAACGTTGCAGACCAGTACACATAACGAAGGATAAAACTAGTCTATCAATAGAAGTCCTAGGTAGCGTCTTATATAAGTTTAGAGGTATGCAAGAGAAAGTACATTCAAGTTTCAACATAATCACCTGCTTTACACAGCACACATACAGATGTCACTGCAGTGCCTGCAAACTTATCCTCAGATGAACTGCTTATATTGCTATTAAATTACACGTTTATAGAGACTTCCCAAAAGTAGCTGGATGCCAGATCAAATACTCCTTTACAACACCTATCCTGTAAGATTCCCCCCCCCCCTCTCTGAAGAATAAACAAATAATTTTCTTTTAATGGACAAAATCTTGGCTTGGTGCATTTTGTGAAGGATAACTTCGCGAACTTCGGCAAAAGCAAACCTCGCTGGCCATCCCTCAGCAAGATAAATAAATAAAAAAATAAATGCTTTATATTGGACGGAAGGGCATAACTTTTGATCAGGAGTCGTGGTAATTTCAACTGATGTGATTCGTTTTGCGGTTGAACTAAATGACTCCGTTCATATGAAAATGATGGCTGAATTTTTGCCGTAATCCACATTCATTCATTCTGCATTTTCAGTGTAGTTTTTTTTTTTTTTAACGCATCTCGCCAAATTCTCAGAAAACGCAACTTTTTTGGTGAAGAACTGAGACTAGGACTCTTCAAATCTGGAGTGTTCTTTTTGTTTTTTTTTTGCAAGTTCTGTTTGTAGGAAACTTAAAGATCTACTTGCAAGCCATGCATGCGTGAGAGGGCTGAGTCACCACACACACCGCACGTTCGGTGATTGCTTTTTTTTTTACCACGTGCTGACAGAAATATGATAGCAGCTCTTTGTACTCCATCGTGGACTCCGTTACTCACGAACTAAAGTAAAAATTCTATGTTTATGAAACCAGTACTACAATCTTCATCCCTTTGTCGACACGTTACATATTTGAGCAACTATTGCTAGAGTACTTTGGTGGCTGCAATTCTATATTCTGACATAAAATAATTTATATGCTACATGCTATATATATATATATCATGAGATAGAGATCCCATGCTAGAGATATTCAACAGGATAGAGATTCGGTGCGTGAGTAGGCCATCATCTGCTCATGAATGGAAACCAGAAGAAAATAAATGCTTTGAGCAGTAACGTCTGCTCATGACCATTCAACAATCTGTGCTTTGTGACACACGGGCATCTATCCTACTGGAGGTAACTGTTACCAGATGAATTAATTGTGAACATGAAATGATGCACATGGTGACCAATAACATTCAAGCAAGCTGTGGCATTTAGATATCGTTTCACCGCTACCAGAAAATCTGATGTGCGCTAAGAAACTTTCCCAATACTATCAGTAGCCCACAATTGCCACCTAGCACAGTTACTCTATCGATTCATACTGCTGTCACCAGACCCTACTATCAGCATGCAACAACGATAGCAGGGATGCATTCAGACCAGGCCATTTTTCAATCTTCAAGTATCCAATGTCGATGTTCCTGTGTCCACTATACCAGCTGCTAATAAACTTTCACTACATTTAAATGCAAACAGAAACAATGCAGAAAATTACAACGATTTTCGAAGCGTGTTCTTTAAGGTTTATGTAATTCTTAGAAACACCTAGACAAATATATTAAATCGAGAGTGTCAATATCTGCTTGAATACTAAGCAGCGTTTCTCATGTAATATATATGAGACAGATCTGATTGATATACTTTTACAGTTATTTTTAACTTGTTGATTTTTGAAGTCATTCATATTTATACAGCATTCACACGCAAATAGAGAAAGAGATAAACCATTTTCATAAATGAAGGAATGAAAACAACGTAAGTTGAAACCTAGACATGCATTCTGCATTCTCTCTCTTTTCCTCTGAAAAGCAAGGATGTAGTAAAACCCGTATGCAAGAATGGATAACTAGCACTTACTGGTAGTATTATTATTATGCAAACGGTTTCCCAAAGGAAATCGTATCGTTCACTGATATGCAAAATAAACAGAGGTGCATGCGGGTAGCTGAAAGTGTTGGTATAATCTTGACGGCGCAGAGAAAATGCTAAATAGCAAGCGATTTTCTTAAAAAGGATGTAATAGCTACGCGTGAAATAAATAAGATGGAGTAGAAATAATGTCCTGCAGTAGAAAAGCATCGGTGATTCCGTGGTATCTATGAAAATCTGATACGTATAATGAAATGCATGAAAATTCCTCGTGAAGAACAACACAACAGTTACTTCTTCAGAAAAGTGCATCGTTAAGAAAGATAAGCATACTCATTTATCTCGCACTATACCTACACAATTACACAAACGTTCGTTGTTTTTTTTAGAAAAAAAAAGGAATTATATTCTGAAGTTTTTATTAAATTTACAAATTTCGCGCATCAAATTTTTAGGTTTCATATAACCACTCATTCATTTGTTACAACAGGTGTTTGGAAAAACAAGAATAAAAACGAAGAGCTTGAGGGATATCATTTTGCTTAAATATTCACGTCTTGCGAGATTTATAGAAAGTATAATACAAATTAGCTTTACAATAAAAAAAAAGTGCCGCATTCCTTTAAAAAAAAAAGAAAGGTCATCACAAAACCTTGTTTTGGATGACTTATTCTACACAGACCCCCCCCCTTCCCCCCCACACACAAACCAAAAAAAGTGGATCCAACGTGTCAAAATTGAACGATATTGTCTGAAAAAGTGCTTATGCAGTTAACGTTTCGAAAAATAAAATATTCATACTAAAAAACCCTAAGATATTTGTAAAGAAATAAAAAGAGTTATCAGAAAAATGTATCATCAATACCTAATATTTATTTCAAAGGTTATATAGAATACTATGACAATATCCCATTAACTTTGCACTATTACTAGAGTCCTATCAACAATGTTTTCTTCCATATTAATCTGTTATTCGATACATTGCTAACATTACTAGATCTTATATTTCGGTCTTTACGGCATTTCTGCATCAGTCCACTTAGATCTTGGTCATCGTCTGAGGTTTTTTTTTTTTTTGCCATTCTGGCATCAAACACCTGTGTTTGCTAACCTTCCTGCAGCATTCTTTCTGTTTAAGTAACCATACTACCTTACACTAGCTCTGGTCACATATAATTTACACAAATGGTGTTTTTTTTTTTTTTTAGAATTCTCATATCTGTAATCTCTGGTCTTTCATTAACTTGGTGTGTGCTTGGAGGGGGTCACAAAACACCACTAATTTTACAGATAGGCAGAAAAATTTAAAACCAGTCTGTGTTTATTTTCTATAATCACATATGAGTTTTTTTTTTCGAAATCTCAACGTTGGAAGATCATGTTAATAAAAATGCGATTCTATCCGAGAACTTTCATTCAAATAAAAAAAAAAAAGGTTCTTTTAATAAGCAGAATGATAAATAATCGTAAACGTTTAATCAAACCTACGATGCATTCCCTTTTCTCACTTGATTATTGAACATTTTAATCTTTTTAATGTTTCGCTATCTCATAATATTAAACCTCATGCTAATTACAAGAAGTCATGTGATCAACAAATTAAACTAAATCTTCATTTGGATACATAAATCGAGTTATATGAAAGTAATAAAATTAGTCTAAAAGTATTACTCGGAGAAAAATGCGATATCGTCTTGAAATCCATGAAATCACAAAGATGAAGGATAAATTAAGAGATTTTTAAATAAAGCAGTCACTAGAAGAAAATCACACTTCTCTAGTTATTGAACGCATCGCTCATATTAAAAAAGAATTAAGGAAGCTGCAAAATCACGAGAATAGCGAAAAATGCAAATATCTTCAAAACATAATGTAAACAACGACGATAGGAATTGAATTCGCTTCCATTTCTAGAATTGCTGCGCGCATTTCCCTTGTTTCGATATATGAACTGCGAAGCAACAGTGGAACTGCAGATGCCCCCCCGCCGGCGTTACTCATCAGGTACTAACTATTATATCAAACAGCAAAGCGACCTCCGTATTTCAGTATCCGAATCCCATTGCAAGATTATTACACCTTCACATTTATCAGAAGAAAGTATTCTAAATATATAGAAAACTTCTAACAGAATCTGTTTTTTTCTTTTTTCCCCCTCATCAGGTGTGTGAATCAAATAAACCTACAATCCGCATTTCAATAAAAAAAAAAAAAAAAAAAAGCCTCTGCTGTGAAACAAGCAGTGGTGACAGCATCAATGGAAGAACATCTTTAAAGCAAAAATGAATTCAAAACGTATCAAAAGTATTACGACGCTAAGTTATCCACACACTCTCGCAATCTCATCAGATCGTGATTAGCACATCTTCACTAACTTACTTCTGTTCAATTTACGAAACAAGAACGGAGCAAAATCTCCCTCGTACGAGGGGAGAAAAACATGAAAACACAGCCCAGACAAGCAAATATTCATCTTTAAAGGCACTATAAATAAAACCCTTCATACGTCTATTCTTTAATCTTTAAAAGTCTGATTAAGAAGCATTTTTCAGGTATTTTTTGTTCGGGAAATGCTGAAATGACACGATATGTGAGAAAGAGAAACACAGAAAACCACTCAAGGCTTGTGGAGTAAGGGAGAATTATCGTAATGAAGCTTGATGTGGAAAGCACAGTCTGGAGAGAGTAAAGTACAGTGTCAGCATGTTCTCTACAAAGTGGCAGAGGTGTTGGCTCGGCACCATCCTCCATCGCTCAGTGTCAAGAGGGATTCTCTCATGTTCCTCCCCCACCGCTTGTCAGAAGGATGGAAGCTGTACCCGAGAGGTTGATACAGCTCCCCAAGGAGAGTCAGTCACAGTTGTGGGTAGAGAGGAGAAGAGATGAAGAGAAACGGTGACAGCGATGATTTAACCTTTCGTATTTCACTTAATAAAGGTCACTTTGGCTCTACTTCCATTCTCATCCCTACTCATTCTTCCCGCATTTGCTCCAACTATATACAAGTATAACTCTCACGAGAACTTTCCACACTTATTTAACATAAGAAATATCAGAAGTTATTGTACAAACTCCTGCTTATCATCAATGAATTATTTTTCACGTTTTACAACTGCGAAAGTTGAAAACAAAACAAGTAAATTAGTGGATGCTAATAAAGTTCCGAAAAGTTCATTTTTTTCGACAATGAAACCTGGTCATTTTTATTTATAAAAATCATCACCTAAAGAGTATGAAGAAATGCATATCCAGTAATAGAAAGATCTCATCTAGAAGGCAATATATTTAGAAAATGACGTTATAACAAAACTGAAAAGAGTAGAAGTGTCCCATCACTATAGTTCCAACGTCCTAAGAAAATAATGATAATAATAAACCCACCAGATTACTGTAATACATCGCTATTTCCTACTATTACAAACAGCAGCCATTTTTTTTAGAAACACCATAATACTGTGTATTCTTCTCTCCTAAAGCTAAGGAGAGAATCACAACGCTTCCGTCCTGTTTGCATCTCTCTCTCTCTCTCTCTCTCTCTCAAGTGCTAAAAAGTGGAAGCATGTGTCAATGCACGGATTGTTCTTTTACGCCATTCCACAAAAATGATCAAATGGAATTTGAGACGTCACCCTCAAGTAACTGGAACTACTTCCGCACAACGTGAGCCTTATTGTAGTGCGCGTTATCTTGCTAGAAATACAGAAATTATAAGACAAACAGTCAGCATAAAAGGATAATAATAACATTTACATAGAATATTTAGGTATGCACTGGTCGACTGCCACGGGGTATACCAAGTTTGTTCCAGAAAATATCTCGAATACTGGATATCCCTTGTCTACACACTCGTCTAGTATACAAGGCAAATTCATTGGATTCGAATCATACTGCAGCCTAGTATATTATGCAGATATATTATCGTTTTTTTTTGTTTTTTTTTAACGGTCTTTATGTGGTCTTTACCTTCTCGATGTTTGTACTACTAAGATAATCACATATCAATCAACATCACGGAACAGCAATAAAGATCGATGTAGGAATCTTCCTTCCTAATAAAGTAGCAACATTTTTATTGCATCCTTATACAGTACCGTTCATGGCATTGTTTTGTTTTCTTTTTTTGTAATTTCTTTGCACTTTATAACAAAGAGCGGATATATTTAAGCTATTGCCTAAGATAGCGCTTAAAAGCGCATAATTTAGTCTAACGAGTATTAGGATTGAAGAAAAAGAAATGTGTGTAATGAATGCAGATAAGTTCAACACAAACAACGTTATATTTTATATATTCATATACAATAACGGACTGGAGACAATTTCTACCAACAGTATCATTGTAAAACTATTTACAGTATTTAAATTTTTACCGAACAACAGCTTTGTGTAAGAGGAATGGAGCTTACAGTGCATAGCAAAAGTACCAACATAAGGAAGCGTCCTCACTCTGAACAATAATAGTTAGTTCGGAGCTTCCAAGTTTTTGTCAGCAACGTCATACTGTGATTAAAATAATTCTGTAATAGTTATATAAATATACTTTTCACGGTCTTATTATTTAAAATCGCCAAGAATGGATCGCTATAAAGATAGAAAACTTAAACTGTGAGCTTTTAAAAAATATCTAAATATAAAAAGTTTTGAACCATTACAACACAACTTTCAGTCTTCAAGGATCTCGAAGAGGAAAAAGGACAGCGGGGAGAAAATATATTCTAGCAATAATATCAGCGAAAAATATTCAAACGAAATACTTTTTTGCATGCAAAGGTTTTCAAGCACAGAATAAATTACATTAGTAATTAACCTTTCTTTGTGTTTATCGTGACAGTTGTAATCAAAGATCATAGTTATATAATATTTGTATGCAGTTTTACGAATAAGATGGATTCATTTTCTACAGAGCACTCATTCCATATTCTTATAGGTTATTACAGAAAATTAAAATGGCGCAATCATCGCAAATTGGTTCGAATATTGAAGACGAATAAGAAATCATACAGTTATAAGCTTTTTAACCATTAAAATATATGCAGATGTAATCTGTATGAGAATTTCGTTAAAAATAAATTAAGCTAAGCCTGAACTTCAATCAAGTTTTAGCGATTTCACTTATTGACTTCGTGGAAAAAGAAAAAAACGCATAAAAGACCGTTTCACAATTTTTACGAGTGCATAGCAAATACACCACCCAAATGTTCAAAATAAGAGCCAGAAATTCAAAATGAAGTGAAGATGGGGAGAAACTGAACTATTTTTCTCTTAATTTTATTCTTAAGAAATGCTACAAACAACTTAAGTGATTGGAAAATTTTGAAATGATGATACAATAGAAAAAAAAAAAAACTAAGGCCTTTTCAGTTACTTTAAATTAGCGATAAAAATAAGAGAAACGTTTTTGAACCCTACTGAATAGGACTTCACGGAAAAATAAGAGGTGCAATATTATGTTACTTAATGATAATCCTGTTTTTCATTACCATTTCATTGCTATACTCCTTAGAACGTTTCAAGTCTTTGCTAATCTCGCAACAAATGCAACTGACAATCTTGAGGTTTCAAACAGCAGAGCCATAAACGTTCTAAAACTTACGCCCGCACACACACACACACACACACACACGCGCACACACACACACACACACACACACACACACACACACACACACACACACACACACACACACACACAGATTAATAAATGTTGTGAATGAAAGATGAAAAGTGATTAAATTCATTTTGTAGCAACAAATCTACTTAAACAGTTACGCTTCTCGAATTTCTTTAACGTATAAAATAGGATTTATTGAAGAAGACGAAAGACATTGACAGTATAATGGATTCAACTGGGACGTAGTTAGGATAATGAACTTCGAACACAATCCAAATGGTCCGGCAAACCTTAGCACATTGGTTGCAGCTGTGCATAAGGAGTGGAAAATAACTTCAGTGAAGATGTTATGCCTCCAATTCTGCATCCAATGAAATTTATAAATAGCAAATCTGATGCCTTTACATTTCTATGAATTTTAAAGGATTTTTTATTTGTTTTATCATTACGATGCATATGGGTGTTAAATATGCATCATAAAAATACATATAAAAACAGAACACGGTGTACAGTACGAAAATAATAATCATTATACCTCATAACTCATATGCAAAGCTATCTATATACAGAAGAAACTAACGTTAGCATTGCATGTCGAAAATATATAAATGTAATCAGAAAATAATGGATAATAGATAGAAGGTTGTCTCTATAATATTTATCTAAATGCAAATAAACAAAACATTTGATAAGAGATAACAAATAGTTTTTTTTTTTTTTTTTTTACATTACAGCTTTTCTATTACTCATTCTCATATAAAGGAATTGTAAAACATAAAAGCACTTCAATCAAAATATAATAATCGAATTTCACAGTTTTCTTATGTATTGGCCTAGGTAGGTTAGGCTTATCTTTTCATTACTCTAGATGGAGCTATAATCGATTGTGAAGAGAGAGGGGGGGATAAAAAAACAATAAAAACGTAGTCCACTTCATATTTAGGAATGATATATTTCATGTGATATATGAAAAGTATTTTTCATATTCCACATTTGTTTATTCATATATATATATATATATATATATTTGTATTGCATCTGCTGGAAAAATGAAATATAGTGTTTTATGCCTTAGAATGGTCGCAGATGAAAAGAAACTAAGAATGAACGCCGAGAGAGAGACAGAGAGAAATAGAGAGAAAATAATAATTGGAATGTAACTCCAATTAAATGTGCACAGTAAGCACGCTCTAAGAGAATACCCGTATACTATGTTTTTAAACCTCACCAGCAAAATGCAGTACTAGTTATATACGATACGGTAAGCTGGTATCTAACAACAGAATATGACGCTTCTCAACTACATTAAAAATAAATCAATAAATAAATTCATGCACACGACTTTTCTCCTCCTCCTACTCTCTCTCTCCTTCTTTTTTGTGGGTGTAAGGTAATAATAATCTCTGGTCGTTTCTCCCTTGGGCTAAATGCCTGTCATAACGAAGTAATTCGGCTTTCTTAGAAACTAAATTAATGCTCTGATAGAGAAGTTAACCCTAAATACAGAGTCTACTATGCCTGTCAATTGTGTGCATTCTCTGGCCAATTTCGTCTATCTGGCGAGATAAATAAATAAATAAAAGCTCATATAAAGATTCTACTCGTCCTAGAAAGGATTTGAACTGTCTTTTCAGCCAAAGGGCATCGTCAATACCGACTGAATTACAAACAACCCGATAATAATAATAAACAATGTTCCGTGGTTTATGACAACCAACAGTAATTGCAAAATTAAACAAAAAAGGAAATCGAAAACATACTGAGAATGTGCGATTATCAAAGTACAGTTATGAAGTTTCAGGTAGAGTTAATGCATTGCTAATTTGCTCCCCGACTAATAAAATACCCAAACATCGGACATCTCCTCCCCTCCGTCCCATGTGAAGCCGTATGTTTGCAAATCACTTTTCAACCACGCCATTCTGGGGGTGCTCTCCACAGGTATCATGGCGCAATGAAGCATTGCGACTATTAAGAATTCTGAAGAGATCTTATTCAGAAATTCTGAAGTAACTTTGATTTCTTTTAATATTTGCTACATATTTTACCTCAATTTCTGCATGATGGTCTTTTTGTGGGTTAGCCTGGCCTCAATAACAGAACATGCTTTAATTATTTCATTTATTCTTTTCCTTTCTCATTCAGATTCTGTCATGTTGTCATCCACAACGACAACAGTCTTTACAATTTTTAATTCTATCACGAAATCAGAAAAAAAAAAAAAAAGAATCAAAGTAACCGGTACTAATTCATGGATGACTAAAGCTCATTAAAGACACTTGCAGACATCGGCGTTATAAGAAATAGTTTTTTAAACTTTATCTTAACCTCACTTTTTTTTAATAAAGTTCCTTTTTTTCCAGCAAAGAAAAGACATTTGTTCAGTGATGCGCCAAATCGAGTAAGAAATAAAGACAGTCGTTTTATTTTCACGAAATCAGAAATTTACTGATCGTATTTATATTTACGGCATTCATTATCCTTAACAAGAGACATGGCATGGAGATGCCAACACTTTTCCCTTCATAGAGACCCTAGAAAACCAATAACTGAATAAAAATTAAAAATGGAATTAGGTCTTTTTTTTTGCGGGAGTTCTATCGTTGAAACAGAAAATGTTCCTACAGTATATGCCGTTCCTGAAATTTAGCATAAATAACAAAAGAATTAAATAACAATATACACGTTTTAGTCATTCGCTGATGTTGAAAGACACACGAAAAATATCAATATCAACACCAAAACTCCCTGAAGGGAATTTACACGGCGCATGGCATAAAATTAGCACGTTCATTTTAATGTCACTAACCTTGCTCACGGCCGACTAACTCATCTTCAACTGGAAATCCCTGATTAAGGGTCATCGCATCCTAGACGGGAATCGAACCTAGGTTTTTCCAACCAAACGGTTTCGTCAAAACTGACTGACTGACATACAGAACCTCCTAGTGACATTCTACTAGTTTAATCAACATTAATTGCATCACAGAAATGAAAACAAAAGATCACGCAGAAGATAAACATTCATGCACTGTGTATGTTCTCAAATCTACACACCCCCTATTACTTCTGCTCAGCATAATCAAAGAAATGAAAACATTTTTCTATGATTTTTACTACTTCTTTCCTTCTTAGCAGTTGAAATACGCCACTGTTACTGGGAAATCAGGTAAAGGTATCTAAACGAAGCATTTCTTTTTTTTTTTTTTTTTTTTTGTTAACAACCTACGGACCCATCCGCCTACAGGAGGTTGGCTGGACATCTATATGATAAACAAGAAAACAATCCTTGAATACATTAGAACTAAGTGCATTTGCGTAACATTAGGAATATATATTAAGCTCCATATATTACCCTTATCTTCTTTGTCCCCTTATCTAAGTACTTGAATTAGTTTGGTCCAGAATTATAGTTCTTGGGAGATAACTGAATTTCTACTGTAAAAACTGAAAAGAACTCGTGGCAATTTGAACTTATGCAGTACGTCACAACGGGAATGCGAAACAAAATACACACCTGAAGATTCAAAATTATTATTATCGAACAGTGTTAGCTTTTCTGCATGACTCCTGCGCGAGACAGGCAGGCAAACAGACTACACTGCACATTTTGAAGAACAAGTTCGCTTTATCTCCATCCAATTTCTGAACACTAAAACCTTGGGGAAAAAAAAAAAAAAACAGTAAGTGACATCAATAGTATTCGAAGAAGAAGTGCGGACAAAGAATCCTTTCAAGTATGTCAGCTAAAAATAGCTCCCGCGGCCAAGGGATGGCTTCACGTGCATAAAATGGCGGACCAAGCAATGGATTAAAGAGACGGCCACAGGGCTTGAACAAGTACACAGCATAAAAACGAGGTCATCTGATACAAGGTTGAAATGGTAATAGTTTCTTCCCACCTGTTCTGTTCGGAATCGGTCCCTTTCTGTTTCTGTTGTCGGGTAAAAGGTAACATCATAAGTAATTACATACGCTCCTAAATAGGACCAAAAAAAAAGTAAGATTGCCGTTCAAAAATGGAAACGTTAAAACAAAGTATGGAGCAATTAATGTTAATTAGAAATAATAATAAATAAAAAAATGGAAAACTACAATTGTCTACTAAAATGACAGCATGATCTATGTAATTTACTTAACATTATAAAGTATGGAATAACCAAAATGGATAAGCAATATACATATTTATAATGATCACACAAAACATATTCATAACGAATAACATAAGCTTAATAAAAACGGGCTTAAAGACATACGCAGTTCTCGTGATAAGCTTTCTTCCGCACAACGAAAACAAACCCAACAAAATGGATTTATGGGGGCGCCACCCTAGCAAGAAAAAGTCGATGACAGTGCCTTCCTTCATAAGAGTGCAAGTACCTTTTTTAAAGTCAACCATTACAAGCCACAATAGCGCATATACCGTGCACTTATTAATAAAAGAACTTTTTCGCTTACAGCAGCTCCCACAAGTTCCAATTAACGAGTGAGCGTGTGCACGTGTTGACAACCGAATTTATTGTTTGCACTGCACTACAACCTCTAGCTATAGGAGAATTAAATTACACTGTACAGTTACCAAGAAAAAAAATATATATATACCAAAATCGTCAACGTTAACCACAGAGAAATAATGAATTCCCAATCTGCTATTATTAGAAACGTGAAAAGAAGAAGAAGAAAAAAAGTAATTTAACTCCTAAAAGGCGACGCCACTATTAGCAAATGTATAAAAAAGATGTGACAATGTCTAAGGCAAAAACTAACTGCGCAACAAACGTCTCACTCCGCTGTTATTAATAACTTGCTATCATATGTTAATAGCCCTTATTTTTATCCTGAAAGGAATATTCGTGTTAGCTGCACTTCAAGCTGACGTCATACATACCACGTGACATATACGGCTCATTAACTTCGGACTTTTTTTTTCTCTCCTCTTTTTCATTTGAGCTTTAAAGAAGGGTGGGAAAAAAAAAGCCGCGCTCATTATTAGATGCCTTTCATTCACCTTTACGGTAAAATTTAGACCGCGCTCTTAGATCTGTGATTACAACTAGGATAAACCAAGATCACTCAGCAGCTGTGCTGATTATACAGTAGTATTGCTATCTCACACGGAAAGCGCATAAATTGCCTCTACAGTTTCAGCAGAATTATTTATGAAGCAAGTGGTTGATTGACGAGAAGTGATTTTCCTTATAGCCGGGCATATAGCAAACAATATATTAATCAAACAGGTCCACGTTTAATTAATGAATTATCTTTGAGAGTCTTAACTCAGCGCTCTCGCGTGAAACTTTGTTCTGAATTTATGGAAATCGCTCTTATATCAGCATCGGTGAGTGATATAAGCTCATTTTTTTAAATAGTAGCCGTCTTTTATCAGATAAGTTCCCAAAGTATATCAATAACGCACATCCCCTCCCCCTTCTTCACAGCTTGTTATCCAATGCATGTACTAATACGTGAGCTGTAATGTTTGTACTGTATGCTGCATTGTAAGGTGTCCTAACATTCAGAATAAAAAAAAAGTGATATAATATGCAAACTTATCCATTTTCTAATTCTCAAACACAAGGTTAGGCTATTATAAGGCTCAATTGTCTTATCAGCTATTAAGCAATCGCTTTGAAAACGAAAGACATTGAACAACGCAAGTGAAGACTTTGGTCAGCGATGAGGCAGCTCTTTATGCAGCAAACCTGTCATACGAAAATGTCACATTACAACATCCAAAATCCTTTCGTGATGTCGGCAGTGTTGAAACGAAACAAAAATGAATGAACCGTGTTAATCTTTATGCTCTATTAACTACAATTTGCATGTCTCGTACTCATCGGCATGGACCAATTCGCTACATCGAGTACTGCCTTCATCGATACAACGAAGCCTGCTGAGTCCTGGAGAGGGTGCTTAATACTGCGCATTAGAACGATATAAAAACTCGATATATTAAGGAGTAAAGAGAATTATGAACTACCTGAATAGTTACGAGAAATTTAACTACATATATATGAGACTTAGATTTCTTGAGTCACGTGACTCAAAAAGCTGTGCTCCCGTTGTGCTAATGCAAAAGTGCATCAATTATAATTAGATATTGGAACGAACTTGAACTTTAAATGTAATCGCTCAGAAGTAGACAGATAAGCTAATAAAACGAATTAAATTTGACCTGTGAAATTCGAAGCCTATTTGAAAATTCAGAATGATGTTATTAGAATCAAGACCGAAATCAATAATGAAAATATCCCTAGGAAAATTTCGATGATGAATGTCGAGAGTATAATAAATTAATGTTTAGAATTAAGTTATTATACTGCCTTCTGACACCTGATAACATGACTTGACGAATTTTGCGTAGAACAGAAAAATTGGGACAATTCCATTATGCATAACATATCTCAGAACATATTCATAAACTCTTTAGAGTTTTAAAATCCAGAAGTTTTTCACATTTCTCGGGAATTAAACAAGACTGCAACCGTAACGCTAAATGCGAATATATAACAAACTTTTGGCGAAAAAGTATAAATACGGAAAAGACCTGCAGGACAAGAACTGTTATCTCTCTGACTGCATATTCTTGTTGCGTATGACACTTAATAAAATACCTAAAGTATTTAAAAAAAAAAAGAGTAATCCCTTATGTAGTCTGAGGATATTTACTAAATAATATGCGCGCGCAATCAACAACGTCTCATAATTTTTCAATAGGAAGGAAACGTTCCAAAAACATGCCATATCTTCGTAGGTCAAAAGTCACAGCAAAGAACCACTCTTAAGTGAATAGGAGCCAAAAACGGAAGCAAAGAAAATAAAGCAAAACAATGACAGTGGGTAAGGAAACCGTGAAGCTAAAATCTTCAGCTAAACACATAAATGACGTGCAGAGCGTTTTTCCCCACATTCACGGCTGAAGAGGATCCTTGTTAGAAAAGTGGGGAAGTGCGATTAAATATAGAAAACAGTTCTCCGTCGTTCAGAGAAAAACGTCATCGTACAAGAATAACTTTGTCACTTGGAAGTCCGTCCCGGTCCGACACCGTTTCGCAAATTTGTTATGGCTGTGCGTCACATCTCTGGCCACCCTCCATGTATCTTCTCAACGAAGCTGGTATTTTCACAAAAGTTGAATGTGCAGATCGCATACAGGGGATAAGTGTGTTTTTGTTCCTCCGTCTTCACCACGCACTTGATGAAGGGAAATACGCTTACGATCTCATGACCTGACATGGCGACAACGTTAAACTTCTCTCCGATTATAAGTTCAGTCTGACTTTCGTTTTCTTCAATTTTTTTCCTTCCAGAAGTGCATTTTGCCCTTTTCTTATTCCAAAGAAATATATAAATCATAATGGAGAGGATTTTATTCTTTCGGCAAATTTAAAGAATCAATAATGGTCTTGGAAGCAAGAACAGACACAGCCCCTCAGTCTCATGAGGGTGATTTCTCATCTCTTAGGAACTCTCCGGTTTCTCGTTTACAATCATACAAAATTCCTAAGGGAACAAACTTAAATTAGGCTTGTCGCTAATCGATGCTTGCGGAAGCTCAGAATCTAGAATACTTATGAAAGTACTCGCTGGTTACATCACAAGAAGCAATGGAGAGAGGAAAAGGATGCCTTGGTAAAATATTAAAGCTCTCACAATTGAACCGTTCTTGATGAACACAGCAAAAGTCTCTTGTGCATGTATGTGTGTGTGTAGTAGGAGGTAGCTAGTGTTTTATACAATTAAATATATACCGAACAGAGAAGGAAAAAAAATAATAATAAAATTTTACATTTTTCGAATGTTCTATTTGCAGGCATTGTCAAATTAGTACATTCATTTGCTAAAGAATTTAAATTCACTTATACGCAACACAAAAGTATTCGTAGACTCCCATATGGAGAGTACTTTAAATTAGATTTTAAATGTTCTGTAACCTTAAATTAGTTACATTGGTGTGATTTTTTATTGTTAAAGCTATACCATAGTATCGATTCATTTCTGCTACGCTTACTAAGTTTAATAATTCAGTGGTATTAAGATCCGTTTCCAGAGTACATATTAGGACGTTTTATCTGTCTGTCTATCTAAAAGAGTATTTAAATACCCATTCCAGCTAAGAAGACTGATGGGATTGCATTCAAGACATTTACGCAATTTATCGACAGGCATCCATTTAGGCATGAAATTCACTTTTTCTGTTTATTTTTCCAGAAATAGTTTCAGAATTGTTTAAAATTGTAACAAGAATCATTACTATAGCTTATATTTGTGTATTTCTTAGCACATAATACTAATTTAGACCAGAATTATAAGATACAGTAATGATTTACACGAATTGCAGGTATAAAGACGATGAAGGGTGCACTTTCCGAACAAGACCGGTAAGGACTGAAGTAGAAGTACCAACACTGGAATTCCAAGATATAGTAACCGGAAGTTGCCTTCTCACACGGAAGTGTACCGAACAATTACAACTCCGCGGGGTATAAAACAGTACGAGCAGGTCAGGACGGACACCAGAAGGTGAACAGTCCCTTCTTGTAAAGACAAGAGGGGAAAAAAAAATCACGGGAACATTACAGAGGGAACACTTCCAATGGTTGATTCGAACAGGAACCAGCAATGAAGCGTGCCGAGTCCGGACTAAAGCTGTAATTACCATCATACTACAACAGGGATGTTACCGACAGCTGGGAGTTGGTTGTCATTCGAATTTTTCGTGAACTAGTGATCTGAGAGGAAGATGAGATCTCGTCGACAATAGTCGACACGAAAGGGGGTTATTTGGGTGCATCAAGGTTCACCTGCCGATAAGGAGAAAAAAAATAAAGTAATTACGCAACGCATCATGAAGCGGAGAATATTTGAATGACAGACAGAAGAGAGTGCGGGAACAGACTTGGTCACATCCTTCAGAGGTCAAAGACGTAAGGAGCAGGGACAGATTCGGTAAGAACCAAGAAAACAGTGCCTGGGAAGGAGAGGTTGAATATATGCGGCAATAGGAATTACAAAAAAAAGTATTAATTATAATGAAGGGCCAAAGGCTTCAATTCGGCGACATGAACTTATTTAAGTTAAGGGATATTATATCCCATATTGTTTCTTAGCCGAATAAGAAACTCAAAGAGTTTCATGCCGAACATAGAAACTATATAAAGTTCGGCGATTCCAAGCGTAAGCAAATACCTGGATAATGCAGCACCTGACCCTTGAAGGTAGTGCAAGCTGAGTCAACTCATGTAAAAGGTGGAGCAAGCTCCGATCACTATTCTTGATATTTACCCATAATGTGAACTTAACTCCTAGGAGCTGTATTATTGTTCAACATTATCAGAGAATGTCACTACCCAGACCGGTTTCGACCTTTTTTGAGGTCTCATCAGTGAGTAGGTAGCGAACAGAACTTACATCCCTTTAATCATTAAAGGGATGTAAGTTCTGTTCGCTACAAACTTGGTATTAACATGGTCTACCTACTCACTGATGAGACCTCAAAAAAGGTCGAAACCGGTCTGGTAGTGACCTTCTCTCATAATGTTGAACAATAATACAGCTCCTAGGAGCTAAGTTCACATTATGGGTAAATATCAAGAATAGTGATCGGAGCTTGCTCCACCCTTTCTATGAGTTGCCTCAGCTTGCACTACCTTCAAGGGTCAGATGCTGCATTAGCGAGGTATTTGCTTACGCTTGAAATCCCCGAACTTTATATAGTTTCTATATTCTGCATGAAACTCTTTGAGTTTCTTATTCGGCTAAGAAACAATATGGGATGTAATATCCCTTAACTTAAACAAAAAAAAAAGTATTATGAAAAAAAAATTACTTTCACTATTTAAGTGACTTGTGAAAATAGATCGAACGTGTCTGTCTTATATATTTAAAAGCATCGAACTTTTTCATTGTCCATCTACACGTGCAATTAACTAGGCGAAACATTTTTAAGAGAGAACCTACAAAAAATATGCGAGAGAATGAGGAAATTCATGATGTCGGATATTAGTCGATCTGGCTGGAGTGAATAACGCTTGGAATCTGTAATCAATAGATCGTGGGTTCGAATCCTATCACGGAATGAACATTTCGGATCGTCTTCAGGGTAAATGAACACCTGGTGTGAGATCACCACTCTGGTTACTGGATGCCTAAAGTGGCATGGAGAAATTTAGTCTCTAGAGCAGGGTTCAGGGATTATCGAACCCTTGGTTAACCATGGTATTAAGGCAATATAGGTTTGCAACCTTTCATGGGTAGAGACAGCTTTATGACTGGCACTGTCATTATAAATATCATCTCTCGGCACTTACCACATTAAGCTCTTACTAGTTTAAGAAATTTAATTTACTAGTGTTTTTAATATTAGCACTGAGGCAAACAACGCATGGACGTCGATGTCTTCATTTATCAACTGTATGCTCTGGAGGGAGAAGGATACAGAAATAAAACTCTGTTTACCTCCAAAGCGTAGAATATCTAATATTAGTTTGGAGAGAGATGAACTGTTCATTCTTGAAAGAGCAGGTAATAATGTAGCCATGGTAAAACCTCTTACAAAGAAAGCGTAAAACCAACAATATTAAGAACGGAACACATGAGCATAATTATAAGGCAACTGTGACAAATAAGGTCCACCGAAGGGCATGGCAATTGTTGCGTTTTATAAAGGTACATATGCATGAGCATACTGATTAAAAGCATACTAACCTATAAGCATAGACACCAAATATCGAACGCTAAGTACTAACGTAGAAAAATTGGCCTTATTATCAGTGTCAAATAAGAACCACTAACTAGGTTTCCAGTTTAAGGTACTCAAAAAATTAAGTACAATCAAAACTTTTACTTTTGATTGAAGGAAATTACTACACACTCAAATCCTAAGTCTCCATGTATCCTATTGCATATTTTGCGCTATTTTATATTTCACAACATTCGATTATTAATATCGCATACCTTAGAACGTTCGTGTCGATAAACAAATCTCCAAATCCTTGTCTGTTGAACAAAAGTAAAGGAACAATGACTATACACACACAGAAACCTCATTACTTTTACTTTCCATTCCTTGGAATTCTGCATTGCAAGAATTTTACTCAAATCTGGCCTTATTTGTATCGAAAAGTGGAATCAGGGCCAACCTGAAGGGAGGTTTGAATCGGGGCGAAAAACATTTTGCTCCCCCCCCCCCAGTAAAGGTGGACGTACTACTAATAATGATACTATTGAGAAAGACAAAAACATGTGCAACATGGTCGGATCCCGGTAATTTGTACTAACTTTCCCTCCCCTCTCATAGCTCTGAGTTGGATGTCTTTCAGAGTACAGAATATGAAAAAAAAAAGAAAGAAAGAAAGAAAGAAAAAAAAAAGCATTGCTTGTTTCTGAATAATATCTGAAATAAGCAATTCTATTTTTGTCCTGACTCAAAATATAATATTTTTTAATAAATAATTAAAATATATAAATGCTTTCAATTCGAAAAGCAATTAAGAGTTTTTTCATTTTTCTTACGATTCCGAAGTATCAGACGAATGTCAGATACTTCAGATGTTGAAATTGAGAAAGATACGTATATATCGAAGATTCTACTCGCATCTTTTAAATCAGAGAAAGCGAATTTGCCATTTCTACTGAGTTGCCCAAGTGTTGAAATTTATCTGCTGTTCTAGAAGATAGTATCTTAAGTTGTACTCTCTCTTTCTCATCTCTTCAATAACGATCCACTGTGCTCTCTCTCTGTAGAAAATGGCTTATATTGATTTTTGCGATGATGCTAACTTTTTTCTGCAGTTTTGCCACCTGGACAAGCGCAATGTTGCAACATCATTGAACAGGGATCAGGCAATGATATCTTCATGGGCAAAGTAGCGGAACTTTATTTCCAATCTTGACTGAAAACATCGTTTCTCTTTTTAACTTAGGTAAATACCAGAGAGCGTTGCTTGATGTTTCATTTGCCTAGGTTGTACACTTTGAGACTTTCGGGTTACGTTCATATGAGTGAAGGATTCCTAACGGACAGGGTCCACACCGAATTCGACAAATCCTACCCCTTCCTCTCCTGCTATCTCTCGAATTTTCTTAGCAGTTTTAGTTCTCATTCGTTTTTTTTTTTTTTTTTAAAAAAACAAGTTAGTTTCAAATATGTGTTACATAATAATTAAAATGATAGAATATTTTATTTCAATGACAGAGTTTCCTGTCATTAATTTTGCTATGAACAAATCCTTGATACTCTGTAGAAACATCATATGAAATGCCGTTTCGAATAAAAAAAAAAAAGTAACCCTTTTTGGAAAAGTTATTTCCAAGCATTTTAAACTCACAGTCAGAGTTTGATGATATTCTACATTTAATAAGAAACTTGTCTAATTCATTAGATTGCCTCTAATGGTTTCTCCTCAATTAACAAGTCTAGCACCTTTTATCGTCAGTTTCAAAACGAGAATATCATATAACCCATTAGAAATATAAATAAAATATACGTTTTGTCCTTGTTTATACATATAATATTCGTATAGAAACCAAAAGGATCCAATAATAGTCCAGTAGAATTTTAAATATAATCAACGCTGATAGTGTGCACAGCTCCGAAGCATAGAACGCTACCATAAAAAATGGTATCGTTGTCTGTTCTGAATCATGGTAGTTACACACAAATCAAAAAGAGCGGTCTAATTAGCGATCCAATTTGAATACAAGAGCCACATCTTAAGCTCTCGAGGGGAACCGCTAATAGGTTCTCGTTTGGGATCGAATAAATGAATATCTCAATGATATAAGAAATCGTCTTCAGTATAGGTGAAATACAGCATTTCGGTATTAAGAACTAAATCTATCCCAAAATACATAACAGTAATCAGGGAGGATAGAATAAAAGTATAACAGAAAATAGAACGTATAGAATATAAAGCGTACCGAAGGCTGCTATTAAAACTATTTGTAGCTGAATAGTTTCCGAGTCCTTCGAACTACATAGAAGGCAGTTGTAAATCATAAAAATAAAACTTGATATCGCTGTATCTGCGTTTAGTATCGGTTTACAATGTACAGGAGAATTTTTATTGTTGCCAGGTGTTTTCATTCAGAATTAAAAACATCCTTAAATCAAGTGTGAAAAAGTTGATTAACTACACCATGTGCTCAGCAGGGCACCGTTTTAGCGGGAATAGTATTACAACTAAGTTGTATCATTGTTTCACGACGCAACGTTTGGCTTCGTAGCGTAAGGTAGCGTAGCAAATAGTAGATGCAGTTCTTAGTCTCAACGTAAGTGAAAATGAATGTGGTTCAGCTAATTATTCCTGGGAAAGAAACGTATGCTGTCATGTCTTACAAGGCGAAGTACAATAAGTTAGAATGGAGGACACTAACGAGTTTTGGCGCTCATGAGAGAAAGAGAAGGTGGGGGGGGGGAGAAAGGGTGGAACAGAATCAAGAAATGGAACAAGGAAGTGCGTAGCAAAGAGGTGTTTGTCCGCATACAACCGTAACGAACGCATCCCGTGGAAAGGATGGACTGTGAATAATTGTTATCCCTGCAGATGGACAATGGTTATTAGATGTAATAAAGTCGTTCCTTGCAGGGGAAACAATTTCGTAACGACAAGACAACACCATAAAGTCTTTACTCCCTCTATTTCTCATGCATTCTTTCATTTGCGATGAAAGGAATGAGGGGAGGGGGGAGAGGGTGTGCGTATACTCTGACAACCAGTGTAGAAATATTTTAAACTCCAATACATACTGATTCTAATATGAAATATTAGCAAAACAATCACTAAAATAATCGCAATTAATATGCGTGTGTTGATAAAAATCGAAAGGAAAAAAAGTCACATAATAGCAAACTTGGCCCATGTAAAAAGCATTTAAAGTAGTAGTTTCTCTAACAGTTCCAACCATTGTTTCATCCATTCAAGTAATTGATTCATTGTTCCAGTCATTCAATCCATTCAACTAAACCATTTATTTAGGATATTTTTCTTATACGACTTCTTATTTAATTATCCATACAATTACATAAAACACAGGCAAAGAACTAACTTGAGATAGAAAGTGAGATATTTGGAGCTAATCCTACAACTTATAACCGGGCGTACAACTATATATATAATTCCGGTATCGATAACCTTCGTGGTAACTTGGCACCATCTTTATATCTCAACAACGTGAAGTTTAATGTGTGTAGTACTCTCCCGATTATGATTGGGAAACAGAATGTGGACAATCAAGAAACACATGTATACTCAAATTAAAGATTTAATATGTAGTATATGCGGAATACAAAATGGAGTGTATTTAAACATCTGCTTCTGAAAAATCACCTGAATCGAAGTACAAGATATCTTGTTATCTTGCGCGACTGGACATAACTCTAGTGTCTATTTCAGTTTTCTAAATTATGGAAATTATTTTCTGTTTGGGTTGCATTTTTCTGGATATATATTCTAGAAACTGCAAAGCTGGATCTCTATTATTATTATTTTTCTCTTTTATGAGAACAGAAAAGAATCGAACGAAGTCAGATTTGTTGAATATGCGTGTTCTAGGATTGTGATTTTCTTTTTCTCAAAAAAAAAAAAAAAAAAAGCATTTTCTACTTTTTCTCTTTGGTGGTGTGAGCTATTAGATTTAAGTTACTTTGATATCATTTTAACAGTTAACACTTTTTTTTTTTAATAATTTTCACGAGATGTCAGATGTCTTGTTATCATTAGGATCACTATTTTGGGAGAGGAAAAAACTTCATTCCGTTCAAAACAAGGATGTGCGTCACAGTATTACTATAAGAATAATTTAGAATTGCAGTCATAATTTTTCCAACCTTCACTAAAAATCTTCCAACGATTCTTTGTTTTTATATATCTGTCAGCCATTTCTAAGACGAACACATCAAATACCTCAAGCAATAACGTTCCTCAACGTCATTAATATATATAACAGCGTAAGTTTGAAAAACTGGACTCGTAGGATTTTTACAAAAGTGTCCCCATTCTGTCGAGCTCTTTGAACACCAAAAAGTTATTGCAGATATCACAGCAGTTGACCAAAAACAACGGAACTACTAACAATTGAAAATTCAACTCTGAACAACTTCAAACTGATATGTAAAGAACGATAAAAGCCTGATAATGCGATACACATTTCGTTGTATATTGCAGTACAATATTTTCTGTCTTGAGTTGAAGATGGACAATTTTCTCTTTTTCGTTATAAGTGAGCAGGAAAAAGAAATAATTCCTTTCTGACTAGATGGTATTTAAGGAAATATTATTTTTGTTCATCAACCCAAACGTACACCACATCAATGCCGTGTGCAGAAGTGGTGTGGTTGAGAAGAAAGAAGAAACCTGGTTGGTAGGGTTTCCAAGCAGACAGAGGTTGTATTTCTTGTAAGTAAAACAGTGTGGAGAAGAATGACCCAAAGAACTGAGTCAGCGGAATGAACAGAGACAAAGAGTTGGTTGAAGCTGGATGAACATCCGTTGACCAACAGTTGCTCGTGTGCTCACAGGCTTAAGGAAAATAGAGAAATGGCGGCAGCCAGTTCAGTAGAACATCGCTCTTGAAAACACCTGCAGAGAAGTGTTAGGTGGAACAAAACGGGTTTGGGAAAGTAAGAGAGAAGTCATCAATTAACACCAGACTGTCTTATTCTGGATAGCATTAAGCACTTTTTTTTTTAGATAGGTTTTCATTGCACCACCCGAAATGTGAAAAATAAGGTTCGAAGGCAGGAAGGATTTCGGATTTCAATTTGCGTTTCAACTGGATCATTTTGAAGGCAAAATTATCTTTACAGTACAATTATTGCGATACTGAACAGTGACAATAAAAGACGCAATTACAAAACACGCCATTTAATGATTGTGTAAGATCATTTTCTTTTATTTGGAATATAGGACTGATTCTGTTATTGGAACTCTTTTATCTTGGAACTCCACAGAATAGAGATGAGTTCACCTAAACAAGAACACGCCGATGGATATTTTGCAAAATGGACCAATGAAAGTTATAACAACGTATTGCCTTTTGGGCGAAATCGGTGTGATGTATGAGTATTAGCATGGATGTTCCTAGATTACGAAGTAAGAATTTCTTGATCAAGTATAAAATGTGTCTGCAGGCAAGAAATAAAATTTCCTCAAACTCGTTCAACAACTTTCTTTTTAACTCTTGAGGAAAACTGTTTCCTCAAGAGAAAATAGTTACGAACACGCAGTGTTCATAACATTAATAACTTTAAGACTATCATGAATAACCTTAGCATTCAATAATAAAATATCTAATCACTAACGTTTCTTTTTAATCTCGATTATAACTGAAATTCTGACTAAGTACCAAGGACAGTCATCTTCTTCTTTTTACAGTATTAGGCCTAGTGGCCTCTTCGGATCTTAATACCATCTCTTTAGGGATTTCCTCTTTTTTTACCTTTTGGTTTATAAAGGCTGTTTTTTTTTTGGGGGGGTGAAGAAGAGAATCTGTCTATTCATATAATGAATCCATTTGTGTCTATAATTATATATTGTTTGTAAAGTTGGTTTGTGTTGTGACAGTTCTGGTGAAATTTCTGTTTTTTTTCCTTACCTAGATTAGTCCAACTTACTGTCCTTCAAAATTTCATTTTTGCTGCTGTTATTCTTTGTTAGTCTGCATTTTTTTAATGTCCACATTTCTTTTTCATATATATATATATAATTGAAATAATCTACCTGTATTTGGTAAATTTACGAAATCTCACGTGAGGGAGAACGGTTCAATAGAAGCATAATAATATACATCGAATTTTTTTCTTTATTCATTCTCAAAAGAAATTATATTTTTTGTAACACACAAAAAAATTATCTTCGGAACGGATGTGTCTACGAAAAGTAAATAAATACCAGTTACCGTGAAGATAACAAAAATGCGTTATTTTTGTCAGAAATCTTGTTTGTAAATTCTTATTTTAAACCGAAAAAGTGAGTTAGCTTCTTTCCCTTAAAATACTCATTTCCATATTCTAGTTCCTATCAAAATGAATAAAAATCTCGGGTCGAGTTTGGTTCACAATCAATTTTCAAGTTCAAAGGATGTCGTCAATTTCATGCATAAAATACCCCAAACTGCAATATCATCATGTCATTTCAAGTTTCCTTGGGATTCCGTAGACCTTAAGTTCAGAATGATTTGAGTAATGTTTCGAATAACACAGACACTTCATGCATTATAACGTATTTGGAATCACTAATGAAGTCTTATATTTTTTAAGAAAATGAGGAAAGCATACGGAAGATAACTAGTTATCATTTTAATGAAATATGTGTTACGACAGAAGAGTACTGACACTGATTATCAGATCACCGTCAAACATTTATTGGCTATTCTTTTCTACACATAAAAATCTAAGGCATCGTAAATTCTGTATTATCTAGTTAAAAAAAAAAAAAACTGCATGTATATCGAATCATTAAAGTCACACAACATGTATGGTGCGACAATGAGATAAAAAAAAAAAAAACCTTTTAACATTGTACATGCCGAGAGAGAGAGAGAGAGAGAGAGAGAGAGAGAGAGTCAATAAACATTAATGGCTACATTCTCTGATCATTTGATTCTCTAAAATCATTCTCGAAAATGTCATATGACTATGTTCATTATGAATTAATGATTCATTAAAAGAAATGCCATTTAAATCAATTATCGTATACAAGAGGAGAAAACCAACATTCACGATCCAACGTGAATTAACAAATATTGCGACAGAAATATTTCGACTACCAAGCTCTAATTAGAACTGACCGAATGCTGATAGTTGATAAGGGGAAGTTTGACTACCGATTGTACATAAAACTTCCGAAAAAGAACGGAACTAAGAAAGAAGCATTACCAATACTGAATATGGTTAGTATGCGAATTATAAACTAACATATCGACACTGATCATCATCGTATTTCCTGTCGAATAGTCAGTATGGACAGGAGAAAAAAAAAAAAAAAAAAAATCTTTTCTGTTTACAGCGACCGTAATATCTTTTAAACGGCCATTACAGAAAACGGTCCACTTTTTCTTTCGTTAATTCCATAATTAAGCAAGCTTAACTGACGTAGCAGCTAGAAAACAAGGCGTTAGGAAAGTGATAAAAGAAGCAGAAAACCTCCTTTTGTTATCTCACGAGGGGTGGCCAAATGAGCCAGACGGAAAAATTATTACGCACCGGACCTGCTCAGAACACGTCTACTATGTGGGGCAAAGTAACTCTACAGACTTATCATTACGCAATGAGATGACGTCACAGGTCACGTATCGTTAAGAAAAGTACGAATAAAACGAGAGACGCAGAGAAAAAGGGAAGAAACGACTCTTACCCTCCTGTTGTATTAAACACAATTATCTCGACTGCTTATAGGGATAATTAAGTGACATTAACCTCGTTTAACGAAAAATACAAAGAAAAGCGTAACACCCTTGCGTTTTCCGTTGTCTTCATTAGGTTAAAACTCGCTGACAGCCGTAGAATCAAAGTTATTTTCAGTGAAAGTAGAGCAAGGGCGGGCCACAGATAGCAGTGCAAGAAATTTGTTAACATTACTCACTTTCGCAGTCTGTCAAGAAAGTTATGTACACTGGCACAAAAACGCCATTCTTCATCAAAGATAGCGTTAACTGTATGATCCTTGAAAAAAAAATAATCGGGAACATTCTTGCTCCTACCCCATGCTAAGAAAGATTTGAAATTTCGTACTTAAATTAACAAATGTATGTATTCATAAGCACAAACCGCATTCGAAACATACTACTATAGTCAGTTATTCACATGAGACGTCATTTCAAGTTGTATGGTCACTCCCGTACCTCTTTTTTTTTTTTTTTTTGGAGTGAAACTATCTGCCAGAAGAAGTGGTAGAGTTGTAGATGACCTTTCCACAAAGAATCAGTAGGACAATCACAAACATCCATGCCCCTGGCGGGATTTGAACCAGTAGAGAGCCGGCCTGGTTGGCCAAGTGGTAAGCGTACCCGCTCTTCAACCAACAGGTCGCGGGTTCGAATCCCGCTACGGACATGGATGTGGTGTAGTCTTTGCGCCATTAAAACCATAAATCATCACCTTGGCAGGAGAGCGGATACGCTAACCAAGCGGCCAATCAGGCCGGTTTTGAAACATATCACAATGTAATCCTCCTTCTATCGCTCTCTCATCTATTTTCAGATAAAATTTATTACAAAACATACAACTATACGGACAAATACACTAATGAAAATCTAGCTCAAATCTAATACTGCTCTGCAAATATCTCAAATGTTAAAAACCACAAATAATTATTTAGAAATAGGTAAGAGAAATATTTCTGAATAACACTGCAGCTTTTGCGTTTTTCTTTTTTGCAAGAGCCGCGGTGATTGTGTAGATGGCGTCTGGTCTCCGCTTCAGGGTAGCAGTGGGGGAAATAAAAATAAAAATAATAAAAAACGTACTGACTGATTTCAGCCCAAGCTACTTGAGATTTACAAAACATTAATTCTACTTGGAATGAAACTGATAATTATTAAAACATATAACAAAATCTGCTAAAAAGTGTCAACTTCCCAAGTGACGGTTGGTGAATCTACTGGATGGATTTCTAATCACAGCACATCGATTATATAAGGCAAAGTAACTACAGATTTTCTTCATAAACCTCTCTTAGTTCTGCATAAACTTCTGCACGGCTGTTCGCACAAGAAAGCGTCTATAAAAAACTAATTCTAAAATTGGTCAATGAGAAGCATACAGAGCAATGATTTACTAATCAATTTAGTTTCTGAAATTATACAATTGAAACGTTATTCATATACCCATTCACTTGACATGAATTTATTCTGCGTATGTAATAATGTTTCTTACGAATACGTGTAGACTCGATGAAGCAGCTAAGTTGGGTTTGCATAATTTACATAAAAATAATTTGAAATTTCGCAGAGAGCAAGACTAACTTGAGCAGCATGTATTATTTTGCATAAAATCATGATAAACAAGTAATCTATTACAAACATTTGAATATATTTTCTTACGGATGATGAATACTTAAAAGGAGGCTACTGTTTTCAATATCCTGATCTCTATTACTAAAAATTCATTTTCAGTTTAGTAGTGGTTGACATAAAATTTAATCATCATCTATATTAGTAATCTGTACCCTCATCGGATGCGATGCATACTATGACTGTACTAAATAATTATGTTTAAATAATACTATGACGTCAACAATTTTTTTCTAAATTAATTTGCAATTTAATAGATAATATATTTCGATCTTGGCACTACTAATTGCATCAGTCCACCTGTATCTTGGTCTTTTTACGGCTATCAAACACCTGTTTTGCTAAGCTTTCTTCTCCCATTTTAATTGAATGCTAATAATGTCAAATTCCTTTCTGATATCTCAATTTTATGTTCTCTGCCACTAATTCCATCCGTTTATTAGTTTTTGATCAAATTTTATTCATAACTCTGCTTTCCGATCTGTAAGTTAAAAATGGTTTGATTATTATTTCGTGGCTAATTTCTCTCTTACTCCATATTTATTCACCTTGTTTCCCACTATACCAGCTTTTCTTATTCTATTATACATTTCCATATTTAATTTGCTATCTTCACTAAAAACCGTACCTAAATAGTTGAAACGATTTATGAGCATACGACTGATGTATGTTTCCCATATTTCTGCCTAATTTTCGCAGTTTTTGTAATTTTATTGATAATTTTCATGCCGAAATTGTTACAGAAGTTATCAATTTAATTAAAGAGTCCCAAACACATGCATTGGATTTATTTACGAGTATGATATCATCTGCATAAACTAAAGAACTGAGTTGAATATCTCTGATTTTGATATCAGATTTAATGCAACTATGATTCATAATATGACTCATGTAAACGATGATTTAAGTGAAAATAGTGTACACATTTGTCTTCACCTGATTTTACCGCAAAACGTACAACTTAAGTCTATATATTGCCCTGCATAATGCTTTTGAACAGCTTCTCTCTCTTAGTATCTTATTATATGCAAGATCCTTGCTGCATTCTCATAATTTCTTGACCATTTTTATTAAAGTATATATATATATATATATATATATATATATATATATATATATATATATATATATATATCCTGTAACCTTTATTTAGCTTGAATAGCTTATTCTTCACCAAGTTTTGCTTCCTCAATTTTTTCTTAGCCCTTTCTCCAAGTATGCATGCATGCATAAATCTTACTTGGAACAACAGCAGTAACTCACTGAAATTCTTACATTTTATTCCTCTTTTTTATCGATGAGCAATATTAGACCTCTATTCAACCATCCAGAATTCGAAACTTCTGACGAGGCATTTGAATAATGCTGCAGTATACCCAGTATAAGAGTTTTATAGCTTCAAATTTGAATATTCCTGGTCGAATATTATAGTAAAGTGCCATTCTACCTTCGCAGAAGAATGAAATAGAAACAACTCGGGATAATTCTAATTATGGCTATATCTATGATGTTAAAGTATACAGAATGCAGTGAAATTGCAAATCATACTTAGATTCTCCATGAACGAACCGCCTAGCTTTATAATCTGAGTGTATCAAGAGCGCTTTTGTAAACAATTATTACCAGATGGTAATCATATTACAAGAAGGCAATATATTTTCATCAGTCATCTCAACATGCCATAAAAGACTATGAGAGCTAAATTATATATGAATGAGGAGATAATATATTCCCGAATGATTTCTTCCATGATATTATATAGTGTGTTTTGGATAGAATGGAATCCAGTTGCGTACGTATATCCAGTACTAGTTTAGGATAATAATACAAATATCGATTTTGTAATTATAACACATTAAAGGTATATTTTAAAACTTTATAAACGCAAACTTTCACTATGAATTCTTTCTGATTCAACTGTTCTAATCGGATTCTGATATACAGATCCAAAATATATGCTTTTCGCTTAAAACTTATTTAGCTACTAATTATCTTCGATAGCAACTCCCTGTGTAAACATTCATTTATGCAAATCCTACATGAACACACCAATGAAGTTTTAGTCATTTCACGTGATCGATGAAACAATGTATTTCTTATTTACAATTTGGACATTTAATCTTCCAAATGATCGTGCTGTTGTGTCACAAGTTCCTGTTAGTTAAGTTTCCATAGTAGTGAAAAACTAAGCTACTGTTATTAGCAGGAACAAACGAGCATCTTGGTATGCTGTAGAAAACAGTTCAATTACCGTTTTCTCAAGGGATACGCAAGCGAATAAATTTTGTTCTCTTTGCTGTCAGAAGCAAAACCAACTCTGCCAATGATCAGAAAGCTTCATATCAGTAGCAACTTGTCGCAATGCCGCCATTACTAGTGTTCATTAACTCTCTAACGACAACGTCGAAGATTCAACAAACTTTCCCAACTGCAGGCCCAACACACAGAGCTAGCATTAATTCTCCGCTAAATACGTTAACTGACTGCACATGGCAAGTGGGGAAGAAGGAAGAGGGATCTAAAAAGTAACTATCACCCTAAACTTTATGGTTCGAGGTTAATACAGTGCTCTCTGAATAACAAGAGGCGCAACGCTGTTTATCTCACGAACTGCTTTGCAAGAGGTTACACCGATGGCCATGACAACGAACTACCGTTAACATCCTCCCAACCTTTTCCTAACCTGACGAAGATCAGAAGTCCCTGTGCGCCTAATTTCACATGCAGAGAGTCGAAGTGACGGGCGAACTCCTGACAAATGACACAGGGCGGCAGTGCGTGGTGCCAGCCAACGATACCGTGGGGTCTCATCTGGATCGGGGGCGTTATTTATTATGAATGTGCTCTTTTTCGCCCCAAAGAGCCCTCTAGAGGGGAATAATTTTGTCACCTACCAAAGAGCTACAGCGAGGTGAAAGTAGCGAAGGGCCACGTTTGCGCCTCCTACTAAATGACTCCTTCCAATTCTTCAGCCAGCCCAGTGATATCGTTTTATGAAGTGCAAGTAGACTGTTGGTTTCACAGCATCTGACTTTCCACCTGCAAAACGCCTTTTTATGTATGTAATTTTTTTCCGATTTTTTTTTCTCTTCTGCTCGTCTTTCTTTTTGATGCTGGCAAGGGGTTTCAAGGCTGACTGTGTTTTGAAGGAAGAATAACCAGTCAGACTGCGTAGTGTAAAAGAGATTTTAAAGGGAAAAAAATGCAGTTTTTGGGTAAGTGAAAATGCAATTCAGTAGAACGATATAAAGTATTCATGGTTGGCATTAAGAAGCATCACGGTTTGCATTTACTCAAATAAAGGAGTTCAAGTCACCAATTTACCAACACTGCAAATCTAGTGTTGTTGGAAAGAAAGATAAAACGGTCTGGAGGCTGTTAGAAAATAAGAGCCATATGGAATGGTACGAAGACTGCAAAGATAAACAATCTGGACTGCCGAAGGTGTAAATTTCAAAAGCGGTATGTTGAATCATGACAGTAATTATGTTATAATCTTTATTCAGCTTCCTTGAACAAATCCAATGACATCGAATACTGTAAAAGATGGAAGACGTAGACCACCATTTTATTCATATATTAGTTGTTTCGGTAACACAACATGATTCAGTCCTCTGATCGTTATCAACCAGACCGGATGTGGAAGGTTTTCTTGAATGTAAAGAAGTCTAAAAGAATTAATATAAAAAGGAAAAAAAAATTGTGGGTATAGTTGCCACAATATAATTTCGCTGTTTCCACCTAAGTTATTCTTGCTAATTAGTTACACAAGCTATATCATGCAATCAAATGAAGCCATAATTTTAATCACCGAAATAAAATATACTTTGTTCTCTAGATATTAAAGGTGTGTGTGTGTGTGTGTGTGTGTGTGTGTGTGTGTGTGTGTGTGTGTGTGTGTGTGTGTGTGTGTGTGTGTGTGTGTGTGTGTGTGTGTAAGAGAGAGAGAGAGAGCAGTAACTCCCTTTGCACACAACATAAAAATAGAAACGGCGAAACTCATAAACAAGGCTAAAAATGTTTATGTGGGCGGCTCCATAAGGCAACTCTTCCGGTTAATTATTACATCCTTTGGTACTTGTTACTGTTCTATTCTAGCCATTCAGAATTCAACAAAGTCCATGATCGAAAGTCACTTCTCGATATTTAGTGCCGGTGCTTTAAAACCGATATGTAAGAAATGGACGGTAAACCGCATAGGCTGTGAGGCACTTGTCCACCGAGACAGCTGTTTCAATAAGGTTGCTATAGCAACTCCTGACTAGAGCAACAGATGAGTCTTCATTCTTTTTCATAAAAGTTTCAGCAACAAAGGTAGTACACCTGTTCTCGATGTAAAGCTCCAGTCAGGAAACTGGAGAGGAAGAAAAACTAAAACTCATCCCTATTATTTCCTTCTTACAGCTGCTATGATTACAAGTAATGCATCGTGTGCGTACATAATATTCTTTTACTCCACAAAATATTGTTACATATCCAACGTTTAAGTAACAGGAAAGAAAATGTCTGCAAGGTAGATCAAGTGAATCTGTGATACCGCAGTGGATTTTTTTTTCTTGCATATTTTATATTAGACCGCAATGCACGTTTGGAATACGAGATCTTCAGTAAACTCGTATTCATGAATCCAAACAAGTTTTATAGTATATGCTGTAATATTTAAGGACTTTGTTTTTTAAAATTAAATAAGCAATATGATGGAACAAATGCTCGTCATGATCGAAGAGAAAATACAGTTTTATTTGAACGCAAACCAAATGTTAATTGACGAATTAAAAAACACTATGCATCGATTGAGTATAAATATAAATGGTATATAGTATAACTATAATACAGTATAACTTGATCAAAAGAGAGAAAGCGAATCAGCTTTCTTTCATTTATAAATACTAATCCACCGAACACAAGTTCTCATCTAAATATTACTCATTCTCTATCCTTTAATTTGGCGAAAACAAAATTTTATGTGGTCCGATACAATTAAATTTTAGCCAAATTAACTGTAAATGATGAAAGCAGGAAAAACTAGTTGCATGTTATTTAGCGCACCCAATACCACTTTTACGAATTTTTGCTTGAGAATGCTCAAAATAGATTATGGTGACTCTCGGTAAATCCCAATCCATTTGCATACTGTTACATAGTGCAAGACAATATTCAAACTGCTGTATAGGCAGAAAGTTTATGCCCGTTATATACGTATTATGTGGCTCCAACCTACGTAAGGTTTTTGTAACCTTATTATAGTATATGTACCGTGGGTGGGATAAGGATTTTCCTTTTTTATTAAGTTAATACATGCTTCTATATTTTTATTATATTTTTTTACCAAGTCTCGAAACCCTGCCCTATAGACCAAACATGTAATTTTTCAAACCACTTTGTCTCCAATAAGCGGGGATGTGGTCTCACACCGGGAAATGAAAATCGTTTTCCACCTAAAGACAATCTTATACCCACCGCTGGAGTCGAACCAAAAGTTTGCTGGTTGGAGAGCGGATGCGCTAACCAGTCGGTCAACCAGACCGACAACAGAAAAGTAACGGAAAAACTAAGCAACATAAAAGCTAATAATATTTGAAATAAGCATGTTGTTCCCAAATATTACCAATATGTATGTGAAAGTCCACGATTAGCTGTTTTTAAAAACAAGTTCAACTAAAAGACGTAAAACTGATCAAAATGGTTGACAATGCAGTAATCATGATGTATCACCAGCTTGGATTCATACATCTCCTCCCAAAATTGAAGTACTGTAATGTATCATCACTTTTGCGGTACTAGGTACGGACAACACTCTCTACTTTAAACTACATCGTGAAGAGTAGTTCTGATTTGGTGCAAGTAGAAAATGTTAAAAACACATGTGCAAAGACAATTATATGGCCAGGATTAAACATTTTTGGATCGGAGCTAACACATTTTTTTAAAATCAAATACTTGCATACACCTGCGAACAGCATCCAGGTTTTCATTCGTATGCAGTCTTAAAGATTTGTACCTAACACTAGAATTTTATTGAACTTCACGTCCAACCTCGCTTAAACCCATCTTACTCTCATATCTGCTGAGAAATGCTATTTTAGGATGAACCTTCACTACCCACAATAACTGATACATCCTCTTTGAATTCTCAATCAACTTTAATTATCCCAAATAAACAGTAACGGTGCAGCCTCTGTTTAGAATGAACCGAGAAGCAGCTGTAAATCCAAAAAGAGGAATATAATGTCTTTTCCCATAGGCCGATTGGTTCTGTTTTTGAGATTTTATTCATGCATCCCAATTAGCACTGAACTGATCTCGCTGCATTCATTATGCGGAGTGCAAGATGTGTAGGTTTCTTCAGTCCATCCTGATTAGTTGCGAATTAAATTCTTTCACTGGTCATCTAAACGGCATTTTTTCATAGTCTCGAGGATCAGGAATCCTCCTTTGAGCAGCATTTCTAAATCCATGAGATGGTCTAGTCAATGAAGAAGTCAAAAGCTACAGAGACTCGTGTTAAGGCATAGCATGAAAGCTTTTTTAGTTTCATCCACACAGATTTCTTTGTATTTTCGTGCACGGCCAAATAGCACAAGGCGCTAAAATTCAACAAATGTCCCCTTTTGTGAAAGTTTATGGCAGGCGGTGAAGAGAAAGCAGATAACACTGTACCAACTGTCGCACTCAGCGAAAACCGTACAGAAAAGGAATATCCTTATATTATAAGCAACCAGGTACCACCTTCACCACTGCTAGGCTAATTCAGGAATGTAGCTTTTTTTTGTTTGTTTTTTCTGTCGCAGAAAGCCTAGATTCTTCTTCGTTTTTCAGTTCTGGTTCGAAAAATCGAGTTCCTGTTTAATCCAATGCAATAATAGTAATGCATCATCTATTCTGAAACATCTGAGTAAATTCTGTGAATATCATAGCACAAATGATGTTTGCGAACCAAGCCAATGTTGATATCTACGCAACACGTGCAGCTGTCACCTATTTTTATCTTCATATTTCATCAACAGCAATAAAATGAATAAAGCTGATCGCTATTTGACATAATGGCATCCTTCAAACTATATTTGCAATATCAGTATGCCTCTATTTACAACTACATCGTAATATGCGACTTTCTTATTTTCAGAGAGCGTCTATGGAATTTCTGATAAATGTATGCATGTACATCGCTGAAACACGTATGGATGTAAATGAAAGGCCTGAAAGAATCGAAAATTTCGAAACAAATGCTCCGGCAAAGCATTATAAAGATGAGGATGGCAACTAAAAAACGACTCCCCAAAACTGCTTTAAAATTGCTTACTGCAATTATTTTGTTTCTCTTCAAAGGAAAATACATGACCAAATATCCACCAAGAGAAATCACTAATAATTCAGTTAATAATAACAATGTATGTCCCATAAATATAGCTGGGGGGGGGGGGTCAATCCCATCTATGAAACGTTGGAAACATATAACCCATTAGTGTACTGATTTCGCTTCGAATTAGATAATCCTGCCATCCAACTCTGGACGAACATGGAACTTAAGATGAAATCGTCTCCCACTTAACTTTGTCATTCATTTGGCGGTGTTCCTTATTCAAGGAACACCGCCAAAATTAGGCTTGCAAAACGAAAGCTCACTTGAATAAAAACTAAAAAATAACGACACATATGCGAGTATAAAACAGACTTTGTATTACTGACTATTACAATTATGCTCGGAAACATTTTTAGTTTAGAGTAAGCAAAAGAAGACAGCTAATTAAATTACCCCACGTTCCATGGATTCAATATACAGAATGAGTGAATGAAAAAAGACGCACTGTATAAGCCAATCTCAGGAACCCTCACAGCATTAAGACTTCTTAGTAAATTCTTTATTATATATATATTTGTATTAGCATTTAAGCAAGTACTTCACCAGACTCCCTGTTTTATATAACATATGGATTAGTGTAGTTTTGCGTTTAATACTTTTAATCTACCGGGAAGTTGGTTTCTTTCCAAAGCGTTTTGGGATAAGTTTTCTCAACTGAGTCAGGGAAATTACCATACAAATTGTTGGTGCGATAATCACTATTTTTATAATATACAACAACATAACAAAAACGGCCTTCCGATTACATATTTAAGACTATTTATTGCCCCATACGCATCATTAGAAGTTTAAATAGTGTTATTTCACGACAATTATATATTTAGAAAAATTTTAAGTGCTTGTTTATGAATAAATTACTATATATTTTTATCTTCACTGCCACCACTCATTAGCGGGATACGTTATTACCCCTCCCCCCACCTAACTTCCTGTTAGTAGAATAGTAAGTAAGACATATATAGCATCTCTTCATAAATCCGAGAACCCTCTACAGAGCAGCGGAAAGAATGAGATGTATTCTTCTGTTGGAAAACGTTGATAAGGACAATTTTAAATTAAATGAATTCAATGATTTCGCATTTCCACCAGGAAACTTAGGTTTCCCTCAAAACAAACAAACAAACAAACACTGCCCGAAGAACATACGCACACAGTCAACTGATATCCCTCGGGGTCTTAGTTGCCTCTATGTAATCCTAAGCTGAAACAACAAAACACACACACACACACACACACACACACACACACACACATTGTCACATGAATAATCCTCCGGTACGCAGTTTATGTCCGTGAATGTAAACACTTTACCATTCTGATATAAGCCTTAGATAAGAGAGATTAAATTAATAAAATGTATATGTTGAATTTAAATTATATTATTTGTTCTCTATGAAAAATCACAGCGAGAGCCAACTAAAACATGAATCAAGAGATAAATTTTTTTTAAAAAATCCACATCGTACACACTTAAATTAGCACAGTTAAAATCTTAAAGTAGGGCACAGAAAAATTTCAAGAGACGGACTTGTAATCAGTGTACACTTGAGGAGTTTCAAATAGCAATACCTGTGAATGGACGTTAACGAAAGTATGCGAGTAACTAGGAGAACATCTGATAGTTACTTCAACTACTCTTTACCACAAGACAAAATTGCTTTCTTTACCTTCCAGCATTTCCGAAATTTCTGAGCGATAAATAAAAAATAACATCTTCCGGTTTCTAACTTCAGGAACTTCTGCAAAAGGAAGTCGTTTCTTAAACTTCCCAGAACCACCCAACAACATTATTCAATCAGACTGCAATCATTTTCCTTTCTCCTCTGCAGCAGATTATAGAGCTCGAGATATGGGGCTGCTCTCTATCGATTGCCTCCACTTATCGCTAAGTTCTCTATAAAATCAATGGCAGTTTTTCAGATGGTTGTTTTATGAGGCCACTATAGGGTCACCTGTGTGTGGCATGGCACAAGCCGTCGATCATAATCGAGAACGTGAACCTTCTAAAATCTCGCTCTCTTTCTCTCGGTCTGCTTGATGATTGGAAAAAGGGAAAGTGGCAAGGTACACAAACAGAGAAAAAAAAAAAAAAGAAAGAAAGAAAAAATGAAAGAGAACTCTATACATGAAGATGTCTATTACCAAACGGCCAAATACAAAAGTATTCCTCGTTTTTTTATCTGAGAAATATAAAAAGAAATAGAAACTGTTAGGTCACCAAAAAAATATTATTATAATATTGGTACGAGTAACAATGGCAATAATAATGCATAAGATATCACGAATCTAAGATGAAGAGCTATTGGCAATTAATTTCATAGAATTAGAACTAAAGTTAGTGAATATGATAAAATCAATACTTTTAAGTCAATTGATCTCTAAGATTAGAAATTCTTTAGTGGAGACCAAACACTCCCTTTAAGTAATGTTAAAATAAAATATTAACATTTCTCTAGCCGTCATGTCTGATTATCAATTCTTTCAATTTTCTAATTCGGCCTAGCCACATAGAATTCTTTATGATAAAAATGGAACTTTTTAATTATCTTCTACGATTCGATCATAAATAACAAACAACAGCGTGCTAAAAGTGATACTTCCAGTTCTGATTAACGTAATCTACGAGGGTGATGGATGAACTGTGGAATTCTGACTAAAGACAAGTCCCAGGGTTTCTTGATTATGTACCAAAATTAACTTATCTGCCTATTACCGAAATAATCTAGCTATCGACGCGCTTTTGCATAATTTCAAAACGTCATTAATGGTCCTGAAATTATTTTACACCATTTATTTGGTTTGCACCCAATAAATTAAATCAAGCGAATTAATTGATTTCAACATGAGTCACTAAGGAAACAAACGAGTGTTTCATAATTTTCCCCACTTTAGGAACAATTCCTTATTTAGAAAGATTATTAAGATTGTTCTTGTACATCTGCACGAAGTGAATAAATGAATCGTATTTGCTGAAATTACGTGGTTTCGTTTTCGTTTTATTATTATTCATCATTAGATTTTGTTCTTGGGAAAAAAAATATATTTGGCATATCACCAGGTTTAGGAAATAACAAAAGAAACAGAAATAAAAAAAAATGAAAAAAGAAAAAGAAAATAGTATGACTAGTTTCTATTTTTATAAATTATTAGCATGGTAGATTATCCAGTTGTTCAGCTAGCCATGATCTCAAGCTTCGCACAAGTTCGAGCCTTCTCTATATTATAACGTGCGCGTTGCAAGTGATTGAATAGCGATAAACTTGGCGACTCGGACTACAAATGTTTAATCTGATAGTCAGCTGCCACCGACCGGCTGCCTATCTTCTGGTCAGTGATTCCAAATTAAGAATGGTTAAGAACACTTGAAACATATGATTTATACATTTAACCGTTTGTAAAACATCTATCGTGGTTATGCAGTTTTGAAATGCATAACCATAATAACTACTGTAACCATAGTAACTACAATGCTCATCTTTGTCGCCATTATGGAAGAAACTGCTACTGTTTCTTCCGTGCTAACTGATCTTAGGAGTCGTATGTTATCCTTCAGCATATGAAAGTTATCCAATAGCTTGTTTATTGTTGGTTGGAAGGACTGAAAGTTTGGAAGGTTTAGAAGGTCGGTGTATTGTCTGTTTAGAGCATCATTCAGCTAAAAGTAACTCAGTGTTAAGCTGATGATATTGAGAATACACAGAACCTGTGAACAGGACAATGAAGAGGATGGGGATAATTAACAAAAAAGAGAAATTCTTTGTATAGCGAATTTGAAATTTCATTAAAAAATAAAATAAGATGGCAGAATTAGATATTATGGAGGTACTACGCATAATGAACATGACTATTATTTATTTTTGGAATAAATAATAGTCATGTTCATTATATATTTTGGAATAAATAATAGTCATAGATTTTAAGAGACCATAAAGAGGACACGGAAAATTATCATGCAAATACTTTTTTTATGAACCTCCTAAACACAAATGCTTTAAGAGCTCACTTTAATACTGAGAATGAACTGAAGAAAGAAAAAAAGATTATTAACATTAGATCTGAATTTCTGAGGATCGCAATTTTCAGTGAAGGACATGATATAAAGAAATAATAATAATAATAATAATAGCATGTACTAGAAGAAAAGAATGATAGCTGACTGACGAATGTTTTCTCTCTCTCTCTCTCTCTCTCTAGATATTTCAAGAAAACGCGTGTAAAAATGTTCATCCGTGTGAAGCAAATGGCAAAGATGGGTAGTAATTCTAACAGAGAGAGAGAGGATTGCGAAGAGTTTCCGATATTCGAGAAAAAACATTTCAAATAGGAGTGAATTTGAAATTAATTGAGCAGAGGGAAAATATACTTAAGAAAGCGTGAAATACAAAGCTGTGATGTAAAGGAAGTAATAGCTGCAATAAGCATAACTAATTAACAATAAACATCACTAATATAAGTGAAAATATGAGCAGAGAAATAAAAATAATAATAAATAAAATAAAAATAAAATCAGAGAACAGTACAGAGAGAGAGAGAGAGAGCATTTAAGAACTTTTTGTGACTCTCTTTGTGATGTTTTAAACCATAAAAAGTTTAAATATGAAGTGAAGTAGCGTAAGGATATATTAAAGCTGTAGAGGGGAGAAATATCGTAATTACCATTCTCACAGATCTAGTCCTCCAATAAAAAGGATTTTTATACTTAAAAAAAATATTAAAACTTTGGATTTTGAATTCTAATCGATAAACACTAAAATTCTATTGTTTAATATATGTTTGTCAAATCCAGAGAGATTGAGAAGCTACTAGCATATTTCACAATAGCAACATTAGGATTCAGAAACAATACTTTGTTTTAAAGAATAAAGTATTGTTTCTGAATTCAAACACGGCATCTTCAAGTCATTTCAAGTTCATTTGTGGACTTGAAAGTAATAAGAGTGTCGAACTCATGTCAGGCAATGAAATTCATCTGCTCTTCAAATAGTCACCAGAATGCATCTCCATGGTGGGATTCGAATCTACAGTCTGTTACTTGGAGAACGGACACAAGTGGATAGCATTCTAAAGAAATTCATGTCCCTTCTGCACAGGATGGATTTTAGTAATTATTTCTAATAACATTTGAATTGCTACTCTAATACTACACTGACTCGCACTGACCCATAATCGATGAAAATGTGCAATTCTGAGAGGTTTCAGCATAGGTTAAAAAAAAAAATGAAATTAAGTTATTCAACTTAGCAAGAGAGAAAAAAATATCAAAGCCATTTCGTTTCCTCGGCAATAAGTTAATTATTAATCCAAAATAACTTCGACTTCCGTATCAATTATGTAATGTCGACAACAACGCAAACTATCATCAAACAACGAACCTTGAACTCCTTGATTTGTCCATCTTCGCATTTGAAATTTTGGGGTATTCTTTTCATTATTCATAATACGTTTTTGCAATAACGACAGCAAGCTATCCGAATCTAGAGTATAATGAGGCAAGCGATGGGCAGAGTGGTGTTTTGTGGACCTGTGAGGTTGTTTATATTTTTTTATATGGGATCCCTACCAAGATAGTTTGCAAACATATGATACGTTTATATAAAAATCGGGCTAAGGGTCTAATTCGGTTCCGATTTCCTTGCGCTAGACATTAAACATGATCCTGTTTCAAGCTACATCATACCTCTACCACCTAAAGGCATTTATAAATATCATACCATAATGGGATTTGAATCCAAAGCTTACTGGTATGATGTGGAAGACGCTATCTACTACCACGCCAGCTGGAATTAGGGTCAAAGCAAATTGCATGTTTATTAATTGTTTGTTTTTGTTGGTCTGGCTGATTTTCATGATGACAAACGAATTTCCATAGACAAAAACTCTCATGCGTCCGTACGAGATCTACTAACTAGCCTTCAGATGAAAAGCTCTTATAAAGGTTCCTTCATAACGGGATTCGAAATTCGAATCTACATCTTTCTTGTTAGTCGAAGCGCAAATGTTGTGATGTCCTCTCGACTACTCAGCAAACAGCAAGATTACAGTTAAAAATATAAAATAATAATAATAATAATGGCATTTAAAGATGAAAAATAAAAATAAAAAGGGTATCCTTTTGTATTCTTTTAGCTCCGGCAACTTATGCACAAGCTTCATCAGAAGACGAATTAATTTCTGTCTGAGAAATATTCGAAGTATAAATCGCCATAAATCTAAAAATATCTTCTTTATATATGATAATTAATTCGACTAATGCTTATTATATACATATATTGTTTATTTGAGGAACAACAGACAAAAAATCTTCCTGTTTAGTTAGCAGTGATAAATATTCAATCAGATCGGAATACAAAATCCGTCTACCTCTCTTTTGTTCCATTAACAAACAAAACAAATATTTAGTCAATAACATCTATTTTTATAGCCTGCGAAACATTCGTACTACCTGACACTTGGACGATTTTTTTTTCTCCACAAAAGGCTGTAAACCTACAGTACGTTAGTATCGTGGACGGGCTATGGATTTATTTTTTCTGTTTTCAATATATATATATATATATATATATATATATATATATATATATATATATATATATATATATTGTATTTTATAACACTCAGAATCGCTGCTCTGTATTTTTTTACCAATTGGAAAGTATGCCTGTGCCGGGATTCGAACCTGCGGCCTTTTGGCTCAATAGATAACTAACCACCCGATCAACAAGGTCGGCAACAACTCGTCCTATTCGCTGTATGCTCAAAACATCCGTCCTTTTATCAGAAGAATATTTTGAAGAATATATATATATATATATATATATTGTATTTTATAACACTCAGAATCGCTGCTCTGTATTTTTTTACCAATTGGAAAGTATGCCTGTGCCGGGATTCGAACCTGCGGCCTTTTGGCTCAATAGATAACTAACCACCCGATCAACAAGGTCGGCAACAACTCGTCCTATTCGCTGTATGCTCAAAACATCCGTCCTTTTATCAGAAGAATATTTTGCCTTTGCTTTATATATTTTAAAGGTTTACTGAGTTTACTGATTCCTTTCGAAGATTATTATCCTCTCATTGTAAACCAAATAAAACTCGGACGGAAGACAGAATAGCTCACTGTTTAGGAATAGGAGGTGTGTATGTGTGTGTGACCAATCAGAAATGAAAATAAGAAGGGGGGGGCTTCATAACATCCTAGCGGATATATGTTCAAATCTATAAGAAAGTGTGGTTCCAGTAACAAAACCTTTGATCTGTCTTCTTATCGTTCTTTCAAAATGTGAACATGTATCCGAATCGACTAGAGATACAGCAACAGATTCCATTTCTCGTTTATAGTAATTTACAATACGCTGTATATAGTAAATTGCATTTTGCAATTTACTATATACTAAATGCAAAATTACTGTTTTAGGCGTTAGCTACACGGCAAAATCTTTCCCGTGAGTCAGCCAGCCACAATAATGCAGGTGAAAAGTTCTACATAACACAAGTTCGAGCCAGCACTATATAACAAATAGACATGTGTCTACATATCTGTCTACTTATTAAATATTCAGTCTACAATACTCGACAGACGCCACTCACAGACATCGACGATCCATGATATAAACGTGTTGATCATTCATTGATCAAGATTCTCGAAAGCAGATCTATCTATTGCTCTTTAATTAAACTAAAGGTAAATAAATCAGTTTTCATTTTACCAAGTTTTGCTTCTTTTCAAGCAAAACACAATATTAAATCCGCGCTACAAAACAATGAACTCATGTACGAAGATATCCTGCGCTTAAATAACCAGTGTTTAATTAAATGTCATATTTTGTATTTTTCAAAGAAAACCGTTTAAGTCATTTTATTTTGTTTAGACACTAACCAACAAGCAGAGACTGGGAGCGTGGCAAGCGCTGACACCTCCTTCAACAGGTATTCTAAGATTTTAAAGATTTTTTTTTTTTAGAATGATAATATCTTTCATTAGAATATCGATTCATTTCAACATTTCAATTCATTTATCACTGACTGTTAACCTTGTGAGATGCAATCAGCGATGACCGCTGTCCCCATCAGCACATCCACATTCAGTAACCAATGGTTTGGGGGGAAATGTGAAGGTGGGCTAATGCTCGAATTTACTGCTATCTGAGAAGACCGTAACAGACAAAAATCGGTATTTTTAGCACAAACTTATCCGTAGCCTCGGGGCAGCACAGAAGGTGACGTTCGCTTTCTCAGAACCAAAGATCTTAAAAATATGTCCTTCTTTCCCTGCGACTTATAAAAGGTTTTTTTGATCTGCTACAGAATTCGAACCCTTGGGGAATTCTTTGAAAAATTTGTGGTCGTGGTAGCAGTGAGACTGCCGCCGCTGCTGATGCCGCCACTGCTAGACGCTGAATCGGATTGCAGTCCACCTACGAAACTTCATTCAAGGCACGCGAGGCGCATTTTGGATAAAAACCGAAGAGAGCTTTTTCGGCGTCTTCGGTTGCTTTTTTTTTTTCCTTTTTTTCCCTTCCCCCCCCCCCTCTCTCTCTCTCTCTGACCCATAATCTGCGGTTCCGCTTTTCGCTTTTGTTAGTTGTATAAAAGAGAGCGCGAAAAGATCGCATTCCGCGTGCGGCTTGCGACCACGGAAAACGTGCAGAAAGCGAGAAAGAGCTTTTAACGTGAAGGTTTGCCAGCAAGTTCGTGGCACGCTCGCCCATCTGGCGAACAGGGCTGGATGGAGCATTTAGGACAGCCACTTTCTAGCAGAAGGTGGGGGGGGGAGGAAAGAGATGAGCCGGGACTCGATATAAGGTGTGAAGGAATCAATTGGCCACCATTCGTGCATTCTATTGATCTGGTGCACGGCCCCAGGAATCCATAAGACGTTATTTTCTTTCACGCGCTAAAAGGGCCTCCTTTGCCAAGCGACGGACGAGATCCAATTGATAAGAGTGTGTTTATACGTAGCAGCAATAGAGTGCCTAATGTTGTTTTAGGAGGGAGAGAGAGAGAGAGAGAGAGAGAGAGAGAGAGAGAGAAAGAGAGGGAGGAAATTCCTTCATTTCTTTAATGTTATCGGTCTCGTGGTGAGGACGTGCCTGGCGATAACTAAAACTACTGTCCCCTGTGCCTTTGGTTTTAAGGTGACTACTAAAGTGAAGATAATGAGTTTAAAAAAAGTCGTTGTTATGAACTGAAACGGATATAAAACTAATTCACTTAATACAAAATAAAAGGCGTTACTGCCTTCAGCTGCATTTAGAATGCGTTTGCTGTTGCAACTGTTACGCAGTTATCTATTAAACTTGGAAGAGCTGCAGAATGAATGAATGAGTAATAATAATAATAAATCATTAATCAACCTTTGTGCAGTTTGAATTTTTAAAAAATACTATTCACTTGAACACACACACACACGGAATTATGTCTGTTCATATCGCTACTCAGTACTGCATCGTAACAAAGTGAAAGGAGACAGTTAAAAAAAAAACCTGGTCCCAGAGAAACAAAATACTTCTGCCTGAATAAAAAAAAAAAAAAAAGCTGTAAAAAAAAAGTTACAGAAGTCAGAAATCATCACTGAATTGGAAAAACAGAAACAGCGAAAACAGTGGCTTTTGTAACTGACATTCAAAAGAAGTGGGACACATTTAATTACGAAATCTAAAATGAGATTTTGTGAAGTGTTAGTCATTTGTAAGCATAAGACGTTTTCAGGAGAGAGAGAGAGAGAGAGAGAGAGAGAGAGAGAGAGAGAGAGAGAGAGAGAGAGAGAGAGAGAGAGAGAGAAATTAAAACTCACGGATATGTTTGAAACCGAACTGAACAATTCATTTTTCAGTGGACGAAATATCCGGTGAAAGAAAATCTGTGTAGAAAAACTTATAGTAAAAAAAAGAAAGAAAGAAAGAAAAGAAAAAAAAAAGAAAGAAAGAAAAGAAAAAAAAAAGAAAGAAAGAAAAGAAAAAAAAGAAAAAAAAGAAAGAAAGAAAAGAAAAGAAAAAGAAAGAAAGAAAGAAAAGAAAAAAAAAGAAAGAAAGAAAAGAAAAAAAAAGAAAGAAAGAAAGAAAAAAAAAGAAATTCAAAATAAGACTTGATAAAAGAATTCAAATCAAGAATAAGAGAAAAATAATTTAAAGTAATTCTTACTAAAAACTTGACAACCTGCAGCGACTTTTAATAAATGAAATCTGTTCATGTAAATTATAATATTTTTTTCCCTAAAAAGTTGTAAATATTTCATATAAAATACAGATAATTATCGAGACGGTCTGTACTTCAGAAGGAAAAAAAAATCAATATTTGATTTATTTATATTAACAGCAAGAAATTAAAAAGAATAAACTGGGGAAATACTTCGATTAGTCTTCTAATTTTGAAAGAAATGATGGAAATCTTTACGTAGGATTTTTTATTATTCGAGTTCATATTAAGAAATTTTGTCATTTTCTAGATTGGCCTTGAAAAGGGCTGCCGAAGAAAGAATCGCACCGAGGCAATAATAACAAAAAAGTGCTGTCTGGAATTAGAATCTTTTTATATTAAATCCTAAACAAGTGCCAACCAAGTATGATGCCATGATTGACGTTCAAAATTTCTACGCATAATCGTAAAACGAAACGATAAATAAATAAAAATTCATAAGGATTTCTGATGTGCATTGCGCAAGGAAGTTATTTATCTTAGCTTGCATTTTTTTTCTTTTTTACTTAAGGATATTATGTATCACCTAACTTTTTATATAATTGTCATAAATTTTTCTAAACATTTCTTACATAAAGTTCCTGATCCTCCCTAATACTTCCCAAAGAAAAAACTTTTGAAATGTTTATTTACAGTGTAAGTGATTATTATGTAATTCAAACTTATTTTTAGGAAGAACCTTATACACTTTAACTTTGATTTCTACAAATTAAACTGCACAGTTAAAGCGTATAACTAATTTCAACAGAAAATAAGTATCTGAAGAATATAGTAAGAAAATCTTATTATTTGCTTCATGGTTGCCAAAATAATAATAATAACAATAATAATGCGAAACGTGCTTGTTTAATGAAATCTTGTCACGGCAACAAGAACAAGGTAATTTTTTTAAAGGTTTTTTTTAAATATATTTTTGGTTTATAATGCTACTACTTCAGTTGAAAAGGAGCCTACAAAATACTAGAATTATTTTTTATCAAAAAAGTGAAATAATTTTTCCAGCTTTTTTTTTTTTTTTTACTGTATTAACGATGCTACATTCATGACGCCTTCCATTAATTCGTCTTGTTTTTGAGATTTGGCAATCTAATAAGCCTATCAACATAATACATGGGTGGGAATAGACAACTAATTAAGATTTTAGAGGTTCAAAGTCTTAAATTTGCAGAAGCATAAACAGCAGAAAGAATGGCATGCAACAAGTTGAGAGTTCTGATCCATTTTCAACATGGGTAGCAATAGATTCACTTTGTCCATTTGCACTCGTGTAAAAACTAGTTCTGGATGGACCGATATTGAAGAAATTTGGCAATTCGCAACTTTTGCAAAACAATTGTCGATCCGCTTCACTGCTTGTTCAAGACTGGACAGTTTTAAGTGACAAAAACAAAAATAAACCGAGTCTGTGTTTTCATCTCGCTTCCATCCAACCTACGAACTGTACTTTTTTCTCCAAAATTTTTACAGATCATTTCTGCAAATGTTTCAGTTCTAAATGCATTTTACTACTGATTTATACAATCATAAATTTCTTCTATAAATCTTTTTATAAGTTTCTAAAAGCACAGAATTTAAAATTAAATTTTAAACTGTCTTGGCAGTCGTGTTGTTCAATGATCAAGACAATAATACCATCAATTATAATGAATTCGAGTAAATTAATGTCTATGACAATCTCACTGCATGCACTGAAACATGAGAAGGAGTAATTTATTTATTTATTTCGTATGAGGATTTCCCCCTTCCCCCCCCCCCCCGTCCCTTAGGACGGGCTGAGCCCTCCTAATGAGGGATTAAGTATGTATTTTATGACTGGAGATGCGTGAGTGTTCACGGGCCGGTCTGCCGGTTCTGAGGGACGAAAAAACCTAAGTTTTCGGGTTAAAAAACCCTCCAACCCCGTATGAGACCGAACAACTCACCTTTAGTCGAAAGAGACCAGATAAAGGCTCCTCCCGTCTCAAACGGGAATCGAACCCAGGTCCTTTCCGAACAAAGGGCTTCGTCTATACGGACTGAGCTTTGGAGGCTCTAGAAAGAGTAATAAGCAAGTATATAAGACATGTTTCAACCCTTTCGTAGGCAGGATTCATAATGAGCAGATTTGTGGGCCTGGTTGGCCAAGTGGTTAACATAACTGCTCTCCAAACATTCCAAGTCGTAACAATCCAGCGATGGGCGTAGACGTTAGTGATTATCTTTCGGTGTGAGATCACCGTCCCCCCCCCCTCGTTTATTTAAAATCTGAAGTAGCTTGAAAACTGATATACTATAGGTTTACAAACTTTCGTAGGTGGGAGACATTAAAAAATTATACAACCTATTGAATGCTATCCCCATCACGCAAACACAAAACAGTGCAAGCAGCTATATTCTAGGAAAATGGTCTCAGTTTTTTTCGAGGTCAGTGTTAAGGGGGGGGGGGGGAGGTGTAACTTGTTGAGGTCCATAAACCTCAACAGCAGAAAATAAAAGGTCAAATTAATATTATATTTCAAAAGAATATTTCAATTTAGAATAGGGTTATATATTTGAAAAATATATAACCCTATTCTAAATTAAAGCATTGACTAATTGAGAAAAACGGTATATTTTCTAGAAATACTTTTTTTTTTTCCCTCGAAAATATGGGAGAAAATTATTACTTGGCATTTGTGGGGTCCAAGATCGACGCGCAAACATGAGAACAGGAGATCGATATATATTTCATGTGCCAAAATCGTAGAACTTTATAGAATGCAAAATTAAAATAATTACTTTATGTGCGAATGATTGCATTAAATGCAAATCATTCGTGGTCCATCAAAAATTCGTTAGTAGTTCAGACGACAGTCCGCTATTTTGTGATCCTTTCCAAGGATAAATGGGTCATCAATCCTGACAGGATATCGACTTAAAAACAGCAACACAATCTTCAATCGAAATTCGGATCTCTCCCTCTCTCCTCTCTCTCTCACCGTGAATCGTACGAAACGTTTTTTTTTTTTTTTTTTTGGTTACCACCGACGAAAGGTTACTAAATCTATAGTATATTTGTACCGTGGGTGAGATAAGGATTTCTTTTTTTCAATTTATATATACTTTTTGTATTTATTTTTACATAGTCCGGAAACCCTGGTCTAGTGACCAAAAATGGAACATTTTCAAGCCACTTCAGGCCTCCACTTAGCGAGTCATGGTCTCACACCGGACGATAAAATTCATCTTCCACCTAAAGTCGATCACAAACATCCATGCCCACGGAGGGATTCGAACCCGCGACTTGTTGGTTGGAGAGCGGATACGCTAACAGAAGCCGATTGTTACATATTTACTTACTCATTTCATCATCCAACATTCCCTGATTGGTATTATTTAACCTTCATTTCGTCATTTCCGTTTTTCTTTTCCCCTGAAGTTTTCTCCTCTCCTCGAAATACTTGCTCAAATTCTTTTAAGAAATATTATTTACAAAGCAAGTCATCATGAATTAAACTGACCAAACAGAAGAAAATAAAGAACCGCAAAAGGCAGATAATATTACTAAGGATAAAGGATTTATGCATATACATAAGAAATATAATTACTCACATCATCACATCGATAATAATCCCGATATTTTAATATTTACTCCACGGAGTATTTTAGCAGTTTACAACAAACTAGCTTGATAAGCTGATCCTGAGTTGAGGTGGTTAAAATTAGAAACGGGGCAAGTAAGGCTATACTCTCCTGAGTATATTATGTCTGTCGATTGCGTGTGTTCTGCAGTCGATTTAACTATTTTGCGAGATAAAAAAACACAGCTACATCTGTACAAGATCGGCTCATTCAGAAATGAAAAGAAGGGATTAGCGCTGAACGTGAATGCTTTCATGTTATACTTTAGTTTATAATTGTAGAACAAGAACAAAAGTCATTTCAATCAGTTTAGGGTTGAAATGACAAAAGGTCTTCCATAAGTGGACCTGATTGGCTAGCGTACTCACTCCCCGACTTTTGGGTGCAGACCGGTGTGAGAATACCACCTGCATCTTGGAGGCCTGAATGGCTTAGAAAAGTTCCATGGTTGAGCTCTAAAGTGGGGTTTCTGGATTATCTAACCCTCGTCTACTTAAGGTGGATGAGTACAGAAACCTAAGTTAGAATTATTAATATTCAAATCACAAGGAAAATTAGATTTTTAAAGAAGGATTAATGGAAGAATGTCCAGAAAGCAGTGATTTATAGAAAAAGTGCAACAAAAGAATCTGCAAGAACGATTTGAACAGATTTTAAGTTCCAGAGCAGCTTGATATTTCGGATCAATGAATGAAATATACTGAATTGCAATAAGGGCTGAAATCAAAAATACTGATTAAATGAAGTTTTCGGAGAGTTTGAATTTTTCTGTAAGTTTGTTAGCTTTGCTCAATACGAGTCTTTAAAACAAAACAGAAGAATATGAAGTAGGAAGCGATAAACTTTTGCTGAAATATGCTATACACACACCTAGAAAATAAAGCAAACTCCTCGACAGAGATCACTTACATTCTACTTTTGTGATTATCTCTCTTTCCAGGGCATGCTTTGCCAGAGTAGAAGCACAAAGATTATTTGCTAGCTAATCTGAAAGTCTCCAAAAACATTATCATTAGGTCTGACTCATTCTACTAACTAGTGTGCAGAGGTTTTTAACCTTCTCTGTACCTTTCCACCGAACCTCCATGCAAGAACCACATTCCCACATTTCCTGTTTTGTTGTCCTCCCAGGTGGAAGGCTTATGATATTTTTTTTTTTTTCACTGCTGATCGCCTCGCATTCTCCCTTTTCTTCCCAAGGGGAGGGTGTGCAGAAACCTCTGAACTAGCAACTAGTCTGATGATCTAATAGGAAAACGCATTGTATAAGGGATACCGGAAGATCTGCAAGTTTCAAGTTCGTTCCTTACCACGGCCGATATAATAATATCCCCCCCCCCGTGTTTGTGTAACGCACATTAATATCTTATAACGTATAAAATTAGACAAAATATCTCTTAACTTCGGGTTTCCTAACAGCGTGACTCTGTAATGGGTTGTAAGCATATTAAATAATATGCACCTTGTTATTAAAAGTAATGAGAGTAATATTTATGTATTCAGTTTTTTTACAAGATACTGAAGAAAAAAAAAAAAACGATGTTCTGCTCCAGGTTATGACTAACTACTCTCGTATTCACTGAACTACTAATCTAAAATTTTATACAAAAAACATAATCATTAACTTAAAATAGTAGTAAAAATTTGGGTACTCAAGTTTATTAGTGATTTAAAAACTAAAAATTGTGGGCTATTTTCTGGAAGTTGTACAAAACTTCAGTGTGTATGAAACTTCTACACGCTTTTCATTCCCATTCGAAATGGAGGAAATTCATGAATGATACTCCGCAAGGTTATGATTAATAATGTTATCGAAGAATACCATATCACTGGCCTTTCAGTTTGTGATACTGATTGCAGGAGCCACATTAGCGGAGGGGAAGTACTATCTCGGTAAAGTACAGGAAGATCCAATAGAAAAGACACAAAGGGACAAAAAGATATTCGAAAGGGTGCAAAGGAAATCTTGGTAGTCCAATGTAGAACTGACCAACCATGAGTTCAATTTAGTAGTAGTAGTAGTAGTAGTAGGACATTGACACTACATAAAGAGCTGCACAGTCTCAGTTTCTAAAGAAGGTAACACATACGCCAAATTCAACCATGGCAGATCAGCAACAATTACACTGGTGTAAAGAACATCGTGACTAGTTTGCAGAGTGCTGAAATACAGTCTGGAAAAATGTTTGGTTTCCATTTAAATCGTTTTTGAGAGCAACATACATGTTTATCTAAAATAATGAAAGCGTTAAATCCCAAATAAAATGAACTCACAAACCGAAGGAAACAAAGCCATAGAGCTACACACAATGTGGATAATTCAAAATATTTTTCATATATAAACTCAAACTGAAAAAAAATTCCTACTCTGCGAAAACCGTAATTTTCCTGTAGTCAGTATCTCACAGAACAGAGTTTACGTCGAATCGAAATTTCTTTAAAGATATGTTGAACAAATGACTAAAAGCACGATATACCAATCAAGGTGTATACTTGAAATCATCTGCTGAAGATCGTCTCAGAAAAAAAAAAAAAGTTTTTTAAGTTACGAACTGCTAATTATATTTCTAGTTATCAAACAAACATTGAGATATTCAGCCTTAATTTGGATGGTTACGTGGCCATTTTTAAGGATCCATATTGATATTCTGCCTTGTAATTTCGAGTAAATGGCATATTTCAGTATTATTTGTCTGGAAGACAATTTTATGCGGATATTTAAAATAATCGAGCATTTGAAGATAAAATTATTACAATTATGTAAGAAACCCAAATGAATTTTATGTGCAGAAATTGACATTTATTGAATAATATTAAACTTACAAAAAGGATTAAAAATCCAAAATGTGCATTTAATTTTTTTTTTTTTTTTTTTACAAAAATTACTGCATAATTAATTGTGCAGTACAAACGAAAGAAATACTTTTCTAAAAAAAAGTATTTAAGAATTTCAGTTGGTCTGAGTGTAACTGCTTTTCAACCAACGGGCTGCGGTTCAAATCCCACCCTGCTTGAAAAATACCAAGTTTCCGATTATGTTAATCCTAAGCCCATCCACAGTTGTATTATCAATGTACCCTATAGGTTTACTGCTGTTCGTTAATGGGATTAGCATAGGGGTGTAAACCTACCGTACATTAGCACAGTAGGTGTGAACAGGATGGGATAATTTCGGAATCAATATGTTCTAGAGACCACACAGACCTTTTACAAGCACTTCACCTCTTTAATTAGCAAGATGGAAATCTCACACCACACAATGAGAGGAAAGAGTAGAATTCTGCTGTTAGAAATAAACTTTATAAAATTAGTTTTTGATTTATTAGTTCACTGTATGCAACTTGAACTTTTAATAAACACGAATTTTTAAATGTTAGTCCGGCCCATGAAAGGTTATAAACCAATGTATATTAGTCCCATAGGTGGGATAAAGTTACATTATCCTGAAGTAGCCTGAAAATTTTCCATTTGAGAACAAACATGGAATCTTTTTAAGCCACTTCATGTTTACAACAAGCAGGGTGTAGTCCCAGGCTAAGTTTTCATACCGCAAAACAGACAAACAGGCCAGAAGAACACACGCAACGAACTTGCTTAGTTCAGTTGGCCTGGTTGTCTGAGTGGATACTGTAACTGCTTTTCAACCAACTATACCAACCACACACACACATATGTATGTGTGTGTGTGTGTGTGTGTGTGGTGGGTATAGTCCACCACAGTTCAAGACCGTATTTATGCATAGGCACACGAGGCTGTAGCTGGGGTTGGCCCCGAAAACTTAGGGCCTAAACAATGAGGGAGGGGACCCGAACCACTCTAGCGCCTCGGAAAAAGTGTAAATACGGTTACCTAATATATCATAGCCACGTGTTTATTTCTGGATGTGGTTAATTTATAACCTTTCTTTAACGCTACGACTAATTTTTAACTCTGTATAACTACCAGTGTTCAAGTAAATATGTTAGCCACCTATGTTTTAGCTTCTGACACTCATGTACACTTATAATATGAATTGTTTTTATGGGGAGGGGAGGCAAACAATTTCAAGTAAAAGTTGAAAACTTTCGCTATCATGAAACTCTCAATAATATAGAACCCTTTCTTCTTCACATAATAACTACATTAATACATTTCCGAACTCTGATTGGCTCCGAAACACTGTGGGATGGACAGGGCCAGTGATGTCATATAACACGATGGCAACTCAGGAAACAATGAAAAAAGTATTTAAGTCTGAATCAATATAATGAAATATTTTGGGAAAATAATAACTTCTTTCTCAACTTTCCAAGTTTTAATATCCACTATTAACGGTCAGATTCTGCATATTCCATCACTGAATAAGAAATAAGCTAATTACTGCGTATCTGTTTTAGCCTGCCGTGTAGCGATTAATCGGCTACATTGCAGTATGATTGCGTGCTCTACAAGATAAATGATGCGTGCGTACCCTATCATCTGACTGTCGTATTCCATCCCGACCAAATCAGAGACATCGACAAAACAGGTATTTGCAATGACGAGTATTCCCCAATAGATGTCATAAGTAACATGAACATTAAAATAAATAAATAAATAAATAAAAATTTTTTAAAAAAAACCAACATGAAACAGAATCTGTGTATATATATGTGTGTGTGTGTGTGTGTGTGTGCATTTCCCCCCCCCCCCCGCCTATCCATAATTCCATTTTTCCTTCAAAGCAGATGTACTGTTCTGAAAACATACTTATATTTGGATATAAATGACATTATACTTTCCTCGAAGCGTATTTAATTCGCCATATCGTGTGCATTGTATAATTGGGAACTGAACGCTCATCAGACCAACGTATTCACTGCCTGTATGTTACAGCTGAAAACATCACCAATTTGCATTTCTAATGATTTCAAATGCGGTTGAAATGAGTTCTTGTTCAATAGTAATTCCTTTATCACTGAGCATTTTTCAGCTGCAGTGACCTCGCTCTCTTACCCATCACATTAGTTCCACACACGTGGTGATTAACTGTCGGTATCAAAGGTGTTGTCCTTCAGCTTAGTGGAAAATTGCATGGCTTTTCCCCCTGATTTCTTAATCATAATCATACGAATTTACCAACATGAAAGAAAGAAAAAGAATTCAGTCGCTAACTAGATTGCATTTTTCTGATTTCTTCAATGAGTGGAATCTCAAAAATAACATCCGTCAGCAAATTCTTTCATAACAACTGACTGACTGGATCAAAATTCATGCAATTTCACTATTCCTGACGTTCTGTTCTTCATAAGTGACTAAATCGATTTCTATAGTGCAGGGTAGGATGACCAGAAATAGCAGTCCCCTTTCGGTAGATCTTTCTACACAAAGGGACTGCTTGATTCGAGTCCCATCTCAGGAACCTCTGTGAATTCTTTTAGCTGAAGGAGATTTAGCCAGTGTTAAACAGAAGTAGAATGCTTTTTCCAGACTCCCTCACCGAAAAAACATCGAACTAGCAGGAGAACATTTAGACACGCGATATACTTTATTCATGGCCTTAGATGTCATGATCATAATTCCCACCAATCATCGCAAGTTAGAAAGGTCATCTAGTACTGCCCAAAGCCTGTTTACACATCCCAAAAGAATCAAGGGAAGCCAAAACGTTTTTTAGCATCTTTCTGTAAACATCTTTTCACCGGAATTGTTCTAAGTTTGGGATTTGTGTTAGTCTGCTTTCACAAACGATCTTAAATGTTTACAATTAAAGACAGAACAATTTTGAAGATGATGTCGAAATCTTAATATCATGTTTCTTCCTGTTTCTATTTTTATCCCTTCCGGAAAAAGTCTAATGCTTCGCATTTTTTTTCAAAGCAACTTCTATAATTCCATTGTACTTTGAAAAAAATGCGAAGCATTAGACTTTTTCCGGAAGGGACAAAAATATCGTCAAAGAAAGTTATTCATTCTTTCGAAGTAGTTTTGGAAAAGGAAGCATTTTTCAGTATTTTTAGAATCATATGTTGTATAATTTTTACTGCAAGACCGATAAAAGATTCTTCTAAAATAAGGGTGTGGCATTTTTATAATACTATTTAGTACATGCCGTCAATCGGAATCAACTATCTCTGTGAGAGCATTATCAAAATCATATTAATTTGCATGTTTAGAATGTGCATTTGTCCTAAAAGGACAACCAGCGGTACAAAGGAAGAATTCCAGTCTTTTAAGTCTTCCAGTATTTTTAGTATCTCTCTCTCTTTTTATGTAACTCCTACCCACAAAAGGTTGTAAGCCCACAGTGCATTGATACTGTAGCTACTTCCTTAGTTGTGCAAAGACAGAATGTGATTTTTTTCAAGAATTTCTGGACTCCTAACAAATAATTTGCAGTCTCAGTGAAACTGAAATTCGAGGTTTTGTACTGCAAAGTGTGCAAACCCCAACTTCCCATATCTATGAAAAGCAAATGGGTCATTTTGTAGGTCGCGTATTACGAATTTATTTAGTATCACACTCCTGAAAGTTATGCTAGAGTATAGTTTTTGATACTAAAGTATTCTACGCTCTTTTTGAGGGAAAATACATTTTAAACACACACACACACATACATGCACGCACACAATATTTGTTTTTTCTCCGGTTTTTCCCGTTAACCAATATTTGCTGACGTCCTATCTTTCCCTTAAGGTCAGTTAATTACAACTCGAATTGTACTAATTTATAATTAGTGCAATACAGTTAACAGCAGTTCAAGCAGCTTTCAATGGACAATCTTGCCTTACAACGCGGAACACATTCAGGACTGGAGCTTGTGCCAAGTAATTGGATCGGTTGTCCCAAGGGAGAGAAAACAATAATATTAATAATTGTTGTTTCGAATGCAAGCTTAGCACTAGTCCGAATATGTTGCAATGCAACAAATATAAATCAATCATTTCTGCACACGATGAAATTTCTCATTCATGCGCTTACGTTACTAGAAAGAGTATGAGTGCGAAATAGTATCGAATAAATAAAATTCGTTAACAAAAAAAAAAAAAAAATCAACACACACACTTCAAGGAACCATAAAGAAAATAAACTAAAGGCACTACGAGCCTAACAAACTCCATACAGAAATAAAACACGAAATGCTATCCTTTTATTCACATTTTGAATTCAAAATAATCGTTATTTTACGATGCCATGGGCAAAGATGGTACTTCTACTTTCACTTGTAAAAACAAGGCTATATTTGCTATTAGAAGTACAACTGGAAAACATTAATCCACAACCTGTTAGCTTCCCAGTCGACAAACAGATCTCACAGTTGAAAGTTGTTCTATGCAAAAGTGCTGCTGATCACTTATATATGCATTAAATCAGAACAAATTAATTAAGCAAGCATATAGTTAATGCAATATTCCATTTTATGTGCTGCAGAGTTACTGATATTTGAAGTAATATATGTATGTCCTAAAACTGTGTTTTTCCGTATATATTCTAGAATCCAGCAACAAATATAACCTTCGTAGTAAACAGTTCCTCCATATCGCGGCCCGAATCCGCACTAGTCACGCATATAGTTCTCGTGTCTGTTATATGTCAGTTTCACTCGTCCATCTACAAAGCGCCTCTTTGATAGGCAGGTGCCATTGACTGGAAGTCTCCTTTGGACTGTAGTTCCAAATTAACAGTGGCGAAGTCTGAAGACTGGGGATCTATAAAACCACATTATGTAATCCATTGGTAGCATACAGTATCTTTCGGATATAAACAATCAATTTTTACAAGGATACAATGCAATACGGCATACTGAATTAACAATATCAAAATTCAGTCCCACAACTGCATGCTGTTAAAAGTAACAGAAAAATGACTTATAACAGAGAGAGAGAGCACGCTAGGACATAAAACTCAACATGAAAGACAGAGAACGCTTTTCTTGGGTGTGTGCGAGATTTTGTTAACAGTTAGGAAACAATATTAGACTATTTAGTTCCCGAGTTCGAAGAAAGAACTACTAGGGTTTCGACAGAAACAAACACTCATCCCCGCACCCCTGTCGCGACCAACACCCCATAGGGGATGACCTGAGAAAACAGACCGGAGGGAGAGGAAACGGGGGGGAACTAACATATAGAATACAAGTTGGGAGCAGCCAAATGGCGCAATACAAGGCTCGGAGCTACATACAATACGGAAACACGACCCGTCTCTCTGGCTATACACCACTAGTTTTGCTACAGGTCACAGGACCACGCTGAAACGTCGAGAAGTTAGGAAACGAGGCTTATGGAAAAGAAATGGTGAAGTCTTCTGCCCTCACGACTAGAATTAATGTCATGGCAATCATGACACATACAGGAAATAAATACTTGAAAACTTATAAATTCAACATCCGGTCATGATCTTATAATTAAATGACTACTAAAAAACCCAAAACATAAATTCTGATCAAGATGAAGGTAACGGTATTCGAAACCAACCGACAGTGTTTAAATTTAGTAAAAATAGAATTGCATAATTTCCAGAGACCATAAAACATCAAACTCAGTTTGATGAGTTTGATGTTTTATGGTCTCGCAGCCTATTCTGAAATCATCAACTGTGTTCTAGTTATTATTATAAGTATCTTAATCCCATATTCAAACTAAGTTGGAATAGTATTCAGACAACCTGTTTGAGAATGAAATAACTACATCATATAAGACAAATATTCATTCATGATACGGCTCCAAATCTTTATAATCTTCGCCACCAAACTTCATAGGTGAATGAGTCCCGATCATTTCAATATAGTGTACATAATACACGAGCTAAAAAAAAAAAAATTACCCAAAGTGATAAACACAAAATATCATGGAATTAATTTCGGATGCAGATAAATTGAAACGCCTAAGTTGATTGTCTGCAAAAAAAAATGCCATATATAAAACAACGAACTAACATTAAAATAAAAGTTCTGCGCCATCACACGAACCTTTCTCAACATTTCGCTCTCCAAATAAGCAAAGCGTGAGTGTCTTGTAGGGAGCAATGGCAATCATACACTACGTAAAGTGGAGTAGTTCCTAATTCAAGATGTTTTGCGTTTATACTTCTCCCTCTCTTTCTCTCATCAGTCTAAGTAATTTAGTTGTCCAGAGAGTAATTATTTTCCCCCACTTCTAGCACCTCTATAGTATACGTCTATAGGTCATCATATGAAATAATCTTACCAAAGATTTACCTGGGCTTTTCAACTAAATCAAGCCTCATACAAAGAATTAAGAGGAAATTCGAATTTCCCTTTTAACTCGTAGAAACCAGACAATTGAAGAAAAATGCAGTTGATCGACATAACCTTGTCTCGTCATAATTCATACATACTCGCAAATTTTATGATGCAGAGTAACAAAAAGATCTGTATTAACTACAATTTTAAACAGATTAACATGAAATCTGATAAATTATCTTCAGGGGATCAAAGAAAAGACTTGCCTAAATAAATACCACAATGACAGAATCTGAATATCAACACTAAAACAACCGTCCATAAAGAATTAGGCTAAAATATTAAATTAATAAAATCATTCAATTTTACTAAATGAAATCAATACATTATACAATCAGTCAAACAATTAACGTTCGACCTTTCGAGAACAGAAATCTTATATCTTGCAGAGAAGTGTTTCTCCTATTTCCACTGAGTACAAAACTATTATTCGAACAGAGCCGCATCATCCAAAGAAAGCTTCACTTTCAGTTACATTTCGAACTAAAATACACATTTTCTCTAAAAAATGACAGCTGTGTGGTACTTTAAGTTTACCTATTTAATGATATTCATTGAGTAGTGGGGCCATTAAATTTGCTTGAGTTCGCAGGATTGCTGTCTGTCCATTTTGAGAAAGAAAAAATTCGAGATTCTTATGGGAAGAAACACCCCACCTGCTGCATATGTGACAGGAACATGGGTCCTTTAGTTAGAAAGTTTCGATTCTCGTTGGTAAAGTGAGGAATAATTATTCGGAATAACAGATATATTTTTTCAGCTGTGTCTCATACGGAAGCGACAAAGTTATGTTTTCTTCCAGTTAACTGAAGTTTTTCATCCCCAAAACAGACCGTCCAGCCTGAGAATGCTAGAGCGTATAATGGGCACGCAACACAATTGCCCGAACAAGCAATGTTTGCTAGGAATAGCCGCCATCAAACATTCTTTCGGATTCCTTGAAGCAGACGACATTTTCCTACTTTCAGGAGTCCAGTATCAGTGCTCCTATCACCACTGTATCCATAGATACCTCATCCTTGAGCGATATACGATATGCTCCTTTATAGACCATTGTTGTGTTACAGGGTTACAAGAAATCGTGCGGTGAATGTGCATCATTTGTGCAAATATCAAAAAAAATAGATTTATAGACATAATACGGTTCTGCACTTAACTCTGTGCTGAAAATAATAAATGAGTAAACGGAAACACGATGCTTGCGTCAGAAAGACAAATGAATAACACAAGAAAAATATATGGAGTTAGCGCAAGTGGGAGGATCAAAAATATTTTATTCAATAATAGTCAATTATCCGTGGTAACTGGGAGACACCAGAGCCCGGATAATTGAAAAATACGTTTAATGCGTTAAATACATAAAAATCTATAAAAATATAAGATAAACATTCTTGTAGTATGTAAATACAAAACTGAACATTTTTAAATAGAAAATTTGATTTTTGTTTGCTTTCTTTGTAGCATTATTGTTTGTTTTATTTTTACATGTCTACGAATGATACAACGTCATTTAAAATACGCAGTGCTGCCTTCTGTTATTTTAGCAATCCATTTTCCTACTTTCAGGAGTCCAGTATCAGTACTCCTGATATTAAATAAAGAATTTATTTAAAAAACAATGAAATGCGTATGCACAGAGGACCACGGTTAATCCGACCCCACAGATAACCGAATAATCGGTGTTTTACTGTACTTAAAAAGAAGCAGACAAACTTTCTTCTTTATATATTATATGCAACATCATCTTTAAAACACTTTGTAGCTCTGGTTCTTAGATAAGCATCCCCCCCCCCCAGCAACTCGCGTTTGCACAGGCTTGAATTTGGTCCTAGAATTAACTCCATTCCGTGATCTGGCAGCCTCGTCATAGGCTATTCGATTAGGAAAAAGATCCAGGTTCAAATCCAATTCGGAATAAGAATAATTTATAGTTTTTTTTTTTCAATCGAGACCAAAATGATCATCAATAGAGAGAGAGAGAGAAGAATTTTTCTTTCACATAACAGGCAATAGGACACTAGACTTCATTTAAGGACAGGATCAGGCTTCATTTTACCGAATATCTTTATCTTTCGAATCAGAATCGAGCCAGTAATATAGAAATGAATAAGAAAAGTACTCATAACAGCATTTTTTTTGCGAAATAAATAAGGACTTTATATCTAACAAATACCTTTTTTTTTACATTTCCACTAAAAAAAATATATTTCACAATAAAAAAAAAAATTGTATTTCACAATAAAAACAGATTGTGAAATACTCTTTAAGCCAGAGTAGAAAACCACGCCTTTAGCAACCTGTTATATGGCCTATTTCTAACTCATTGCGACGGCTGTAGTAATGACCTGCGAAGTGCTTTTATTTCTCTGCACAAAATCGAGATATAACAGTATGCTTATTTCGAAATAAGCTACTTAACTTCAGTGGGTTATCATGCTGCGTGTGAAAATTTCGCACAGTTTAAAAATATCTAAATTATAAACAATGCACAGCAACAACATAGAAAATAATTAATATTTTAACTCAATAAAGTTTTCAACTAGTCCCTTACAATACAAATCGATTGAATTTCGTCATTCCAAGATTTTTATCTGCTTGCAATTTTTAATGAAAATACTTTCAATTATTAACTACAATTAATACTTTCATTAACTTCATTCCATAATTTTTCTCTGATATATACTTTTGAATGGGGAAAGAAATCTCTCCCTCTCTCTCTGAAATCTAAAGATGTTTGTTACAATTGCAATTTACAGACGTCTTTATTATTATTATTATTATTATTATTATTATTATTATATTCTTTAGCACGCTTTTATTCTAAAAAATAGGTATTTTTAAGTTCGTTAAAAATTCATTTCGTTTTTGTAAAGGATTTTCAATCTTTCATAACCAATTTCTTTAAAAAAAATTACGAAAACTGAAAATAAATTTACTAAAATTAATCAGTGAAAATGGTTTGCTAGAATTATTATTGTGACACTGTTTCCCTTTTACAGCTCCCTGAAAAGTTCCCTTTGCGAACCCCACCCGGCTATTCTCCTTTAACACTAGTGACAGCTGTATTTTAGTTCAGAAGGCGAACAGTACCCTAAAAAAGAGCAGGAGGCAAGCAGACGCTGCCGTAGCGTTAATGTGTGCCACCCAGACGCGTTAGAATATGAACTAATGGCAAAGACTGGGGAAGTCTTCGGTTAAAAAAAAATATTAAAAAAAAACGAGGGGAAAGAAAGGGGGAACAGTAAGAAAAAACATTGAGGGTGAAGGACTGATAAGCCAGGGGAGAATATGGGATAAGGGGGTCATCGGAAGATGAACTTGTTGAAAAGTTCAAAGCTGAAGTAACATAAGTCATCATGATGTGTCGGAGTGGAGGGTTCCCAGCTCTCCCGAATAAGAATTACCTCAGAGATAAAGGCTTCATTGGTCCGGACAAGTGTGGTGATGATAAGCACGATAGCCTAATGACGGAAGTGAAGAAGAATATAATTACCAATGACATGCGCCATGAGTCAAGGGGAAAGAAAAACAAGTCGGTTATTGATAGAGTAACTTATTAAGTGAGAAAAACGGACAGATTATTCCCGTTCGCATTTACTATACGAAGTCACATAAAAGCAAATTCAGAACAAAAGGTTATTAAAGCAGCACAAATAAGGGTTGGAAATTTTCTTAGCTAAATAAGGATTTAACAGGAAATTGTCAGCACAAGGCAAAGGCACATAACACGAAACCTCATGCGTGAATGAAAGTAAACCAAGCGATGTACAAGACCAAACTACCAGTTGGATCAAATTTCTCAAGTATGTACTTTATAAAGCATGATAAATGCTTTATAGATGCCATTTTGTCTGAATTTGCGCAAGTAAATAGATATGAACAGGTTAAAAAAAAATACACAAAAATTACGTAGTTAAAAAAAAAAAAAGAGAGAGATAGAAAAAATAAATAAAAGTGGAAGATTCCAAGGACAACTTTTTCAGAATAAAATGCTCAAAGATACAATTGTAAAAATATGGAAACAATAAAAATTAAAATCGGAACAAAAACAACGATAGCCAAATTGTTTGCGTGTGTTCAAGTAAAAAAAAGTTTTTTCTTTTCTGTTTAAAATAATAAATGAAAGCAAAATTTTCTTTTCGCTTCACATGATGCCATGCAATTATCTCCTAGTCTATGCAGCATTAAATAATTACCGTATTGCAAGTAAGTTATATATGTTTTATTACATTAACACAGCAAATCTTTCTGCTTAATCCGATAAAATACAGATCTGTACATTTTATATGATTCTTTACAAAAACTGCCGTAACTGCTTCGGCAGTTAAGACTATAAAAAGCCAGAATATAATGTCTGTTAATTGCGTGTGCTGTCCTGCCGTTCTGCGGATTAAAAAATCCTAGTTCCCCCCCCCCCCCCCTTCTAACGTTGAGTGGCCAATTTATTAGACATATCATCCTAATAGCATGGATCACCTGAGCCTTCAGAATACCTTGATTATACAGGGACGTCATTTTATCAGATTTCGGAAATATTCCATGGGTATCCTGCGGTCTGATGAGTTCCTGTAGTTCCACCAGGTTTGTTGGAGATGGCCTCTATCACAACAACCCGTTTCATTATACCCCAAGGATACTCAATGGAATTGAGTCCGGGGAAATCAATATACATTATAGCTGACAAACAAAGACGTTCAGGTAGGCAACACCATTCACGTTTTCCTACCACTTCTTTAGTCCGAACAGCAAGAGTTCCACCACCTTGAATGTTTGAATAAGCACTGTAGACCCAACAACAAAAACATTTACAAATCTGTTGGTGTCCAATGCAGATATTTCTTCGTTTACATTAGCCATAGCTGCCTATTGATCTTGTAGCGGCATAATACTCCAGATGACCGCCTATGCATTCCATTCGCGATATAGCAGCAACACATGGAGCATTTCCTGCTTGTATATTGCTACATATCTGACCGCCCAGTCAGTGTCCCCTGTTTTCAGCCACATGTCCGCGGTTCGCTTGACTCTTTTTTTTTTTTTTCATCCACTTCATTCGAGTGACATACACTCAATGGCCAAAATATTAGCTGATATTTTGGCCATTGAGTGTTGGTGGTGGTTATAGCCTTTCGGCTGTTTAGGGGAAGCTATATACACGCCACCGTCTAGAGAAATTACTATGAGTAAGGTGGTTTCCCGTTGCCTTCCTTGCGTACTATATCCTATGACTGTACCCTGTGTGTTCAAGGGGCCGGTTTGCCTGCTTGTGGGATGACAAACCCGAGATAAACTGGTGGAAAAAACCCTGCTGTGCACGCCCAAGACCGGCTAACTTGGCTATAGGTGAGGAAGATCCTTAAGCTCCTCATGTCATCGACGAGAATCGAATCTAGGACACTCCTTCCCCAGGCATATGGTTGCGAAGCCCACACGACAATTTAACGGAATGAAAACAAAAAACTGAACCACCATAAGTGGGGTTTATATAAGGAAGCAATGAGGGAGATGCAATTTAAATAAAGGAGATGGCGAAACAACATAAAAGAACATCAAACAGCTGAGTAAAACTGTTCTGGAAATAATATTTAAAAGTGTACGCTATCAAAACTAAACTCTCTGTATTCCTTTTTCAACATGGAGAACAGCATTTAGCACACATCAAGATGGAAACTCTTCTCATGTATTATGACATCATCCGCATGGAGTTTGATTAGATAAACCTCGTTACTATGTTCAAGTGATGGATGTGGCTACTGGATGAGTGCCAACAAACCTTCAATTCCGTGACGATATTGTGCTCATTAAGATTGAAATGTGATGGCTCAGATAGCGATCTGCATCCAGTTATACTAGTCAGTAACGGAATGTTCGTAGTGAAAAACTATCACATGTTAAAAAAAAAAAAATTAATATCACATGTTAATTCAGAAGTTCGAGAGATCAAACAACAAAAGCAAAGCACTCAGCCGATCACAAAAAAAAAAAAAGTTTAAAAGTAATGAAATAATATCGTTCAAGTACAAGAAGCCTCTAACCAAAACCAAGCAATCGTTCGTTTTTTTCCAGATGTGTATTATTATTATTATTATTAGTGATCACAAAATGGGTTTAATGCAGACATTTTTTTTTCTTTGAATATGGGAATAATCCTAATATGAAGCGAAACTGTGGACTTTCCATAACCTGAGCAATAAAGAAACACGTGCCGCAATGATTTCAGTATCTCCAAGCAACGTTAGTGTAACAGCTAAGAGAACAATGGGAAATTCAAATGCAGCAATAATTATAAATGTGCAAGGGCTATTTTTCAAGTGCAAGCGTATTCTTACACCACACAAGAAATCTTATCTCATGCAATTATAAATTACAATTTCCCACATTTCAGGAATTGAAAGTCTATCGCTACTGATGCAAATTCAAAGAAAGGCTTCGATACTTCGGAGCAATTTAAATGTGTTATGATAAAGGGCATTTTGTCTGGAAGAATAAATTCTGTAGATAAGTTGAAGGAACAACTCAATAAGTATGTCGATGACATTTTGGCTACTGGAAAACATAATGATCAAGATCTAAAAATATTTCTCAACTGAACCAACCTTCATTCCAAGATTAAGTTTACTTGAAAAAGACTCATAAGGAGTCTTCCTTGATGTTCGTATCTAACATGAAACTGGTGGCTTTCTATCCACTCCCGTGTAGTCTAAACATTATCCTTCCCAATAACATGGAGTGATTAAGACTGCTGACAAGAGCCCACAACATCTCCGAAGTATTCTGCAGCAAAATGTCCTTAAAGTGTCAAAAAAGAAAACAGAAAATTGCTTCTTCCCTCACCCGCCAGATCAAGATGAAACAAAATCACTATTCGTAATGTTGGGAAAGATGTCTCCGGATATGTTGCCAGAATTCTTAAAAGTTCTAACTTTATCGCCACTTTCAAAACTATTAACATTCAATTACTATTGCCATTTACAAATAAGCTTTCTTCGTTGTTTCTACTTGATAGCATCAAGTAGAAACAAGCGAAACAAGGTAAACAGCGGATTTCCAAACATCGAACGTATATTATTCGGCTTATAAAGCCACATAAATTCGGCTTGGACCAGCACTGGAATGATATTAGCTATATGAACTTAAGGAATAATCCCAAATTACTACATTAAAGCACTTTAAGTGATATGTATTCAACGAAAACTCTCTGAAGTCTTATTCCTATTGAAAGATTAGAATGCAATTAAAAAAACTGCAATTTCTATTTCCATCAAATTAGAATGCTTGGATGATTGGTCAAGTAGACAACACCTCTAACCAACAGGCGGTAGGTTCGAATCCCACTGTGGCATGGATGATTTTCATCTCCTGGTGCGAAACTCCACCTTTCTTAACAAATGCCTAAAGCGTGAAAAAGTGCCATGTGTGGTCTCCAGAGCAGGGTTCCTAAAGCCTCTAACCATAAACTCGCCCACCGTACTTAATGCACAATAGGTTTACAACCTTTCTTTGGGTGGTGTTTGCATTAGCGTTCCAACCTAAAAGGTAACCATAAGAAATTGCATTTGAATGTCTCATTGCTCTCGCATGAAACATCTGTGCTTAACAATTTTTCAGTTGTTTAAATGTTCATTTTTCACTGTGGATTGTTTTGCTCTTTCTTAGCATAGTTTAATGGACTGATTTATATTCATTAATGAATAGTTAAGGAAAGAGACTTGTTAATTAAATTATTGTCTGCGTTGACAAACATTACTTAAATACTTAAGACGAAAAATTAACTGGATTCAAATAATGTGACTTAAACATGGACTAATCTCAAACAAAAAAAAAAATGTACCAAACAGATTCACAGAGAGAAATTGTCAAAACCCCTGGCAATCAATCGAGACGAAAATAATAAAATTTAAACACAGCGTTTCATTGTGGAGGTTCATATTACAGGATTGTGTCCTCCCTCCGTCAGACTCTCTATAAACTTCTCAATACGAAGGAAGAAATATCAAAAGCTATGCCTTTGAGGGTCCACAGGTTCGGCTTTATAGGAGAGGACATGCTATACGTTTCGTGGGTTTCGATGGTGGAATTCACCGGGGAGGCCACTTGAATTTGCGTCGTGCTTGGTGCTATAAATAAGTACAAAAACATCTCGAAGTGTCATTAATAGCCAAAATTTAGTCAACGAGTACAAAGTTGCACCTTTTGCATTCATCATTATGTCACATGCTGCGGACCACCTGCGATGCTAAGTCTACCCATATGGAAGGTCAATTGATATACTGAAATACATCCTGCAGTCACGAAATTGTATGTTTTTATTTGTTATGAAATTCCTTAGTTCCATGAGAGTTCAATAAAATAAATATGAACTATATTTTAGTGGTCAAAATCCATAATAATGCGAAATTTTACATGGTGTACTATTGTAAGCCTTATACAAAGAACATCTAATGCAAGACGATAGCTGTGGCTAGAATAAACACGGGATTTCAAGGCATTCTGTTAACAGCCAACGTATGGAAGCAAATATTTCTGAAAGGTACACTGACACGATATTTTTAAAAACAGAAACTGAACAGACAAACAGCAATTGAAATTCACGACAGATCGACAATAAGAAAGCTATTTCAAAGTCTTGTCGTGTGTGCGAGAATACAGCTGTCGAGAAGATGACAGCAGAGTCTCTCCAAAATCCCCAGTAGATTTATATGCCGCCGTACACAAGCCTCCCCTCCCGTGTCGTTACGACTACATTCATTCTCAACATCGAGTGACTTCCGACTGAATTCCAGGACCATCACAAAAGTGCGCACAGTATTATATACGTAAATGCGATAATCGCTTACTTCAGAGGTGCTGTTTTGTTTTGCACACATTTATGGCTGAATCTCATTTTAAATCGGAATGCCATTCTCACCAAGACAAAAAAACGCACGTTTTTAAAGGGGGACTTTTAAAAACGCAAAAGGGAAGAAAAGCAAAGTCAGCAGGGAAGTTTCATTACATAGTCTGCGGACGCACGCTTACTGCGTTAGTTAAATTCTCTCGGGGTAGGCGTTACGTACCTGTTCAACGGCGACATTCTTAACCTGCCAAACAAGATTCAAGGACACAAGAACTACAGAGGTCACCAGGATGATAACCATCACTCCAATATTTCCCCTCCTCTCTCTCCCTCCTGCCCAGTAGGAGAATTCAAGTTAAACCATCTTCCTCCCCTCTTTTCCCCTTTCCCTCTTCGTGGTATGCATAACTACTTAGCCGAAAAAGTAACAGAAACCTGTGAGTGATGCCAATAAATACAATGAAATCAAAGTTCTAACAATTCACATTATAAGAAATTAATTTCATTATACGTAGGGACAGAATAGGCACTGGACGCTGCACTATTAGAGAAACGTGTCTGACTGCATCTCTATGTTGCACACCACTAGTCAACTTCGAATCCATAGCTAATATCAGAATCAATTTTGCTTTCCTTTGCCTATGTTTATAAACTTTAAACAATCAAAAGTTATATGTCAAAGCTCTTCATCTATGCTTTTATCGCAGACGTTGTGAATTTAGTTTCATCACAAAAACTGCTCTGGTAATGCAAGCCTGTTTTGAAGGAAGATGAGGACTTTGTAATTCAATTCTGTCATAAAGATGTATTTTCCGAATTTGGCTAACTTTTAATAATGGCCAAATTTCTTGACAAATTCACTGATCTCTACTTGGCATGACTCAACAGCTTCCCTTTCTTGGCACAAGTATATTTCTGGCTTCTGCACCATTGTTTTTTTTTTTGTTTTTTTTTTTTAAGGATAGACTTTTAGATTTATTTATTTTTGTATTCAGCGTTACTGTTTAGTATAACTACATAACCTAAGTCGTACGACATCTCAGCAAAACGAAAATTACGTCTTATTACTAGTAATCACATAGCTAAGTTGCCAAATTGTAGATGTATATTATGTGAATTCCAACCATGAAAGGTTGTAACCTAGAGTACATTAGTATCTGCATCGTAGGTAGGCTAAAATTACATAATCAGGAAGCCCTGCTTGAGATCAAACATAAAACTTTTAGGAGCCACTTAGGCCTCCAATATGGTGGTAGTCACACTGGCGATGAAATTCAACAACTACATAAAGAAATTCACAAACATCCATGTCGAAAGTGGGATTCAAACTCTGTTGATCGCAGAGCGGGTAGCTATTCACTCAGCGAACGGTCAGCAACACATAGGTAGCAAATGTTATTATTATCTGTAGATAATTCAGATTTCATCCAAAAATCATCGATGAATGAGTGAGGCATTCATTACGCTTCTCATAGGACCATACCGATTCATTCGTTATAACAGTTACAAATTGTAAATATGGAAATTATCAGGCCGTTCATTATTTATTTTCTGGGGTGGTTTATTTCATCTCTGCCGCTGCAGATATGGTAAGATATCCAGAATTACAAAATTCTTGCGCTGGTAGGACGAAGAGAGTATTACAAGAGCAGAATACCGAACTGACATCCAGTATTACCATCAGGGAAATCGAGATCTAGTTTTCTATGCAATAAATAACTATCACAGTGAACGCTTCCGTCCAACTCCATTACTCGAGACGGTTTTACTTTAATCAGGAAACAGCTAGTAATCACTAACAGGAGCACTGGTCATATAATGAAAGACATCTTCAGAACAAATGCCACCAGCGCAGTGAGCATGTAATAACGATGGACTTGCATAATCATCGTAGCGTACACCAGTGTTTTTCAAACTGTAAGGAGGGTGGGATCTCTGAAAGGATGCACAGTTGTTGTTGTTTTCATGCTGAGATAGCCTAAACACATGTTCTGAAAAAGAAAAAAAAAAATTCCTTAAAACACAAAATAGGTCTGACAGTTTAAGTTGCGGATATTGGGAAGCAAAATAAACTGAAATGGCACCTGGAACACTGGAACTGAAAATTGGTCAAGCGGAAAGATCGGTAAAAAAAACAAAAAAAAAAAACGTATTTTAGAACCAGAACCACATCCAGATTATTAAGCCTGATAAATCTGGTTTAGGTCAATATAGATTGACAACATTAGCCACGGGATTCAATGGGATAATACCAAACTTTTGCGTAACTGTACGTTTAAATCTGAACATTTATTCAAGTAAAGTGCTGAATCATTACTCCACTGTCCTAATTTAAATAGTAATGACTGCCTTTATCTATCAAACGTTTCAGAAATGTTATTCTCGATTGCATTAAATATATATTTTTTTATATACACATTTTCCAATAGTTTTATCCTGGAGTAACGTGAGTACATGCTCAGAAATATTCCGCAGTAACGCACGCACGTTTTACGATGCGTAAACATTGTAACTGAATATATTGCTCAGAGAAGTGCGCTTTCTGAGGGAAAAAAAAAACTTTTACAAACAACTGACATCGAAACCAACAAATCGCTTGGAAGGACAATATCATGAATACTTGGATTTCCAAAAGATTAATAGTATAGCTGATGTTTCTAATGAAATCGGGTATATAAGGCTCTGTGAAACGTAGAATATTATTAATTTTTTTTGTCAAAGGTATGTCTGTCACAGGTTCGCATGTAATGCGTACAGCCATGCATCATTTGAACATGCGACTTTCATTCACGATTCTAATCAAAGTGATTGAATTAACTTTTCCTTCGTATTCTCTACGTCAATTCTCTGGACATCAGGACAATGCAAAGAGAAGAATGCTGAATGTGAAGCACTTGGAATAGGACGATAAAGTTTGCTTATAAAATGGTTGCGGGGAGGTTACCCAACACCAACCATACATGCAAGTCCCACGATATCATTACATTCACGATTATAAATTCACTTTTATAAATACTCCAGTTCAGTGCCAAAACGATTTTCTTTCTCCCAGACCTTACACCCACACTATTACATTATAGGCATAATAAATAGTGTTCAGGATTTCTATAAACACCTACGGTGGAAATGGTAATTTTCTTTTCTTTTATCGGAAGCAATAAAATAATAAACGGCAATTGAAATGATATGTAAAGAAGTATTACCAGAAGCCAAGCCAAGATTTTTTAAATCACTTATCTAATTCTGTATGATATATAATCACAAGGATTAATTAATCTCTTTGTTTGGAGATTAGTAGAAGTTAATGTAAGTCATTTTGCTTGCGAACTATACGCTGCTCAAAACCCATCTTCTCTAAGATACTCAAAGTTTAAACGATTTTACAATCCTACTCAATATTTTATTGCAGGTAATAATTCTTAGTATTGGTTGAATGATTTTTTTTTTAATAAGCTGTTTGCTCTATCAATCATCATTAATTTACTTTGTGAAGTATTTCATGGTGTTCTAAGATGTCATTTTTAACCGAAATTTTGAAAGATTTGGAAGAAATAAACTGGAATTAAACACTGCTCTTATTTCCTGCTTTTTCGAATAATCAAAATAACTCAATTTAAAGATATTTTCTTTTGTGAAAACGACATTTGAAAAACCATAAAATATTATGGTTTCTCATGTAACACTCTCACTAAAAATGAAAAAAAATATATATATATTTTTGCAAGAGTAAATAATGCTGTAGATTCGGTGTTTAAGACAGTTTAAAAATTCCTTTAAAAAAAAAGAATATTTAACTTGAAATTGGAAATTGGTTAATCGCTTTCCATCGAAACGGCTGTAAGTTCGAATCTCACCGTGGTCATGAATATCTTTAGATAGAAAATTAATTTCACTACTCAGAAGAACGGCCGCAATTAAAAGGATTCGTTCGTACTTCCAAACAGTCCTTGGTGTGAGACCACCACCCTGCTTGTTAGAGACCTGAAGTGGCTTGAAAATTCTCGTGCATGCCTCGTCTCTCGTAGAGAATGCCCGAATAATCTAATCCTTGACAGCAGAAGGTGATAATGTACTATTTGCGGGCCTGGTCGACCGAATGTGTGTATACTCTAGATTTGCAAAATCTTTCGTGGGTAGGTGCAACATAAAAAAAAAAAAAGCCTTTCGTGGGTGAATTAACGTTGTGTATATATAAAATTCTACATCTTCTACCAAAATCATAATCTCATACCAGTCCAATGGATAAGATATTCATACTGAGAAGGATATGAGTATGTATTAAGCAGTATATAAAAAAAAAAATAAAAAAAAATAAAAAAATCAGTATACTAACCCAGGGACTCTTCCTCTTGCTAAAGCGCATCGCTGACTTGCACTTCGAAGTTGCAAATTTCAAAATACTTGAATGTGGAACAAACCTTACATGAACTATTCAGTATTAATTGGCACCAGCCCCCCCCCCCCCTCTCTCTCTCTCTCTCTCTCTCTCTCACACACACAAGCACATACATGAACTTTAAAAAGTTAGGAACAGTAAATGTTATGCACTCTATGCCACGAATGTAGGTTCCTGCCTTTCGCCAAGAAATCGCGGCAGTGTTCATGGTTGTTCACCCATGGAGCTTCTCATTATTCCAGCAATTCGTCTTTTCATTGTTTTACCCGAGTAAGAATGTGGGGCTCGTTACTTCATTACCTAAGCCATGGGTTCGAAGGATGTAAAATAGCGCGTTTTGTGAAATCCTAGCGGCGTGTATGAAAGTGGTGCCATTCTCCACTTTTCCAGCGTTGGCGAAGCTTTTTTGCACTGAAAAAGAAGACGGCGTCCTTTGTATAATCCAGTAGGCAAGCCAATGACGGCGACGATGTGGCCCGGAGCACTAAGCCTATTAACAACCTCGGCCATAGGATTTACCCAACTCTGATGAGTTCGGTATTGTTTTCGGACCACTGTTTATACGCCAAGACTGCTTCTTTAAAAACCAGCCCTTGTTCTCATCTCCGCTCAGTAACAAAAGATCCATCTAGCTCGCGCAGCTATAGCATACGTAGCCGTCAGTCATTGAAAGAAGACAATTAGGAGCTATTTGGGGAACGTCCATGTTGCTGAAGCATTGCTTCGGTGCAGAAGGTAATCAGATTGACTTCACGCAGCGAGATTTTTAAAATCCCCAGAGGCTAGTCAGCTCACTACACCGCGAAAATGCAGTAAAAGAGAAAATTTATGTGCTTTCACAGAAACGCGGTTTTCTCAACTTTAGAGTTTAGAATTAAGTGTAGCTTACGTCAAAAGACCAGAATGCCATGTAAGAACATAAAGAGAGAGAGAGAAAGTGCGGGTGCATGTGTGTGTGAGAGAGAGAAAGAGAGAGAGAGAGAGACCCTGCAAATATTTTAATATAAAGAAAACAAAAGTGGACCACGCATCGGGAGATAAGAGCTATGTGCAGGCGAACTTTTCGATGCCAGTGAAGTTGTGGGTTAGCTTGAATTAAAAAAAAAAAAAATACGGTATCCACTGACTCTCAAGATGCGATACTCAATACCATTTCATAATTAAACCTATTAGCATGCTATATAGCACACTAATTCTGTAATAATAGTGCAATCTGATTATAATTATAGTACACGGGAAAGACGATATTAGAAAGATAAATAATTTTAAAAAAAAGTCCTAAAATATCATGACTAATAAAATAGTAAGGATAACAAGAGCTGTGAAATGCAAGTATATATAGCGAACATAACGTGGTTGAAAGAAATGCAAATATAAGAATGTATGCCTATATTTCTCCTTATAGCACAAACGGACAGTAGGATTAATTCAAAAATCATCGCGTATTCAAAACATGATAAATAAAATACATTCAAATTTTTGTTCCTGAAGAAACCTTTGCTGTTAGTTCGTGAATTATGATGAAAAAAAAAAAAAAAAAAAGCACGGTAGAAATAACATATCCAAAGAATAATTCAATTAAAAGTGCGACTGGCTTAAATTAGAGCAACTAAATCTGGAATGATAAAAAGGTCACATCCACATTCCTCTACTGAAGAATACAGACATAATAAAGTTCGGATAAGCAGGATATTATCCAAAATACTGACCAATAGTCATTTTAAGCAAGTACAGAATGGCTGTTGTTTAGATTCACGTCAAAGCAAATAAGGATAAAAGAGGGGTATATTCTCTCTGTATTATCTGGGCGACGTGTCTGTTTTCGCGGAAAGAAAATCCTGAGGGGTTTCCAGAAGAAAACCTCTTTTTCCACCTCCATATGAGACCTGTGAACTCGCTTTCTGTTGAAAAGTTCTTGTTAATCTTCTTTGAATCTTAGACATTATTCAAATCAAGGTCTTCCTAATGAGTTTCTGAGGCATCCCACAGAATGAGAAGTGTATCAATGGAAAGAAACTTAAATTATGATGAGCATGCTTGTTTGATAATTATTCAGCAAGGAATCTTGATGCAAAAAAAGTTATGAGGTAATTTCCCTGACCAAGATTAGAATTCGACTCTTTCTAATTATTGTTAGAAAACTAATGACGTACAAATGAATGGGAAATCTAAATTATCAAAATCGAGCCTGTTTGATACTTATTAACTATGAACATCATTGAAAGACCCAAGGAGCTAAACAGCATGAAAATTATGGAACTGGCCTAAGAAGCAGCCTTAAATGATTCTTTCAAGCCAGTTCCATAATTTTCGCGCAAATCTCGCAAAATGAGATATTTAGATTGTTCCTTTTTATCGAGATGCGAATTTTTACTTATTTGATCATTTGAAAAATCTTTCACTGGGACATTTCATGCCAAGCTTGCGTAAAATAAAATCTATTTTCAGATTCAGAATTATATTTAAATTAAAATCTTTAATACATATAAAATATACAAGATTTCTTTTTAAAAAAAGTAATATAAAAACTTCAGTTGTCTCTTATGGCACAAAATTTGAGTTAGCGATTCGTATACAAAGAGAATTTATACGAATCAAACTAGTAATCGTCCTGATGATGCAGTTATGGGATACTGTTCAGGTTTGGCTTCTAGAGAAAGATCTCCGAATTATCTAACCCTTGCCTTCGGACATCAAATTAACAAAAAAAAAAAAAAAAGGCGATGGTACATTAGTTTAAAGAAATTTGGCAATGTTGAGAAACATAATTCCATAATTCTAAAGAATGGTCGAGAATTCTTCAATCAAACATTGAGTGCATGCGTGGGCTGCGTACCTATTTCTCCCCCCTCCTGATCTTATATCACTTTTATTTTCCTTTTTCTGTGTGATTACGTAATAGATAAAGCGTGAATATCAGAAGTGATTTCGCAGTAGAAATTTACGCACAAAATGAGAAACGTGAACTATGGTTAGTCCGGTATTTGATCTGATTTAGAGATTTGAGGCATGTCGAGTTACACATGGAGCTTATATTGAACCTCTTCGCTCCAAATTAAATAAATAATTAAAAACCAAAAAAACTTTACTCACATCTTTCATAATTATTGTTCGCTGTTGCATCTTAACTTTTTTTTAAAATAAATATTTGTATTTTAAATATCAACATTCTTTTGTGGAAACCATGTAATTGTATATTTATGCCTCTTCTCGGCAGCGATGATAACATTTGATTGGAAAGACCAGGTTTCGAATTACCATGACCCGAGCAATATCTATAAAGTCTTTACCACAGATGTGAGTTAGCATGTCTCAACAGGATTTCCCTTCTCGGAAGCTTGGATATTTCTTCCTATAGAACGGACAAATAGTCCCAAACACACAGACATTGGTCCAACAGATTGAGAAGATACAACAACCGTCTTACTGATATTGTCTTATAAGTTTCTAATCAGGCTTTTAGCCCAGCCCGCCTACCTGTTCGCAAAAGGTCATTGATATAAGTAATTTTAAACTCTAAATGAAAGAGCGAAATATAGAAAGTAGCTACAATCAGAACATATCATTTATGGAATAAGTGATATTTTCTGACAACAAAATTTTGTTTCCTCGTGCCACATACAGAATTCGGTATCCTCATATGGTAGAAGAATGGTCATTTCACAAATATAATTTTAATTTGGATGTATGGCATATATTATAATTATGTAACATCAGCAATTTTGCACATTGCTGGAACGAAGTTGAAATAGTCTTCTGAAATCGACTTGTAATGTCTATTAGTACACACCCACAAATCAGTTATCTAATTTGGTCATTGCATGAATATTATTTGTGGACAAAGACAGTGTTTGATGAGTGGTAGTCTTATCAACATGAAATCTAGGTTTCGGCGATAAGTAGTGACATAATCACTAATGAGTACAATCGTAAGGAGTAGACAATTGTTTCCATGAAAATAAATGGAGTTTATACTAAAAACAAGAGTTCAAAGTTCAAGGATCACTAGTTACATCCAGTGATCCTGTTTTGGGAGTACTGAATGCAAATTGCATTGTGAGTGATAACTATAAAAATAAAATGGCCCAAATTTTATTCATTTGAGAAAGGTGATCCAGGATCACCTGGATCACCTTTTTTTCTCAAATTTTTTGACCAACTACATCAAAAATTTCGGAAATATCCCAGAAAATATCCATTTTGGAAATTCGTCACCAGTTTCAGAATTGATGACGAATTTAAGTATAGTTACTGGATGTATATTTTACGATTTCTCAAATATTATCTGCAATTAATCATTTTATATTCCTAATATAGGGTTATTATGTAGCGTAAACAGGAAACATCTTTAATCAATGCAGATAAATGTGTATTAACATTACTCTGCAGCATTTTTTAAATAGTAAATAATTAAATTATTTACATCAATTCAAAAGAAGCTCCCAGAATATGTTGATATAATTGAGAAAAAAAAAAAACACAAAAATTCAAATTGCGACTATCATTTAAATGAATACTTGATTATTTTAGCGATTAAAATTGAGAAAAATACGGTATGGTTACGAACTGAGGGCTTGGTAGCCAAACAGCATTTCAATGTGATTTTCTCTCTTTGCTTTATTTTGAATCTCACAAAAAAAAAAAAGTTAACTTCTTTTGCAGTTAAAAGGCTGCTAAAATTTAAAGAAAAAAAGCCAATTTCACCTGATAATAGTGATTAAGGAGTCGCACACACATACACACATGATGGGAAACTTTTTCCAATGGACTGTGGTATGCCGTGTGCTAACTTTTTCCCTCCTCTTCCTATTTGTGATCAACACAACGGCTGTCATAAACACAATATTAATGAAGCTATAAATATTGATAGAGAGGTTCTTCATGTAGCAGCGATGTAGCCAAGATACCAGTACCTCCTATCTTCTCCAAAGATAGCTGACAAACGTTTAGATGTCGCTGAGTGGTGAACTAAACAGGGAAAAGCGTCGCTATTCATTCAGTGCAAAAACGCACGAGTAAACGAAATGTGTATCGAGTAATATTTTTATCACAAGAGTGTTTGGAAAAGAATTATGCAAGAAATTTCTGACGGGTAAAATGAAAAGTATTTTCTTTTGTATCCTTCCTTCGTCACCCCCCCCCCGTTTTTGTTTTCTTTTTCACCTTCACAGGGGAAAAAAAAAAAAGCGATTCATAGTCGATGTACCAAGTTTAATAATAAAATAATAATTGCCATCAAATGCACGTCAAACAGCTATAATGATGTTTTTGTTTTTATTTATTTATTTTTTTTTTATCACGGCTAAAGTTAGACCAAGAATCAAATGCTTTATTTTTAAAGAATGAGAAAACAATAGTTAACATCACGTCTTTTACATCATACAGTCTGAGTAGATGAAAACAACGTATTCAAAAATAATTAAAAGGCGGTTATATATTTTTATATCTAAGAAACACCCGAGTGAACTTTTAGAATGTAATTTCCAAACATACGTTTACAGTGCTATGCTAAAGAAAAACAAATGTCAGAAACTCCTCAAATTTTCTAAATCGTTTCTCGTTAATTTTTAAACGTAGACGATACTTATCTAATTAGTATGACCAAGCAAGTTTTCTCCTTCAGTTAATTTTGACGTCTGTTAAGTGCAGCGATGGCAACTTCGATTATGCGAATCAAGCTACATTCCCTTCACACACTGCCGATCAGACCAAGTTGCATACTAATAAAGGACTTTGTATTGGATGTCACCAAGAATGTTATTGTTGTAGTGCACTGATAATGATTTAGTATTAAGTCTCACAATATTTCTATCTTACTGTTCTGAATAACAAAGGAAAACTAGATATTCCACATTCATTATTTACAAGTATATATCAATATAAGATTTGAATAATAATATTTAAATAAAAGAATGTACACACACTTCAACCAAAGTATTTTTAGTCTACATAATTACATGATTATTTATCATGATTACACGATAAAAAATGATTAATATATTGATTTAATGAGTTGTAAAAAAAACCACTTAACAATATTTCTTCATGTGCAAGGTGAAAATAAGATTTTAGACGCTGATGGCAAGAAATGGCCATCTTCTTACGTGCAAATAAGTGGCATGTACAGCTCTTTAAAGTAATTAAGATGCTACTGAAGTAGTTATATAGGTGCTGTCTCATTCCAAATAAGACTGAGCACAGTTTTGTAATATTACAATAGAACAGAACCAATATTATAGAAAAATAATAAATAAAACTTAATTTATTTGTAAATCACAGTTTCTGAAAGAATTTGCTGTACTTGATTTTAAAATATAATGAAATTTCCTTAATCTTTTTAAAATTTACGACTGGGTTTCATTGGTTTTGTATTCATGACTGCTCTGAGCCAACTATAGGATATCATTTTAGTAGAATTAAAAGGCCTGTACAATTATAAAACTTATAACTGCAACAAGTAATAATATCAATATCTAGGTGCATAGCAATTACTAAGTTTGGTTCCTTTGTTGACGTACTCCGTAAGCAGTCAATACAATTGGCAATCAAGGTATAGTTTAAAACTGGAGGTAATTGTTTAAATGTTCTATTACAATATTTTGTATCAACACACACACACACACACACACACACACACACACACACACACACACACACACACACACACACACGTATTGAAAAAAAAAGTTTACAACATTTCTTGTTCGTTTCGTTTAGCAGACTTTAAGAAGAAATTAAGTTGGTAAATATAATTTTACCTTCTTTAACTGTTTTTTTTTTATTATTATTTTAGCAGTATACACATAAAGGTTCAGTTACAGGATTAGCAATGTCACTATAGTGATCTGCATTCCCATATGACTATTCCATACAAAAATTGTCCACCCATTTACCAATACTTAATTTCAACTAAAATTATGTGCAGAAGGTGCATCTTCACACAATTTAGCTCAGGTGCATTCTAGCTAAATCCATTACAAACAATGAACGTGTCTGTCTCAAAGCTCTGCTACTGATTCACGAGCTTTAAGTGTCATTTAATCCCCTTTACTTAAAGACCTTTTAAAATTTTATTGACCATTAATAACTAAAGCATGCCGTCAGTAGTTTTACCATCCACCACCAGATGTCATATACGAGAGTATTCGACCATGTTATCTTCAACAACATTCGCGAACACTGCCCTTCAAGTGTCGAGTTTTATTAGTTATATAATATTTCGGATATTTCAAACTGGTGGTATTTTAGAATTTGTGCTTCAATGCTACTTCGAGCAACAACAAATGCGTATAAACAAAACGTTCAAATATCTCGCCAAAAAAAAAAAAAAAGCAACAAGTTACTTGGGAACCACTTCTTTATTCTTCGAGATACAACGGGATCTAACTGCCGATGCCAAGCAGAGAATTTCTCTTTCACTTTATCTCTTCAGATGAGCCTTGTCACTAGCAACGAAATAAGATAATCAGAGCATCAATTTAGGGATGAACGGTTTCACCAAAAATGCTGCCTCTTCCATATTCCGGACTGCTCTTCTTTGATAGGCTATAATGGCTACACAAGGTATGGCAATTTTAAATATAAAAGCCTCAGGTGACTGCAAGTATAATGGGGTCATATTGTGAGCAGCATTGCGATAATATCTGGATCAGGAATACTGTTATAGAAAATGTACATTACTTACATACTATAATAACTACAACAATTCCCCACAATGTAAGCTCTCTTTCTGAAATAACACGAGCTCATTAGTTTAGAATGACGTTTCATTGTTGGCGAAAGATTGATGCGCAGTGTATCAAAATATCATAAGTAGTAAGTGGCCAATTAAATAACATGAAACTGACAGTATGTGCGTGCGTGAATGCATGTAGTAGTTTGCTAATAAAAGAGATTAAAGGGTCCTACGAAGTTCAACAATGAAGAAAATTACTATAAAACTATGGAGAAAGAAGGGCCGAAGCATAAGCAGCTGGAAGAAAAATCATTCACAAAGAAAAATCAGGAACAAAGGAAAAAGTGACAAATGAAAAGTTACGAGAATTAAAAATAAAGGAAAATTTAAAAACCGCCCACTTCACAGTTCGAGGATTCTATTTAGATGAATCTAAAGGCGCCTTTTCTCCCGAACAAAACCCGACCTCTGAAGAGCCCACCTAAATAAACTTAATTCAATTTCCCCGCTATAGCACGTGAAACAATGTGCCCCCCAGTCACGGAAGAAAGAAGGAGAAAAGAAACTTGATTTATGGGCCCCCAAAGACAACCCCGTACATCCTCGAAAACAAAGTAACCAAACACCGTTTAAATAAAGAACCACATTGAACTTAAATATAAAATGCTATTTTAATACTAAAGTAAATTCTAAAATTCATTTCTGGTGTCTACTAGAATGAGGCTGTATTGACACGCACCCCACTAAAAGAGAAGCAAAGGGGGAGATACGAGGTGAAGTCATTTATAACTTCCTAATACCTACTTCAAATTAAACCAATGATTCAACAAGTAGCTATCACACCAAAACATCGATCAATTGATCTACACGAGAAATGTCAGAACACTAATTTTATTTCGTACGCTTTCATGTAAGCCGTGCCTTTCAGCTGCGGTCGTCCACTTACTTGCGAGACCAGACAAACCTGAATTTTATAAGGAAACGAAATGACTGCTACCAGCAATAAAAATTATTTCCTTTTTTTTTTTTTTTTACTTTTTCCTGATTCACATACTTTGCATTTGAATCCACTCCTTCGACAAGATTAAACAAAGCTCACATGAGAGAGAGAAAGAAATATTTATCCAATCCTACCCTACCGAAATCGAGAAGTATAAAGTATTTATAAATTAGTGTAAGCTTATTATCCTGAAAGAAATGACAGGGAATTATCGCTAAAAATTTACATTCAGATCCATGAAAAAAAAAAAAACATGTGAATGTTTCCTTATCGGCAAAATCGGATTACATATATTATGTTTCCTTTATCTCAGGCTACGCTCAGAATGCCATAAGAATGTTTTTGTTGTTGTTTAAATAATAAAACGTAAGCTACTTAATTGCCTTTTATTTCAATTTATAGTTTGTTAGGTTCACAGAAGAAAAGAATCCAGTTTTTCATCTCTTTATTTTGATTAGAGTACATGTTTATCATACGCGAAATGCATGCTTGTATTTTGGTATCTTTAAGCTTCAAGTTAATCTTCCTTAACCAACTTATTTGCATGCACCATTAAAAACGACTCTTCCACTATTACAGGAGTTGGAAAGCAGGTGAAAAATTTTGGACGAATAAGACTTTCATTTTTGTTTTTTTACTTCGATGCGTAGCATTTATCTGTCGCGTTCTATCGTCATTGACACGCGCCACTCACAGCAAGTTATAGGAGGATTAGATAGTTTTGAATTCGAGAAGCAAATGCGAATTTTCTGGTTTCACTGTAGCCAAAAAGTCACGTGCAACGACAAAGCTATCATCTTTAGAAAAGAGGGGAGGGGGATAGCTCATGAGGAGCAAAAGTGACAGCTGACGTGGTTGAGCCGACTGACAGCATGAGTAGTAAGAGGGGAGGGAGACTAAAAGGGGAACTCCGTATCAGAACAGGACGTCGCGAACTAATAAGAATACTGATGACTTCAATACAGGACATGTGTGCCATTGTTCAACTACAAGGAAGGGCCCTGGGTGGCCAGCGAGGGGAAGAGGGGGTGAGGCCAGTCATAGGACGTCCTTGGATTGCAGCAGGAGGGCCGGGTTAGAACAATGAAAGCCGCTAGCTCCCGCAAGGGGTGCGTCGTGGACTCGTCCCAGAAGCTGGTCGTCATCGGAAAACGAGGAGGGGAGATTAAGGGAAGAGGTAGGATATGGGACGCTCACTGTAAAAGGAACTTACGGTCAGAGTACGACTGCTATAAAAGTGCGAAGAACGACGCCTTCATACAAGAAAGTACGGTGCATGATTTAAAAAAAAAAAAAAATGCTTTAAACAACATAACGTGAAACTGACAGAAAATATCAACATGTGATGAAGAAACATCAGATGTGTCACGAATTATCATTTTAGTTCCCATATTTAAAAATATAAAATAATCCAATAATATTGAGCAAATTAAAGCTTTAAAATTAATAACAGAACATCAAAATGATTTTATTAGGCATTTTAATTTAATGCGATTCAGGATAACATAAATTATCAAAATTTAATTTCTTATACAGTCAAAGCGAATTGATTTTATATGCCCAATTAATCATAGCACAATCAATAATTTCGAAGGCTCGAGACTGTGTAATATATGCTATAAAACAACCAAACGTTCGACATAAATAACATATACGGCAAATTAATCAACTTTTTTCACAAGTACAGAAGGATATTTAAATGCTTGCGAATTACATTAAGAGTTTCATTCCCAAACTATATGGAGATACTTTAACGAAATGACACCCCATAGCCAGAGGGCCATAAAGTAAGGATACGTCAGTCTCTCGTGTATGGATGGCCGTAGGCGAATATCAGTGGTAATCCACTTCGCAGTCCGAATCAGATGGAAGGCAAGCAGAAATCAATTGCAGTTACGACGACTGTTACCCCTACCTCTCACTTTTCATTCCACTATTCCTTTAGGCTAAGCTGTCTCACAAGCGTTCCACATCTTGACATGAATGGCTCCGGATTTCGGCAACGATCAGATTGCCTACAACATCGCCAAACATTCCCGTCGGCAAAAAGAATAGTGCAAGTGAAGGAGGGGGGGGGGGATGATTTCAATAGATATTATGTATTAGTGTTCTCAAATGTGTAGCACAGGTTTATAAGGGAGGAGGAGGATCAGCCTCCACCTTGCTGAACCTATTTGCGATTACATGCAACTGATCAAAAAAAAAGCGTCACCGCAGATTCTAAATAAAGAAAATCAAAACCTTTTTTTTGTCGGCCTGTTTTCTTTATGTAATTCCTATCCACGAAAGGTTGTAAAGCTGTAGTATATTAGTATTCGGGCGGGCTAAGGATTTTTTTTTTATCATTATTTCTAATTTCATATATCTTTTGTATTTTTACATAATCCAGAAACCTTATTCTGGAGAACAAACATGGACTCTTCCAAGAAACTTCAGGCCTCCAGTAAAGTGGTCTCAGATAAACCATGAAATTCATCTACCACTTAAGAACAATCAAAACACTTGTGCTCAAGGAAGGATTCGAACCCGCTACTGGATAGAAAGAAGTAAGTTAACCATTCGGCCAAGCAGGCTAGCGGCCTGTCAAATGGACATAAGTAATGCACCACACCCTATAAGTAATCCAACTTATAGGGCGTAGTGTATCTAATTCCATGACATGAATGATTGTGAATATCTGAAGGTGGTAGTGCATTCTCACCTCCCAATGTAAGATCGCTACTGGCTTCCTTACTGGACGCATGAAGTGGATTGGAAAAAGTTCCATATTTTGTCTCTAGAGTAGGTTGCAAGATTATGTAACTTCATTCCACCCACAATAGTAACCGATCACAGGTTCGTAAGCTTCAGTGAGCGGGAAAGTCATAAAAATAAGTAACAGCAACCAACTTTCTCAGCACAGATTCGCTGAGAAACAAATATATCAAAGTGTAACTTTAGAACTTGGATGATATGTTAAAGGTGGTTCCAACTGAACAGATGGGAATTCAGAATACACTTTCTAAGAAGCAACCTACTAAAAAATTGTCAAAATACTTTTAATAACAGTCTGTTAGTTGCTGTTGGTGAAGCAGGCAATTCAACGATAGTGTAGAACTATATGATTATGAAGTCATTTATTAGTTTTAATCGGTATGGAAGAACGCATCATTAAAAATCTGAGTATTTTTGTACACCAAAAATTTAGATTCGTCTGAATTCCCTTAGTAGACTTCAGAGACTAATCTTCGAAGCTTTTTTTTCTTCTTTTTTCATTATGGGATCAATATCAGAAAATATTCTAATCTGTTGTATTTCAGTTACTGTTAAAACGATGAACGGAATGAAATTTCAAGATAACATCCCCTCGTATTTTGTCCAAAGAGTTGTCATTCCCAACATTTGTTTCAGCTTTCCAGATTCAGAATAAATAACTGTTGAAAAGAAAATGCACACATAAAAAAAAAGAAATTTAATTTTTAAATCACGTTTTCTATATTGTAAGGAAATGGTTTAAAAGGAAGTTAACGGGATTTTATATACATATATATATTAACTGCCGCTAAATGTTTCCAATTTTATATTCTGACTTTCCTATTCAGTGATTTTATCGCTAGTTGAACATTAATAGCAAAGCTACTTCAGTACAAACTTGCTATATGTCTACATATCAAACAAATAAATAAACACTTCCCTAACAAATGATGAGATATTATCATTTTAATTTTTTCAGAAAATCAATTTTTGTGAAAAAATAATAATAATTTTATTTTATGAACCTTAATTAAAAATCAACATTTTACTGCAACATTTTCGTTATAGCATTTATATAGTTTTTCTTGATAACTTAATAAATACAAATCATAAATTCTGAGCATTAACTTGACTTTTTTTTTATTCCGTAAACGAGTGTCTTCATTATTCCTAACTATTAGTATAGAAACACGTTTTGCTGTCACTATTAAATGCATTAAAACATGATCTGTAGAGACGATTCGGTCCAAAACAAAACTTCAATAGACGTTGATATGCAATTATACAAAACAACATGACAATAACAACTGAAGTTGTTGAAATGCAGTGTCTTTTCTTAGGCAGAACGACACGTACTTGATACAAGTATAAATACCACGCCCATAAAACATTAAAAAAAAAAAAAAAAACGGAGGGAAGATTCTCAGTCTGTAGGACAAACTCTGTAATACAAAAAGAGTGAGGAATGGGCCACGAAAGGATTTAGTTAAAGAAAAAAAAAAATCGGTTGAATGCTTATACGAAATTGAAAAAAAAATAATAAACATAATAAATATGAGATTGACTCTTTTTTTAAATGCTGGTTATGGATACCTGTCCAAGGTACTAAATGCACAACCAACCTTCAGTGAGCAGAAGAGACATTAAAAAAAATAATGCAAATCCATGCAAAATTATGTAGAAGGAAACTATTCAGTTTATATCGTATTTTATCAGATGTGATATATATAATATGTATATTATGCATATTATATATATGCATAATATACATATTATATTATATCACGCGTTTCGTCAATAAGGCAGGAAGATGACTGGAAAGAAATCAAGAAATTTCGATTTCCATTTATTATTATTTTAAAAGCAAGTAGTGTATGTATTTCGAAATAATTTTGATTTCGTGTCTTTTCATACACGTCGTATAATTCAACTAACTTACCAGATTCTTTTCAGCATATACGGAACATCTAATATGCATTACAAAGTTTAATACTTTATATCTATCACAGTTTCCAAAATGACAACTATAAATGTCGTGAAATATATCTATGATAGTTTCATATTACATTATTACGAAAATCTAAATTTTGCCGCTATTAATCATTCTGCATAAGTTTTGCAAATAATCTCGCTACAGTTATCTCTAGTTCCCCACGAGAAGGGGAATCTGGCGCTCAAATCCATTGCGCTTAGTTGCATAGTTCTATGCATCGGTGAGTTGCTCCTTGGCACCATGTATGTCATCTTTCTCAATTCCGCTAGGTTTTTGCGATACATGGAGATGATGGTACAAATCTAAATACCCCAACAGCTGAGGTCATCGTCACCTAAGTGAGAGAGACCAAAAATGAAAACCTGCCTGTGTGACAAGAGATATTTCCTAGCCTGGGGCTGTTTCATACGAGGCTTAGCTAGTCAGTATTTAGATGGGAGCAGCAAGATTTTCAAAGCAATTGAGGGATGTAATTAAGCAAGAGTACCTGAAAAGCAAGGCTGAGATTTTAGATCTCTAATTTAAAACATTTCGGACTGTAACTCAATCAGAGAATGAAGTTTATGTGTGAGAAACATGGGGGAGGGGGAAATAATACACGCGTAAGTGCTGATGGATGATCGAATTTTTGGTGTCCACCCAAACATGAATTAGCTAAAATCAAATATTACATATAAAGATATTAATAGAAAAACTGAAAATTTTAATTCGTACTTTTTTTAAAAAAAAATCAGATGCTAATATTATTAGTATTTCTCGGTGGTGAATAAAACATATGGTTATTCGCTGATAACCAAAGTGCTACTTAACACAGTGAAACGCAAGGAAAAATTTATAGTCTACCATTGCATTCAGAAATCAGGAAATGCTAAAACTTTATTCCTAATACGAATTTCCCGAACGAACTAGAAAGTTTAATTTCAAATAACTTCATCGCTGTAAGTAGCGCGTAATATTGGACTCTGAGATGATATAGGAATCTACGTCTGACTTCCCACTGATCTCTAGAATATTACCACTTACCATGTGCTTCTCTATCGAAAGTCTATCAAAGTGTCGCGAGCGACATGTAATTAGACATGTCATGATGTAATTACGTCCAATGCTAATACTCCTCTAATTAAGGTTACCATTTGGAGCAGTGGTAATGCCGCTAGCAACTCAGGACTTAGAGGCAACAGACGGACAATCACTTAACACGTTGGATTAATCTCGAGAAGCAGGAATGTCTACGACGGAAACTAGCGGCATTCATTACGGCTCTCCTTTTTGATTATTTTGCCTACTAACTGCAAATATTATACCGTCATAACGTTATCATGTTATTCACGTTTCTTTTTTTTTTAATTCTCGAACAGTGGAGTGAGATCTGCAACCTGTAGAAAGCAAGCACCAATTTTATAGAAGAGGCAATATCACCCAACTGCAGTTGAAGGAAAGATTTGTTCGGTGTACGAAGGAAATATTTTATTCGATACGGTATAAACGATTAACTGAAATGGAAACATTCTCCCCCACCCGTCCTGCACAACACAAAAACATCAATTTAGATTTACAATTTTTATTTGATCCGGTAAGGACAAATAGTAGGAGGGAGGGGAATATTCGAATTTTTTTTATCCCATCTCATGAGATTAATGCATTGGACAAAAGCCACAAGTAAGTTCACTATTTCATTATAATCTCATTTATATGTTTCGCGAGTGGCATGCGAAGTTGTATATTACATTTTTTAAATTATAATGAATAACTTTTGATAATTTGTCTATGGGTAATTCTTGGTACCTAAGTCCAAAAAACTAATTTTGATGCTTTTTTTATTAACTAATTCAGCAGAGAACTTTTTCACTTACATTTTCCAAACACATTTCCACATGCATAAATAGTATGAATTACAATCGCAAATAAGCATTTCGTATGATAATGTTTGAATTTGTGTAATGGAAAACTTAATCCTAAACCAATTTTATTTTCAAACGAGCTGTTTTTTCCCCTTGATAATCCCGCCCAAGAAAAGAGTTTTAAACCTGCATGTTAAAGGTACAAAACCCAAAAAATCTGTCAGATTTTCTACATTTCCAAGCGCTTCTAATTTCTAGGACGAAATCTGATACTTCCTTCCAAGCCATTAACAAACATCAACACCACAACAGTATTCAAAACCACACGTTGGCTGGGTAGCAGCGACGCACTCAGTTCTTCCCTTATCTTCTTTCGCAGAATGAAAATATATAAATATACAATTTAAGTTATAGAAGGTTTTGTCCCCCCCCCTCTCTCTCTCTCTGTCTGTCTGTCTTTCCTCAGTACCACTACATCTCGGGCACCACAGGTCCTTTCGCTATTCTACTGATCTGTTAGTGAAAAAGGGTTGGGGGGGGGGAAGAATCTACTATATTCAGCGTGCAAAGATGTGACTTATTTAAACCAGAAAAAAACTATACGAAAATTACAAAGAACTAATCTATATATATATATATATCAAAATATTTCTTCATTCAGCGATATTTTTCAACAACGAAATGAATTTACATTTATGAAAATAATATAACAGATTATTCCGAAAGGCATAAAGCAGTTACAAGAACTACTCATTAAATCGAATGCTGCTAGCGCAACATAGACAATATTGTATCACAATGGGATCCTTTTTCTAGAGATCAAACATGGAACTTTCTCTCGAGCCACTTCACATCTCCAAGCAGAGAACACAGGACAATAAAATTCATCTCCCACCTAAAGACATTCACAAATCCCCATTCCCAATGCGAGATTCGAACCTGTAGCTGGTTGGAAAGTGAGTATGCATCCACTCAGCCAACCAGGAAGGCAATACATTAACTTGATATATGAACGAAGTAAAACGTTGTTTGTTATGGTATTTAAATATTTATGGCTACTAGTTTATAACAGCACATCATATTTACCTTAAGTTACAAGGCTACATGATCAGGAATTTTATCTTACCTCTCATAAATTAAGAAATAATGCAATGAAGGTGTAAAAAAATATTCAAATTCTGTTCAGTTCATTTAATTTAATTAACTATACAGAAGTACAAAAGAAAAAAAGAAGAAACCAACACCGAATTAATCAGTACACTGATTTCATTACTATCATAACTTTGTTAAATCAGCTTTAGCGTTTTAAAATGAAGAGCTTAATTAATCTAAGAATCAAACAACTCATTAAAACTGCAGTCAAAGAATCCTTCACATTTATTGAAGGTACAGAACTTTTTTTTTTCTTTATTCAAGTATAGGTTAGAAAATTATTCATACGTTATCTCTAAAAACAGTAGCACGTGCCCATCTTCAAATTAAGCTTTTTAATAGAAATACATTAATCACTCGAATGAAAAGAAACAAATTCCAATTTTGCAAAAAAAAAAAAAAAAAAAAAAAAACATTTAAAAATTACGACTGCAAACTGAATGCCTAATCTGTCGCAGCTTGCTAAAATAGCTATTAACAGCTAAAAAGGGAAGAAAATCATAAATTAAAATAATAACAAAAAAAATCCACTTCTTCCCGTGATCCCTCCTCACTTTCCTTCACGGGGCTGATCGGTCAGTACGTGGTCCGCCTGGCGCTTGAACGTCAGATTTCCCACATGAAGCCAGCGGCTGCTCACCTGCCCTGAACACGCTGGAGACTAGGAAGATTTAGGGTTGGGCCGCCGTGCCCCGCAGCGTCGGCCACCTGCCTAATCTGATATGGTGATCGGCTGGAGGATTTGAGCCACAGGTCTTGTGAAGTTTACGTACTAGCCTCCCATGAGAAGAACACTGACGACGACGGTGGTGGAAGAGCGACGGGAGAGGAAAACAGGCGCGCCGCATGACTCCCCGTGAAGTTAGCTCAGCCGTTTCGAAATTAGCTGGAGAGGCGATGTTAATAAAGAGAAAGCGTATTATTACGAAATGAGATAACAACAAATCCCATATTCAATCTGGGACATATTTATGCTTTAATTTAAAATCTAATCGTGTTGTGGAAGTTCTAGAAAGCATACAGGGATAAAAAAGGGAGGTCGACTAAATTTCCGTAAAACTAAAAAAAAAAAAAAAAAAAAAAAAGGAAAATAGAAAACTACTGTTCGATTTTATAAACAACACAAGTCTCGCATCCTGCATGCGGCACAATTTATAATTTTAAAAGACAACACCAATGCAAGAAACGAAGTGTGCTTCTATCTGCCGCTAAAAGAAATAGTAGGAAACGGAGAACTCTGGTATATATCAAATTACTTGACCGATTTAAAATCGTTCTTGCGCTACTAATGCAATAATATTTCGTTGGAATGTTCATATAACTGAAATCACGCAAAACTGTGGTCAGCTTTTTTAACACTAAAAGATCCTCTTGCGTCTATGCCATCGCCTCTATCTAATCCAACTGATAATATTTACTAGCACTCTCCAAGAAACATCCGGAAGCGGAAGTATGTCAATTCCCGAGTCACATTCTGCGGTTTAGACGTACATATCATCCCAACATGTCAAGTATACAGAGGAGAAAAAAAAAACCTGTCACTTTTTTTTCCCGCTGTGTCATGAAGTATGGATCTTGGCAAGTAGTGCAGTGTCTACAATATTGCCAATAAAAGATTAAATAACATTATTATAATGAGTGACGTTTTCTTTCTGAATAATATCTAACAAAATCTTAGCGTAGTGTCTGTGTACGACACTAATTTTTTTTTAACAATTTTAAAATTCTCCAGAATACAGTGCTCGTTGAGAATTGTCAAAAAACTTGAGAATACTCGACTTTTTTTTTTTTTTAAATATTGTCTTGCTGAGAATTGTAAGAAGTTCTAAATGAAACAATAAATGCTAATTGCAAGCACAAGCACATCATCCACAAATTTAATAAATTAAATATGTTATATTATTGTATTTTCTTTTATATTTCATTAATAATGAAATTATTAATGAAATATATTAATACTGTACTCAATAAAAAAAGTACTTTTTCATCACAGTGATGTCACCGCGCAGAACTGCAGGTGTCTCGAAAAAATATTTAAATTAGGAGGGTGGGAAAGAAAGAAAAAGAGAAAGGAAGGAAGAGAAAATTCACTAGAAGATAAACATGTGATAAGTCATGCCGTGAAAAAACACCATAACTAGTTCTTAAAACTGTGAGCGCAAAAAGACTGTCAAAGTGTGAGACAGCGATGCAAAACTAAAAACAATAACGAGCAGCCCAGTAATGTTTGGATAATCACAACTCTGCATGTCATCATTCAATGACTGTGCCAAGGACATGGTTGAGAAGATTAGCAAGATCCTTCGTGAACTCAACGAATACTTTTGACATCAGAATTGTACAATTGTATTACACGAAATTACTTGGCAATGCTGAAAAAATCATCCTTTCGTTGTACGAAGCTAAAGCAAGTTTGGTGTAAGAAGTAAAAGTAATAACCACTGACATTACCTGATGAAATGGAATGATAATGAATGGGATATGAGGAAACATATTTCGGCACTAAACTTGATCCTTGATACAGAATACGTTTGAATAAAAAAAAAAAAAAAAAGGCATCGGCAAAGAAGACTACTTCGCAAGTCGGATCTATTGTTTGATCATCTACAACACAAGAATAACTCATTGATGCAAGTTTAATTGCCTGTGAAAATCTGAACTATTTCTTGCAATCCGAAAAAAAAAAAAATGGCCCTTAATAACAAATCTTTATGTTATTAAGAGTAAAGACAAAATCTGTGTTACATTAGCACTAAAGGTATGACAATGGCTAGAGAAAAAATTCTTGACGTTTCTCTCAAATAACAGCAGATGGTAGTTGCTGGAAAAACCTATCGGTACTCAAATAGTCGTTGCTATACACCGCTCCTATTCTAATTGATTATTATTTTGATTTCGAACGTTCTCATTTAGCTAATTCCCAAAGCCCAAAACAGCAGGGACAAGAGACGTATCATGTCAGTGACGCATTTCTTCAAAATGCACAAGTTTCAATAAATGTATGCTGGCTGCTACTTAGTCAGTAGGGAATGTAGTTTAATGATCTTTTCGCCATCGTTTTAACACGAAAAGGAAATTGTTTTTACGCCAAATTTTACTATTATATTTTTATTTATTTTAAGATTGCTATTTGTGTTGAAAACCTTCTCCGCTTTTTTCTTTATAAATAAATAAAAAAAAAATATATATATACATATTTTTTTTTTTAGAAAATAGAACTTACTGTTTATGCTCCCATAATTGCAAAAAAAAAAAAAAAAAGGGGGAATAAAATAAATTGTTCAGCATGATTTACATAAAATTTCATTTCAGAATCATGGTAGAATTACACTAAGGAATTATTGGAGTGGCGAGGGAGGATAATTTCCTCATTCGAAATCGTAGAAACAGTTTTTATAATTGTTTAAGTAGAATATTTAAACTGCTCCGTCCAGAAGAATGAAAGAGGGATCAGTTGTAATGCTACTCTACATTAAACCACAATACTTCCATCTTGAATAAATAACAGGGAAAATGAATCATTTATATAACAATATCAACATCTGATAGATGTCTGCCTGGAATGGATGACTGTATAGGCTCAGCTTTGGAACAATGTCTGCGAATATATTCAGGCAGTAAATGATTTTCATCGTGTGGTGTGAGACTCATCCTGCTTAATGGAGAGCTGAAGTAGGTTAAAAGTGCATGCTCTTCAGAGTAAGGTTCTCGGTGCCATTACGGAAAAAAAAAAAAAAAAAAACAGTCCATTCCATTTCTGTAATCTGAGGTTCACATGGCATTCTGTTGCAATTTTCAGTTGACTCAGCGTGCGTTTTAAATATTCACAAATTTTCATTTCTTCACTGTAACATAGTTAAATTTAAAGGGAGAAAAAAGATGCAACTTTTTAAAACATATCAAGATTTTGCTGTTCTTTCGTAACAACAAAATGATATATTATTACCAAATGAACTACACTTGTGCTCTGCTGAATTAGCCACTATCATTCCTCCACTTTCCTCCAAAATCACCAGAACAAGAGTCACTACTGACAACAGCCTTTAACAGTCCATCTTGAAACTCACCGAACCAACTTCACTGCCTCCTCTTTCATTCCATCTACTTCTATTCTTTGGAACGGTCTCTCCTACTCTGCTTTCCCCAAAGAATATAACCTTCAGTTGTTCAAACAAAGTGTGAACAGATTCCTTCTTTCCCTCTTGCTCACACACGATACTCACGTGCTATAGATCTTGTGATCTTTCGTGTGTGGATGAGATAAAAATTTTATATATATATATATATATATATAAACAAACTTGATTCAGGTGTAAATATCAAGCGTGCTGCATTCATAATCGCAAAGCTAAATGAAGAAATCATTTTGGTTGCTTCTGTATGAAGCTCTACTTCATACAAAACAATGTAAAATTCATCTGAACTGGAATTCTAAAGTAACCAAATCAGGATGATTCAGAAGAAATAATAACTAAATATTTGCGCGCTTGGATTCAATGTCAGTTATTTAAAAAAAAAAAAAAATCGAGCTGTTTGAATCTTTTGTCTTTTATTTGTGCATAATTTCGCCAATTAAGGTCAATTTTTTCTACTAAACAGCCTACAATTCGTCCAAATTACGTACAGGTACGAAATGAAAACGCACATTTTTTCCCCTGTGACGAATAGTCAACATGAATTTATTGTATAGCTTAAAATTACTTTGGGGGGGGGAAGAGAAAAGAAAGAGTTGCATTATAGTCACGCCAGTTGCGTGTATAGAAATGTCTTAGTGTATAAACTGAACACAACTTAATCTCTGTGCGGTTGGGAAGTCATGTACAAAAGAATGGCACATCTGATCCTGTCTTTCAGCATCAGTACATAACACAATTATGTTCGCACATCATCTTATGTCAGTGTTCGCATTAATTTCCTTAGATTTGGAAATCACTTGCTGTATCACTTAGTGGTTAAACGGATTTAATCCTGAAAATACATGAATGACTGAGCGCTTCTGTAATGGATCAATGATATATATACATATATATCACTGATCTTTTACAAATATATACATATATATTCTACGTTAAACAGATTTCTTGTACAGATACAAGAAATACGGAAAAGGAAATAAAACTCCAGTAATGATGAATTTATTTACTTTTAATCGATCATACATATATGTCCAAAAAGCCGAGCAGTAAGGTCATAAGTGTTCGCTCTGTCATTTGCAGTCGTAAAGATCGTCTCTCCGTAGAACTGTGACAGCGATGATGCACCTTAAATGGAATGACCTGGGTTCGTATCCCGTCTAAGATACGAGTAACCGTATATGTTTAAATATATATATAAAATATTCAAATACAACCATAACATAGTGAAGGAAAAAATTATCATCCTATTATTACTAAGAATAGGTTTATAAAAAGTTAAATGACTGGTACTTAGCCTAAGCATAAATATGAGAAAGAAATTAGGATTAGGGGAAAAAAGGAGGATTTCTGTTCGATTATTTATTATGTCATTGTATTGTACGATTAAGGAGCTTGATTTGATTTTCTCAAAATTAACTTTTTTTTCCCTTTCTGCTTAATGATACACGTACTCTTTCAATTCCGTTCCCTTCCCAGAGAAGGTTTAGCAACTATGTGGGAATGTTTCACGGCTTTTAACGGTTTACCTCGTCTCATTTTAGACGAAGAAATTTAGCGACTTCAGACTAAATGGGTGTGAACCGCGCAACACACAGGAAGCAAGTGGAGAGGTAAAGCAGTTAAAGAAAGGTCCGCTATTAGTCGCTTCACTGCTGGCATACACTATAATCAGGCCAGGAGGTGGGAGTGAATGCCGTTCTGTGCATGGGTTGTCCCATCCAGCTCTTCGCACTACTCAAAGAGACTAGGCAAAGAGATGCCATAAATCATCTCCTAACTCTGGCTTCCAAACTAACTGAAGCCTCCAGGTGGCACTACTTGTAGAGGACGAATAGGTAAGGCGACTTGCCTTTTGGACACTCATTGGCTTCTTAAGCGAAATATAACCGCGGGCAGTGCCGCTTCTTTAATCACCTGTGTTCAGTCGCGGTGGTAGGAAAGCCAAGACCGCAAAGAAAATACAATTTTAAAACATTTTTCTTTATTACACTGTGAACAAGTATCCACACTAATAATTAGTAACTAGCACTACTTGATCGGATACGTTTTGCCGCTAAGACGAATAGGCCATTAATTACACCAAATGTGTCTGGAGAAAAACCGCACGAAAAACTGCAGTGCATCAGAAGAGTATAGTGACCAGTTTCTAACCGTAACTGCTTTCTTTTTACGTAGCTTTCTGCAAGCCTCATTTTACGACTTGAATACGAGGAGGATCGTTTCACATGATGTTGAATATTGCTGATAAAATTTCCGAGGCCACTGACAATGTGCAACGCACAGTAAAGCATACTATCATCGCCATTAATAATTCAAAACATCATAGTGATTCTATTACTCCGAAATGAGATCGCATCAAAGATACATGGCGTATACACAAACATGGTATTCACATAGCAGCAAACACAAAGTCAGCTGGTTGCAGTTATTCTTAACAAATTGAATGCCACATCTTTTCAATTTAAGATGTGCGATGAATATTAATAACAATTTCCCTGTCAAAGAAAACAGACTCGGAGTTGTCTATTTGGTTGTTAAGAAGGGTGGTAAAAGAAGACTAGAACTCAAAAATGTTTGAAATCAAATTATTGAGATATCAAATTACCGTACATGGGCATTTTTAAAGCACATTCTTATATTTTGCTATTTAAACAAACTACTGCTTATGTAATTATAAGTCATCTCCCACTAGTTTCTTACATCAACAATGCAGTACTTGAATCCCACCCTGCATTATATATTAGACACCTGCATCACATATCTCACAATGCTAAATAAAACTAAAATAAGCACAGTAGGAAGTAGAGAGAGAGAGAGAGAGAGAGAGAGAGAGAGATTTGGTACAATAATATAAATCTGAGAGAATGCAAAAGTGACGTCTTCACTTATAACCTTTACATCCTTTAATTATTTACTTTTGGTGATTCAGTTACATAAATCCAGGAGGAAAAAAGCACTGGACGTGAACTTGAACTTGATATATATACCAAGTTCGAACTACCCAGGTGTAAAACAGTTATGCTACACATATTAGTTAAAAATAAGAATAACCTGAAGTTAAAATGGCATTTCACAAAAGTGATCGCGTAAGTAGTCAGGTAAGTTTACACATTTGAAGTGAAGATGCAACGAAATAGCACTTGCTGTTTCCAGAGATCGACCTGTCTGGATTTAAGATAGCTGTGATATATGAATGCGTATAGTTGAAATGTGTGTTCAAACTCAGCTGCACATTAAAACACATCATATTTCCTAATAGAACCTAAAGTTCTAGTAGGAGCAGCAACAGGTGTGACTGTCAAAATCCATCCACTGGCGATAGACGAGGAGCAGTTTTTTTTAAACGTTACACTGAAGCTTCGGCACACGATAGCAACGGATGTGGGGAGGGATGCAATCAATCAATCGGCTCGATTCGAAGACGGTGTACCGAGGCAATTACCGGAGGGAAATCAAAAATCGGAAAATCAGGTCCGTAGACCTACGTTGCAAAGCTTAAAGTAATCACGTAGCGGAAAATTCCTTCAACCCACTTTAACATCTCTATAGATATAAGCGGCAGAGGAATTCGGCGATTATTTTTTCCACGCCAAGGACACCAACAGTAGTTACAATCAATGAGGGATACAACTGTCTTGCACTTTAATTGCCTCCTAAAACACTGCGACTAAATGAACTGGTCTCGAAGTTTAAAAAACAAAATCGTTCAATACTAATGTCTATGCATAAGTACTCCAAACACTCCACTAGAGTAGGTTAATAAATAAAGGAAAACAATTTCAGCAAAACAGTTAAAAATTTAATACATTCGATTCTCATCGTATGTAGATATTTCAAAATATACAGTGATCCTTAAAGAATAAATCATAAAAATAAAACAAAAATAAAATAAAATAAAAAGTTCTTTGCTGTTGAATGATGGCCAGTAGGTCATAGCTAAATGAGAACAACAGAGTGAAGTGAGAGATGTAACTTGAAATAACTACCAATAAAAACATACCGAAGTAATTCTCAATGGAAAGGTGAAAATATCACAATACAGCTTATTTCTCATACATAATAAATTAATTAAATAATAGTAATAAATCGCTGTTTCGCATATCATCTAACTCATCAACCCTTATAATAATAACTGTGATCAACTTTACGAGTTGATCACATAAAAAAAAAAAAAATCTCATGTGTGATTGTGATCTTCCGGAAATCTCTATATTTGTTTTCTAAATACCGTATATAGCTGAATTTTAAAGTAATAGGTAGTATCCCAAAACTATTTACAGACTTACTCTGCCTGAAATACCCAAGAGGTCTGATCAAAAAGTACTGAGAATGATTTTGTTATTTCAGTAAACCACGAGAGCCCGATACACGAAGCGATGTATCTGGACAAGTTCTGTTTGAATGGACAAGGTCACATCTAATTATATTACATTCATTCGTTTGCGAGTTGTTTAAGAGCAGTATGTTATTAGCATACATTAACATTTATTAATGCCTGAGAATCTAGATAAAAACGATATGACAAAGGATATACGTGTATTAATACACAGAGCATTCCGATATGAGCCATGCAAGTTTCTGAGTGGTTCCACAAACAATGACAAAATGTCAAGTATGCAACGTAACGATTGCTTTCTCCAATCACTGATATGTTGGGCATTTCGAGTATGATACGCCGTTCTTATTACCATAAGAACGGCCACAAACAAACACCAACGACATGCTTACTCAAAGTGCACCGTATTTACTAATCATCGTCTACTGCACACTCACTGATACGATTCCACGTGACTTTTTCTTTTATTTTTTCCATAGCTCAAGCGAATCTTGAAAACCAAAATATATTTGTGATGATGGTCGCAATTAAACGAAATGCAACAAGGGGAAAATACTTTCAGCATTAGTAACAGACGGATGATTTTCTGGAAAAGTGAATAAACGCAGAAAGAACCTATTATGAAGGAGATTAATCTCCGGATTCTAGAGCAGTGAATATGAGATACTAAAGATGACCTCGACAAATAGCATGTACCTCCACCAAGTGTCACTAAACAACAAGCGAAAATAGTGAACGGAATTGTAGCACCTATTAAAAAAAAATTCTTTATATGTGCAATAAAGAAATTGATGTTGCAATACAGAAATGAACCGTTTTTAAATGAGATTTTTTTTCTCTGTGATTTACTGATATTGTTATTTTGAATGACTTCGCTGATCTCTGCTCTACCAGATGTTTCGCTTCAAATCAATCAAGTAAATTCGGTTTTTACACCTTCATTCTTAATGTATTTTTTTTTTATCAGACCTCATATTATACTTTTGATAATCAAGCGATTATAAAAAGGCTACTTAAGTAAGGGGATAAGTAAAAACACTGTATTTAAATGATACACTCACCGTTAAAATATTAGAACAATTCCATCTCCTTTTAAGCGTTATTAGCGTAATATTCAAATGGCGTAGGATATTCTTCTTTTCCATTATTATAAAAATGGCCCCCTGGAAGGATGGTCACCATTTTTAGACATTGAAATAATAGCTGTGCCTTCGAAAATATATGTACTGTATATATATACGCCATACAGCAATCAGCAAATCACAAAATCAAATGAACAAAAAATATGAAAAAGTCAAAATGAACAATATGATTCTGTGTGAGTGGCTCCAATCTTATACTCTAAAATAAACTGAAAATTAATCACTGAAATGAGTTGCGAATCATTTTGTGACGGAAAGAATTACTAGAAACAAAAAAAGAGGGGGGGGGGAATGCAAAATCCCTCACCTGTAAACTCCGCCTAAGCTGGTACTTCGCCTATGTCAGGTATACCAACAGCCCGGTAGGCATAAGCGAAAGAATGCTATTGGTTAGGGAAGAGACCTGCGATGATATATTGACGATTTAATCCCCTCCTCTAGCTGACAAGTAAGTCGTGATCCAGTCATCCCTCCCCTACTATCCTCGGGGTTTAAAAAAAAAAAAAAATAGTGCGAGAGAAAGAGAGAGAGAGAGAGAGGAAAGGAAGTGCGAGGTAGAATGAATAGTTTTTGAAAAGGGGGAGTTATTATCAATAGCAAACTTCCCGTAATATCGCTTACTTTTTTAATTAATATACCTGGTATGATTGAAAGCAATTTTGCCCCCGTTATCTTCAGACTATCAGATTCCAACATCTGAAATATTATACTAAGCCTGGTAAAACACAGTGTCAAAGTGAACAGATTTACCGACGTGACATCTATAACTGGTAAATTTATTGAACAAACGAGTAACTACGTGCAACAACCATTGCATTTCCTTTCCCAATCAGTAATACCAGCATTAAAATCTACTCGTCATCTCGACCAATAATGTTTACCGACTACAACGATCATTAAAAAAGATTCACCTGGGGTGAAATATTTTTGCAACTAGCACTGCGCAGTTCGACTTATCTTTAAAGTAGAATTTTTTAACATAATTTCAGCTACATTCAATGCAGGTCGAATAACTTAAAAAAAAAAAAAACTAGTACAAATTAAGATCTTCAGATATATAACGTTTATATAATGTGTGTGTGTGTGTGTGTGTCACAAAATTCGGGCAATGAAAAAAATGAACTCAACTTGAACACAGCGCATTTATTTACAGAATATTTTATCACCAAACAGATGCAAAGATGTTAACACACACACACACACACAATGAATAATATCTCGAAACTCGGTCACTACTCTTATCATTTTCGCACTGCAAAGCTAATTGGACAACTAGATACCATTATGTAAGCGGCCTCTCTCTCTCTCTCTCACACACACACATACGGGTTCATAACTCCCTCAAGGTTTTTACCACTTATTATGTGACTAACCGGATTATGCAGTTATTGGCATTAATCACTCTTTACCCTGATGTGACGCAGCAGTAATTTCATTTCTGTTGTTGGCAAGTATAATCTAAACTGCCTGGCTCGCATCACGCTGTCAGAATAGTACATCACAAACTCAGTACCACAGTAAAAATACCACAGCAATAGTACGAATATCGTAATTAATCTCTTCATAAAGAACACGTTAATCTTTTAACTAAAACAATGAACTAGCTGCCATGCATATTGCACCATGTGATACCAACGCCTACGTAATGCATGACAGTAGTGAGGGATGATATTAGGAAGTTGAGAGAACTTTACCTCCTGGCAGGGTCCTGGTATCTCCCTGCAAAAGTGATCACAGAAGTCAGTTTTTATTATTTATTTAGCACACGGACTATTTATCACAATATAAAAACAACACACTGACATATACATAGGAACATTATTATAACGCAAGAGTGATTTTAGGATTTGGTATCTATAAATCTGGCAGATAGAGATCACATGGAAAGCATCTGAGGGAAATATTTGCAAATATTAATGTGTATTTAATTCATTATTTTATGACAATCTTGGCCATAAATTGGGTTTAAACCGGTGTTTCGGGTGTTTACTCAAGCGACTAAACATGATTATGCTCGTTCCATTTCAGGATTCACATAAACACGATGCTTTATAAATATACTATCTCACGTTGAGCGAAAAGAAAAAAAAAAAAAAAAAAAAAAAAAAAGCAAAATTCAATTTTTTTTTCCTAAATAGAATAATTAATTATCCTTCAAGCAATTTTCAAATATCGTAGCATTACCTACAAAATCCAACTGTTAATTAATTCATATATACACAGCTGAGAATATACGATTGCTGTGTAGTTGCTACAGTTCTGTAATATCAGTTTCTATTCCCGACGTCTAGTGCATATATTTTTTTATAGTGACCTGGAGCTCATGAGAGGTCATAAGACCTATAAAAACAGTGTCTTGTTTAGGGGTGGTTAAGGAGAAAGACTGTATTTGTTAATAAGTTTCTTCAAATAATTAATATACGTTAATTGTATTGTATTTTAATTGTACGTTAATTGAATGAAAACAGAAAGATTACCAAAACAAGCCTCCTTAAATTACAAACACTTGGAAAAAGAAAACCAGGACGTCTTCTTAAGAGATTCAACGATGACTTCTCTGAGGCCGGAACAGCCACTCTAGGCCTAAATCCTTGACAAGCATGATATAAAGAATGGTTCCCTTTTCTTGTCAAGCTTAATGGATTTAACTATCTTCCTGCAATACAATTTGTGCAATTACTCAACCTACCATCCTCACGGATCATGCCTTCGACCATTTTCACAAATATTTAATATTATAAAATTCCTGTGACGTTTTCAAAATCTTCTTTATGCCTTTCCTCCCCTAAAACCGTTTACCTAAGAAGATTTTCTTCCTTTATTCTCTCTTTATCATTCAGATGAGTCAGTTCCCCCCCCTCTCTCTCTAATATTCAGCTGTTCTTTAAATGCATAAAAACGAACAACTTCTATAACGGCTAATTATATTATCTGAGAAGTTTTATGAAAGAAAACAAAGCGATGTTGAAAAACAAGTAGTACTAGAAAATAGGATTCCTCTTGACAACTCAGAACAGTAATTCAGCAAGGTTCTGGCCATGAGAAACTGCCAATCATTAACTTCGGGTAGTCATTCCTTAAAGAACAGCAACATATAATAACAACAGCAATCAACTAGTCGAACCAGTTCAGTTCATATGGGAGAAACTGGCTTGTCATAGCAAATAACTGCTGCAATATAAAAATAGCAAAGATATTTAGAGATGGGAAGATAATTTAGTTATTCTGAATGTAATTTCAAAATAACTGAGCATAATCACGTATTACACTTCACAACGACTTCTAGCGTACAATATAAATTGCACAGAGTTAACATTCATTGAAAAAACGCAGCACGTGATTTCTCTAACAAAATTAAACATAACTGACAAAATATGATGAATGAAATTATTCCGAAATTAATTTACCGTCCACTTCACTGGAAGACCAAATCCTTCATTTAAATACCATGTACAAACTTTTGTTGATAATTGTAAGACCATACCCACCAGTAGCGGTGCAAGAATAATAAAAATAAAGAATTCACTCACTGCATGCCTCTCATATAAACACATATTCCGCATTCAGTAAAAACTACTGCATCAACAGCAGTGGGTACTTAGCAAGATTACAACAAAAATTTTCTATTTGTTAAACATCTATGATGCATATTAGCAGGTAACTAATCTAGGGATGGCAATTTGCATAACACGAAGGCAGTTTTTGTTAATATGCATAATATGTACATGCATGCTGCCGGTCTGGTTGGCCGAGTGAATAAAATACCGGCTCTCCAACCCACGGATCGTGGGTTTAAATCTCCCCGTGGGCATGGATGTTTTGTAAAAATCTGCTCTGGATAAGCATAAGCTTGTATACCTTCTTGAGTTTATGAGGCTTGTCTTCAAAAAAAAAAAAAAAAAAATGTACGACGTGAATTGCAGAACGTAAAGACAATATTTATAATCGAACTTACAGCACCAGTTCAGTAAATATAATTTGAAGTGTTTTTAACAGGATATGTAACAAAAACAGATCTTTAAAGAAATAAACTGCCTGTTTGTTTGGTTTTATTTATTTATCGAAATCAAGGGCTACGTAAGAAGTTCGCGAGTTGGTGGAGTGTTCCAGCTAAAATGAGACTAGGCCTAACGCATTGTTGTTTTTTCACTCGCTACTGTTCGTGTGTGTGTGATTATTCATAACAAGTAACTTCAGACTTAATATTTAACATAACGTACGCTTATCGTGTAATTAACACAAGAGAAGGAAATAAAAACTCGAAAGAAAAACATGGCAAGTAAAATTACAAATTTAACATTTCAGACATAGAAAACTGCCAATAAAATCTATTTATTCTCATCAACGCCGCCCACTTAGTATATGATTTTAACGATCCAGAATACAGACCAGCATCTCCAAAGGACTTTGTGGCAAAACATACAAAACACAAGTGTAAGCTACTGCAGCTAAAGCATATAGCCGATTTTTCCGTATACACGAAGCCTCAACGGAACAAGTGCCAGGGTAAGACATGCTCCACATCCCGTTATCAGACAAGCACCGTCGGCCAGTAGCTAAAGCATCTAACGCAGTGCGTGCACCTTCTACTAGCTGTCATCTTGCTCTAAGGAAAGATAAATATTTCTCAGCTAAGGGCCTGGCGCGGTGGTTCTGGCCAATTCAACGACACTGTGACGTAGTGGCTTTGTCATAACTATCAACCCAACACACTCTTTACCTCGGGTCAAAGCGCGAAGCCACGTGTTTGGGAATATTCTGTCATCATGTTTAATCTAAGATATTCTTTGTAGAGGTCGACAAATCTTCTATGAACAATGAGTTTAAAATATGATTCCGAAGTGATCATAAAATCACGAACAAATAATAAAATAATTTCATATTGTAATACGATCCGCACATTATTTTGAAGCAGTATGCTGAGGTGAACTGCAGTCATAGCGTAAACATAAATTCTATAGAAAAATAAATAAATAATAAATTCTAAACAAAAGTGATTCACATTTGCAGACCGCACAAGATTACAAGATATATTTCTTTAAAAAAAAAATAAAAAAAAATCTTCGGTTTGTAATTTCTATATTTCGTATGAATTTTTTTCACAATATAACACAGTGACATTTTGTCCTTGATTTTTTTTTTTTTTTTTGCTAATCACGAAACAGTGCTTACAACTGCCTTCTTATAGATCACCTACACATTACGGACGTGAGGTATCCATGCTGAAATAATTCATAGAATTACTAATGAACAAATGATATCCTATTGAGTACAAGACACTCGATACCACCTGGACACACAAGTTTGTTTAGTTTTCTGAGGAAGCTCTTTTCCTTTTACCGTCCTTGATCTTGAAACTCGGGTATAATAGAGAACAAAGTTTTCTATCTGAATCCAAACTCCAGAAAGAGCGGGCAAGTTTAACAATACATCATGATGTTGAAAAGACGTTAATAATTTTCATTATCTTGGGAAACAAAAATATCTTATCACCATGAGAAAGCATGCATGCATGTTCATCTATCTCCCTAACATTCATGTTGCAACTTGGACTGTCATCGTGGTGAACGAATGGGCCATGACTCAGAAATCAATGCACATGGCACGCACAGCTGTCAAGTCTTTTGCCGACACGCTAAACAAGTCTTACTCAAAACAGCTCTTTTCGCACTTGATACGTAGTAATCAATAGGCTCTTTTACACCATGTTTTCTGTTATTTGTTCCCTGGTAAATCACCCAAGTTCGACTGGAGTATTATTATTCATCCCGAAAAAATCAGGCTCGCAATAAAATTTTATAGTCTTAATAAATGAACTTTCGTGGAAATCCTTCTGAGAGAAGACCAGCTTGAATGGATTTGCCAGTGGCAATGCGGTTCGCATTGCCAATGGCAAAGCCACATCCGAAGAACATGATTCACTATATAATAGCTCATACGAGTGCCACTGGACATTTTTTGTACATCATATGTATCCATAGAAATGTTTCTAAATTAAAATCAATTCATCTGAGAAAACACTACGAAGAATAATAAAAAGAAAGCTTCTCATGTGAAAGTAATTCCCCATTTAAAATGGGAATTTTTCCCTTTTTTAAGAAGTACGATTATTATTTAATTATGCGACAAAGTCTAGCACTGCTATACAAATATGATGGCAATCATATAGGACACTTACAATAGAAATCTCTTCTTCGATTTTTTTTTTAATACTGTTAATCGTAGATTTTCGACAAGTCCAGTAGGTACACATCTCCCTGTGTTTTCCCCTCACCTTCTATATTCATTACATAAAGTAATTTTCGTTTCCACCCTCCCGCCTCTATATCTACTTTACCAAGTGCAATGTCCCTTAAAGATTTAATACGTGAACTGTCAGCTACTAAAAGTACTACTACTATGGTAAATAAAGCTCACCTAAAGAAAGTGCATATTGACGGATTTACAAAAAAAAAAAAAAGAAAAAAAAAAAAGAAGCAGCACTTTTATAACCTAAATGATGAACACACCTAACACTGTACCAAAAGTAGCAAAACGGGCCTTATCTTTATATAAATGCACAGTATCTATGCATTTGTACAAAACATCTGCGATCCATCTTGAAAATTAATCTTGCTGTGCACCAAACAATGAGTCAGATTCTGTAATGTGTTTTGATATCACTCAGCAGAAATATAAAATACTTAATATCAAAATATCATTATCTATAGAATGGAATATTTATTATTAGCAAAACGTTATGGTTATCTTTCCAGAAATAACAATGCTTATTAATGTTATCATGGATTTAAAGTGGAATTTTCAGTGGCCCAGATGTATGCTCTCCAGCTCGAATTAACTGATTTACTGAGTTGACAAATTAGATAGTAGATGAATTTCATCGTCCGATGTAAGGCTACCCTCTCCCTGTTAGAGAAGTCTGAAATAGTTTAAAAGGGGGGGGGGGGGAAGTATCATCGTTAGTCTACAGAGCAAGGTTTTCGGATTGTCTAACACTTGCCTCCTACAGTACTAATATAACATAGGTTCATAACCTTAAAGGAGTGGTATTCGCATTCTTCTTCTTGGCTTCCATATTAGACAATTGTTTGCCTATAACGTTTTCAAGGGTTTAAAAAGTCCTCTGCCCATCTCTTCCTCTTGATCGGTGTCCCTTTGGTTTATATTTCCAGGCAATATTGGCCATCTGTCCTCATTCATTCTTTCTATGTGGTTTTTCCAGTTCTTTCTATAGTTTGTGATGTCACCTGTTATGTTAATTATGGATAACTGTTTTTTTTTTTTTTTATTTCTTCGTTTCTTATCTTGTCTATTCTTTCATAGCCTGCGAGCGGTCTTAGGAACTTCATTTCTGCAGCTTCCACTTGTCTTTTATTTCGTTATCCCAAGTCCATGTTTCACTGCCATATTTCAGAATTGGTTTGGCTATTATTTTATATAGTTTTCTTTGGGTTGTTCTGGACATCTGTTTATTGAAGGGTCTGTTCAAAGTTCCAATAACTCTAGGAATTTTTGCTTTTTATATGCAATGTTGATTTCTCCATTGGGGGTCATGTAATTTCCTACATATTTAAATTTGTTCACTTGTTCTATTACTTTGTTGTGGATGACTAGTTTGCATCTTTTAATTTCTTTACCTTGAAATGCTATTGATTTCGTTTTATTTATTGAGATCTTCATGTCACACTGTTCTATTCAATACGTGTAGATTTTTCTGTAATTGGTCTTCATTTTCATCAAAAATAAGTTGATCGTCAGCATACAATAGTTGGTTAATTCTTTATTTCCTATTTTAATCCCTATGATTTTGTTTTTCCTCCATTCTCTTGAAATGGTTTACATATATATATTGAAGAGTATTGGTGATAATCCACTTCCTTGAATGAGACCTCTATTGGTTTTAACTTTTTCGGTTGTTTCATTATTAATTTTAATATAGCTTTTTCCCATTATATTTGCTATTGCTTATGTGGTTTGAGGTGGAGCTTTCAATTCATACAGTATATTGACTAATTTTGTTCTGCTGATTTGATCATATGCTTTCTCATAATCTAGGAAGGCCATATATGTTGGCAGGTTAAATTCTATTCTTTTTTTTCTATAATTTGTTTGAGTGTAAATGTGGGATCTGTGCAAGATCTTCCTTTCCCAAAGCCGCAGTTCTTCTCCAATAATTCCCAAAAATAAATAAATAAAAACTTGGAATGTATCAGCTCAATAAATGAAATGAAATGTTTTAGCGAATTATGTTATAGTATATAATTGCTATTTTGATCTATATATTTATGAAAAAAAAAAAAAAAACGTTTTATATCTAAGATATTTTGTGAAGGGGTGCTTCATGACTTCAGAACTCTACTCTCAAGCTAACGACTGACTTCGTCAAACTTTTGCCATAAGCATCACTGATATAATCGAAGTATCAATACTGCGAACTATGGCAATCCTAGGTTACAAGTAAGAGTGTTTTAACTTATTTTTGCTAGTTTTAATCAAACCGATAGCGTAAGGCAATGCTTCCCAAACGTCTAGATGTCAGGGCCCCCTTTGGAAAAATTAAAATATTTCACGCCCCCCCCCCCTCGAAAAAATCGTAATATAGACATTATTATAATATTTATTGTATTTATATTCAATACGAAACACACACACTAATACTGCAAAAATCAAATGCCAATATTACATTTTTAGCATCTTACATACGCATTTGACATGGCACATTATCTCATATTTTTATATAGATAGATATATTGTTATTGTACATTTGCAGTACAAGCACATGAAACGTAAAACGATTAGTAATAAAGAAAGAATTAAAAGAAGTTTAATAACAATTTATTGTGATGGATGTGTTTCAATACTTGCTGCACCAATATCAGGTGAAATATTTGAAACTGCAATTCTTAGATTTCTGCTTTGAAATGAAACTTATATGAATAAGCATATATTTACTAATATTCATTAAGTGCTGAAATACGCAGGAAGCAAAGCTTGTGAACCCGCACCAATGTGTGCTTTTTTTCCATTAAAATATAAAAAGAAATAATAAATAATAAAAATTGAATACGTTTCTTTTAAGATAAAAAATCTACTTTGTCTTAAAAGATTTTAAATTTGTTTTCATTATTTCACGGCCCCCCTCAACAAAACCTACGGCCCACAGTTTGGGAAGCGCTGGCCTAAGGGCCCTTATACCTTGCGTTTCGCAATGCAAGGTTTTCACGTTCAGTCGTTTCCGACCGTAAGTGACTTTGTAGGCATTGCCCACAAGGTGTTCCTGGTGATATTTTTAGGTAGTTCACCGTTGCGTTCCCCCCAAACCCCCCAATTTTATCCGGGCTCGGGACCGGCATATGGCTGAGACGTATTCATGACTGTAATCCATGTGTGTTCACGGGGCCGGTTTGCCTGTTCTGGGGGAAAAAAGCCCGAGTTTCTGGGTTCACCCGGAAACTCGGGCTTTTTTATAAGATTGCTTGAAATTTTATAAGATTGCTTGAAAAAAAGTCATATACAAAAGTAGATGACTTTTGTATATACTGTTGTTGATTCATTATTTTTAAAAAATAATAATAATTTGGTTTGGTAGAATTGGCTGGATTTTTGGTGAAACGACAGAATGCTGTAGGATCACATAGCTGTATGAATTCATTTCATTTCACCTGTCGCGTTTATGTACCTCAAAAATACAAGTAGTAGATCGTGCAATTTATTTTATATGAGAAATGCTTGATTCGTAACGTTCAACGTGGGCAGATCTGAAACTGACTTCAGTAGCTTTCCTGATACAAAGTGGATTCCTGTAATCCTCAATTCGTGAAAGCTGATTTCAACATCTCAAGAACTGGGATTAAAGGATTCTCATTTCAGACTGATGTTGCTAGCAAGTTTCAAACAGGATTATTTTGAAGCACACCTACCGTTTCAAGCAATCTTATAAAAATAGTCGAAAGGAATGAAGTATTTCGAATATGGTGAAAATTGCTGGTTGTAAATAACGGGAGATCGTGCTGCTCACACAGTCTCCGAACAAGTTGAATGCTCTGGATTAGCTCCAATGAAAAGATAATTAAGCATCAGTACGACAATTATCAATAACTAATGTGTATCCGTCAATTCCCCGTGTTCTCAGATTGGTTAGTCTATTTTGCAGGGATTGGAATTTCCAAAGAAAAGTTTCCGTCCGAGATTAGCTACTGGTTTATAAAGATCTAGAAAAAAAAAGTTCCTCGTGTCCGTGATGAGATTCGAACGCAGATCTTTCCCTGATAACTGCGCATCATCCTATTGAATTTGCCACACTGGTTGGCCGAGTAATGCATAATCCCTCTCCAGCCAACAGGCTGCGGGTTCGAATCCTCTATGGGGATAGATGTTTTGTGAACTTCTTCAGTTACGAGATTAATTTCATCGTCTAGTGTCACAACCACCTTGCTTAGGAGGCCTAAAATAGCTTGAATTCCATGTTTTATGTAAAAAATCATTTAAAATTATTTAAAAATATTCTTAGCCTACTTACAGTATTAATATATTAATATACTATACTTTGACAGTCTTTGGTGGATAAAACCTTTAGCTTTACACCAATTTTCAGAGAAAAAGATGTCACTGCATTATCACAGTTCGATTCAGGAAATTCTACTCTTCTAATGGATGTTACAAACGTTACTACTTCTGCAGCATAACACTCCATTATCATAGCAGACGCATGCAAGACTTGCAGCGAACTCGATCACAGATCTATCAAGCAACTTAGTCATCAGTAATATTGGGACTGCACACAAAAGCTATTGCATAATAGAATGAAGATTTATCAATTCAAATGGTATTTGAAGCATTCGAGATTAAGAATGGACTATGTCAATAAATTGCATCTCAATTACAGCGGAACATCGGAATAACACTGAAGGGTACCCCCCTCCCTCCTTTTTTTTTTTTTTTCCCTGTAAGGAGCATGTTTTCAGTTTGTAATTCCTCTGCATCCAGTCTCATTAACAAATTTCCAATGAAATGTTCGATAATTGCGGCCAGTACTTTTTTAGTTTGCTTTCCATTTAGTCAAACTCAGCACAATAAAACTAAATAATTAAATAACGAGTCTTGTGTTCTGTAAATAAATGAGGTGTTTATTTACTGATCCTGTAAATAAACGCCTCAATGTATATGTTATTTCTACAACTTAAACACAATTAAATTATGGATGTAATACTCTTAATATGGCTTGTGGAGTTATATCCATCAAACTACGTTAAACTGATGCTGTTTTACATTATTTCGGAGACAACCAACGTCAAGAGCATCGATGAATCATGTCAACCACAAATTCTCAAGACAATCTTTGTCTTTTCAGGAGTAAAAAACGAAGTCGCGAGGAAAAAAAAAAAAATTCCACCATCATCTGAGATGGGATAAGTTATTTCATCTTAGACGCAGGTGACGCAGCGGAGAAAACATTTTCCCTCACAGACGGGATTTCAACCCAGATCTCTTGTCCCGAGAAGTGGCGTGTAGCGAAGACCTTCAGCTAGGAGGGGCTGTGCTATAAGCGTAGATGACTGAAATTTGTGTACACAAGGGTTACTTTTCTGTTTGCGAAGCGAAACCCCGAGGTAAATTATCCATCCACTACAATCTCGGGTAAACATGGAAAAGACGACTAGTTTACGCAGGGCATAAGAACACAAATGTGGAGGAGGGGTATCGTTATTTTAATCGCTTTTACGTATGAAGAGAAAAATTATATTTTTTCTTCTTTTCGAAGAATCGCATTCGCACATTTGCGTAAGAAATCCGAAAATCAAAGTAATACTTCTGAATCAGATAATTAATGAAGTGTTTAAAGAAAAACGTTTTCTCAAAGCAGGAAACAACAACAGTAACACCACTTAACATGTGTGTGTGTGTGTGTGAGAGAGAGAGAGAGAGAGAGAGAGAGATTACACTTGTACTCTCTCTGTAAATGATATCTTTTTTTAAATCCTCTAATATCCCCATTATCAAATGAAAAGACAAACTTTATCAGGGGAAAAGCGATGCGGGGAGGAGAGAAGTATCTCTATTTTTTTGTTTGTTTGTTTTTAAATCAGAAGAGGATTACATTAGTAGGCTTTATTAAACTGCCATTAATAAAAGAATCCCGGACAATGAAAGTTGATTGAAATGGAAATATTACAATAATTCCTTGTGCAATACGTAAGGAATTCTCCGCCGTGTGCTAAATTATTCAAATACCAAAAGAAACATTGGAAAAAGCAACCTAAACGTGCTATCTACAAACTGAGAATTCCAGAAGAACACGGGTTTGCTCTCTCTTTCTCTTTTTCCGTAGCTAAAAAGAAACAAACTGTGTGCCTTTATATATAGGTTCCTAAAACGATTCCGAATATCCAGATTCATACTCGTCACTTAACATTATACATATTTTAAACTATAAAAACATCTAAATCTTTAAATGATACTAGATGTAATTAACGAATGAAAAATTATATAAATTTGTTCAGTAAAGACTATCTTTCTTTCTGAGACACGCGCGCGCACAGTCGAGGAATTTCCACATCAGCACCAACATTGCAATTTGAGCACATGAAAGCTTTCAGGAACAAGCCACCTTAAAACCTGTTCATTATTTTTAGCTTCGGAAAGTAGTTGACGTCATAGTTGCTCGATAGTAACTAAGGGTAACCACCTCGCGCCTCTAGTGTTACCAATTCACGTGTTCCTAAGCAGAGGTGACGAAAGATCTCAAAACATATACTATATCTAGTTTTTGCCGCTTTACGGACAAAGTCATGTTTTGGGTTTTATCAGCGACAACACAAGTTGAGAACAAATACCAAAACCCCCCGCCTACTGGACCTCGACCCTGGTGGGTAGACTACTGTCCCAATCACATCCGTGCCGATAGCAAAAATCTATAGTCGATAAGTGCAGCAAGTGTATGATCTAATCAGCGAGCTGTTAATAGGTAAAGTGTTGTGCGAACACCGCTAGATTTCATTCCCCTCCTCTCGCTCTGTCATCTACTATCTTTTCTTATTCTACTATTCTCTATATGTGAGCATGTGTCCCCCCTTCTACTTCCCTACCCTACCCCCTACACTTATCGCCTGTCGAAAGACTAAATGTCACACTGATACCATCGAGGAGTGTGAACTAGCTTGTTTATCACTAACGGGCCATAACTTGCACTAATGCAATTCAAAAGAAATTAATTTTCTGTAAACCACAGAATTCCTTATTCGGACGGAGAATGATAAGAATCAGTTCTTCTTCCAAATTAGTTACTAAACAACGTACTTTGCAACTTTGGAGAGAGTACTTACAAAAAAAAAAAAAAAAAAAAGACGTTTTTATCGAATAAATGCTACTTAAATATGTTGCTTCCATAATTCTTAAAAATACCTATCTATATACTATATATATTGTACGTAAAAAAGAGTATTATTTTACTTCCTAGGAATACCAACCAATATAAAGTCTAAATTAAAGTGGTGATACATATACAAGTGTGTGTATGTGTGTGTGTGTGTGTTAAATTCAGAAGAACTATTTATTCCTTCGATTTCTCGTTCTCTTGTGTTAGGTAAGGCTTGTTAACCAAACTTTCCCTTAGTTCTCCTTTTTTTTTTTTCCGCTAGTGGATTAGAATAGGGTGGTTAAAACAAAAAACGTATTGTGTAAGGCGTTATATCTTTTCCTTTAAATCTGGAATTTAAAATTTTCTAAAAGATATTCATTAGCCGGTTTGTTAATGCCTAGTATCTATAATACATTCACTCTTTATTATTTTAATTTATGGCTAATTATTCATAACAATAACTATGAACATCTAACATTGCGAAGATAGTTTATATCAAAAGCTGCAACTTTGTAAGAAGAACAGTAAACAGTAATTAACCAAGCTTCAATTCCTGAGTTTACAAAATAAGAATAGCATAACAATGAAAAAAAAATGTGCGCTTTTTAACACTCTTTAGTTTTTTTTTTTTTTTTTTTTTTGAATAGGTTGTTCATTTGTAACTGCAAGAAACACATTCGGTGTTTTCATCGACTGTTATTTCTTTAATTTTTGAGGGGAAAGAATGGATGCTAAAGATTAAGAAGTAAATCCTCCAAATGCAATCACCTCCCACTCCGATTGAAAGGTAACTACATTTTGACGATGTGGCTCATACGGACATTTTGTATGTGGTTCATACTAGAAATGATATTTTTATAATTGGAATTCTGTTTTCCGCAATGGCCGATAACTTTCACCTTAGTTGTGTATAGATGAAAAGAACAGTATCTGAAAAAGTGCAGAACTGTTGCAATGAAATAGTATTTCATCCATAAATGTTTTGCGAGTTGTATGTGTATAAAACTTTGATTTCCATTCACAAATAGCTTCATTTTTCTCTTTAGACCAAACGTGCAACTTCAGGTGTGATGGCAGCGACTAGGTTTTTCTATAACCCAAGAGACGTTTCCGAAGTATCGACTCCGGCCTTCCGCTACTCACAAATTTATAAATTTATTTGTAATCAAAGAAAAAATGAAGCTACCTGTAACCTAATAAAATTCAGATATTCAGATATGAGCAGCTTACACTCCACAACTAGCAGAAGATAGGTATTTGCTGCCGTGTTATGCATTTATAGAGCAGCAAATATTTACGAAAACCGATGCTGTTAAATTACAGGGTTTTTTTTTTTTTTTTCGTTTAAATGAACTCAATCAAAACAATGAAAATATAACTGATTATATATATATATATATATATATCGTCATCCATAACTTTCATTCTAGAAATGAATGTGCTAAATATGTAAAATGCCTGTAATCATATATTTGTATTGCACATTTATTTGATTTCATTAATTTTTATACTGATGTAATTATATTTATATTAGTATAAATATGATCATATAAATCTATATAGCTTTTATTGTGTTCTGACCTAATGACTGCATAATTTAGAAAAAAATAAAAAATCTCGCGCACAAAATGTTGCAGAATTATAGTATGTTCATTTATAAAAAATAAGTGAGTATCATGGGTGGGATCAGGGATTCAGAGGAGGGGTAGAGAGAAGAGGAAGAAATTATTGACATTTCGCTTAGGTAAAGGAAGAGTATTCCTACCCGAGCGTAGGTTGGGAGAAATGGAAGGAGGAAATAAGGCAGATTTGTTCACGTTGAACTGTAAATGGATGGTGAAAGTTTTTGCTGGTGATTTTTTCAAATGAACAAATTTGAAAATTTAATTCCTACTTTAATCCCCCCCCCAAAAAAAAAAACTTGTTCTAAGAGAATTTGTTAAAGAATACGTAGAAGATGCTCATTTTGTATGTGGCTCATAGCAAAGAAAAGTTATTGAAAACCTACAGTACACTAGTACCGTAAGCGGGCTCTTTTTTTTTTTTTTTTTTCCATTTTTATTAATTCTGTTTTTGCTATTTTTATTCATTTTCTACAAAGTCCCGAAATCCTGTCTAGAGACCAAACATGCATCTTTTTTCAGGCCATTTTAGGCTTCCAATAAACGGGGGGGGGGGGAGCTGATGATTTCGCACCGGGAGATAAAGTTCATTTCTCGCCTCAAGATAATCAGATGCATCAATACCCATTGAGGGATTCGAATCCGCAGCCTGTTGGTTGGAGAGCGGATACACTAACCACTCGGCCAATGAGGCCGCCAGTCCCAACCATTTTTATTGAATATGCTGAATTTGAAGCATTTTTAGTTCCATACAAGAGCAAAACCATCATCGATACTGAAATACGGCCTTTTTATTTTATTTTTGTACGTAAAGTGGATGATAGATTTAATAGTAATGAAGAAATGCTTGCTTTAAAAAAATTGATAAATCCCAATTTAATTTGATTTATACAGGAATATAAGATTCCCGTATTATTGCTTTTTCTCTACTTTTTTTTTGACTCAATAAAGCGATTCATTTTGCTTTAGTTTTTGGCAAGACTCGCAGGAGAGATATTTTATATTTATCTAGTCATGTCTTCATTTCTAAAACCAATGGGAGAGGGGGGGGGGATAAGGTACAATTAATTATTAACGGCCACAGCATAATCGCCTGATTCATTTCGCATCGATTTAAGTTAGGGAGGTTCCATTTATTAAGAGATACAAAACTATTAACTTAAAATCTATAAGTGAAAAATATCAATATAACGAATAGAAATATTCGTTATATTGCTCACCCATTCATGCACTTATGCGCTTTTAAGTAACAAACAAGAAAGAAGTATTAATTAGCTGGGTCCGGAAGAACTCAAGGGAAACCCGAGTCTAGTCCCAGTCTCAAAGCACGGGTGCGCATAAGCGAAAAGAATTGCTGTTTCAGGATCTGAACTCTCTCGCTGCAGTTATTTAAGCCTGTGAACTGTAACGAAGTTGACATTTTGGGAAGTAAGCACAGCATATTAAAAAAAATAAAAATAAAAATAAAAAATTGCAGGTAATAAGTGCAGAATGGCTTTTCTTTCTCCACTAACATTAGTTATTTGAGGATCACATGCAGGCCATGCATTAGTAGTAGTAATGGTAATATGTATAGCAAGCTGCTAGTTAGAACAAGGAGGCGAAAATTTTTCGAATCCAGTTCCCTTTTGATTTCTGCTATTCCAGCGCCTCCCCATTCCTTTTTTTTTTTTTTTTTTTTTTTTTTACATTTCCTTTTCACCCACATTAGTCAAGTTTCATCAGAAGTTAAGTGCTCACTCAGAATTAGCATATAAAATAACACAAGTGAAATGTGGGAGCTCCACACCAAATTAAATATAGGTTTTTCATTTCGGAGCTTTTAATAGAATGGTTATTCTGCATTGTAGTTGTCAGTACAATCATCCACTATACAATTTATTTCAAAAAATTCTGACTGCAGTCTAATCGATTAAATCTATACAAAGTCCTTTTCTCTGTTTAGGATAGAATAAATATTAATTTCGGTGTGTGTGTGTGTGAGTGTGGAGTTGGGGGGGGGGTTCCATTCTTCAGTATTCTTCATTTTTTTCTGACGTACAATCTATGAAGTCTAGCTGCTTAATAATAAACTAAATACGCATTTGTTGCCCTATACCATTTGGGTGAACATTTATAAAAACCTGAAACATTACCATTCATGATTATCAAAATCTGGGGAAAGAAAGAGAGATGCACATTCATTAAGTAAAGCCGCAATGAAGAATGTCAAAATACCTTGTTTTCGTAACGTAAGGGATCGTGTCAACGTGAATTCTACTTTTCTCTCAACTGTATATTTATTGAACAGGTGCTGGATGTTAGACAGAAATTCAAGTCATTTGAGTCCAATTTCAGCAATCGATAAGGAAAAACTTTCATCAGTAAACGCCGTTTTTTGTTAAGCAGCAAGATTAATTAGACAATCTCTTTATAAGAGAAATTCAAAACCAATTTTGCATACACAATTTCTACCAGCACAGAAAGGTTCAAAAATGCATTTTCCCCCAATTTTTTTTCTCTCTCATTTGAATGAATTCTTTTTTTGCAACTTTAAGGCCGAAAGCAAGATGTCATGTGCGCTGCTAACATTTTCTCTATTCATTTTTAAAAGATCACCATTCACTTTCTGTTTTTAATGTACAAACATCAAGAAATGACCCTCGAGTTTCAGTCCTGCAATATAATCAAAATTTATTTATGCAGGGCATCTTTCTCTTCGTAGTATTCCCTCGAACCCCGTTAGAATAAGAAAAGGGGGAAAAAAGCAGATGATAGTTCGTAGTGTCACAGCCAAGAGGCGAGACAGCTGACGACTGCTTTATTGCAGAAAGAATGCGCTAACTTCTCTTTGATTTCTAAAGATTTAGTGCACAAAAAGACGGATCACGTGTACTGTCTCCCTCCCCCCATAAGAGAGGTAACAGTCCCTGTTTTTAAATACTTTTACATTTTCTGCGTGAAATTTTAGATTCCTGGAAGAGATGCGTTCTCAATGTAGAACACATTCTACAGATCCCTCTGTTTGTTTAGTTTTTGTGCAGGCATTTAATGTTTATTTCATACTTTAACGGTCACCTCGCTCAAGGATAGTCGAGAAGCAAGAAAAGGGAATATGTCGAAAAGAAAGCTGCGCTTATGTCGAAATAGCTTTTGTTTTGATAATCTTTCTTCAGACTAGAAGATTCATTCGATCCGAATCCTACATTAAATCAAGCCCTATTACGATAAAATATGTATGCACATCTAACGACATAGCAACAAGAAAGAAAGAAAAAATGCAGAATATTTATATATACGAAAGACTGTTCGTGAGTTCTTAGTATCGCTATAGCAGTAACAATTGGCGAATTGAAAATTTTATTTCTCTTCCATGACATAATCAAGAAAACAGCATTTCCTAAACCAGTAGCTCAAAGGCTACTTAGTTATTCTTTGATTAATGCATAGCGAAGTCGAATTCACCGACCCATGACAAGCTACCACGAATCACTGTTACCGTGGGCTGCGCCTTTTACACGTAATCGTCAAAAGTCAAGCAGACCACGAGAACGTCCAATGGATACACGGAATCCAACCATGTGTGATGGCCAGAACAGGATTTTGTCAACCACGCTTGTAGTAAGTTCAGCAAAGCGTCCAACAAGTAGAAGAAAAGTTATCAAAGTGACGACCTTACACAGCACACAATACTGAACAAGTGTACCTCTGTTCACCTCTCACGCGACATGCTTAGATTTTCCTTGTCGCAGCTCCCTAATTGGAAGGATTACTAACCGTATCTTTATTTATGTTACAGATCTCTTTTGTCTTTATTAGATGTGCTCATTTCACAGCTGTTTATGAATAAATTTAGTGATATTCACCTCCAGCTATCAGGAACTGAAAGAGATTTTTCATTTTCCTCACTCGAATGGAATTCTAATCAGCATTTAAGCCTGTTCGAGGGTGCACACAGATAAGAAGGGTTAAATAACACATTTAGTTTCGTAAGTCAATTTGACTTGTCCAAAAACGTTTTTCACAATGTTGCAATCACATCTTATTACACAATTAGATGATGTTTAAAGAACGAAAAATAATTACGTTCGGTTCTTTTTAAAATCCACTCAAGTTGAGGATGGGGGGGGGGGGACATACAATGAAAAAGAAAAATGTAATACCCAATAAAATAAATCTAAAAGACGCTTAATATAATTATACCTTCAAATGTTCTTATTTGTTAAAATCTATAAAAGTGCTGTAATGTACTTCGTTGCTAAATATCGAATGTTTTTTATATCAAGAAAATATTTGCTGTTAATGGATTATTAATGAATTTGAAATCGAACGCATTTCAAAAGAAGTTACAAACATATTTATTAACGTCGAAATTCAAAAAATATCGTGAAACATTGCATACAGTTCTTACTTCATTTTCTGTGTAAATGCAGTTGCATTAAAAAAATAAATAAAAAAAACATCCCTGTGATGTAGATAACTCAATACTTCAAATGACAGTTATTACATACCGACAATATGTGTAACTACAGACAGATCCAACCAAAGCAGTCCCACTAATAGCATCGAATCAATAAGGTCAATAAAAAAAATCGTAAATGATGGAAACAATTTTTTCTCCAAGCCAAGGATAATATTAACAAATAATTTACACTTTCAAAAATATCATTATAGCATAACTTATGAAATTCCAATAATTCAAGTAATTTATTGAAAATCCAATCAGCTTGCATGTTGCAAACACGTACAGTATTGAAAAGAGATTGATGGCAATTCTTTATTGAGAAAAAAAAAGTACTGTTTTTATTTAAACTATGAGTTCTGCTTCTAATATACACACGCACACAATAATCTAAAAGGATAGCGCAACAGAAAAATACTCGTAAATAAGTTTGACATTATCAGGAATTAATAATAATATCGTGGATGTATCACACTGTACGCATTTTCTGAGTTAGAATTAAATATTCAGTATTTCTCCACCATTATATGTCCCACCTAAAAAATTCGTGAATGTCTCAGCGATGGTTACCTCATATGCTCATTCGACTTATTCAAATGCAACATTGCCACACTTATTTATACCTAAACTTAGGATGTGTTATTTTCTAAGATATCTTCCTGTTTTGTATACAAATATATGCCAGTCATATTTATATAGAAGACAATGCTAATTTTAAACATTTATCAAAATATACGCAAATATTTACTTTAATACGTCCCACACTTTTTCTCTTGCTTAAAAGCGACAGAAACACAAACATGTCTAGAACGGAATGACAAAGTTGTTGTGGTAAACTGTTATGTTCTCTAGACACAACAGGAAAAAGATGAGACAAGATGCATCTTCTTAGTAAGTACTAAAAATTATTGCACTGTTTAGTTAATCTGTTGTTTACCACTATTCAAAACAAGTATACTTTGGTAATTTATTATAAGGTCTCGTAAACTAGTCTTGACTCATATTCTTTGAAACATCCCTTATCAAATAAAAACAGCCACAAGTAAAAATCCAAAACATCGCCCCGCACTTCAAATAAATGTAAATAATCATCACAGTCCCTTATTTCCTAACATTACTCTTTCCAAGCGATTATTCTGCTTACTTATTGACAGCATCTTGAGACCAGCATCCGGATTAAACCACGTTATAAAAACTCGAAGCACACATGTTTGCGCGCGCGCAAACACACACACGCGGATTAAATCCAAATCTTGTTATAAGTATACACATATAACCTATTTGATACAATTAACGCAAAGATTATCCGTAAAATTATAAATCACTAGAAGTTATAATTAATACAGTGTATAGTATGGCAGAATGTTGAGATGCGCGTGTGTGCGATGTCAGAAGATAACCAACCCCACTAACAAGCAGTGATTTATCTTTATATTTTTTTACAGAATGTGATAAATTATTTTTACGCATTAAATATTCCCTAAATAACAAGACATTTTAAAAGTATTATATATATATATATAAAGCAAAAAATGAAAAGACTGCCTAGAGCAGTGCTTCCCAAACTTATGGATGTAAAGGCCCCTTTGGAAAAATTAAAATATTACAAGGCCCCATCGAGAAAAAAAATCGTAATACAGACATATATTATTATAATATTTATTGTATTTATATTCAATACAAAACATACACAGCGAATATTGCAAAAATCAAATGCAAACATTACATTTTTTAGCATCTTACATATACATTTAACATGGTCTTAAAACATTTGACTTAGTCTTAAAACATTTTAAAATTGTTTTCATTATTTCCCGGCCCTCCTCAACAAAGCTTCCCAAACTATGGGCCGCGGCTCGAAAGGTCGAAAACCTGTTACATTTCGAAAAGATCGAAATGTAACAGCTGACTGGATTGCAGACCTAACAACATATACGTTAATTTGGAAGAAAACCGTTGAAAGGAATCTACCAATAATTAAATCTTAATTGTGTTTAGCTAACAGATTTTCTGCACATTTTATTAAAGGGTCACCTTATGATATATATATACAAAATAATTATAAATTGTCAAGACTGCCTTAATTAAATATGAAATTATTTATGGATTTATTTAACAGCATAACTAAAATATGAACAGCCTCACGTTTCCCATTTTAATTCATTCCGATATTAATTTGTAATCATCAAATCTGTATATCCTCCAGTTCTAACAGTTAACTTACAACTTAAAGCATAAGCTATAAATTGCTATAATGTCACGTGGACATCATTTTAGCCTTTTGAGCAGCTTTTCCCTTGATGCCTCATCATATGCCATTTCCAAATCACTCTGATATCATATCATCTCATCTTCCCCTTAATGTATTAACTCAATTGGCTTGTCGCAGTCTAGTAAGTTTGCTTTATATAAACCTAATCAATGGTATGGTAGGGCGATTAATCCTATCTACATACTATCTTACGTATGTGCGTTGTTGGGTGTTCTCTACGAGGTTAAATGTTTTGCAGGAGGAAAAATCCGTCCCCCAACACACATACACGCTAACTCATCTCGAATTAATCCAGACAATGCCTTTTACAATAGTGCAGCCACCGTGAGCATATCTCCATATGTCAGACTTACAGTCGAATATCATCTGCTGCAGCTGCCATTCCATATTGTAAATGTCTAAGAGCCTTTTCTATCCCCAATACTGAAATGCTCACGACTACCATCTGAATATTTTCTAGCAGTATTCTGCTGCCGGTTAATAACCATTTAATTATATTTCAAAGTAATTAATTTGGATATTTAGAATATCATTCCGTTCAGTTTTCATGTTACCATTATCGCCTCTGGTTTTCTGAAAGTACCTTTTCATGCAATTCTAAACTTTTTTGATGGTCTCCGATCAGCTCCATGATAGTTTTGTTCAATGCGAGGCCCATGCAAACTCAGTCGCATCCTATAGTCGTTTCATACTGAAATTGCAGAAAATCCCAATGGCAAAGGCTCGCTTTCTATTTCATTCCATATATGCTTAATTGGACTGAGATGCAGTGAACCACTAGTATTTCAGGCAAATGAAGCATGAAAAGGCCATCCTTATATTTCTGGAATCATTCTCGATCATTGAACGATCTCCGCCTTATCGCATGGCACATTATCCTGCTAGAAGTAAAGCTGGTCAGATAGAAAAACTGTGAGCATAAAGGGATGCATCTGCTTGGCAAGAATGTTCAAGTAGGCTCTACTGGACCATGGGCTATCAACCATGCACTGGTCTGGACATCAGGGTGTAAGAATGAGAACCTGAATTCTATGAATCAAGCGATCTTTTTTTTTTTTTTTAATTTATTCCTTAAGTGTCCATTATTGGTGTCCCTCTGTCTACTCTTCACTGGTAACTGTTTAAGATGAATGGGTTGGGTTGTTTGGAGTTATGGGCAAAGCAACTAAGACTGAGACTAGTGTATTTGTTACTTAGTTGTTAATGGCGTATGTTCTGTGACACTGACTATTATAATGCGCGCAAACTCAATTAGATCGCGCTTTTCACCGATTATCACGTTGAACTACACACACGTAGTCTGTAATAGTCAAATATATCACGACATATCGGAAAGGGGGAAAAAATAGAGTTATGTGAATGACAGCACACGTTTAAGAGAGAGAGGGAAGGCAAAGATCACTAACTAGAGTAATCCCACAAGAAAAGTCTCTAAAGCAGTCAGATCGACTAAGTGTTGAGAAATGCTCCTATTACTGAGTAAGCTATGGATGCCAACCAATGCGAGATATATACATTGTATGAGCTTTATTTAAATATCGAATGTGAATTTGATTTCAAAATGTTAGTCCGATGTTCATAGGAAATGCTCATATATTTTGAATATCAAAACAACATTTCATAGCATACCCCTGCAAATCTTACGAAAGATCGATTAATAAAAAAAAATCATTGATAATTAAGAAGAATTATCTTCTTAATTATCAATAATTATCTTCAAACTTACGCTTGGATTCGCCGATAGTTCGTCGGCATGAAACGCTTAGATCGTAGTTTTCGATCTTAAGAGTTTCGCATACTGGCTGAAAAACAATAAGGGATTTTTATCCCCTTAATTTAAAAAATCATTGAATTATTCCATTTGTTTCAACAATAGCAGTAAGTGTTATTGTCTTTACTTCCTTAAAATAAAAGTGATGCATTTTTGAAAATTACGAACTTGCGAAAACGACAAATATATGGACACAGAAAATGGCGTTGGGCTCAGGTCTTTAGTGTAAGGAGATTTAGTTCGAAAATATCCAAGTATGCACGTGCTGAAAGCTCTAAGCAAAGAAGAAAAAAGTAATGGTCAGTGCAACACATACTATCATACATTTTTTTAATAAGGGAACTCAAAAAAAGAACATATAAATCTTCTACCCAAGTAAAATCAAAGATAAAGAAAAAATCAACCTTAAGATGAACAAAAAAAAAAAAAAAAAACGCGGGCAAATGAAAAGAAGAACGATGTAGCGTGGAAGAAGCGAAATTAAGCCATTTAATTATTTAACTTACACAAACTAGTGCTTAATTATGCATTTGATTATTTAAAGCAATCCTTCCAGCTATATGAGCAGACGAAGCATCAAGGAGCAGTAGCAACCAAAATGCATTTCAGTAATGTGTTTTTAAGATAATAAAAATCGGTCACACGTGGCTTTTATGGTAAGATGCTCTGTTTTTTTTTTTTTTTTTTTTTTTGTCTAATATTAATATAATGGCGCAAATCTGTCGAACTGAAGAATTACAAAAAGAAATGTCTGTTGTTTAATAGCAATTACACACTGATATAGCGGACACATACACTCAGCACCAACATGCAAATAAATAAATAAATCTCGGGAACAATAATACTGAGCAATGCGATGTTTCTTTTCTTATTTATTTTTATATATAGTGAGGTCTAAATTTGGAAGCAAGGAATTAATGACATATATCAGTACCGAATGATCCATATACGAATGAAAACACTCCATGTGAGAACATTACAAGTAAAGAACGTCAGTCAGTACTGAATAACAGTGCGCGTTTAATTTCCAATCCAGCAGTCATTCTGGCATGGCGAAAGGGCTTCCATCAGGGAATATAACAATCATCTCTACAGCCGGACTATAGAAAAGGGGATCGTGCCTAAGGGACAATGCGTTTATGTTTGAGGAAGGGTACTCCATGTTAAAATTTAGTGTGGAGAAATATGTGCGATTACCGTATACCTCTGCCGGCAGTTCCTAATAATGCACCACATTGGATGAAACAGTAATATCCATGATCCACGTGAAATGTCAGAAATCCACCCACTGACAAGCGGGGAATCCATTTGAGAGACAGAAAGTGGAGATTAGATTCTTTCTTACGGACGTTTCGTTTATCTAAGCAAATAAAATTATATGTAAACAGTGAAAATAACAAAACAAAAAAAAATAAATAAATAAACTACATTTTCAAAAAAAAAAAAGTCCTTTCACTGTTAAAAATAGTACAACCCACTGAAAACCTGGAACACTTCAGTGTAACAGATCCCTAGTTCGAAATACGTTCTGCACAGTACGGCACTGCCACGGCAGCTCTACGCGCACAAGGATGTGCGGTATGCTCAACAAAAATGAGCCTAACGCGCGGAGACAAGCCTGCTTAGCATGCTAACCTCAAAACAAACGATCCCTTAAAATCCCATCACACTTGTGGCAAGGCAGTTCCTTCTATAGAGGCAGGTTTCCTCGATAGGGGGCTATATTTCACATGAAATAGGCCTATAAACGAAGGCCGGACAGCAAACTGAGAAAACAGTCACAGTGGAGAAATCTCGTGAACCATAAAACTATAAATTAAACTAGATTGAGAGCTCCTAAAGCTGGCCGACTACCGAGGGTGCAGATCGTCAGCGGGTGATACGCGCGGGGTTACAAACTGTCAAGTCAATTAATAGGCGATTATTTTTTTTTCCCCTCTCCATTTCATAAGGGGTTTTTCTTTGTTATTTAAAATGGTATATGCTTATTATTATTTTTTTTTCAGATAATGAAAGAAAACATCAATTACAGCGTTTCTGTAATATTTCATCGCAATGAATCGCCAAACACGCCTTTCTGTCTATTATTAACGAAGTACTATTTTAATTTGTATTAATCGACAATTAAGCCGAAATATCTAATGCGGCATTAAACATGGGAAATATCTTACTGAAAGATGATAAAAGACATACGCTTATATCAGATATAAAATTATTTCTTATGGAAATAAATACTCCCTACGCACAGTAACAATTATCTCCGTAACTCAAGTAAAATACAAATACATAGTAGCGATCTACTCAAAAGGGAAAGACTAGGGACTTGACCTCTCCCGTTAAAATGGAATATACCTTTTTCTTTAACTACGAGTTTTGCTACTAATAACATGTCAATCAACTAATACAGAATTTTTAAATAAGGCGCAATAGTTATAAAGTACTAACTACAATACCTAATTATCATAATAGAAGTTGTTTGAATGATAGTAGGAAAATCATTTCAATAGGGTTTAAAGTTTCTGGGGTTTTTTTGGTTTTTTTTAAGCAGGGGATCAATATATATATATATATATATATATATATATATATATATATATATATATATATATATATATATATAATAATGCTACCAGTTCATCTGGTTCTAAAACGAATATAATATGATGATGGTTTTTTTTTTTTTTTTAATTTCATTTTTGTTGACGTTAGTACTAATATAAAGATTTTTCGATACTTTTTGTTACCTGGTTTGCACAATGTTGTTTGGAGCCTACAAAAATAAAAGCTTTATAAGCAAATTAAGAGATTGTATTAGAAACTAAAAGGAATACAAATTTGAAGATAACCAGGCCTGTATCTGTTTACAAAATGAAATACACGAGAAATTATATATTGAAACTTATAGAAAATTTACTAGAACTAAACAGGAAAAAGAAATTGTGATAAATTTCAAATTTCTTAATAATATTTAAATGTGCGTCAAATTGAATGTCACTAAAAGTTTATGTAGAACTTAAGTAACGAAGAAAAAAACAACTCAAATATTCTTTTTTTTTTCCATAAGAAAGAAAACCAATACATAATATTAATATAATTATAATGTACAAATTTAATCAACAGACTTCAGTATGCCATTCAATTCGTTTGGCATTATTTCGTTTAAAATGGCCATTTGAAAGACCTTTGCTCTATTAACGGAGAAATCTGAACATTTGATATATAAATAATTGACATTGATAACAATTATTTATTAAAAGAAACACGGTAAGGTCAATAAAAAAAATTCTATAGAAGACTAGCCCTGCCCTTTGAGGAGAACATGGCACTGAAAAAAAAAAATCATCTCTCTAATAATAGTTTAAAGAAAGCTGAAAGTATTCTGTCTTAACACAATCAAAGAATTTGCACACTGTATACAAATGTCTTCTTAAAGAATGTCCAAATAATAATAACGCTCATAAAATTCTTAATGATTTTATTTCGACAATATTATTCAGCATACACACAAAGAAGGGAAAAAAGAAGAGATTACATCTGATTTTTTTCTTTCATTACCAAACAATCTTCAAACAACACCTGCTACCATTATATACTCCATATACAATGAGTCTAAAGCAGTGTGGGGTGGAGGGGGAGGGAGAAACACACACACACACAAGAGGGGAAAAAAACTTATCTGGAAACTTTGTCAAGGTTTTTACCGCATTAATTACTACTTCTCATCTAAGAGCAAAACCCCATGACACCAAAGTGGAAGCGGAAAAGTAGAAAAATGACTCGTTTTGCATTAAACACAGATTTTTTTTTCTCTTTGCCGTCCAACTCATAACGCAGTGATAATTGCTAAACCTTGGTCTTGCACATTTAAAACACCACGCATCTTTAAAGAAAGAAAGAAAGGGGAAAAAAATCTTAAAGTGAATATATGGCTGAGAAAGCTTTTATCGACTTTTAACCTCCCATCGCATTTTTCCACATATAATGTAAAAATAAACTAAGCCACTCAAGTACCAGCTCTTTAATGCGTATAATTGATGAAGGCCCTTATTAGACTTCCTTGACAGAACAAATTTTTTTGCACTTCAAATAACAATGAGAAGCAAATGATACATGTGTTTGTTAAGATTCTTATACCAGGCATCGGTACTGATCCAGTACTTTAATTGATTCATTATTTGTTATAACGTCGAAATAAGTAACTCGAATAAAAAATACTTCATCGTATTCTGTTTCGCTAAAGGGTATAAATAAGCATTTCTCAACAAACTATGAAAGATCTGAGTCTAATATATTCCAAGAAAAAGAATAACAACGGAAAAAAATATACTTCATGCGTAACTTAAAGTGAAATTCGCCACACAGTAAAGATCTGTGCATCGTAAAAATTAAATACTCAAACAAAATTTAAATTTTGTTTATTTAAAATGTTTGTATTAAAATTAACTTTTAAGTCATCATTTTTATGGTAGCTAAATGGATCGTTTTTATATAAATAACATTTAATAATAAATCATGCTTTAAAGGTATAGTTCTAAGAATATACTTTATTAAATTAATTTAACAGTTTGTAAACGAATCCTGGGTTACTATTACGACTTACAAAAATAAATAAATAAATTCTTCCTACTGGACTTTCATCACTATGGTAGTAATATGTAAGTTTTTTTTTGGTCTTTTTTGATAGAAAACTATTCTCAAGAACTGCACTTGCTATAGTTATTCTTTAAAATGACTACGATAGCTTTCACAAAAGTAACAAAGATAATTATGCATCTATGTTGCTCTAAAAGGTTGATTTGTCAGTTTTGATGAGAAGAGAGTGGATTCTCTTGGTAATTACTTCCTTCACCTGCCACTAATTATGGTCTTACCAGGAGAAATATCCCAAAACTGAATCTCTGGTATTGGAAACGATTCCATTCCACTGGTTATCCTCCATGGTCAGTAAAAATTAAATAAATAAATGATTGGCGTAACGTTTTAACAAATTATGCAAATCCGTCGCTCCATCATCTTCCCCACTGTGATTTTTTAAAAGATCTTTTGGAAACTTTTTATATAATATGCTATAAAAGATTTTATTGTACTTTCATTCTTAATAAATGAACTTGGCAATAAATAATACCTCAGCATATAAGAATATATAGGCGATAAGAAATATAATATACGAAACCTTAGCAAAGATTATCTTTATCTTCAACTTAATGCCGCATGCTTTTAACAGGATGAAAAATATAAGGACATATAAGAAAAATAAGAATATTTAAGTGGACCATTATTTATTTAAACCTGATATACCATTTTTTTTAAAGGAAGGGGAAAAGTATTAGCATTCTTTAGTCCATAAAATAATCTGCAAAGAGCTTCCATTGACTATGTTGATATTAAAAATAATATGATTACGATAATTGCAGAAAGAAACAGACACATCTTCTTTTTAACTCCTCCCATCATGCGAAAGATTAATTAAATGGCATTACCAAATGACAGTTATCAGGTATCGGACTTGCTTTTCACTTCATTTGCTGGCGATGACTGCAGCCGGAAGGAAAACTATTTGGAAGTCAAATGTGATACGAAAACAGTTAACACAAACCATCAGCAATAAATATTACGCTTAAAGGAACGTAAAATCAAAACATAAAAATCGAGCGCATCTGTCCAAAAGGCTGTTAATTTCCCCTTCAACCTTAACAAATACATTTTAGCACCTTTTTAACACTACTGCATTGCTAAGCAATCAAAGGCAGATGAATTGTCGGAATACGCACTTTACATATAACAACCATTCCCCTAACACTTACGGCCAACTTAATATCGTAAGAAGAGAGGACCGTATTTGTTCCCTCATAATGATGGGCGAGAGGTTGGGACTGCATGCAAGTACGTAATTACACGGCCTAGGGCAGAAAACATTACATCGGCTACTGTCCAGCATCAATACAAATCTACAGAACTAAACTACTTCATGTACTTATACAGCAGGTAACTTGTATATGCGTAATAAGTATGCTGTGGAAGCGAATCGCCCGTGTAATTATTGGATCTGTGATTTGTATTGTTGTCAGTTAAAAATTAATCAAACGAACGAAGAATGAATTAATTGTTTAACTTGGGATAAGTTATTCATGATATATTGTAATTAAATTTTAACATTAGCTCAATGAGAATAATTACCGATCATATATATGCTCTATAAAATAAACGTTATTTAATAATTTAAATAGAAAAACACATAAGGGAAATACATCGACATAGTCTAGATCTATGAGAATGATTTTATTGCATGCAGCATTATTACTTTAATATTATTTTGTTTCTCGTCTCTTTTTGAAGTATATATCTTTATGAACTATCCAATAAGAATGATTCATATATCTAAAGATGTTTCAACTTCCCTTTATTAAACCTAAAAATTTTATATCAATTATAACTTTATGTCTCAATTCTGATTACTATGAGTATTGAGGCTGCTTGTTTGTCACAAGTTTTATTTGGATACGAGGGGGCTTGAAGTAGCTTGAAAAGTTCGATAATTGGTCTCTAGAGCAGGACTGCCAGATTATTCCCACCCACAGTACGATAGGTTTTACTTTTCATGGATGGGATAACCATTAAAAATAATAACAACTGCTAATATTTCATGCATTTAGTGTAACGACTAAGTCATTTATTTCCGTGTATTAAAAACAACGAATCAAATTGCTTGTGAGAATTTTAAAAAGCGACGCATTGAATTTTTTTAAAAAATTCCAGAATATATTCATTATTTTTTTAAGAAATTTACGCATTTACTATTGTTGTCTGGATGTATGAAAGACTTGCGAAGTCAATTTTAAAATTAGACAATAACATGTTCTTTGTCAAATGGCTATCTTACATGTGCCAAGTGTATTAATCATGTGACTAATGCAGGTTTAAGGGATCGAGACTGAAGTGCTTCAGCTTGAGCAGTGAAATTCACGTGTCAATAAGCATCGCGCTATCCACTCTCCTGCATTTAAGTACCCAAAGAGCGTTTCAGTCGCCTTCGCCAGCAGCAACAGAAGCAGCTCAGTTTATACCTTAGTTATAGCCATGCTTGCTTCGCTGGTCTCGACAGACCTGCCCTGTCTGCATGTGATTAGCCAGAAAACTGTGGAAGGCATATAAACTGCACAATTTCCCTGAAGACCACAATTTATGGGCGACAGCTGGTGATGAATATCAATAAGTTCCATTGAGGAAATACCTTCTTGTCTCCTTATCAGTACCTACATTCACATTTAACTGCAAGGCAGCAAAGGTGGGTCAGTTTTTTATTTTTTTTATTTTTAAAAGCAATTACCTCGTCCTAGGACACTAACCCAATTCTGTGTCTCTGAATGCTGCCATTAAAACCCTCAGCAAAATGGATCACGGGATCGGTTACTATATATAATAATTTCTGTGTATTTCTTCAATGGATATTAGTAAAATAATTAAACAGTATCTTCTGACACTCCGGTGGTGGTGGTCAATAATTACTAGGATGAATGTGAGGAGATTTACTACTGATAAAATAAAGAGAAAGAAATCAGGAATAGATTTACATATAAGTTTATTTCTAACCACACACACACAGCGACTGAAATACATGCAAGGTATAATAGAACTCTCCTGTACTTTGTTTGCATGAAAGTTTTGTTTTTATTTGAATGATCAAAAATTTTTTATCCCAGACAGAAACAAATAAGTCGTAACATTATATCACTAGATGAAATTAGAACTTTAAGATTTAAAACTTGTCGTAGCATTTCCCTCAACGCTGATATGGATTATTATTACTATTACCTAAAATGTTTCTGATATTTTACATGATGATTATTCAATGTTTTTTTTTTAATTTTAAGGGTAATAAGAATTGCTCATGTAATTAAATTTTTATATTAAAATAGAACTAATTTATCTATCGAAGTAATTTTCGAAACACTTTATCTCATTTTGGGGTGAAAAAAATTCCAAGTTTTTTTTTGTTTTATTTAAATCAGTTTATCGTCAGACCGAGGTATGCACTTTTTACTGCTCACTGTTATTTTTTCTTGTTTGTTTAATTTTGTCACTTATTTATAATTTCGGACAATTTTGTGTACTGAATGATTTTTGTGTAACAAGTTACTAAAGTTTGGCTAGTGCAACCCAGAATGTTAGACCCTAGTTTAAGGACGAAAATTGGGATTGCATTCATTACAGAACGATGAAGGAAACAATTAGATTACGTGAAAAATTTTATTATGAATATTATTCTACCATATTTTCAAATCTCCTCGCATTTTAGTATTACTTCTGTTTGGTAACTTGCTTAATCAGATGTGGCTTGATGATTCACAATGCCCGTAAAAGAGACTGTATCATACTAGAAAAGTCTCATTATTTACGATTTCTTATGTTTAGGATACTTATTCTAACTTAAGAATGATACTTCTTGGATGTTGCAAATAGATATACGATTGAAGCTCATAATAAGGGGAATGCAGAACTGATACTAAGTAGGCCAGGCATCAGCTTCACATCCACCCTAGGTAACGTATCCTGAACCTGATCCTCTACATTGTCTTTATAAAAGATATTCATGACATCTCAGAAAACACTTTTCTATACGGAAGCCAATGGAACACTGTATCCAACTTATATTCTAACTCTACAAAAATAATTCCTTAATAGGTCAATTATCCAAGTTATGAAATGTAATAATTATTAATTATAATAAGATCACTGCGTGATCTAATGACTAATTACACTTGTGTGTAATCGTAAAAGTAATCATAAAATTAAATTTTACAAATTCAGGTCAAATGCAAAAAAGTGCAACCACATTCATATTTCTACTTTTGACCTTCGTGATTCCATAATAAACTTACAAATGAAAGTTCTATAGATAGTTTAACGATTTTTCTCCAACCAGCAGAATTAATTTAATGTAAGTATAAAAGACGATCGTTTGTAATTCCCTTAATTCCCCAAGAGATTCAATCAAATTTCCCATAAGAATTAGTAAAGCGTTTACTTAATCCCAAATAGCAATTGCTTCAACTAACCTGCATTTCATTCAGTGTAAGGTACAAAATTCATTGATGATAATGCTATTTCGCCAAATTGATCAGGCAATTGACAGAGAAATAGACGCCTTATCATTGTTGCCAGATTGCGTATACAGCATCATGCAGAGAGCTAATTAATTGGCACTGATCTAGCTTAAAAAAATGCCCACAGGTCAACTGCATTTGATCTTACCTAATGCCAGGGAGAAGGGTACAAACTCTGGGAGTAGAGCCAGTGGGTTGGGGGGGAGGGGAAGTAAATGGTCAAAATAAGACAAGTTCCGGGTTCGAAATATTATCGTAAGCAATGCATACATTATGAGCCAAATCGTCCATTACTATTTCGCTACATAAGACACGGTACTAGTTCAGAATCAGCTGGATAACAAGTATTCTATCCAAATATCTCGCATACTTTCTAGAACCTTGTCAGACATCTACCATAGGTTGTTGTTGTGGGAAACGAACACAGGAAATACCATCCCAAACTGACGAACTTTCAAATATACACCCGAATGGCTACTTTCATGACAAGCCGTATTAATTAGTTTCCTAAAATTAATTACTGGGGAATGCTACGCAGAAAGAGAAGCTCCATCGATCCGCAAATCTTTGCACGGGCCAAGAAGACTGGCAAACAAACTGCATTAGTTTATTCCTAAGTTTAGAAAATGCTGCTTTTACTTTGCAAGAAAAGCAACTCGACAGTTTTCAATAAAACAAGTATTATTCTAGTAGTAAAGTTTAACAAATATAAACAGTATTTCTTGCAGTAAATCAAAGAGAGATTTTTAAAATCATTTTCATCACGCCTAGTGTAATGAAATTTAAAACTTGACCTCTTTATCCTCGAAATCTGCTAAAACACAGCGTAAGAAATTTCGAAAGCACGAGGTCAAATGTGAAAGAATGAAACTACGACTATCGATTAACCGTAGGCGATTATCCGGTTTAAAGATTAAGTGTACCGCGATCACGAGCCCACAAGGTATTCTATTTCAGCGTAACTTTAAACTTCTTTTGCCGTTTTTTCATTTTCCTTCTTTCAGTTCTTCATTTTTTACCTTCTGTTTGCAGTTTATAGTTTTTAAACAGTAATGCTCTTAGTGATAACTGGAGAATGCAACATCAAAATATATAAAGGAACTTGATTTAACAAATACTGAAACGGATCACAGTCCACTGAAACCGCATTCGCCATAAAGAAGGAAACCAACGCGATTTAAAAAAAACAGTGCTCGTTAGTAATGCTAATTATATGAGTTTATTTCGAAGCAAAACTTCTATGAAGAATAACAGGAGTGGAGGAAACGTAGAAACATCTGTGGGTAGGCGGGGCATTGTGCCGCTTCTTATCCCTGATAAAATAAAATAATTCAAATGGAAAATGCAATTGAGTTTTTGCATTTCGAAAATATAACACATATATAATGATGATTTTAATATACGATGATAGATTACATAATGCTTGCAAATTACTCCAAGATAGTGAGAAGTCGTGTGTTTGCGATACTGCCAGATACACTAAAGTAACATTTACACAGGTATCGATTTATTAGCTCCGGGGATGTCAACTGTCAAAGTTATTTTGAATATAAGGAAAGAAGGAGGAGGAGAATAAAGAAAGAAGAAGAGAGAGAGAAAAAAAAATTACGAGGGGGTCTAAAACTGTGCCTCGACAATCTTGCTTGCTAATATTAACATGTCATTTGCTTCGTTTGAATTTATATTATAAAATTTGAAAGTAGTGTTGACAGTACATTAAAAATTGCAATCAAGCTAAGAGGGTTTTGTTTCACAGACCATTTTAAATGGATAATACCACCTATAATTAAATAAAACGTGAATGTATCATCATTTTTTCCTGATTTTGAAGCAGGATCTTAAAAATCTCTGGTGACACCACTGAAATTCGACAAGCATCAAATAATGATTTTAAAATAATTATTTTAAATGGGAAAAACATGCAAGTAATTTGAAACTATATGCCTTACGCTTCGTTCTGTTTCACACCAACTGCATTTTAGGCTTTTGAGAAATGTAAGGGGCAAAAAAAAAAAAAAAAAAAAGCTAACTTTTTCACACCGTATTTTATTCATAGAATAAATTCAATTCCTTTTACAGAATAAAAGGAACTTAATTGATTTCAATTTATACTGGACGAAAGAAAGTTGAAGACAACTCAAAGACAATCCGAAACCTTTGAATATTCGGTTGTTAATTTTTCAGTAAAAATCAAAACATATTTCAAAATTACTTAAAATCTATATTGCCTGATTTCTGAAGAACGAAAAGTACCACGAATATGCTCAACACGAAATTCATCAACGAATGATAAAAAATAAATAAAAATTCCAAAAAAATAGGTCTTGCCCGTTAATCCAGATCTTTATGGAATATCAAAAGACAACTGTAAGCAATGACATTTTGCACAGCAGCATAATAGAAAAACTTTAAACAGATAACGTTTTTAAACAGGGAATGCTCTTAGTTTTTAAAATTACGCGAATAATTTCATAGAGCAGGCTACAAATTTTCCTTCCAGGCCATTTTTTGTTTCATAATCATTCCAGTTTTCATTTTCATAATTTAGTCATCAATTATTTATTTGCAAAGTATATTGTGAGAGTATTCTTAGTAAAGATGATCTCGTTATTTTATAGCTGTTTTAGCCCAAACCAATTGGAAAAACCTGGGTGTGCATCCCATCGATGTCATGAGGAAGTTTCATCAGGGCTTTTCAATTGAAGAGGAGTAATCTGAGCATCTCATACATAGACAGGAGGGACCCTTTCCCGGAAACCAGGGTTTTTCAGAATAGCCAACTTTACATGCTACAGGACCCAACAGAGAAGACTAGGCATTCGTATCCCGAACGACGACAGATGTATCAGCATGAAATGAGGATACAATAATAATCCGTTATTTTCATAGCTATCATACAACAGTTATGTACCAACTATACTATATCTTCAGTACCCCAGAGACACTGTATTATCATTCTTCCAATGTATATGTCTAGAAATTTCCTTATCATAGTTAGCAGAACCCGAGATTTGATAGTTGGGTGTTCTTGATCCGAACTACAAAAATGTCCTTTTAGATTTCTATACATTATGACTAAAACGAATAAAGATTCACGGAAAAATTTAATAGTTATAGTGAATCTAGAGCATGGAAATCGAGTAGAAATTATCTGGAAGACTCCATTTCTATTAAACAAAATCTCATCTGCATTCTGTTTCTAAATAAAAAGTTATAATAGTGGAATCCAGTAGTAGAACTAGTCTTTATCTCCAATTGTATTCCGTACATTCACGGATGACGACGTTGTAAATAGAAGTATTACATTCATACCACTTATTCAAACTTTCTCCAACTGGAAGTCGTCACATTAGCCATTTTGCTTTGGATAAATAATGAATTTCGATGTTTCCCTCTAGTTACAAAATTTTTTAACACCGCAGTCGCTGTATTCTTACTTGTCCCTCGAAACCTATCGTCATTTTCTATAGAACCAGATGGTAAATGGGTGCTAAAACACTATCAAGAGCCCAAAGACAAGATTGTGTTTTGGTAGCACTGAAGGTGACATGGTTACCCTCACTCCGCTGGAGAACAATGTCATGTTTAAGATTTTGCTCGTGGAAAAGCTTGAAGCTCGGGATGTTTGAGCTCTACAAGGTTTGTCAAATAAGGAAATAGAATGGAGTGTATTGTCATCAGCAAAACTATGGACAGTACTTCAGACCAATGGTTGTGCTTGTTTGGGATTACGACCGAAGTGGATATGGTTGAGGCCAATGTATTGTATCTGTAAATCGCCTGTTCTTCACAGCATATCGTAAAATCTCCTGACGACCTCTGTTGAGATCACATGGGAGATTACGCTGAAACAAGACCAACAGCTGGACAAAATATCATCTCAATGATATTTCATAAGATGGGATAGTGTGGCTGGGGAGCTGAGCACAAGCTCAGACTTGTCCTCAGCTCCATACAACAATTATGACATCAAAAGTGAAAGCAATGATTCTTGCAGTAGAGGAAAAGGATACGGTGAAGGAATGATAGTCGGGATATTAGGAAATACGTTCTCATTCTTCTCATCCGTAAATCTTCTGCAAGCATATACCTACAAAAGGTATCTGAAAATAATGTATTATGTGCTCACAGTGAATTTGGGATGAAATCCTATGGTACGAAGAAGTTTGACTTGGAGGGACAATTAATACATTTTAGAGAATTCCATTTTATCTGCGTTAATAATTATTTTTAAAACAAGGCCCTATTATTAGTCCTAGAACATTGTCCCCCGATTTAAAAACAGTGGGTCTGAAAACAATATGGAAAATTTTCTTAATGTGTCCAATATTTCGATTTCAAGCGCATCTAACATATCTGGGATATATGGCAAATCAAAGCCATGTAGAGATAACCATGTCCAGTTAGTGAACTAATTACTGTTTTCAGGAAGGAATAACATTAAGTTATTGCGGATAGAAAAAAAAAAAAAAACTACATAAAACAAATTGTTGGGAACATTTGTGCACTATAGTAGATGGGAAGAATGACACCTGCCATTTCCTTGGAAAGACTTCACTCCGAATCCTGTTAACGATATGAGAAATATCCAGGCCTTTTCAAACGATGCCACGCTACTGGTCTCAAACAAATTTTTTTTTTTTTTTTTTAATTTAAGAAATCGGAAGTTATCATCTCACAAAATAGATAAATTGGTCTACGAATACAAGCAATTGAGAGACATGTTCATCTCATGACCTCAGAACTTTGATGTTAATTTTAAACAGCTGAAACTCATCTTATAGTCATTTCAGTGTCTTATTGGGGTTGAGAGTTGGAAAATAATTAGTGCAACGAAATATATACAATCACTAACAAAGTACATTTAATATAACATTTATCTCTGTGTCCAATTGTGCAAATGACTGAAACAAAAATTATTACAGATCTCTTTGCCTCTAAAGCACATTTTATTTGTGTAAAACACATATATTCGTAATAATCTGCTGCGATGTTTTACACAAGGCTTGGTACTCACTTTTGAGGAGAGACTATAATGGGCCTTTTTTAAATGAATATTATAATTCTTCCTCGAAAGATGTATGTGTGTGTACGAGATGTGTATTTAAAGAGCTAACCAAAATACCATAAAAATGTACTTCGACTATACTGCTTCCTATCGCTTAAGTTGGGCAAAGCAATAAAAAGGTATTTAATGTACCAACTGCTTCCAAAAATACTTCCAAGTACTTTTTTTTTTGCCAGGTCCTAGCATCGTTGTAACAGTAAGAGTATTACAATAAGAAATTCATCTTTAAGTGGTTTTCTGTAGAACTCTTAATTTTTTTCCACTGGTTTTATTTTTGTTTCATAAAGATGAGATTTCTAAATTTCTCATCGATGCGAACCTATGTTAAGCTTGTATTAAACTGGCCAACTCATTTCTGACGTTTTTTGACTAATTTCTCATATGCACATAAACAAACATTTTCGCAAGTGTATTTTATCATAATATTAATAACAATTCTCTATGTTAACTGTATTAATATTACAATGTATAAGTCTAGCCAGATTATTATTATTTTGAAAAATGCACGATTACTATGGTGAAATCTAAAAACTACACGTGCCTTTTGATTGCAAAGACCTCAGTTCAGATCTTGTTAACAACGGCAAAAATATTTTCTAGGGCCTTTGCAGTCAAAGTTGAGTTCGTCAGTCTGAAACATCTGTCAAAGTCCTTTCTCTTCCTTTCCCACTCCATCCCCTGAAAGAAAAGAGAGAAAAAAAAAATCTACATGGTTGACGGACACATAAGCTAACACCGTTCTAGCACTTCGGCGAACTCCAAATAATCAAGTCTAAAATTACTGTTTTGAAATAATCGGCTTAGCATCTTGAAAGCAAACGCTAAGAAGCACATGAAAGTTTCCGTGCATTATATATGCACACATAGTTACCATAGAATATTTAGCTGATAACAACTGAATGACATTTTACTGTAAGCATCAATGTTTATTGAAATATAAATAAAACTTTTTTTTTTTTTTTTTTTTGACGTTAGAACAAGGTTCAGCCAAATGTTAAAGTACGCCTTAGACTACTTTAGTAGTAGCTGGATATCAGGTAATCTGTACGGCTTTTTGTAAGAATTACTTTGCTCCCATTGTAATCCATAGATGATTTTATTAAAATCAAAGCGCACTTCACATCTCACGAAATATTATTAAAAAGTTGGTCAGAAGTGAAAACATAAGTATAGCAGAGCTTTCTTCTTAAATTTATTGGAGACGTTGACGTGCATATACAAATCAGTGTGGTTGGTGGTTTATTTGAATGGCACACTATGCTATACTGTACAAACCACTGTAATTTTAATATCACTGACGATGAGAATTTTCCCATCAGCGGCAGTGCTGCTTATTATGTAGACAACTCTTCTTAGACGGAATACTCTTTCTCATATTCCATAAACTATAAATTTGAGCATTAATAATCATTGGCAGTCAAGGCGATAGTTTGCAAAAAATTTTGTCCATTCATAATTATTACATTAAATATATTAAATTAAAACAACAAAGAAACTTTTAAAAAAAAAAAAAAAGTACAGGCGGTAATAAACAGATATAATTTTTGCTTCATTTCAACTCCCACCCCCCCCTCCAATAAAAGCACGTTTTCAGAACACGGTGATGTTGATATCGAAAATCTTTAACACCCAATAAACAACAAAAGAAAAAAGGAGAAGAAAAGAAGCTCCCGAAATATGAGTAAATGAGATATCAAAAGTAACCGAGGTAATAGTTTTAATCATTACAGTAACCTGGACTTAGCCAACCCCGTGGCTCACAACATTTTCGATGACCCATGACACTTTGCATGCTGTCCGAGCTCAATTTAAAAAATAAACAAAAGTAATTATATATGCTAGAATATTGAACAATCGATACTTGTTTTCTGCTTTTCATTTGTCCACCCTAAAAAAACGACTGATCATCCCTACATCAGTCATCAAGTTTTCGCGATTTTCAAATTCGTGAGATATAAACAGACCGACTGTACGTCACATAAATGATGAGATATTGAGTCCAACGGGAGTTTAAAATTTTCGAATCTAACGAAGTGAAACTTCGATCTACATATAAAAAAAAAAATACTCTATTTATTTATGTTAGTTCTATTACGAGATGCATAATATGAAAGAAAGTAATCGAATGCACACATTCGAAGCAAAATACAGAAAGAAAAGGAATTGATGAGGAGGAAGATATTCTAATAATAATAATACTTTAATAATTAAGAAAACTTTCCTAATAATAATGCATTAATAACTATAAATATCGACACCTAAACTTGATGTTGGCATTCAAATATCAAAGCTGCAAATAACTGAATTTTACGAAAGAATGACATGTTCTTTATTATTTTAAAAGCATGTTTCATTATAATCAATGTTTTCCGTAAAGAATTTCTTTTATGCGATTATTTCTTTTTAAATAAAATCGCCTATTTCAGGAATCGTCATCTCTTAATCCACAATATATAATTTACTACAAGTAAGACCAACGCTTAAAATGATCCATATAAAATAAAATATAAAAGCAAGAAGTTTTTTTTTTCCATAACAGTTCATACATTTTTAGCAACAAATGAAAATAAGTTTAAAGAAACTTAATATACTCGTTTGTCTCAGAAAGAGATATTTCTACTTCTGCATCAAATTGATAATAGCAAAGTATAGATACTGAAAAACTAAATTTCATTAAATAAACCATGATTAGCTACATATAAAATTCTAAGAAGTTTGTTTAGGTCTCTATACCTACTAGATAAATACGATAGACTGAGGCACACATCTATACAATGCCACTATTAGCAAAGTTAATTTTTTCTGTGTACACAAAAGGAAATCATATCGCTTTTTAAATTCTAAATTAAAATTCTTCTTCCGGTCATCACTATCTCATCATCACCACTGGCTACTTAAATAAAATCAAACTATACCTCTCTTTTCAAAGAGAAGAAAGGCATTGTCGAAATATGATCTGCAACTTCTGCAATTTAAATAATTAATCATTCTGACAGCATTGGTAGTACAATCTAGTAGCACAAGATTTTTTACAGTGATACCATATCTGTATAATAATATTATCTTATTTTAAATCATCAACTCAAATATTATTTATGTTTCTGCATAGTAGTATCATGCTTCTCATAATAAACAAAGAAAATGCTACACGAAAACTGTAGCACGCGCATGGCAACCTTCTGATTACCAGTACAGAATGACAGACAAGTTAATGTATAGTTATAATGTATTCGTTGCTCGCTATATTCTTAGCTATACTTAGAATCTAAATCTGCAAAAATCCGTGAATTATATTAAAATTTAAATCACTTATTCAATTTTTTAAATTATTCTCAAATCATTCCTAAAGATCAATTAAAACAAACAGTTTAAGTGATACCAATAATAATAAAATCATTAATACTAATTCAGAATAAACGGTGTTTAACTTAAAATAATCTAATTAGAATTTATTTGAAGCTATTCAAAGTATATCATTATTATGACTATTCGGGTAGTGAGAACATTATGGCTGTGTTTCAATTCTTAAAATGCAACTTGCTATAACTGTTAAATAATACCTGAACTGCATAAAAAAAAAAAAACTATATTTTTATTTTCAAATTAAAAAAACGTAAGATTGAGGGGTTAATCTTTTCTTGGACTTTGAATTTTATATACCTCAAAAAAAAAAAAAAAATTGAACTTGATCATATTAATCCGTCTAATTTATACATACTTTCCAACTCGAACTTCGATATGATCTGAGTTTGGAAATTGTATCTTGAATAGGTAGATGCAAAGGATCCTGTGAAGAATCCAGACATGCGAAACATTAGCTACACCGCCTTAAGACAACAATTTAAGTAACTACATTACAAAATTTTGAAAATAAATGAATAACTAATAAAAACTGAAACATGCGGATAAGCATATTTATAAGCGAAACACGGCATGAAGACATTCTTAATCACTGTTATTTGACTGCACATTAAACATAGCTGCAATGTAAAATTGCGTATAAAATGAAAAAATTAAATGAATTTTCAGCATTAGATATGGAAGTTTCACATATACATTTTTAATAAATAATATTACGATATATATAACATCGCAAAGAACACTGCTGTATTTTCAGAGATATTTGAAATTTACTTCAGAATAATATAACTTCTCAATACTAATTGCACAGTTATAAAACTATGATAAGCTGTTTTGTACGCCCATACTTATAGACTCATATGACAGAAACTTTTCAACTTAAAAATTCTAAAAAGCAGGAGGGGAAAACGATCTCACAACTTGGAAGTTAATGAACAATCCAGCATAAATGAGACAATCTATACAGTAATTTAAGAGGCCACATTATTTTAGCTGTTCTTAATAAAAATATAATGAAATATAAGAATAATAAGCAAGTGGTTAGTCAAATGATTTCTAGGGAATGTAGATGAGATAAGAATATGATGCTGACAATATACATTTTCGGGGAACGATGCGTGCATTCAAGTACGTTATTTCGAATAGTACTGAGCCGGCATAATGAAAATCGAAAGCGGTTTTTTTTTTACTTTGGTTAAAGATAGCGGTATCTTAAATTCTAAGTACATCTTACATCTCATTTTTTTTAATCCATTGGCTAATCGATTTTATTCGATTAGGCGATGGATTAGACATATTTTTGCATATTTAATACATCGGTTTCATCAATAATGAAGAACATCATTATCATTGACTAAAGTTTATTAAATATGATGGAATCGCATGCAGTTTACTTCGCGCAGCCTAAATGAAGCTTGTAGCTCACTTAGAGCTGCAATCTTCGTTTAGGCTGTGCGAAATTATATAGCAGTATATCCAAAATGTGAACTACTGTCCTCTTTAGTTCGCAGTTAGTGTAGATCACAGTTTTTTTGTACAATGATCTTCGACTCCAGGAGATATTTTAAATAATAATAAGTGAATACCTTCCACGTTTCTTGGGAGGTAACCATGACAAAATAACTTACTTTGAATAAAGAGCATGACCGAACTGCGTTAATGCCCAGAGCAGATTGAAAATTCTGTGCTCTACGCCAAGAATTTATTGAACTTTTGAAAATACTGAAATATGATAGCGAATAACTCTGGTCTCTGCAATGGTCCGGAAGAGTCATGCTTAGAAAAGAAAGGGAAACAAAATTTATAAACGCAAGAAATGGAAAAACCTTTCTGTAATCCTTCAAATCCACGCACGGTTTATAAACTTAGGAAGGCTAGTCTACATCAGAAATTTAACACTTTTTTAAAGAGACGTCCTTCTCTTGACGAATACCATTTTCCTTTATTATAATAACTTCTACATTTCTACGCATAGAATTTATATTTAATCGTAAACGCTGGAAATGTACATAACCTTTTGTTATGTTTATTCATATTTAATCGAGTTATATTTAAACATAATAACTACTTATTATGTATATTCACACTTAATCGAGAGCGGGAATAAACATAACTACAAGTAGTTATTTCAAACAATAGATTAAATATGTAGTAAATGCTTGTAATTAGGTTTATTTTGATATTTAAATGTAATATATCGATATACTGTATGTTTTCCAAAAAGGCTCAATCTTATTAGATATCACGTACTCTTTAAAACAAAAAGCGGTTTTTAATTAAATAAGAAACTTACTCGTCTTTGTCCTGCACAACAATTTAAGAACCACTTAGAGTTCTTCGCTCAATTTTATGATGCGGTTTGTCAAGCCACAAGAAAGTTTCAGTCGCCTACTTATATACGCCATTTGTTCCCTAAGCAACTAAGAGAACAAAAGAGTATTGCAAATTTTTAAGCATTGGAAAAATGCAAAATAATCCAATTTATATATACATAAATGCTCTATAGGCTCATCATAGATATCTTGCCGTTCAACTTCTAGATAGTTATGCCAAAATCATTTTTCTGATAAATTTATGACAACCAATGATGAAAAGTAAGTATATTTATTATACGTAAAGATAAGTTCTAGGCTGAATTCGTTTTTGTGCTGCTTTAAAAAAGAAAAAATATATTAATTGCGTATGGCAAAAATTTCAAGTATTTGTAATCCAAGGTTTCATTAATGAATTCATATTCTTAAAACTGATCTTCCGGAGCTTGATGTCTAAATTTACGGCCATCGGTGACATGATAAAAAAAAGTCGAGCAGTCTGAAAAGCAAACTTTCGTCAATTTTTAACTGGAGATGTGCAAAAATCAAAACATACCTGCATTTTCATGCAAAGTTCTCTCCTCTGTTTCACCAACTTTGTTCATGATATTCCTATTGACAATATTCATTCATATTTATTTTTGAATTACTCTATACATATTTCTAACAGTGAACAGAAAACATATGCAAGCATCTCTTGTAATATAAAACATGTCTACATAGCAAATATACATTCTGACTTTTCGTATCGGACTCGAATAAACTCGAACTATTCTTCTCAAGATCGCCTTTTGCACGCGGCCCAGGCTGGGCTGTTAGCTAACCACAGAGAGAGCGCCAGCAGTGTCTAGGTCGAAACAGCATAGCTGTCGCTTTTTGGCGGCCATAATGTGATCAAATACTAGCACACCAAACTTGTACGTCATTGCAGTAGGTGAGGACTATGATGGATGGTAGGTCAATGGTCCGAGGCCGATGGGAGGTCCCGAACAATGAACAAGAATAAAACAACTCTGATGTGCTTCAACCTCACTTATTACGGGCTTCCAGCGTTTCAAATCGTCACTAGTGAAAGCAGAAGGCGCGATTCAACCGCATGTACATTCTTTGACCGTTTCTCTGAAAGTGACTATAATAGTGAAGCTCATGCTAAAATTAATATTATGTGTATGCTTTCAAGTTATGGACTCTATTTTTAATTTTTTTTTTTTTCAGGTTAAAACTTGGCATGCTCCGCCAAAGTGGCAAATAGTACCCAGTTTTTAATTTATGATTCATTTTCAAACAACAAAGCCCTAAATTTGAAAGAGAGGGGATGGTTTCAGTGATTTTGCCAGTTATTACAACAAACAGTTGTTCTACCAATGTTATTAATGCGCATGTCAAAGTATCAAGTATTAAAGCTTTGTAATATGAAGATGATTATTATTTTGTTATAATTATTATTATTCAGGACTGCCATGGAATTACTGAGAATCATCACAGGAGGTCTTTTAATTACAGAAATCAAATTTCAATCGTATCAGATTAACATTATTTGAATATCATAAATTACTCGTTTTAATATTAGAGTTTAATTTATACGTAAATTGTAGATTACCAACAAAACTGTATAAAGTCATACTTTGTGAATCTTTATACACACACACATACATTTTTTTTAAAAAAAGCTACTTATATAGTTTAATGGAGAAGAATAACGAATTTGCGATTATTTATCCCATATAGAAGAAAACAAATATACTAAACTTATTGTTTAGTTAGGCGCTATCTTGATAGAGAAAGAATGGAACTTTAGAACCTCACTTCAGCTAAAATATTTTATAAATTAAACATCGAAATGCATTAATTGGAGGAAGCAGGACAGAATAAGCGATGTACAGATGAATATTTATTTCGTCATTTACAAAAGCAAATCAAATAAATGTTAATAATAATAATAAGCAGAAATTAAACTATTTCTAAATAATCTACTACGAATCCGCAGATATTTGTGACATCTGTTGTAAAAATCGAGCCAAACAACTAAATTAAAATTCCAAAATCACTGATAATTTACAAACGAACATCTTTTAATATTTATTTCATAAGTTTCCATTGAGTAATAATGTATACATAGAGGTCGCTCCTGAATGAACTGTTTCTTTATTGATCAATAACTTAAAACGCTAAAATATTAAGGAAAAATTTTAAATAAGTACGTTGGATGCGAAACCGAACTAGAATGAAAGTTGGTTTCGCTCCGCAGTTTCAACTGCTAAATTATAAATTATTATTAAAACTGTTAATGCATACCAATTAATCATATCTGTCAGTTACTAAATAGGATATTTAATGGAATGAAGTATATTTTAAAATTATCTTTAAATCAGCGTATTTATTAAATGGGATTTCACAACACAAATTTCAGAACTGTTAAAACGAAAACATCGCTATTGGGTTCAATGATCCAAAATACTTTAGGAAGATAGTAAATACTTATATTATACAACCAATTGTCTTCAATTATCATCTCTTATAAGAGATCAAGGTGGGTAACATTTCAACTGTACTCTTAACGATCACGCTGAATCACTCTTAACGATACTATTAATTTTATCGTGAATTTTAACATTTCAACCTATTTGACTTTTACAAAATATATAGCTCAAACTTAATACATATTAAAAACAGCATTTTGTTTTAAAACAGAAGAAATTATATTCAAAAAAAAAATAATTAACATATCCCGAATATTTTTTGTTCCTCCAAAATTTAACCGATGCATATTTTTCAATATCCTAGCAATATTAAGGCGGAAAGGTTCACAAACTCTACTTTCTCTAATTTACTTTAGTGAACAGAGGAATCTCTAAAAATTGTCAGTTAAGGTGACAAGGAGAACGCCTCAAGCAAGGATAACTATTTACGAAGTTGAAAAAGTCCGCGTATTCTTCAAGGGCTAGATGTTGCATTACCCAGAAATAAGCCTAATTCTGTTATGTGCCTTGTGCTAATGATTTGAGATCAACAAAGGACCCTCGGAGAAGAGTCAACAACGCTAACAAGCACGTCTAACGGCTTTGTACAGACAGAGCAAACATAGACTCAATGAAGAATGCAATAAATTTTTGAAAGATGTTTCAAGTTTTACTAGTATACCCTGTCTACAAAGCTACAAAAGCAAATTCTAAAAATAAAAAAAATAAAAAAATCCTCAGAAACAGGAAAAAAAAAACAATAACTTGATTTAATTTTAGGGGGGATTATAGTATAACCCCCCTAAAATTACTAATTAGGTAAATAAAAATTATAAACTACTGACAGTAGTTTAAAAGTGCTGAATTTGAGAACATTAAGCTTGACATTTATTACAAGTTCTCCATATTATAACATATTAACGTTATTCATGTACGTTATTCATATACGAAAAATGCTATTCGTTAATATGTCTGATCGTTAACATTATCAATATATTCTTCTGAAAACTATTTTCATTTTTCATTTCAAAATAATTTTTAAAGCAAAATACTATTTCTGAAAACTAAACTAACATTTATTATAAGAATTATAAAACTTTTTTAAGCGTGAAACCCAACGCACCGTTAGTATATACTGCAACTAGAAACTTTGTTAGACCAACTTTTAAAATAATAATAATAATAAATAAAAACTGTACACTTATTTTGTATGTGTATGGATGATATACTGGTTTCATTTTTAAGCCATGCTTTCTTGGATTCCATATATATATTCATTACATTCTGCTGTGTATTCGATATAATATTGCAAAGTCATATACAATTTTTAATCGCAAATGGAATTGGTGTCAGTTTCTAACGAACGTTTTCACTTATTTTTTTTTTAGACAAGTATTTTGCAAATTATTTATGTGAAACACAATTCCTACTATTTGTATTTCTTCCCACTTTCATTGCTTAAGTTTACATTATACAATAGTACCAACATCTAAATATGCGAAATCCCATTATGACATGGTGTACGCACTCAAAAATGTGCAAACTGACAAATAAGATGTGTTTCACTAAATAAAAAAAAGAAAAATACTCTTTTTTCCCCTTTTTTTTTTAAAGAACAGCTCCAAACTGAGGGAAAAAAAAAAAAAAAACTACTCAAGCAATGAGCGTAAAAGTGAAAAATGAAAGCGCTGCTCATGCAGCAGTCAACAAAATCTCCTGAAGCTTATTTCAATACTGCTATTTTTGTGGCGGCCCCTTAAACCAATACTGTATGAAACAGCACTTGAAAGGCGCCTTTGAGAATTTTTAAAATTATCGCTGTTATGAAATTTTAAATGAAGTGATTCCGTTGTCAGTCTCCTAAACTATAGTATCTTCAATGTCATCGTGCTAAATCTGGTTACGAATCAACGTTTATTTATGGTGAGGATCAAGGTAACTAGTTCCTTTATATGAAACACCATCAAGCACCGCGACATCTGCACCTCTTCTCTATGATATGCTTTATTGTTTCTAGGAGATCCGTTGAGTTGAAAAATGAATAAATCCAAAAAAATAAATTATTTGAATTTCAGTTACACACGATAATCGGAATTTTGCCAAGATGTTCAAAGTAAACTAACTGATGGTACCACGACGAAGTGCCAAATATCTGACAACACCACAGGAAACCGACAATGTTGCACGAGGGCATTCGCAGGCTTGCTCTTGTCGGCTGCCAAAGAGTCGTCCCACAGGCTTCCCGATCGCGCGAAATGTCACTTTGAGTACGTCACTAGACCTTTCATTTATCTTGGCCTCACAGCGCGCCCTGTCAAGCTTTCACCACGAGGTCGCGGGAGAGTTCTAGCATTTCGTTCATAAATTTTTGTACAACAGGAAAAAATAAATAAATGTATAAATGCTGTTTTACAAATCCCCACAATTTGTAAGTCCCGCTGCTAGGCATAAGTTTTAAAATTGATTACGGCCAAAGCAACAAAGAGTGAAAAAAAAATCGTTATAAATAAAACTAACCTGTTTTTTCCTTGATTTCACAAAGTACGCTGAACAGTGCCGGCTTCATACGATGGCAATTCAGTGTGTGTTTCCTGGGAAAATACAAACAAGTTGAGATCAGGAGATGCACAACTGAATGTTTAAAGTTTCGTCATTTGCAACATAAGTTCTCGTTAGGGTTAGCAAGCCTACAGTTACACCTCATTCTAGCCGCTTACCTCGCTTGAGCTTCGTCCAGGCTTTGGTCGGTGATGTTCATAATCTGTTGAAGAATCTCCGAGATATCATGTTTCCGTGTCTCTTGGTCCGGTGGTGGTTGTGGATTATTAGGGTCCACGCCATGTGGCTGCTGCGGCAGGCCATACCCGTGCTGGGGCACAACATGACCCGCCATGCTGACGGAGGGATGTTGAGAAACGGGGTGCATCATTCTTTGTTGATCGTCCATGCTCCACACCACCCTCGCCTAACAGGCACAAAGGCGTGCGTCTTCGGCTAGCGAGGGCTGGATTGCTAGCCTACACTCTGTAGCCAGCCGCAACCGTCTCAGCACAGCACACCAACACAACCATCCATAAACCTGCACGTACTACACATGCTATAGTAAACCAACTGTAATTGAGTGTTTTGATTGGAATACTTTTGACGGACAGCAAGCGGCTCCAGGGTGGGTTGAACGATAATGCCAGTCAAGCCACTTCGCCATAAAAGATGAGCGTATGCCGCGACGACGACTACGTCAGGCATAAGTTCAGCCAATCAGATGCTGCCATCCGGGTCACATTTCAGTCGTGGATAGCTGTCAATCATGTCTCAAACCCAAAGAAACCAACGAGTAAAGCTCCGCCTTTCAAATGATTGATTACAACCGGATTTTCCGGTACAACTTTTGGCGCATGCTCCTCTGAAGACAAAGCGGTCTGCAAATTTCTGTAATGGCTGACAGTAGCTGTATGAGAGTAGACAAACAGCTTGTGATGAGAGCCGTGAAAGTGTATTACGTGTGTGTGTAACTGTGCACCTGAATGTTTGGTGCCTGTTGTAACCAATGTCCGGTTGTGCCGAAAGTAGTGGAAATGTCTTTAACTCCCTTCATTTGCTCTTTTTCTCAGGAAAAAAAGGGAGATGAATTTTGGACCGCATGTGCAAGTATTCTTTTATTTTCATTTGAATTTCAAAACATTTTTTTGTACTACATTTTGAAGTATTTATATTAATAAAAAAACATTTTTAGAGTTCTAGTGTAGTTTTTCACGAAGAAAGGTATTTTTGTGTTAATACTAAACAGTGTTAAATAGCCGCTTAATTCCTTCAAGGTTACTTTTTTCACCCTTCACATTCCCATTCCTTCCATCCTATCTCATGTAGTCAAAACCGAAATGCATAATCTACTTAGCAACAACTAATTGTGCGTCTAGTTTACCAACGCAACCTTCCTAGGAAGATCACCCGAGTATTTGCGTTTTGAACTGTGAATTGAAGCTCACAGTTCACATCAAGGGCATTACTATCGTTTAATGCCCTTGCACGTCTTGAGAATACTTGAAACCATACTCGCATGGATTGTGGTGTTTATTTACCTTCCATCCTTTCCATCGAATCCTTAATACTCAGTGTTATAATGGAAATCGTATCTTTCCTTCTCCTAATAAACAAATATGATTTGCAGGAATGTTGGACTCCTTGGACGTCCTCGGGTAATTCAGTCATATCCGCTCCCATTGCAATTTTTTAGGCCACTGCCTCAATAACATTGGCAACTAAGATGGCAACAATGCAATGAGATGCTAAACTTGCTATACTGTGATGGATTACTAAAATTGATTCCTGACTTCTGTAAAGCAATCAAGAATTATTCACTGATACCCAAAGAATGCATTTGAATAGTAAAACGATGCTGACAAGCAGGGAAAATGGAGTTAATAAAAAAAAAAAAAATCCTTACTTTTTTTAAAAAATTCCTCTAAGGGAGTAAGTAGCCCCAACCTTTCAAAATTGGTTAGCAATTTGTTTTCACCTTTGTCATCAACAGAAGATTAGTGCAGCCTCTAGCCAGTATATATAGCCAAAAGTGGCACAAGAATATGGCAGACCACTGCTGCCATCTTGTGTTCCTAATCCTAGCTAATATTACTGTATGTGAATGTCATGTGGGTTCGACTATTGATTTTTCTGTAGTTCCAGTTTTAAAAACTCTACTTACTTGCACCAAAGACCGACTGACTCAAGAACTGGCTTAAAGAAGTTTCTTTAGGCCAGTTCTTTAGTCAGCAGGGCCAGATTTGTGCATAAAGCTAGACAGGTTATAGCCTATGGTCTCATTACAAGGGGCGTCCCCACCTTAGTATAGATAACTTAAAATTTACTTGGCAGAAGTCCTCTAAAGTTATGGCTTAGGAGCCACAAAAACCTGAAATCTGGTCCCACTAATCAGTAATGAGATAAGTTATAAACTCTTCTACTAGTCTGGTGTCATGGTAGTACCACAAGGCTCTATAGGCACTAAATGTTATTATGTTATGTTAAATGTTATTATGAGACCTTGGCCCTCCAAAAGGGCCAAGGTCTCATTGTGGAAGGGCACACAAGCCGCCATTTTCACTACTAAATATTTACATTTTTATCATCAAATTCAACAAGTATATCACTACATGATTAAGCTTACATTGTTACTAACTTCCTGTCAATAATTTTCCTCCAGATTGTCTTATTTTGTCAGAATTTCAATGTTGTCAGATCTTATATTTCACTATTCTAACTGCATCACTCCACCTAGCAATTGGTCTTCCTTCAGGTCTTTTTTCCTACCATTCTGTTATTAATTACTTGTTTTGCCAACTTTTCCTCTCCCCTTCTGTTTAAGTGACCACCTCAGATCAATTATGTTCACATGTTCTTGAATGTTGATAATATCGATACCTTTCTAATATCTTTGTTTTTAATATGATGCTGTCATTGGTGCTATCTGTTCACTTAACTAATTTTCTCAAAACTTGCATATCTCTTGTGTCTAGTCCTTGAATAACTGTTTTATTCTAAACCCAACTGGGGCACTCTCTTTTAGTAGCTGCAAGTGTAATATTTTGGTAAATCTTTATGAAATATAAATTTATTCAGCTGGCACTCAATTGCTATTCTGTTGTCTATTTCCACAGTTAATTTGCCATCTATATTAAAATTATGCCAAAATTTCTGAAATATTTTACATATTCTATTGATTCTCCATTGAGAATGTAGTGATGCTTCCTAAGCAGCTAATTATTGTCACAATTTGTCTTTTTATTGTTGATCTTCATTCCAGACTTATTACAGCAGTTATTAAGTTTAGTTAGAATCCTGAAGACTCATAGTGGATTTATTCAGGAGTCATCTCATCATATCATCTGCCTGAAGTAAAGAACTGTGTTGAATACCTTTTAGTTTTGATATCAGATTTAATGCTACTTTTCTTCATAATGTAATCCATATTGATAATGAATAAGAGTGGAGATAGTGTGCACCACTCCTTTTTTATATAAAATAATAGGTCTGGTATGCATTCTATTGGTAGTAGAAAAAGTTGATTAAAATGACACCATAATCGTATGTCACGTGTCACTGTTAATAATGGTGCTGGCAAGCCATACCACTGTATACCGTCCATCCCCCCCCAAAAAAAAACACAACCGTGCACTCTTGTATCTCCACCTTTATATCAGTGTTCATCCACCTCCTCATTCTAACTGCTAGCTTAAAATGAATTATATATTTATACCAAAAAAAATAGTTCTAAAAAACAAACTATATACAGACGTGTAGCTAGGGTGGGGCAGTCCACCCTGAGCGGCACTTTGAACCTTTTTGAACTTCTGCAGTTAATTCTAAAATACAGTCTCAAGAACTCATTTCCAAATATTGTAATATTACTGCGAATTTTCCTCACAATTGCTGTAAGTGTTTCTAGTTGTGAGAGGAGTTTTTCTAAATAAAATTAAGAATTACCTACATTACTATGAAATAGACTTTGCCAATGTCATCAACGATTTTGCTAACAGAAAAGCAAGAAAAATAACAGTTTAGAATGCTGAAATTAAAGTTTTACTTATAAAATAAACATAATGTTTTAGTTTATTTATTTCCCTATATGTCGTCTTGACTTTTTGTAGTATTTTTGGTATGTATTGAGAGGTGCGGTAAAAGTTCTAGCTACACTACTGACTATATATATATATATATTGCTCTCTGTAATGTTCTGTTTACTCCATATAATTTTACTGTTCTGAAAACTTTTTTTTTGGCATCTTGTTATGATTTTCCAAATCAACAAGATTTAATTATAGATCTGTGTTATATCCTCCATAATTTCCCAACTATTTGTCTTAAAGTGAACACCTGATCTTATAATTACTCTTTGTCCTGATCCTAGTTGTTGTTCTTACCTGAATTTCTCTTCCAGAATTTTCTAAGGCTCTACTCAAGTACGTTTCAGTAACATTTACTTGGAACACTCATTAGGGAAATTCTTCTTTAATACGCACATTGTTTTATTTCCCTCTTTTTCAGAGATGAGTACTTTGTCAGTTTAGTGGACATCTACTGTCATATGGAATTCAGTCTTCTAACCAGGCTTGCTGCATTATGTAGTGTAGCCACTAAGTTTTATACCTCCATATTTCAACATTTCTGGTCACATATCAAATATTTCAACTGTCTTTCCACATTTCAGGTTTCGGATTTTTTTACTGCCTCAGGTATTGATATATGTATTTTCTACCACTGTTCTGTCACTATGTATCTCATTTATCATGATGTAATTACTCGACATATCCAAATATCTTAATTTTTCAGTTTTTATATCATCGTTATTACTATGATTCCCCTTACACTACTCTTTCCTCCATTTTTAAGCTTTTATTATCATTATTATTATTAGCTTCTAGAACATTTTTTTTAAAGGCTTCCCGTGACTGTGGTGCAACCACTTTTACATGTAGCTTGTTTACATTTCCCCCTGTATTCTCTCACGGCATCTGACTTGCTTCCTCGATATTTCCAGTATGCTTGCTTCTTTTCAGGGCTGCCTCTCTAACTTTTTGAATCCACTATAAAATTTAGATATTTTAATATCCAAATTCAACTTCACAACATGCCTTCCTGGCTGAATCAGTCATGTTTTCTTCATAGTTTGTTAGTGAGTCTTTAAGTTAGGTTTTACTTAACATTCTTTCATTTTTTTTTTTTTTTCATGAATAATATTTCTATATTTATGTGTACAGTTTGCCTCTGAAAGCTGATCAACATTTTTTCTTCATTATTTATTCATATTCTATTTATTATATTCATATTCTACTCTAGCAAATACAAACTTGAAAGACTCTTTTTAGAGTCAGTAGCAAGCCTAATCATAATAAATATGGTTGTATTAGACTTCCCAAAATAAACTTTAATTCTTAGGCATCCTGCCCAACATCTAAGGCTAGTTAACAGTATCCATGGAGGGTGCCCGTCATTGAACTTTAGTCTTAATTTATTCTAATCTAATTTCTTCCACCTATTGTTTCTTGTATGTTATTACAATTTTAGCATTGTATTCCTGAAGATGTCTCTGTGACTGAGAAGAAATTGAAATGAATAAATATTAAACTTTGTTTGCTTACAATTGGATAAAGGATTAACCCAAGAATATAATTTCATGGCATCTTTAATTTGTAGTATAACTAAGTGGAAAAACGTTCAACATCTTGTCTTTAATCCACAGTATTTTATTAAAAAGTTGTGACACCTTTTAGCTACTTGTATATTTCAACCTTGGTATCACTTCTGGATCTGACTCACTGATGAGACCTCAATAAAGGTCGAAACTGGTTGGGTAGTGACCCTTCCCATAATGCATAAGGATTAAGCCAAGAACATAATTTCACGGCATCTTTAATTTATAGTATAACCAAGGGGGAAAACTTTTGGCATCTATCTCTAATGAAATTTAAATTTTGCATTTTTTTTTGTTTCATTGATAAGATTAAAAACACAAAAAACTTCAAATTGGAAATCTGAAGAAATAATTAGTATCATTTTGACTTTCATTCCTCAAATCTAGATTTCCTTCAGTTCAGTTACCCTAATGGTGAAGTCTTTTTTAGGTGAGTGTCATGCGCACAACTCTGATTCATCCTCTTTACTGATTCAGCTTGGAAAGATGCAAAGAATTTGCTGTTAGCAAAGTATATATCCAAATGGAGTGCATATCCACCAGAATTCCTGTGAATGTTTTTTTATTCTCTCAACATACTTGATCATGATTAAAGACCTGGATTTGAGTTTATCTAGGATGTGAACAGTTATTAGGGATTTTCAGTTTATGTGAATTTGTCATTCTTGTATGGAGGTGGCAGGGTTTTAGCTCTTAAACTCAGGTTTTTTTATCCTAGGGAAACTAGTGCAACATGGTCTTAGTTGCATCTGACTAATACAATACATATTATCCTAACTTTGATGTTTTCCTCGATAATGAGTCTTCCAGCTATATTTGTAAATGCCACATAATTCTGGTCATGAATTGGTATGCAGTTATTTTCCTATGTGACACATTGTCAACAGCCACTCTCAGCTTTGGTACTAAAAACATTTTCTATGGGTGATTATGAAATTTCTACTCTCTTTGCTTTGGTGTAGGTATCAGATATTCCTTTCAGTTTTCAACTCATAGCATTTACTCTGTGGGAGAGGGGAAAAAAAAGAAAAAAAAAGTGTTCTTTCTGGCATGAGTGTGTAATTCTTTCTCCCACCTGAAGTTCATCTTGAATTGCTTTATATGCAAATCCCGGTTCTCCAAAGAGTATACCGAGTCAATTCACAGTAAAAGCAAATGGCAGAGAACAAACGATACTAAGTGTTGTGTGATCAACTTTGTGGAATTCAGATGAGATTCCTGTGCCAGAATCTCTCGACTCTATAAACTCAATCACATCACCCTCCATTCAGCCTCTTCTGCCTCCTATCTACCAAAACCTCTGTGGATTACATTTTCTCAATCACCCACCGCTACCTGATATTATCTTTTTTGTTATCTAGCTTTGTACCATTTTTAAAGTTTCCTCATCCTTTTGAATTCCAGGTGATCAGATTTTTATGCAACAGTCCAGATCAAGGCTTTTCTCACCATTGCAGTAATCTGATGGGTAGTCCTCACCATCTTTACAACATGTCTTTTGGATTAAAACTCCCTGTAGACCATTACACTAAGATCTCTTGCCTCCTCGACTCCAGCAGTCTTACCAATAAGAATACATTTTTTTTTTTCATCTCTGAATCCTTAAAGCTTAAACTTTATGCTTAGTTACATTAAGCTGGCATCCTCATTAATTCACACTTTCTTACTTATTGAAATCCTCTTGAAGAGCTACCACATCAACATTATTTCTAATAACTCCCCCCCCCCCCAAGCTTTGCATTATCTTCAGACAGCTCTATTTCTCCTCACTCCACAGTATCTTAGCACATGGTCCCTTCCATGATACTCTGTTCCCATGCACTTCTAATTGATATGTCAGACTGCCAATCCACTCCACCAGCCAGTTTTCTAAACCCATTCATTGTGATGTAAATATCAATTTGTCATATAGCAGTCTGTCAGATGTACCATATTTGGATCAGTGATGTGCAGTATACAACCACTCCCTATCAAGTCCATCCTGCCTTCTCAAGATGCATCTTGTTTAAAACAGAGAGATTGGTACTATTACTGAGCATCCCTACTGTCAAAAAGAACCTCATGGTAACATTTTAGGAGGCTTTGTAATCATCTGGGGGTGCTTAAGGGTCAGGGGATGCTTAAGGGTCAAAGCTGTATAACTGAGAAGAGACCTCCACATAGCCTTTAAAGGAATGCGGAGAACCGACCAGGGCTTCTGACCTAATGTCCAATCCTCACCTTCTCGTGGTGCACCCTGTTGGGTATCTACTTTGATACTGAACGAACGAGGATGGGCTGGCAATTTGGGATTTAGCCGACCAAATTGTATTCTTATTGGTTAAATCAAAATAAAAAATGATGGTACAACATGACAAAATTTCATGCCGGCTGGGGTGTCGCCCGGTTAAACAAGGCCCCCGTTGTTTTCGCCAGGGAACCAGGGCGAACAGCGAAAAGTCAGCTACTGGAACAAATCTGAAAATAAACCCCAACTCAACATCACCAGAGTTAAAGATCGGTACTATCAACGTAAGAAGCCTGAATGGCAAAGAAATGGAGCTAGCTGAGGAATTAGATAAGTACCAGATCGACATAATAGGGGTGACTGAAACAAAAAAGACCAAAACTGGTGAGGTCTTTCTGAGCAATAAATACAAAATGTTATATTCAGGCAATGACAATCAAGGAAAAGAAGGAGTAGCCATAGTATTCAACACAAAATACGAGGCTAATCTTCTTGAATGGCAGTCAGTCTCAAGTAGAGTAATGTGGGCAAATATGAGAATGGGGAACTGGACAATGAGACTTATTTGTGCCTATGGTCCCACAGAAGGTTCTACTAAGGTAGAAGTAGAGGAATTTTTTGAGGCTTTAGAAAAAGCAACTGACACAATGAAAAAGGAAAAGTTGGTCCTTGTTGGGGATCTAAATAGTAGAGTAGGAAATGATTGTGAGACATACAAAAATATTTTGGGAAAATTTGGAGAAAAGAGCAAAGCTAATAATAATGGCAAATATCTGTTGGATTTCTGCTCAGGACATGGACTGGTTATTACTAACACCATGTTCCAACATAAAAATGTGCACAAATTCACATGGAGAGAAGAGGCTAGGAATAAGAAAAGTCTCATTGACTATGTTATTGTTGATAGTGATGTTTTCTCCCTGGTGCAGGACACCAGATTGTACAGAGGATTTGAAATTGGAAGTGATCACTATTTAGTCTTGAGCAGGATAAAATTGAATTTCATATTGAAAAGAATAACATGTAAGAAAGTTTTAAAGCGAATAAAAGTTGAGCAGCTCTCTGATGTGAACTGTAGACTAAAATACAGAAATATTATTGAAAAGAAAATGAAAGAGTTTGAGAACAGGAATCAAACCTTGGAGATTCAGTGGCAAACTCTGAAGGAAACATTGATTGATTCTGCCAGAGAGGCATGTGGTGAGGTTGTGTGCAAGGATAAAAAAATCAGAACTCCCTGGTGGACACAGGAAGTTAAAGAGGCAGTGAAGGAAAAGAAGAAAGCATATCAAAAGTTCCTGGCAAATAAGTCAGCTTTTACTCTTACAGAATACAGAGACAAATGTAAGAAAGCTAAACAGTGTGTAAAACTGGCTAAACAAAAGTCATGGGAGGACTTTGGCAAGAATATAGAAAATAAATATCAAGAAGGTGGCAAAATATTCTGGAGGTTGTTGAAGAAGCTTAGGAATGGAGGAAAGTGTGCTGTAAAAGGAATTAGAGATGATAAAGGTGAAATGAAAACAGGAGAAAAAGATATCCTTGAAGTATGGAGTAATTACTTTGAAAAACTGCTAAATGAAACAAGCAGTGATGACAGCACAGTGGTAAAAAACACTGACCAGGCATGCAGTCAGGAATACATATCCATACTTGAAGTAGAAAAAGCCATCAAAGGCTTGAAATGTGGAAAGGCAGCAGGAGTAGATGATATTCGACCAGAAATGCTGAAGTATGGTGGTATAAGAGTCTTACAGTGGCTGCACTGCATAGTTCAGAAAGCCTGGACAGAGGGACGAATTCCCGATGATTGGAGTAAAGCTCTCATAGTACCCATATATAAAAAGGGAAATAAGACTGAATGTGAGAATTACAGAGGTATTTCCCTACTGAGTGTTCCTGGCAAGATCTATGCAAGTATACTTGAGAAACGGTTGAGAAGAATTGTGGAAGAAAAGCTTGGTGAAGAACAAGCTGGATTCAGGCCAAATAGAGGCTGTCAAGATCAGATCTTCACTTTACGACAAATAGTCGAGAAAGCATGGGAATATAACAAAGATCTGTATTTAAGTTTTGTCGATTTGGAAAAGGCATATAACAAGGTGCCAAGAGAGAAGCTATTCAATACGCTGCAGTTATATGGTGTCAATGGGGCATTATATCAAGCAATACTTAGTCTTTATTTGAGTTGTGAGTCAGCAGTTAGAATTGAAGGAAGTTCAGGAAGATGGTTTAATGTTAAATCTGGTGTGAGACAAGGATGTACATTATCCCCTCTGTTATTCATTATCTATATGGATCACATTATGAAGGAATGTGGTATTAAACCTGATATCAAAATTGGAGATGTTAATGTCAGCTCTTTGCTTTATGTGGATGATGTTATACTTCTAAATAAATCCGCTACAAGTCTGCAAGATTCTCTGACTAAATTGAATAGCTGTTGTAATAGATATGGTATGAAGGTCAGCAATAAAAAGACAAAGACAATGAAAATAGGCAGAATCATTGAAAATGTCAACTGTGTTGTGAATGGAGAACCTGTGGAACAAGTAAAACATTTCAGCTACTTAGGCACAATTTTTACTGAAGATGGTAAACTAAATATAGAAATAGACAACAGAATCAGCAAAGCTGGTATCGTGGGAAGTCAATTGAATAAATTCATATGGAATAAGAGAGAAATTAGTCAGAACACTAAATTAGCTGTATACAAGACTGTGTTCAAACCAATTTTAACTTATGGATCTGAGAGCTGGGTCAGAAGTAAAACACTTGACCAAAGACTAGAGACCGCAGATATGAGAGTCCTGAGAAAGATTAGAGGCGTGAACAGATGGCATCAATGGCAATATCATATTAAAAATGAGGATATTAGGAAAGAACTTGACATTGTCAGCATCCAGGAATGCATTAGCAGAGCTAATCTCAGATGGTATGGTCACTTAAATAGAATGGGAGAGGAAAGATTAGCAAAACAAGTGTTCTCTGCCAGGTTGGCAGGAAAACGACCCAGAGGAAGACCAAGATATAGGTGGATTGATACGGTACAAAGTGCCTTAGATGATAGAAATATAAGATCTGATAATGTTGGAGTCTTGACAAGTAACAGACTGATTTGGAGGAAAATTGTAGATAGGAAGTTAGTAATGATGTAATTTTTTCATGTAGTACTGTCATATCCTGTACACCCCTTGAGGGTACATGGCAGGAATTTGATGATGATGATGATGATGATTGTAATCATCTGGATCCTGTTTGAAGGAAGGCCAGACATTGTTGAGGCCACATTATGATATGGAGGCTGAATATGCTCTGTATAGACAATGTGTCTGAGAGTGTCTCCTCCCACTGCATGTTCCCTTGCTCTTTTTCCTCTTGCAGGAAAAAGAGCGAGGGTTGTTTTCTAAAATAGAAAACAACCTCCTTCAAAAAAATAAAATAAAATAAAAAACCTCAAATTAAAGAAAATAATAAAAACCTTGAAAAAAAAAATTTTCCACATTCACTTTACTTCACCAACATTTGTGGCATAAACAAATGATGTCAGGCATCACCTACAGACATCCAAATGCTCTCCTATTTTTGACTGAACCCCAAATTACTGCCTCCCAAAAAAACCACTATACTTTAATTGTCCATATTACATTCTGTATGGTACCTCTGCTTTTGTGTGGTCTGATATTCCTTTAAGATGCCTAAACGTGAATGTCTTCTGTGACTTAAGATTTCCTTTTGTCATTATGTATTATTCATCTGCTGTCTTTACTGCCAGGACCATTGTTATGGTATATGCCACCCACAAACAATCTTTATTTTTGCCACCTTCCAAACTTGCCGCTCCTAGGCATCGCCTTAATTGCTAAGAGGGTTACTGCTTTCCCCTCCCCCCATTCTGAAGATCATTGCCATTTCCTGCAGTCCAACTACCCTAATAGTGAAGTTCTCCTTGGTGACTTTTGACAACTCCAATTTGCTCTCTTTTCTAATTCCAGTGACCAAGCTGAAAGAGAAGTTGAATTATTTGAGCAGTGACTTAAATCAAATTGTTGGTCTACTAGTCATAATACCTGACTTTCACCTCTGTCTCACCCAACACTGGATATTTTCTTAACCAGTTCTCCTTCCAGGTGCACTCTTAAGTGACTTGTCCTCTTCATGATATAGATCATACAGAGATGGTAGGGGTTCCCTTCCCAGAAACTTGGATTATTCATCTTAGGAAAACCAGACAGAAGAACCTGCAGTTTACAAATATAATACACACTGTCTTTGGTAACTCTGGCTGTAATTCTAGACAACAAATCTTGCAAGGAATCAAGTATAACTTATGCTCATCTGCACTTCCACATCTCCTCTTACCAAGATGACTCTTGTGATGATACCTAAAGATAAAGCCGACTTCCTAGCATCATTCTTCTCAAGCATGACAAACAACCTCCCATCATACTAGAAGCAATTCACATGCCTCTCTGGTCTTGCATGTTAGAGAGACATCAGAGGAGTTTTTCTACATAATCCAGACACCAAAGAATGTTATTCCTAGTATCACTTACAGTTGTACTCAAAATTTTCCTCTAGAATTTATCTTGATACATGCAATAAGCTTATATCTCTCATCCCCCCCCCCCAAAAAAAGGGAGATAAAAGTCAGCTATAAAACTCTATCATTCTGTTGCCATTACTTATAATGGAAAAGGTCATCAACATCCTACTCTTTTACTACCTGGAGGCCAATCATTTAATCAGTGACAACCAGTACGTATTCTGCCACTCTAGAACCTTGGCAGATCTCCAAGCCTACACCATTGACCTCTGGATACATGCCATGGAAAGGTTTTGCAGAAATCTGTGCAGAAATCACTTGTGTTCCACTTGGCGTTTCCAGAGCATTTGATTAAATCTATGATCAAAGTGTGCTCTGCAAATTACCATGCTTTAGTCTACCTTCCACTCTGTGTTACTGAGCAGCCAGTATTTCTTTCTTTTTGATTCATTGTGCATCATGGTGGATGGCTTCCTCTCTTTGGATTTTTCTAATAGTGCAGGATTATCCAGGCTCTTTTCTATTATCTACCCTCTTCTTCCTGTTTATCAATGCTCTATGATCAATAATCCTATCCGTAGCTTTGCTCAATGAGAATACACTCCATTTGTCCTCCTCATTTGACAAACCTTGCAGTCCACAGACATCTAAAACTTAAAAGATCTTTTACAGCCAGTGCCTTTAAACACAGACCTTCATACCAGTCTTCATTACAGTGATGATAACCTAGTCACCTTCAATACTACCAAAATATAGTACTGCATTTTTCTCACAAAAAAAAAAAAAAAAGGATCTGAATTCCCTGTTCCTTGCCATTGATAATACGCAGATCACCAGACAGAATCAGGTCTCTCTCTTCTAATTTGGCTAACTTTTACTTCTGCTACTTTTTTGGCACAAACACACCACATCAGTAGTGTGTGTTTTTCAAGCTGAGTTTCCTCAGCTTGAAAAACTTGGTCCTTTTCTCTCAAAGCACTACATTTCATCTGTTCAACTAATTAACCCTGCACAAATCACCAACATCAGAATTCTACTGAAAGCCTACTGAGAAATAAACATAGAAAGGGAAAACTATATAATCAACAGTATTATGAGAACTCAAATATTATGGGGACAGGAACTCCTGCTGATATCAAATGATGCTTTGTATATAAAGAAGGATCGTCAAGGTTAAACAATTACTAAGGAGATCTGAGTGCCAGTATGAGCTTTGAAAAGTTTCAGCAGCATGCATATTTGAGACTGGCAAGAGTCATTTTTTGATAACTGAAGTACGCAACTATAGGAAGAGTCACTACACAAGCAGTTTATTGAAACACAAGTTTATTGAAGTCTCATCACTGTGACCTAGACCCATGAGATGCTAAAATCTTAATCAATGCAGAATTTATATATTTTCTATACACAAGAAACAAAATGGTGTTCACAATATTATTGAAATACTCTGGACAAGAGAGAACTTGCAGGCCTGATTGGCCAAGTGGTTAGCTTATCCACTCTCCAGCAAAAAGACTGCAGGTTTGAATCCCGCCATGGGCATGGATGTTGTGATTGTCTGTGAAAATACTAGTGGTGGTGGGAAGTAGATGGCATTAGTGTAGATGATTCTGTAGGTAGTGGAGACGAAGAGTTGTAGAGTCGGTACCCCTTCCTCAATGAATCTTTGGACTCCTTGGAGGTGTCACGTAATAATAATAAAATTATTTTCTTGGATAGAAAGTACATTATACTATATGAGAAATTACATTCTTGTTTTAGGACATCTGCACTGGGCCATGTTTCACTTGTGTTGTGCATCTGGCACAAGAGTGTTTAACTTTCTAAAACATCCCTTCTGCTTTAGGAAGACAGTTTCACACATTCTGCAAGGTGTACAACATACACAAATTTCATGGTTTGGTTTTTTGATAGAATTTACATGTAACACTAATATTTGTGAACTGTCTTCATGGTATACCTATACTTTTAAAATTTAACAACACACACAATTACAGAATTCCTCTTAATTATCAGTGAATTATACAACCAGAAAGCAAAAGCTCTTTTAACATAACTTTGGTTTCTCTTGCAATCACACAGGGCACAAAACAAATTGTCTTGTGCCCAGTATGAATGTGTTAATCCTTTATCTAACTATATGTAATCAAAAGTTTGCATGTGAAATCAGCAACTCTCTATACACATGTAGCCTGGGTAAAGGATTAAAAGAAGATTGTAGCAAGTTTTTTCAATTGGTTATAAATTAAATTCAACATGCCGAAAAATTATATTCTTGTTTAATCCTTTATCCAAGTGTAAGCAAACAAAATTTGCATGTGAAGTATTTTCATGACTACACTTCTTGTATATATGACTTCACATTAATTGCCTTAGTATCCCATAATACAAAGCACACATCCTTTTGGGTGTGTATCATACTATGCATTCTTAGAAGGGCCACTAACTGGATCAGTTTCAACCTTTATTGAGGTGCTGTCAAAGTGCGGGGGGGGGTGTACCTCTCCAAAAACTGTGTGTATCTACAGGATCACTATAGAACGCGTCACTCCAGGACAGGAAACTCAGCAGTAGTTCTACCACAGGACAGTCAGAAAAACCACCACCAATTAGAACCAGAAGAGATAGCAAGGTGGAAGTAATGCAGAAGCCATTTTTTCCCATATAGAAGGAGTGAAAAGGTGTCATACCTTATTATTAAAATACTCTGGATTAGAACTAGTTGTTGAAAGTTTTTTCACTTGGTTATAAATTAAATGAAAGATGCCAAGAAATTATATTCTTGAAATTATATCCTTTATCCAAATAAGCAAACAAAGTTTGCATGTGAAATGTCTTCACAACTTGGTTGCTTGTAGTATAGAGGTAAAGAGTTCGATTTATAACCTAGTGAAAAAATTTTCAACAACTATCTCTAATCCAGAGTATTTGAATGATAAGATGCTACCACCTTTTCATACTTGTGTATATAGGATTGTATATTTCGCTACTTGTATGATAGTGTGTTGATTGAGGGGAATCCAACTAACAGAGTCTTGTGAATGTAAGAAGAAGAAGAAGGGATATGGCTGAAGCATGTAAGCTGGTGCTGAGTTGTTACCAGATTAATGTGGAGGAGGTTTTTTATAGAGTAGACAAAGGCAAGGGTGGAGCTAGAGACCATCTTTGGAAGCAGTATCAGAAGGCTGTGAGGAGGAGAGCGATTGGTGAGTGGAGTGTATTGCCTGAAAGTGTGGTGAGTGTAAACTCTGAGAAAGATCCTTTTTTTCACGAGAGTGTATGGATCTCCAGTGATGAGTTTTTTGACTCCATGGAGATTAGATGTTAGTAGTAGTAGTAATAATAATATGACTTCTACATTACTTCAACCTTGGTATGTCTTCAGGGGTCTGGGTATGGCCCTTTCCATAATGCATACATGATACATACTTGAAAGGATGTGTGTTTTTCATTATGAGATGCTAAGGTAATTAATGTGTAGTCATTAGCCTTGATATACATGTAACCTACTTGTAAAGATACCTCACATGCAAACTTTGTTTTCTTACACTTGGATAAAGGATTAAATGTAAATATCATTTCTCATCATCAAATTCCTGATATATACCCTCAAGGGGTGTACAGGATATGATAGTGCTACATGAAAATTTACATCATTACTAACTTCCTATCTACAATTTTCCTCCAAATCAATCTGTTACCTGTCAAGACTCCATCCAACATTATCAGATCTTATATTTCTATCTTCTAAGGTAGAGGTCGGCAATGCAGTACCTTCACTGTGGGTACCATGGCGTCCACAGTGAATTTTTTGTGTGCCCTCAGAGAAGTTATTGTAAACTGCTTTGGAGCTCGCAGAGGTAATTTTGCAGCGTAGATTGCAGTATATCTGAGAGATGCATTCATTACTAGTATGTGCTAAAATGCAAGAAAACATAAAGAAAAACCACTGCAAATATAATACATGATGGTACAAATTAAGTGAATATTGAATCCAACATTATTTCATAGCCGAATATAGAAACTACAAGAGTTTCATGCCGAATATATAAAAACTAAAAGTTTCAGCGGATGCAAACATAAGTAGTGCCTTATGGGCAACTCGTAATAAAGGTGGAGCAAGCTCCAGACCTCTTTCCTTGGTATTTTCCATAATGTAAAGTACATTTTGCAGAGGTCAGCAACCTTTTTAATATGAAGAGCGCAATATAAAATTTGAAAATTACGGAAAGCTCATGACACAGGCATTTTTTCTCTCATTTTAGGCTTAGAAATTCTATGATTAGTTGTTTTTAAGAAAAATGAGATTTCAAATTTTAACATTATTTTATTTACCTTGCTTTTACAACATATTTTTATCACATATGAATGAATATAAAATACCATAAAAAATAAAAAATGAATACAAAAAGAATATTGATGTTAACAATTAGCATGTATCTGTCAGATCAGATGCGAGCACCTTCCTTTATCAATCATAATGGCAAATGTATTTGTTTATTATGCAATCATAGTGTGGCTATTTCTAAAAAAGTAATATAGAAAGACATTTTAAAACCATTCATGCCAATTGTAATTTTAAGTTTAATTATTTAAATCAGGTCAGCAACACAGCGCCCGCAGTATTGCACCCTTCATATTAAAAAGGTTGCCGAGCACTGTTCTAAGGCATTTTTTACTGTATCAATCCACCTATATCTTGATCTTTCTCTCGGTCTTTTCTCTGCCAACCTAGCAGAGAACACTAGTTTTGCTAATCTTTCCTCTCCCATTCTGTTTAAGTGACCATACCACCTGAGATTAGCTCTGCTAACACGTTCCTGGATGCTGACAATGTCAGGTTCTTTCCTAATATCGTCGTTTTTAATATGATATTGCCATTGATGCCATCTGTTCATGCCCCTAATCTTTCTCAGGACTCTCATATCTGTGGTCTCTAGTCTTTGGTCAAGTGTTTTACTTCTGACCCAGCTCTCAGATCCATAAGTTAAAATTGGCTTGAATACTGTCTTGTATACAGCTAATTTAGTGTTTTGGCTAATTTCTCTCTTATTCCATATAAATTTATATGGAATAAGAGAGACCAGCTTTGTTGATTCTGTTGTCTATTTCCATATTTAATTTACCATCTTCACTAAAAATCGTGCCTAAGTAGCTGAAATGTTTTACTTGTTCTATAAGTTCTCCATTCACAATGCAGTTGATATTATCAACATTTCTACCTATTTTCATTGTCATTGTCTTTTTAATGCTGACCTTTATACCATATCTATTACAACAGTTATTGACTTTAGTCAGGAAATCTTGCCGACTTGTAGTGGATTTATTTAAAAGTATAACATCATCTGCATAAAGCAAAGAGCTGATATTAACATCTCCATTTTTAATATCGGGTTTATTACCACTTTCCTTCATGATGATACATATAGATAATGAATAACAGAGGGGATAATGTACATCCTTGTGTGACACCGGATTTAACATTATACCACCTTCCTGTACTTCCTTCAATTCTAACTGCTGACTTACAACTCAAATAAAGACTAAGTATTGCTTGATATAATGCCCCATTGACACCATATAACTGTATCATTTCAAATAACTTCTCTCTTGGGACTTTGTCGTATGCCTTTCCAGATCTACAAAACTTAAATACTAAAATACAGATCTTTGTTATAATCCCATGATTTCTCAACTGTCTGTGAAATCTGATCCTGACAGCCTCTATTTGGCCTGAATCCAGCTTGTTCTTCACCAAGCTTCTCTTCCACAATTCTTCTCAATCGTTTCTCAAGTATACTTGCATATATCTTACCAGTAACACTCAGTAGAGAAATACCTCTGTAATTCTCACATTGAGTTTTATTTTCCTTTTTATATATGGGTACTATGAGAGCTGTACTGCAATCATCTGGAATTTGTCCCTGTGTCCAGGCCCTCTGAACCATGCAGTGCAAGACTTTTATACCTCCATACTTGAGCATTTCTGGTCAAATATCTACTCCTGCTGCCTTTCCACATTTCAAGCTTTTGATGGCCTTCTCTACCTTCAAGTATGGATATGTATTCCTGACTGCATGCCTGGTCAGTGTTTTTTATCACTGTGCTGTCATTACTGCTTGTTTCATTTAGCAATTTTTCGACGTAATTACTCCATACTTCAAGAATATCTTCTTCTCCTGTTTTCATTTCACCTTTATCATATCTAATTCCTTTTACAGCATTCTTTCCTCCATGGAGGAAAGAATGCTGTAAAATGAGCTTCTTCAACAACCTCCAGAATATATTGCCACCTTCTTGATATTTATTTTCTAGGTTCTTACGAAAGTCTTCCCATTACTTTTGATTAACTAGTTTTACACAGTGTTTGGCTTTCTTACATTTGTGTCTGTATTCTCTAAGATTTCAAGCTGACTTATTTTCTGATTTTTTCTATCCTTACGAACAACCTCACCTGCCTCACTGGCTGAATTAGTCAGTGCTTTCTTCAGGGCTTGCCACTGAATCTCCAACGTTTGGTTCCTGTTCTCAAACTCTTTCATTTTTTATTCAATCATGTTTCTGTATTTTAGTCTACAGTTCACATCTAAGAGCTGCTCAACTATTATTTGCTTTAAAATTTTCTTACATGTTCTTCTTTTCAATATGAAATTCAATTTTATCCTGCTCAAGACTAAATGGTGATCACTTCCAATTTCAAATCCTCTGTACATTCTGGTGTCCTGCACCAGGGAGAAAACATCACTATCAACAATAACATAGTCAATGAGATTTTTCTTATTCCTTGCCTCTTCTCTCCATGTGAATTTGTGCACATTTTTATGCTGGAACGTTATATTAGCAATAACCAGTCCATGTCCTGAGCAGAAATCCAACAAGTATTTGCCATTATTATTAGCTTTACTCTTTTCTCCAAATTTTCCCAATATATTTGTGTATGTGTGACAATCATTTCCTATACTTCTATTTAGATCCCCAACAAGGACCAACTTTTCCGTTTTCATCGTGTCAACTGCTTTTCCTAAAGCATCAAAAAATTCCTCCACTTCTACCTTAGTAGAACCTTCTGTGGGACCATAGGCACAAACAAGTCTCATTGTCCAGTTCCCCATTCTCATATTTGCCCACATCACTCTACTTGAGACCGCCTGCCATTCAAGATTAGCCTCGTATTTAGTGTTGAATACTATGGCTATTCCTTCTTTTCCTTGATTGTCATTTCCCGAATATAACATTTTGTATTTATTATTCATAAAGATCTCACCAGTTTTTGCCTTTTTTTGTTTCAGTCACCCCTATTATGTCGATCTGGTACTTATCCAATTCCTCTGCTAGCTCCATTTGTTTTGCCATTTATGCTTCTTATGTTGATAGTACTGATCTTGAACTCTGGTGATGTTGATTTGGGGTGGGTTTTAGGATTTGTTCCAGTAGCTGACTGTTTGCTGTTTGTCCTGGTTCCCTGGCGAAAACAACCCCCATTGTTTTTGCCAGTCCTCTCAGTTATATAGCTTTGACCCTTAAGCACCAAAATATCATTTCTTGGCATCTCTAATTGATAAAAGAAGAAGAATATAATTTATTTTCTAGTATAATGTAATTTCTAACTAAACAAAGAAACAAAATTTCTGACTATCAACATTTCTAATAGTGTTAGGGAAAGCGTATAGTAACTGTTCCTCTTTTGTTTTGATACATCACTTGAATTGGAGTACACTTTCAGTTAAGGACTTAATAGATTTCATTATTGTTCATTATGAAATACCAATAGACAAAATGTATTTGTTTTTCTTTTTTTTTTTTTCCTCCTGTAGCAAAACCTTGCAGAAGGCTTGGGAAGCTGTGTTGCATTAATGCTGTTGGTGAATTAGAGGTAAGCTAGCAACAACTGAGCTCTGGAGACCAAACATTTTTTATCTATTTTTTTATTGCTTTTTTTAAGTTCCTAAACTTAATATTGAAATTATTTCTGGGAAAATTCCCATGTTACTCCTCTAAGTAAATATTATTTTTGTTTACAGGTACCCCTTTAGGAGGGGTACTCCTAAACAAAAATAGGCTACATAGCCATAAAAATAATAATCCTGAACTTACGTTTAGAGGCATTAAAAATTGTTAAGTTTCAAGATACTTTCTGCCTTCAAAATATACTGCAGCATCCATACCAATCATTAGTTGCAAAGGTGTATCAGTTACTGTATATGTGATCAGAAATGTTGTTTAATTTGTTACACAGAGAAAACTTGGGAAGCTGTGTTGCATTAATGCTGTTGGTGAATTAGAGGTAAGCTAGCAACAACTGAGCTCTGGAGACCAAACATTTTTTATCTATTTTTTTATTGCTTTTTTCTCCTAAACTTAATATTGATATTATTTCTGGGAAAATTCCCATGTTACTCCTCTAAGTAAATATCATTTTTGTTTACAGGTACCCCTTTAGGAGGGGTACTCCTAAACAAAAATAGGCTACATAGCCATAAAAATAATAATCCTGAACTTACGTTTAGAGGCATTAAAAATTGTTAAGTTTCAAGATACTTTCTGCCTTCAAAATATACTGCAGCATCAATACCAATCATTAGTTGCAAAGGTGTATCAGTTACTGTATATGTGATCAGAAATGTTGTTTAATTTGTTACACAGAGAAAACACACATTTTTGCTTAGTTGCCTTGGATTAGTTAAAAAAAAAAAAAAAATGCAACCTTGAATCACCTGTATTGTCTTATTTTCCTGATTTTCTATTCATAACAGTATTCAGAATCCATGTTATATCTAACTTAGCAAGTTAAAGAATCATGTTTATATTAAACAGTTTGCAAGCATGTTGATATTTGAAATTTCGATTTGTTGTCACATTTTTCTCCTCAAAGTTTTGATTCAAATATAGCTTATGATGTTCATGTTAGTCAGGTGATATAAAATTTTGGGATGGTATATCAGTCATCACCATTTCCTGATATGCATTTTCAGGAGGTGTCCAGCAGCAGGTAGTAGGTCCAGTAATGGCACATTCTTAAAAAGAATCCATCAAACATATCTTCTCCTTTAACATAAGTTAATTTGCAAGGTGAAACGACTACTTAATTTCTAAAATGTATTGTAGCTAAATATTAAAAAATTCTTTAGTAATCCATGTTTATATAAGTTAAGGGGATAAAATCCATGTTTATCTTAGCAACACTTGTTTCACTCATGATTTTATCTGAAATTGCTGCCTAAAAATACCTACTCTCTCTCTCTCTCTCTCTCTCTCTCTCCCTGCAGTAATTTCATTTATTTATTTTTTGCTGGCCTATGGTAAGTCTAGTGGGTAGCATACTCACTTTCAAACTAACAAGCCATGAGCTTTAATCTCACCATATATATACGGATGTTCATGAATGTCTTGAATTGATAGATGAATTTCATCTCCAGGTGTGAGACCACTACCCATTTTAGTACTTGAACAATTTTCATGATTAGCATTGAGACTAGGATTTCTGAATTACCTAACTCTTAGTCCACCTATGGTACTAAATGTAAGATAGATTCTCATCCCTTCATGGTGAAATTCAAAGTAAAAGAATATATTTACATGCACACACGCACGCGCACACACACACACACACGCACGCACACACACACACACAGCTTTGAAAGAAGTCAACAGAGACACCATAATATGAGAAACAAACCTACAGTAGTCCTACAGGGAATACTTTCCACAAGTGTCCTATAGCAACAGTGAGTAATGAGGTCCTGGACTGTTGTGGGGTGGATGATGTCTCTTAAATAATATATTTACACACATATTCGATCGATTCTCCTGTTCATCTCACAGATGTTCAGTAGAGTTGAGATCAGGGTTCTGTGGAGATCGGTGAAGTCTGGTGACATTCATGACCACAAACCACACAGTTACTGTAGCAGCCTTATGACACAGGATATTGTCTTGCTGAAGGAGACAATGGTCAGTTCCATAGAAAATGGCACAAAATAGGAAGCATTGCATTGTTCAGAATGTTCACAGATTCCTCTCGAAGTTCAATGTTTGTGACCACAAACACAGAAGTCCAAATCCAAACTAAGAAAAACAGGACCATTGCGTTGCCACATCCAAATTTCATAGTTGGGGTTACACACTCTGGTAAGAGATGTTCACCAGGCATCTGCCACACCCACACCTGTTCATCAGCTCAGTAGAGGATGTAGGTGATTTGTCACTCCATAACAGCTTTTGAAGCTTCCACACTCTTTTACTACTGAAGACGATGTTTTATGTTGGTTCGGGTAATATGGGGCTTGCATATTGTGGTCCTACCATGGAAATCCATGTTGTGAGTCTCGATTATGAATGTTTTTATGCAGATTCATGTTCCAGTCGATCTGGAACTCCACATTCGACGTATTATCCTTCGTAGCACCCTATGATCATGTTCGGTGAGTGTAATCGGTCATCCGCTGCTGGTAGCACTTGCAGTTTACTCCCTGCACTTCCATCTCAGTATGGTAAACTGATGAATTTCATCACTTTACCATACATCAGTTTTTGACCTGGGATCCTTTGTCCTTTCTCTGACGGTTACAGAAGTTACTGTATACATGTATAAATTTTTACTCTACTACAAATATTATGAATTTTTTTTATGCGAATCCTATTCATTAAAGGTTGTAAACCTATCATACATTTACTACAATAGGCGACAGTGACTTAGTGCAGCACTTCTTCAACTTTTTCCACTCATGACACCTTTTCATCCAAGAAATTTTTACGTGACCCCGGGTATATAAAATATTTATACAAATCAAACATTTACTGATAGTAAATCATAAAGAAATTTATTTTAAAACAATTCTTTGGTATACATATAATTTTACCATTTACATAAAGAATTACAAACAATAGCTTTGAATCTGAATTAATTCTTGGTCGTTGTGCATTCAGAAACCTTTTACTGTCTAATTTTTCGCAACCCCACGTTCGGTTACGTGACCCCATTTGGGGTCGCGACCCACAGTTTAAGAAGCTCTGGCTTAGTGTATAATTTGAAAATCTTGCTGTACATGCCTAACATTTTTCTTAATCTACTTCAGGTCTATGATAAGCAGGCTGGTGGGTTCACATCTAAACTATCAAAATCATCTCCCATCTTTTTTTCAAACATCATAGAGGGATTTGAACCCACAGCTTCATAGTTAAAGAGCAGGCAGGCTATTATCTTGGTAAACCAGGCCAGCAGTTCTCGTTTTCTTTTATTGTATTCTCATCCACAAGAGACTGCTCACCCTATAATACATTAGTACTGTAGATAGTAGCAGAAAGGTGAAGAAACCTGTTATCATTAGACTAGAAGAGTTGTAGATTGTACTCTCCAAGAAATGCAAAAGAAGGAAGACTATTTCAAAAGACGGCATTAGAAGGAATTATTATTATTATTTCGGGCGACTCCAGGGAGTCCTTAGACTCATCGAGGGAGGCCCTAAACATCATGTCCACACAACTATCACAGTATCTATCATACCTTGCCTTGAACTCGCTCACTGTCATAGCACCCACAACAGATCTGGCAGCTTATTCCACTCATTTACCACTCTAAAAGTAAAGAACCCATCTCTAACACCCCTGCTAACCACACTCTTGCCCAGCTTCCATAGGTGTCCCCTAGTTCTCCCACCACCAGTCCTGATCTCAAAAATATCCTCTGAATTAATCCTATAGAATCCCTTTAGCAATTTTAATGTCTCAATCATATCTCCCCTTTTCCGTCTAACAACTAGTTTCTGCAACCCGCAAGTCTTCAACCTGTTCTCATATGGTTCATTCCATAGACCTGCTATCATCTTAGTCACTCGCCTCTGGATCCTCTCCACCTCCTCCCCATCGAGAAGGAACCGATGTGACCAAATCTGGGCACAGTGGTCGAGATGAGGTCTTATCAAGGCTCGGTACAGAGGTACAATAACTTGCTTATCTCTGCTCGTCAAGGTATTTATCAAACCAAGTGAGTTGATGAGCTGATTTAGCTACTTTTGCAATGTGCCCCCTAAACTTCATCTCCCTATCCACCAATGCTCCCAAGTCCCTGGCCTCATCAATCTCCTGGAGTACAGTTCCACCAATGTGGTATACTGCTGCTAATCTTTTCACCCCAAAATGCATAACCTTACATTTTGTCACATTAAATTGACATCCATTCTCCTTAGCCCAGAACTCCAATCTATCCAAGTCATCCTGCAAGATTTTGCCATCTTCTGCATTCACTATCGTCCTACCCAACTTTGCATCATCATCATCAGCGAACAAATGAACTGTTCCACTTAGATCCTTCCCTATATCGTTAATGAACAGATTAAACAGCAGTGGTCCGAGAACAGAACCCTGCGGCACACCACTAGTCACAGGCCGTCTTTTGGACTCTACTCCTGAATAAACTATCTTTGATATCTCTCCATCAACCACCCACCTATCCATCTCACCAACCCTATATCCATTCCCATATGTTGTAGTTTACGGATTAGAATTCCAAGTGGTATCCTGTCAAATGCCTTTGCCAGGTCCAGCAGTATCACTGTAAACCCATTTCCCTTATCCAGTTCAGCCGTCACCTTGTTATAAAACTTGAGCAAGTTACTGAGGCATGATCTGCCCTTCACAAAGCCATGCTGTCCCCTGTACAGTATCTCATTTTCATCAATCCATTCCTGTATTTTCCCTTGACTACTTTCTCCAAGACCTTGACAACGACTCCTGATATGCTGATCGGTCGGTAATTTGCAACCGTAGTCTTGGATCTTCCTTTATGCAGTGAAACTATTTAACCCTCTTTCCACACCTTCGGGACTAAACCAGACCCGAGACTCAGATTAAACAGCATGGTCAAGGGCACTGATAATTTCTTAGCCGCTTTACGCAAGACCTGTGCCTGTATACCATCCAATCCCACAGATGTATTCACATTAAGGTTCTGTAATAGACTATTCACCTCCACTTCATTCATCACAATTCCCGTATAAACTAATGGTTCCTTCATTTTTTCAATGTCACCACCTGGATGTTATACTTTTGCAAAGTGCACACTCAGTAACTCCACTATATCGACTGATTCAGTGACCTCCTTACCATCGTCATTCCTTAAAATCATTTTGCCGTGTACAGTTTTTTCTTGCTGCAGCATATTGAAAGAACTGTTTGGGATTCTCTTTTGCTTGCATAGCTAGTTTCCTTTCATAATCCACTTTTGCTTTTTTTTACCACACTCGTTACCCTTCTGGCCTGCACTTTATACCGTTCGTGTGCCTGCAGGTCACCCCTTTCTTTAAATTCCCTCCACAGTTGTTTCTTTTTTTGCATCTCAAGCTTAATGGTGTTATTCATCCATTTAACCCCTACTTGTTTTACTATTTGGACCCTAGGTATACAATCAGCCATAACCTCCTGTAAATGCTCCTTGACCACTTCCCATGACCTATCGACATCCAGCCCTTGCAGTTGTACATGCCAGGCCACTGATCCAAGCAATCTCCAAGCTTGTCATACTTGCCAGCATGGTAATTCCACATATACCCTGTCTATAATATATATTCCACACCTTTAGCCACCTCCCAGGTCAAGACTTTATGATTACTCTCACCATTAGGTGGCAACATGGTCATATTCATTAAAGTCAAATTCTGAGATACTATTACCAGGTCAAGCACTCTTGCACCCCTAGTATTTTCAATTACATGCTGTCTCAGATAGTTATCCCTTAATAATTGAATAAAATCCATTACCTTCCTCACATGTGTCCTCTCCTCCTTCCAATCAATGTTACCATAGTTGAAATCCCCCATAATAATTACCCTCCTTCCACTCACTTCATCAATTTGTTTATTCATACTATCTCCACCATCTATTCCATCACCTGGTCTATAGCAGCACCCAACCGTATATTTTATTCTGCCAGTCTCAATCTCACACCAAATAGCCTCAAATGAGCTCCTTTTACTATCCTGCGATACAACTTCAATTCTCCTTGGCTGCAGTTCATCAGCTATCATCAATAACACCCCTCCCCCATTTTATTCTCTCTGTCCCTCCTAAACACACTATAACCTACACATTCTATCCCACTAACTATATTATCTTTCGTCAGCCATGTTTCACTAATGCCAATAACCTGTGGCCAGGAAGAGCCAATCAAGGCCAAAAATTCTTCCTTCTTGTTCCTAATACTCCTGGCATTAGTATACATGAGATGCAGTGATCCCTTTGTCCCACACCTATCTTAATGCATTATTCTAAATGTCCCATTCCCATTTTTTGTCCTTAGTGCTGGCTCGGGTACATTATATACATTCTTACACTCAACTGGCTCACTGATGTCCGCATATCCACTCACCCCCCCCTCCTTGGTATTCTAGTTTCCCTGGTTCTGCACATCCATTTTCACTTCATTCAGCAACACTTTTTCCGGTCTCTGCACACCAAATCCATTCAAATAAATGAATGATGAGGAAGAAACATTTTTTCTTAGAGTTTGGAGTTGAACTATGAAGTAAGCTGAATAACTGCTATGTATGTTTTAAAAGATTTAGAAAATAGCTGGAGAATTTTCAATTCTAATTCTTATAAATAATGTTTACAGAAGTATTTGTATAAAATGAAAGCAGAAGCAATTGAACATCCGTGTAAAAGAAGATGGAATGAACTGGTGAGAGATAGGTCATTAATTCACATAATCTCTATCTTCTGCAATGAGTATTTTAATGAGAAGTATTTTCAAGGAGCTCTGAGGAGTACCACCCCGAATGCAAGAACCATTTTCAGTTGTTAGATAGATTTGTGATTTGTATAGATTTAATAGTGTTTAGAGGCAAAGTACACTGTTAAATGAGAAAAGAAAACTTGATTTGATGGATAATGTGTGGGCAGTATTTATAATATGTTTATGCCAGGAGATTGGAGTGTTCCGATGAAGTGAAATCTTATCTTTTCTGGAGATTTGGATGTTGTTAAAAGTAAGCCTGGAAGAAAAGTACTCTTTTTGTGAGAAATAAAAAGGATTCGAGTATTATTATCATTTGTTTCTTTCAATGATAATTATACTCAAATTCTTTTTATTTCTCACAAAAAGAGTACTTTTCTTCCAGGCTTACTTTTAACAACATCCAAATCTCCAGAAAAGATAAGATTTCACTTCATCGGAACACTCCAATCTCCTGGCATAAATATATTATAAATACTGCCCACACATTATCAACACTCATTGAAGACGGGTTCAGAGATTCAGAATGTAGGGTTGCAGAAGATGATATTTTAGAAGTTTTGGTAATATGTGGAGTGCCAGGTTTGTCAAATGAGAAACAAAGTACAATGTACTATCATCAGTAGAATGTGTATTGGCTTTGCAGACAAGTGGAAAAAGTCACTGATATAAAGAAAAAAAAAGTAGGTGAAAGAATGGAATCTTATGTAACACCAGCAGCGTATTTCATAGTTCAACTCCAAACTCTAAGAAAAAATGTTTCTTCCTCATCATTCATTCATTCATTCCCTCTAATGCTGTCTTTTGAAACAGCCTTCCTTCTTTTGCATTAGTTGCAGAATCTGAGTATAAAGATCTGCCCTCCATCACACATAATGCGCAAAACCTGACAACCAAATCGCAGGGTTTTCATGGTGATGAGGATATGATACAAGGATTCCAGAGAAGATTCACAAAGGTGGGCAGTGGTCTTTGGGATGTGGAGTACGAGAACAGATTGAGAGCATGTAAGTTGCAAAGCCGCGTGAATAGGAGGAAGAGGGGAGATATGACAGGGACATATAAGCTGTCAGGCTTGTTATCAGGTTGACATGGAAGAGATTTTTCATAGAATGGGAGAGGGAGGGGTAGAACAATAGGTTCTACCTATTGTTCTACCCTGGATACTCGTTGGATACTATAAGGAGGGTGTGAGCAGAGTAAGGAGAAGGGTCTTTGCATGGAGTGTGGTTGATGAGTGAAATGCACTGCCTGAATGTGTTTTGAATGTAAACACATTAAATCAGTTTTAAGTCATGGTCGGACGAGCATTGTGTGCGATAGTGTGTACCTCCCACGATGAATCTCTGACTCCATGGAGGTCATATGTTAATAATAATAATAATTGCATGGTTTAGATGTGTTAGCTTGAAATTTGGTGAAATATCAGCAGCTTAGTAAATTATTCTATTTATTTTTAGTGTGGCATTCGGTCTAGCATAAAAGTTGACTTGGGATAGCCATAAGGTATCAATTGTTGGTAGATTTAAAATAGGTGGTTCCCAAATTTTCTCTCTTCATAAATGTGTGTGGGGGAAATAAAACTAGTTTTATTGCAATCTTATCATTGTTGATAACGATGGTAATAAATTAAAAATATATTGATAATTATTATTATTATTATTATTATGGGCAACTCCAAGGAGTCGACAGACTCATCGAGGGAGGCTCTAACATCATGTCAAGAACAACTATTCGTCTTTCACACAGTATCTATCATACCTCGCCTTAAACTCATTCACGGTCATAGCACCCACAGCAGACTCTGGTAGCTTATTCCACTCATTTACCACTCTCCAAGTAAAGAACCTCGCTCTAACACTCCTTTTAACCACATTTTTGCCCAGCTTCCATGTATGGCCCCTAGTCCTCCCACCACCAGCCCTATTCTCAAAAATATCTTCTGGATTAATCTTATAGAAACCCTTCAGTAATTTTAATGTCTCAATCATATCACCCCTTTTCTGCCTATCAACCAATTTTTGCAGCCCACAAATCTTCAATCTGTTCTCATAAAGTTCATTCCACAGACCTGCCACCATCTTGGTCACTCGTCTCTGGATCCTCTCCACCTCCTCCCCATGAAGAAGAAACCCTGGAGCCCATATCTGGGCACAGTAGTCCAGATGGGGTCTTATCAGGGCTCAATATAGAGGAACAATAACTTGTTTGTCTCTGCTCGTTAAAGTATTTTTCAGTAACCAAGTGATTTGATGAGCTGTTTTAGCCACTTTTGCAATGTGCCCCCTAAACTTCAACTCCCTATCCACCAAAACTCCCAAATCCCTGGCCTCATCAATCTCCTGGAGTATAGTTCCACCAATGTGATATACTGCTGCTAATCTTTTCACTCCAAAATGCATAACCTTACACTTTGCCACATTAAATTGACATCTATTTTCCTTAACCCAGTCCTTCAAACTATCCAAATCATCCTGCAAAATTTTGACATCCTGTGCACTCACAATTGCTCTACCCAACTTTGCATCATCAGCAAACAAGTGAACACTTCCTCTCAGATCCTTTCCTATATCGTTAATGAACAAATTGAAAAGTAGTGGTTCAAGAACAGAACCCTGCGACACACCACTAGTCACAAGCCGTCTTTTGGACTCCACTCCTGAATAAACTACTCTCTGGTATCTCTCCATCGACCACCCACCTATCCATCTCACCAACACTATATCCATCCCCATCTGCTCCAGTTTACTTATTAGAGTTCCATGTGGTATCCTATCAAAGGCCTTGGCAAGGTCCAGTAGAATCACTGAAAACCCATTACCCTTATCCAGTTTGGTCGTTACTGTGTTATAAAACGTGAGCAAATTATTTAGGCATGATCTATCCTTCACAAAACCATGTTGTCCCCCATACAGTATCCCATTTTCATCTATCCAGTCATGTATTCTTCTCTTGACTAGTTTCTCCAAGACTTTGACAATGATTCCTGATATGCTAATCGGTCGGTAATTTACAACAGCAGTCTTGGAACCTCCTTTATGCAGTGGAACTATTTTCCCCTCTTTCCACCCCCTCAGGACTAACTCAGATCCGAGACTCAGATTAAACAGAATGGTCAAGGGTACTGACAATTCTTTAGCTGCTTCACGTACGACACGAGCTGGTATACCATCCAATCCCACAGATGTGTTGACATTGAGGTTTTGTAATAGACTACTCCTCCACCTCATTCACCACAATTCCCATATAAACTTTTGGTGCATTCATTTCTGCAATGTCACCACCTGGATGATATATTCTTGCAAAGTGCTCACTCAGTAACTCAACTTTCTCAACTGATTCAGTTACCTCCCTACCATCGGCATTCTTTAAAATCATTCTGCCATGCACATTTTTCCTTTTACTTGCTACATATCTAGAAAACTGTTTAGGATTCTCTTTAGCCTGCATGGCCAATGTTCTTTCGTAATCCTTTTTTGCTTTTCTTTCCACACTCGTCACCCTTCTGGCCTGCGCTTTATACGGTTCATGAGCCTGCCGGTCACCTTTCTCCTTAAATTCCCTCCATAGTTGTTTCTTTTTTTGCAGCTCAAGCTTAATGGTGTTATTCATCCATTTAACCCCTACTTGATTTATTATTCGGACTCTAGGTATACAGTCAGCCATTGCTTCATGCAAACACTTCTTAACTGCCTCCCATGCACTGTCAAATTCTAGCCCTTGCAGTTTTACATGCCTTGGCACTGTACCAATCAATCTCCTAAGCTTGTCATACTTACCAGCCCGATAATTCCACATGTACCCTGTCTTAATTGTAAATTTCACACCTTTAGCCACCTCCCAAGCCAAGACCTTATGATCGCTCTCACCAATTGGTGGCAACGTGGTCATATTCATTACAGCCAAATTCTCAGATGCAATTACTAGGTCAAGCACTCTCTGACCCCTAGTATTTTCCATTACATGCTGCCGCAGATAGTTATCCCTTAATAACTGCATAAAATCGAATTCCTTCCTCCCATGTGCCCTCTCCTCCTTCCAATCAATGTTACCATAGTTGAAATCTCCCATAATAATTACCCTCCTTCCATTTCTTCTATTTGCTTATGCATACTATCTCCACCATCTATTCCATTACCTGGTCTACATCAGCACCCAACTGTATAATTTGTTCTGCTAGTTTCATTCTCACACCAAATAGGCTCAAATGTGCTCTTATCTCTATCCTGCGGTTCCACTTCTATTCTCCTTGGCTGTAGCTCATCTGCTATCATCAATAACACACCTCCCCCCATTTTATTCTCCCTGTCTCTCCTGAACACACCATACCCCTCACATTCAATCCCACTAGCTTTGTCATCTTCTATCAGCCATGTTTCACTAATGCCAATAACCTGTGGTCTGGAAGTGCCAACCAAGCCCAAAAATTCTTCTTTCTTGTTCCTAATACTTCTGACATTTGTATACATGAACTGAAGAAGCCGATTTGTCCCATCCCTATTTTGATGCCTTATACTAACTATCCCATTCTGATTTGTGGTCTTTCCTACTCGCTTGGGCATATTACACACATTCACACACTCAACTGTCTCCCTAAAATCTGCATATCTACTCCCCCCTTAATAACTCTAGTTTCCCTGGTTCTGTACATTTACTTCGACCACATTCGACAACATCTTTTCAAGTCTCCGCACACCAAATCCATTCAAATGTAATCCATCCATTTTATATAAATTCTTTTGCCCATCGAACTCATTCCACACATCAAACATAATTCATGCATAAAGTCATTAGCAATTATGGCCCTCCTTCTATACTCTTTATAACCCTCCTTCTATACTGTCATGCCATGGTAACAGACTCACCATCCTAACTCTCTCACTCTTTTCTTTTGCTACCTCAAGCAATTTCTTCACATCCTCACTCATAGCCTTTTTGTTTCCTTTCAAATCTTTTGTACCTGCTACCACTATCAGTTCCTTCACCTGCTGTTTTTGCCTTCTGATTGACTCACTTACATTCTTTACGGTGCGACCGTAAAGAATGTAAGTGAGTCAATTAGCAGTGAGTCAATTACCAACACGCACCGGGATGGTACGATTTTGTTAAACTCTCAACTAACACATCTCTTACTAGGAAATCTCCATACGACACACGCTCTTTCATTTTGTTTACACTCACTATCATACCCTTATTTTTTCTATCATACTTTTGCCGATTATTAGTCGGTACGCGTGTTAAAGATTTTTGCCAACGTTCCAGTTGCTGGTTTACTCCATGTATTGCTCCATGTAATAGAGCTATCTCACTCATTGCGTCAGTGTCATCATTTTTATTTTCCGATGATTCATTCAATCATTCTGTATGCTTAACTTCATTCTCTCTTACCACGCTACTCTCATAGCTATCAGGTACTACCTCGCAAATATCCTCATTCATACCTCGAATATCGATGTTATCTAGATTCTCACTTTCGACAATGTTATCACTCACACGATCTGAAACATACAATGATTAATCAGTGTCAGTGGAGTTAGGTTAATAATAATAATAATTGCATGGTTTGGATGTGTTAGCTTGAAATTTGGTGAAATATCAGTAGCTTAGTAAATTATTTTATTTATTTTTTTAGTGTGGCATTAAGTTTAGCATAAAAGTTGACTTAGGATAGCCATAAGGTATCAATTGTTGGTAGATTTAAAATAGCTGGTTCCCAAATTTTCTCTCTTTATAGATGTGTGTGTGTGGGGGGGGGGGGGGGGGAAATAAAACTAGTTTTATTGCAATCTTATCATTGTTCATAACGATGGTGATAAATTAAAAATATATTGATAATGCAATGATTAATCAGTGTCAGTATTATCTTGCCATTCTTACTTTGTTTGGCATATTTACAATATCATGAACATTTCAAAATATACAAATGTAAGATGTGCTTTTCATAATGTGGCAAAACACAGCACTATTTATTAAGACATTCCAAATGTGGCATCTTTCCAGATGTTTCATGCTTTTTATGGCAACAGAGTGTTATACCATATGTCATCTCTTGTAACAATGAATGTCATTTTTAGTGACCACTGTATTCAGAAGAAATGTTTTTCCTTTTTCCAGGACAATAAATGGGTGATATATGTAGAACACACACGGATGGACCAGTGCCATTTAAGGCAAGTATGGTTGGCCATGTTTGTACTACTCATATCATCCATTTATTGTCATGTCGACAGACATTTCTTTCAAATACTGTTGTGACTAAAAATGATATTAATATCTCCACACACACTATGCTACTCTGGTATGGATGCTTAGACATTTATTATTATTAACTTTGATGTTTAGAGGAGAAAACACATTTAGAGATAATAATCAACTAACTAAATGCATTTTGCTAATTAAATTATCTCACCAATGTTTCACCTTGATCACCAAGGTATCTTCATGGGCACAAAGAAGTACACTGAGCACGTGCATGGAGGCATACCAATAGAAAGGCAAATGCATATCGAGAGTGAAAAATGGGATCCTATGGTCCTAACTGGCACCCTCTATGGATGCCGTGATGGAATCTTGCTGGAGGTCTCAATATGATGGTCTCCCAGATTTTTGATAAAATAAAGCAGCCAAATTCATTAAGATATGTTAGAGAATGTTGAAGTACCATGGTGAATTTAGAAATAGTCTCTCAGATTTATCTGCTTTTGTATAAAAGGAAGCCCCTCCCCCCATTGGATCTGGTGTATGGATGGCATGGTCTCCTACTCTAGAATGGCTGTAATGTAGATGATGAGCATAGTTTCTATCCATTGTCAGCAGATAACAGTGGAGTAAGATATGACTAGCCCACCATTTCCAGTTCAAGTTTGAATGTTTATTTAAAGGGAGTGCTGAAGCCTTGCTCCATCATCCTGACTTGAAATGTAATGACCCAGTCCTTACCAGAAATCTGGTAAAGTCCAATTTTCATCAGTCATCAAAAGTTTTTTTTATTTACAACATCTCTTCCGCATCATTGTTCCTTATGATATCATGTGGCTCGTATGCTTTAAATAATCCATTATTAGCACCCTAACAGTCTGCCATGTATTTGCTAACCTCACAGCAACTGATGATGATGATGACCTGTAATATTCAGGTTGAACTGTTTGGAAATCAATAATTTTACTTTAATCCTTGTGTGTACATGTAGTATTGTCTCATTGTTTCTGTGTTCCAAATGAATTTTAACTGTACTTCCAGTTTGTCTAAGTAAGTTAGTTTGTGGATACTATTGACACCAGGATGATCTTGATGATCAAGAGGATCTTTAAATGAATAGATAAGGATAGTTAATTTTTGGCCTGAAGGGTGTGTATGTTGTATCTTTTAAGAATCCAATTTTTGAAGTGTCTTGGATGTAGGAAATGGCAAATTTTTGTGTTCTGGGTTTTGATAGAGGTAGAGTAGAGAGTTGATTTTTGTGAAGGGTAAAAGTCATTGATCAAAAAATTGTCCCTGATGATTCTAGCTCAGCTAAAGTTTTGATAGCACTATATTGCTGGTAGGGGATGATAAATGATGAATGTAAATTCCAGTGTAAATAAGTTTTCTGTAGCCAGAAAAGGATAAGGATCCATTGAGAGTCAAGTGCAGGAGTGTCAAGAAAGGGGAGACTGGTATTGTTTTCCTTTTCAGCAGTGATGAACAGGTCCTGTATTGTTGGCTGTTGAGGTGTAAACAATGTAACACTTCTATATTATGGCATTGCCTAAACTACACCCTTCCTCTCAAACTAACAATATGGCTACACTGCCGATGATGGTATGTTATCCATTTTGCCACATGGCTGGGATATGTTGGTAACATTTTTAGCATACCTCAACAGCCAGCACCAGTGGATCAATTTCATTGTTACAGAGAACTGTCTGCCCTTCCTTGATAATCTTGTCATGACTATCCAATGAATCTTTATACTTTTCTTTGTACAGTAAACTTGCCCATATTGGAAGATACATCCATCATCTCACATCACTAACCCTTCTAGCAGTATGGTGTTATCAGAAACCTTAGATAGTTGAGATAGAGCCATCTGCCCTGACCACACTATCCTCTCCAATGAAATCGATCACATTAGGAATGCTTTTTTAGCTAATGGCTTTCCCCTTCACAAAATCAGTATCCCTCTCCACACTCTTTCTCCTCTCCAAAAAGAAAAGAAAAGAAAAACAATCTAGAACACACAAATTCACACAAGATATCTTCTTGTGAAAAATTCATGTGAAAAATCTTTTAAGAATGTGTATTTTTCAGGAAAAATACACATTCTTAAAAGATGTAACATACAGAACTTCAAACTATACCAAAAATTAGTTGCCCTTATCTCTCAAAAATCTGAGAGACCATCATCGTAGGACCTTCAACAAGATTACCACACTGATTACAGGACTACGTCCCTCCCTTGGTCTCTGTTTGCCCTCCTGCTAGTATGCTTTAGTGGCAATGAATATATCTTGGTGACTAAGGCAAAATATTGGCATAATAATTTAATTACCCAAATAAATTTCGTTAATTATCTCCAGACGTGTTTTCTCTAAACATCAACACAAATGTTGTGTTGATGTTCACAACAGTCATTCAAAGCAAGAGACTTGTGAAAATTCAAGGATATTGGTAAACTTCATATTTCATATGTAATATAAAGTTTATCAGCACATTTACAATATATCCATAATTTCTTGGATTACAAGAAGGTGTGAATGTCAAAAAAATCTCACTAACGACTAAACAGTTATGTGTGTTGTATTTCAATAGAATGAAACATCTGTAGCTCAATCCACATAGTTAGAATGGATTAAAAGTTCCCCAAAAGATGAATTCTTGGCTTACTAGTAAACCATGAGAAGAAAATGCAGAGTATGTATGTATTCATTTAGATAAGCTAGATAACTGGGAGGTGCCTTCCACATGGCCTTTTATGGAAAGTAAAGAACTGATAGTCTTCTGATCTAATGTTCACTCCCCATCTTCTCATAATTCACCCCCATTACAGCATATTATTCTGGAGGATACTGAACAAATGTGGATAGGCTAACTAAACTGTATTTTATATTGGCTTAACCAAAATACAATAATAGTACAGTATGATTAAATGTCATACCAGTCAGGGAACAAGGGCAAATGGTGAAAAGTCAGCTGCTGGAACAAATTGAAACTCAGCATCAGCAAAACTCAAGGTAGGAATCATCACATAAGAAGTATTACTGGAAAAGAAATGGAACTGACAGAAGATTTAAAGGTGTATGACATCGATATAATTAGTGTTGCCAAAACAAAGAAGACAAAAACATCTAAATGTTGACTACAAAATGGTGTATTCAGGCATTATTAATCAGAAAAAGGAGGGGGGTAGCTATAGTATTTAATACTAAACTCAAAAATAATCTTGAATGGCAGACAATTTGAAGTAGTGTGATACTTATTTGCAAGCACAGTGAGACTTATTTTTGCCTCTACTCCCATGGAAGATTTTTTCATCTGACCAACACAAACAGTTGCAAGACCTATATCAATACCAGTGGTGTTGTTGGCAGGTTCTACTAAGGGAGAGTGGTGGAGGAATTTTGTGAATAATTAGAGAAGGCAGCTGACAAAGTTATTCTTGTAGGAAACCTAAACAGGAGTGTGGGAAGTGAATTCCTAGACACAGAAATATTTGGGAAAAATTTGGAGAAAGATGAAAGCTAATAAAAATGGATAATTACTTGCATGATTTTTGTTCAGGACATAGACTAGTAATTATTAATGCTGTATTTCAACATAAAGATGTTTCCAAATTCAATTGGAGAAAACGTGAATAATAAGTCTTATGCACTTCCCACTGACAAAAGGTTGTAAACCTAAGTACATTAAAGTATTTTGGTGGTTTTTTTATGTTTTTGTTTTTTATTTCTTTTTTACGCAGTCCAGAAACTTTGCTATAATATAATAGAGACCAAGAACAGAACTTGTTCAGGCTATGTCAAGTCTTGAATAAGCAGGGTGATAGTCTCACAATGGGTGATGAAGTTCATCCTCTACCTAAAGATTCACAAACATTCATGTGTTTGTGAATCTTCGTGTTAACCCACTCAACCAACAATAACACGGTTGGTTGACCTTGTTTTCACACTAATTTTGAATATCTCAAAAGAAGGAATCAATAGATCAGCGAATCAGAACTCAAAGGAATCAGTTGAAGGCAAGAAGGGAAGAACCAGAGGCCATCCCTGGAAGTTATGTAAGAATGTGGTGAAGATGGGTGTGAGGAGTCTATTTTTTTACATGGAGAAATATCAGTGAATGGAATGCATTACCATTACATTGCAAGGAGTGTTAATGATTTTAAGAATCAGTATGATAAATATGTTTATCATATCATATCATAGTCAGCTGAATGAACCTCCCATGATGAGTCTGTTAACTTCATGGAGTGTGTAATAATAATAGATTCTTTTTTATTTTCTTTATCCTTAATCTTTTGCCTATATATGACAATGATGTGCTATGGGATTTTGTGCAAACCCATAACACATAGTGTGTGTTTCTTGTATAAAAATAACTTACTATTATCATAATTGTTAAGATTACAAATGGTGTAACTACAAGAATGCCATTACAAAAAAAAAGCATCTCTTTTGTGGTTGACTGCAATCATTTCCTCACTTTTTTTTTTTTCTAAAATTTATTGTTTACCTCAGTAGTAAAAGAAACAATATCTACCATAGATATGGGGCTCAATATCAAAAAAAGCATAGGCCTAAATATATTCCCTCTAATTAAAGGAAGTGGTTACAGCTCCTTTTTGGGATCAGTATTTTTTAATCCATCAAGTATTCGTAGGTCTTATCCAGAGTTTCAAGTTTTTTTTTACTTCTACAACAAAACCTCCCACTGAATTTTACTGTGAGAAGGAAAGTGACTTGGAATATCAACTGAGTAAATATTTTTTTTAAAAAAATTCTTTGAGAAAGCACATGAGGCAATGGAAAAGAGATCTGATTTCAAGTTTTGGGCACTTCTTCTTCTTCTTGGATTTGTGTATTAGGCAATTGTTTGCCTGTAATGTTTTCAAGGGTTTTAAAAGTCTTCTGGGTCTTCCTCTTGATCAGTGTCCCTTTGGTTTATATTTCCAGTCAATATTTGGCCATCTGTCCTTATTCATTCTTTCTATATGGTTTTTCCAGTTCTTTCTATAGTTTATGTCCTCTGTTATGTTAATTATGGATAATTGTTTTCTTATTTGAATGATAAATGCACGTAAACACAAGAAAGATATTTAGTTAACCAGATATTTCGGTCTGGAAATAGCAGACCATCCTCAGTGGTATTACAAGAACAGTTATAAAAAATGCAAGCTAGAATATTAACAATAGATCATTTAAAATAGAACAAGCCGCATGATGTTATATCACTAAGTATGAAACAGAATATTTTGAAGTAGAGACATGATTAAAAAAAAAAAATTAATGAATAATCTTGATTAGACTTTCCCAGATTTTTGATATAGATATACAGTCATTACGATTCAGGTTGGGATGATGGAGCAAGGCCTCCATGCTTTCATTGAAGAAACGTTCAAACCTATAACGGGATCTATGTAAGAGGCGAGTCCTGGACCAAAGGATGTTGTGGTCATTTTCAATCCCATCCTGAGCCAATCCAGACTTTTCAGGTTTGTTGTGAAGAATGGAAGATTGATGTTCTTGGATTCTTTTTTCAAGAGAATGTCCAGTCTGTCCACAATAGGATAGATCACAGTTGCAGAATTTGATAAACTCCAGGAAGAGATAAAGTTGAGCGTTTGTCTTTAGGAGAAGGAAAATGAGAAGACAATTTGTTAATAGGTGAATAAGTAGCTGTTAAATCATATTTCTTTAAAATTCTTGTGATAGGTTCTGAAATACCTGAGATATTAGGAATTGGCACTCGATGTATTGAAACTTTGTTGTTTTGTGGAGGATTATAAGAATTGAGAAGATGTTGAGTACTTTTTTCAGAAAAGCCATTGAGTTTCATGAGTTGTTGGATAGTAAAAATTTCTTTCTGTAGATAATCAAAGGTAGAACAATTAGTTTTTGCTCTTCTGATGAGGCATTTTATAATTCCTGTTTTTTGACATGGATGATGGACTGATTCTTTAAGAATATAACAACCTGTGAACGTTGGTTTCACAACAAATAGCCAAACCAATTCTGAAATATTGCAGTGAAACATGGACTTGGGGAGAATGAGATAAAAGAAAAGTGGAAGCTGCAGAAATGAAGTTCCTGCAGTTTCCAATGAAAGACCACTCGCAAGCTGTAAAAAAATAGACAAGATAAGAAATGAAGAAATAAGAAAACATTTGTTTTATTTTTTCTTCATTTCTTCACAACAAACCTGAAAAGTCTGGATTGGCTCAGCATGGGATTGAAACTGACCACAACATCCGTTATAGGTTTGGTTCAAGGAAAGCTTGGAGGCCTTGCTCCATCATCCCAACTTGAATCGTAATGACTATATATTATATCTATATCAAAAATCTGGGAAAGTCTAATCAAGATTACTTATTACTTTTTTTTTTTTAATCATGTCTCTACTTCAAAATATTATGTTTCATACTTAGTGATATAACATCACGTGGCTTGTTCTATTTTAAATGATCTATTGTTAATATTCTAGCTTGTATTTTTTATAACTGTTCTTATAATACCACTGAGGATGGTCTGCTATTTCCATACCGAAATATCTGGTTAATTAAATATCTTTCTTGTGTTTACGTGCATTTATCATTCAGTCTTATGTCACAAGTATCCTTAAAACAGCAAATGTTTTCTTATTTCTTCATTTCTTATCTTGTCTATTCTTTTGCAGCTTCCGCTTGTCTTTTATCTCATTCTCCCGAAGTCCATGTTTCACTGCAATATTTCAGAATTGGTTTGGCTATTATTTAATATAGTTTTATTTGGGTTGCTCTGGACATCTGTCAAGTCTTGAATAAGCATGGTGGTAATGGGTGATGAAGTTCATCCTCTGCCTAAAGATTCACAAACCTTTATGTTCCACAATGGGAATTGGAACTTGCACCTAGTTGGTTGGATTTCAAGGGAAGTTTTGGACACTACAACTCAGAAAATTCATTAGAGCATTTTAATGGAATTATATATGAACCATATGTACTTCAATAAGAAGATACCATTTTCAAAAATGTTACAGAAAACTGCTTTTGTCTCTGTAGTAGTTCAGTTATACTCTGGTTTTTGGAATGAAATCTGGTATTCATTATCTACTTATCAAGAATTTGAATTAGCTGAATTTTATGTGCATATTTTAGGACATTTGGTGATTATAACATTCTCAAAAATACTAATTAACATGAAGTTGTGTTAACTACATATATAAAAAGTGCAATTTCGCTCTGCTGTTTTAACTGTATTATTGTATTACAGTATTGTTTTTTTTTTATTTAATTAATGGTGCATTTCATTATGTTATTGTTTTCATTAATTGTGTATTGTGGTATTGTATTTAACTACTCAATTAATTTGCTGCTGAGTTTTAAATCAAAACCAAGGTTTGTGAATTTTTTAATATAATTGTATATGTTATTTATGAAATAAAACACTTATGAAACTAATACATAATTTTTTCCATTGTTATAAATTAGTACTGTCAGATATCAGATCCAAAATTAACTATAATACTATATAAGTATTATAGTTTATTTTGGATCCAAGGTTCTATTTCATCTGCTTACTTCCTCTGTGTTCAGCACTTCAAGAACATTTGCAGTCACTCTTAAGGACTGATTTCTGTGCCATCCTCTAGTATGATGCTTAGACAGACTAATCATCTTCATTACAACAAAAATGAAGTCCCATTGTGTGTCTTTGTAGAAGAAAAATTCTCTTTACCTTCCTGAGATAATATTTTCTTGAACAGGCCAGCCTTTCCTGATTCAAACACATCACTTCTCTATTTGCTACTGCTTTCAAATCCTGGCTAGAATGCAAAGGACCTTTATAAAGACTTTTCATCTTAAGGTCGATCAGCCTGTACGATATTGGGGTGGCAGAGTTTTTCTTTCTAGAATGTTGGATTTTTTATCCCTTTAAACAGGTAAACCTGTTTACCTGTCTCTGTAGCCTGAGTTATTTTAGCCCTAATTCCAAAACAATAACAGTTTCCTCTTCTTCCCTCAAAAAAAAAGTGTGCTTGCTTCTCACTTAAAATTTCTCCTTTTGTGCAAATCCTAAAATTTGTGAGATAGTGTCCTCAGATTTGACAAATAATCAAATACCTCCAAAAACTCATTAATTCTTTCCAGAGGAAGATAGTTTGTCTAATTAGTATTTTTAGTATTCCCCTTCCCTTAATGCTGATGCACTTCAGTCCCCATCACAGATGATTTATTTTTTACTTTATTTTATTAGTATCTCTGTGGGCATTTTATCTGGACTGATTTGCATGATCCCCCAACATCCTCCAAGCATAAAATCACGAACTGCAACTCTTCAGCATATTTAGAGTTGCAGCCACATTCTAGTCTTTTGAACTTATATTTGTTTGTGTAAAATACAGAGAGATTTTTTTTTTTCATCATTAAATCCTATATACATGTAAGCCAGCTTGCAAGAATTCAACTCCATCAACGGATGGAGTTGAATCTTTAGGAGAGCAGATAAGCAATGCCAGTTTACTTTGTACTTACTGTATTATTATTTCACTCTTTCATCAGAATGCATTAGTCCATCTAGCATGGCAACAGATGTGATCTCCATGAATTACGTTATTCTTTCCTTCATGGTTACATGGTGATCAGCATTCATTATTAAAAATTATGGAAACAACTACTGTGTTATAGTAAACCTTCAGTTTAAACTTCAGTATTCAATTTATTTTAGTTTATATTAAGCTGAAGTTTTACTATAGCATGGTACAGTGGTACCTCGACATACAAACTTTTTTCAAATCCCATTTTGACCTCTAGATACAAACCTAGACTCGAGATATGAACTGTGATGCTTTTCTTTTCAAATGAACTAAAGCCTGTTTTACATTATACTTTTTTTTAACTTTTTATGCATGTTTAGCTGAGTGCACGCTGAACAGTCTCTAGTGTAACGATTGTTGTTACTACGTCGTATTTATCTGAAATACGACGAATGCTGCATGTATTTGCTTATTTGTGTAAACAAACAATACACTTCATGAAGATTTTTTAGGTTTGTATTTATTATGTGTACTGTATGTATTTCTTTTTATTAGTGATGTGTTTTATTGTAGCTTCACGTTTATTTTCTGAATAATCTACCAGATAAGCGTCATTTCACTGATCAGCGTTATTATTTTCAAAATGGGAGTCAAAGAAAACTAAGAAAGAAGAGAAGAAGAAAATCACAATAGAAATTAAGAAAGAGATTGTGGAAAAATATGAGAAAGGAGTCTTGCAAAGTGATCTGTGCAAGCAGTATGACTTGTCCAAATCCATCATAGCTACAATTGTGAAGAAAGCAGATTTTTATAAGGAACTGGATGTAGCCAAAGGAGTATCTATCATGTCATCTCGAAGAAATAAAGTTATGGAAGAAATAGAAACTTTACTACTCGTCTGGATTAATGACATGCAACTGAAAGGAGATAGTGTATCTCAAAACATGATCTGTTTACAAGCTCAAACTATTTACAAAGATCTTTGCAGAACTTGCCATCCACTAGCAGTAGCAAAGACATCAGCAAAGAGTTTAAAGCTAGCAAAGGACTGTTTGAGAAATTCAAGAATAGAACCGATATCCATTATGTTGTTAGACATGGAGAAGGTGCTAGTGCTGACAAAGAAGCCGCTGAAAGGTTCGTGAAGGAATTTCAGAAACTGATGGAGTCGGGGGTTGTTACAGACCAGAACAAGTTTTTAGCTGTGATGAAACTGGGCTTTTCTAGAAGAAAATGCCTAAGAGAACGGTCATCACTAAGGAGGAAATGGACATTGCCAGGACACAAGCCAATGAAAAACAGACTAACTTTGCTTTTTTGTGCCAACTGGTGACCTGAAGATAAAACCTCTGTTGGTTTCAGTGGCGGCCGGTGAAAATTTAAAGTGGGGGATGCTGCATATACAAAATTTTAAAAAAAATTTTTTTTTCCTAATCAGTAACCAATTTATTAATAAATAAATTTACATATTAAAAAATTGCTTTATTACAAATATTTCACCCTCACCACGAACAAACACCAATAATAAAAGTTTCGTACCTCACAGAAATAACGTGCGCATGCATACAATTTATCTGTAAGCGACACTGCCCAAAACGAGCAGTGTCGGAATCACTTGTAACGTGCAATGACAAGCATAAATGAATATTGGCAAGTCCAGCTGCAATTGGTGCAATAATTCTGACACTGCGTTAGATTGCAGTGCATTTGTTTCATGTAACGATAATTGAAAAAATATAATTATTTTCATATTTTCAACAGTGACACTCATCATAATTCAGCCTTGTATCTATAATAAATAAATAATTATATGTTATTTTAACAAAATAAAATAAGATTTACAAAAAATAGTTCACCCTCACCACGAACACGCACCAATAATAAAAGTTTCGTATCTTATAGAAATAATGCATGCAAGTATATGATACACTGCCCAAATGAACAGTGTCGGAATCACGTGTAATGTGCAATGAGAAGGTCGCAAATGAATATCGGTGAGTCTAACTGCATTTGTTTCGTGTAATGATAATTGAAAAAATATAATTCTTTTCATATTTTCAAAAGTAACACTTTTCATAATTCAGCCTTGTATCTATAATAAATAAATATATGTGATTTTAACAAAATAAAATAAGATTTACAAAAAATAGTTCACCGTCACCACGAACACGCACCAATAATAAAAGTTTCGTATCTCACAGAAATAATGCGCGCAAGCATACGATACACTGCCCAAATGAGCAGTGTCAGAATCACTTGTAACGTGCAATGAGAAGTGCAAACAGATATTGGCAAGTCTAGCTGCAATTGGCCGAATATGATGATTCCGACACTGCGTTAGATCGCAGTGCATTTGTGTCGTAATCTAAAGCGTTAATCGAACAATTTCAATTATTAACTATTCAATCAATGTCAAAACATAAGCTTTAACATGTTGTATTGCATTTATATAATGTTGTAAGCATTGTTATTATTTATAAACACAAACAAATTTTAATTTTTTTCTTGGGGTGCTGCAGTGTCGTAGCATTTATGTACGAGCCACCACTGGTTGGTTTACCACTCTGAAAATCCTAGAGTCTTTAAAAAGCAGAAAGTTGACAGGCACAACTCAGCGTTATGTGGAGAGGTAACAGCAGAGCCAGGTTAACCAGGCAATTCTTCTGTGAGTGGATGACAGAGGTCTTTGCTCCCACAGTGAAACAGTATCTACAAGAAAAGGATCTGCCTGAAAAAGTTCTTCTTATAATGGACAATGCTCCAGCACATCCATCACAATTGGAAGAAGATTTGGATGAAGAGTTTAATTTCATCAAAATTTTGCCTCCTAATACCACACTACTCCTACAACCAATGGATAAATATGTTATTTCCAACTTCAAAAAGCTTTATACCAAAGCTCTTTTCCAAAGATGTTTCGAAGTTATCACCGACACATAATTAACCTACAGGGAATTCTGGAAAAATCACTTCAATATTCTTCATTGTTTGCATCTTATTAGTCAGGCATGGGAAGATATTTCTGTGAGAACTCTAAAATCAGCCTGGAAAAAGTTATGGCCCGACTGTGTCCAAGGAACTGCATTGGAAGGACCTGAAAGCGAAATTGACATTGTAGAGGAGCACAACGTTGAGCTGACCACTGAAGAGCTACAGGAGTTAAGAAGAGAGAGAGCAGGAAAAAGAAAGGGATGAGGAGAAAAAGCAAATGTTTTTAGAGGACGAAGAAGACAGCAACAAAAAGGAAGCAATTCCAACAAGTGACATAAAAAACATCTTGCAGCACTGGGGCGAATTGCAAGAATTGGTTAACAAGTGGCATCCAAATCAAGGTGTTGTTTCTAGAGCCACCAATATCTTCAATGACTGTCATTAATCACTTTAGAAGGGTGGTGTTAAGGAAATGACAGATTCAGTCAACATTGGATAGGTTTTTTAAACCTCCCTCACCTAAGAGATAAAAAGAAGCAACTGATGACAACAAATTGAAAACTCCTGAACCACAAAACCAGCCACAAGAAAATTGATTTTTTTTTTTTACAATTTAATGGAAGATGATTTTCATACTAATCATGTAAAACCAAAGATTTCATAAATAAAAATTAATATGTAATGGTTTACAAAATGCATATTTATAGTGTACAAATGCACCTCCTCTCTCCTCCATTTTTTTGCATTTTCTTCATTTAGTTGAGAATATTTTTTTATTTTTTGAATCTGAGAACGGATTAATTGATTTCCCATAAGATATAACGGAAAATTGGGTTTCGAGATACGAACCACAGTCAGGAACAAATTAAGTTCGTAAGTCAGGGTACCACTGTAGTTGTTTCCATAATTTTTAATAATGAATTACATTATTCCTTCTGTGTACTGTGTGATATTAATACTCCAAAATTATTTTTAAAACATGTATTATGTTTTTAAAGGGAAAACTGAAGCACCTAAAAGGAAACCAACCAACCTCAAGACTACAACCTGACACCATCTCATTAATAACAATTAAAAAAAAAAAAATTAGTAATAGGCAAGCTATATACACAGCTGTATATCATCGTGGTCCAGTGATATCTGTATGATATTTCCCCCTTGCTTACCTTTTATAGGTTGATTTGTTCTTATCCACTTTCAAACTGTTCTCTTTCTTCCTTTCACTTACATTCTTTTTTATTTATTTATATTTTTTCTATTATTAATATTTTTAGATATGCACAAAAATAATATCAAAATATTTAGGAATACTACTGCCTGTTAGTTATCTAGCTGTTCTTGTAATAATCACTATATTGATATTAAATGTTAGTAATTAGTGAGACTCTTCTTGGTGTTAGCTTTACAGATTAGATCATTTCCTTCCTGTCCATTCTCAAAACTATTTAATTCTCTCCACAGTAATTCCTGCTCATCCTTGACTTCTGTATCTTCTTGGTTTGTATTCCATTCATTATTAAAAATTATGGAAACAACTACTGTGTTATAGTAAAACTTCAGTTAATTTCTTCAGTAATTTATTTTGACTATAGCTGATGATTTCTAACATTCCTTTTTTTTATGGATTCATTTATATCTGAACGCTGTTCTGAGAAATTTCATTTATGGTGCTTTGATTCTGGTTTTAAGCCTATGTATCACTATGAAAATTGAGTTTGTCTCTTCATTCATCTACCAAAATGATGGTATAGGTTTCTGTTTAATCTTAATGTTTCTGGATTTTATTTTCTAGAGCTTTTGTCAAATGACTGACCCTTGAATCAGTTAGTGTGACATTTGGCTTCTGATATAGCACTTGTTATACAGTATTTGTTGTCTCAGTTATTTAATCCTTTGGTTATCTGACTGGCCAATTGCCCTTCCGCTATGGTTGGATATCTGTTGGGGTTGCTGTATTTTTATATAAGTTTTATTCAGAGTATTTTTGACTATTTTTATGATTTGTATTGGTATTTTGAATTCCAGAAGAGTATGGAATTCAAAATACCAAAAGCAGTTTGGGAAAAGAAATTGTTATGGATGAGATATAAGATAGTCAGTAGTGATCGGCTGTATAAGGAATATTAATTATAGTTAGAAAAGTGATAAACGTAGTATAGAAAGAAAGAAGTGCAATATGAGAGAGAATTCTTCAGATATTGTGAAAGCAAGAAGAAGAAGAATTACAGACGAATGACAGTAATAGAAATAGGTAAATGACTGCAGCAAATGGTGTAGTGGAATTACTTAATGAGTATTTTGTCAGCATGCAAGAGTTTGAAAAGTTTGGTAAACTTCCAGGCGGCAATACAATTCGTTCATTCATACCAGTGTCGGCATGTGTCATCTTTTTCACGGCCCCTGGCAAAATTTTAGCCACGTGTGATGTGTGGTTCTCATTTGGCAAACATTTAAAATGACCGTGTTTGCATTTTTCATAAAAATGGAGAAAAATGAGTTTCGTGCAGTGATAAAATGCTTTTATTTGAAGAAGTGGACAGCTGTGCAAATCAAAGCTGAGTTAGATGCAATTCATGGGGACTCTTTACCAGCATTAAAGACTATTTATTTTTGGATAAATGAGTTTAAACATGGTCGTAAGTCCATCGAAGATGAAGCATGCTCCGGACTCCCGACTGAAGTCAATACGAAGGAAATAATTGACAAAATTCATGGTATCATTATGGAAGACCACTGAGTGAAAGTGTGTGAGATCGCTGAGATTGTAGGCATCTCAACTGAACGGGTGTATAATATCCTGCACGAAAAATTGCACATGAAAACCCATTGCACCACAAACAATCATGGCACCCATTGTGCACACATAAATGTGTGCACAATGGGTGCCATGATTGTTAACTCTCGAACAAAAACGCAAGCGAAAAGACATTTCAACGCAGCGGTCTTCCATCGCAATTCGCAGGATTTTTTGCATCGATTTTTGACTGTAGCCGAAACTTAGATCCACCACTACACACCTGAGTCCAAGCAGCAGTCAAAATAGTGGACAGTGCCTGGTGAAAGAGCACCGAAGAAAGCAAAGACCGCTTTGTCAGCTAGGCAGATGATGGCCACTGTTTTTTGGGATTCTCAAGGAATTATCATGATTGACTATTTGGAAAAGGGTAAGACAATAACAGGAGTCTTATGCATCATTGTTGGACCATTTAAAAGAAGAACTGAAGAAAAAACGGCCAAGATTGGTACACAAAAAAAAGTACTTTTTCATCAAGACAATGTACCGTGCCACACATCGGCCATCACAATTGCATGAATTGAGATTAGAATTGGTTCACATCCATTGTATTTTCCAGACTTGGCCATGCGTAACTTCTTGTTCCCAAACTTAAAAATTTTGCTTGGTTGGAAAAAATTTTCTTCGAACAAGGATGTCATCAAGGCTGTCAATAACTTTTGCACAATTTGACAAATCCTACTTTTTAGATGGGATGAAAAATTTGGAAATTCGCTGGACCAAATGTGAAACCACGATGGACTATGTTGAGAAATAAAGGTGATTTTTTTCCAAAAAAAATGCGTTTAACTTTATTTACCAAACTTTTCAAACAACCCTCGTATATCATACTGATGTAAATGATGTTTGGCAACACGTAAAAGGTAGCTAATGCTGGAATACTAGAGGTGAAAGAACCAGACATAGATATATAGTATTGAGAGAGTCAGATATTAATAAAGCTGCAGAAAATGTATTTTAGGATAGTTTATTATTTATTTGTTTTTTTAAATTTCAATCCACACAAACAACTGTAGCCTTGGGAGAAATGGGATGGTAAAGGCTCATGTGAAGAACAGAAGTAGACAGAATGAAACAGAAGGATGAGAATTTGGTGTAATAAGTTTGAAGTTGACCTGTGTTATGGATGTTGACTAACATATCATGTCTTTGCATGAGAAACTGTCAATGGAGTAGCATCAATGAAAATACCTAGAGACAAGACATAAGTCAGACCTATAAGAAAGTGATGGGAGACAGGATATCTGTTAAGTGGATTGCCATTTTCTGTTAATATCAAGCATTTTGATCCCAAATATAGGAACAGTATTTTCAAAATTGGAAAGATTTGGGATTTATATAAAATTAGAAATTGTACAGGTATACATAGTGTCTTGATCAGAAGAGGACACTAAGTTTTTTGGAAGGTGAGTAGGCTACAGATGTGATGCATTCGTGTCAGAAAAAAATTCATTCCAAAAATGTTGCATTGCTCTTGTTTCTTCACTATAGGGCCCTCCACCAATAATGCAAAGCATTACAGATGTAGTAAAGAATTTCATAACATTCAGACACTGTAGTGTAATTTTGAAGAGGCATCTGAAGTTCCGAAATGTGAGGAAAGTGCAGAGATAATGGAAACTAAATTTTCATTTGAACTTTCATCACAAGTAACTCTTTTAAGAATCTGTGATAAATTTACATGGCTCTCTGCAAGATACGTGTATCCTTTGATAAGAAAGATCTTTCTCTTTAACATGTGAAGAAAATTCTTCTATGCTGTTATTATTTCACACAGCAATCACTGAAGTGTTATGTTCATGAGACTTGAATCAGCAAGCCAAGCATATATTGCATTCTCAATACAGCTGAATGGAAAGCTCATGTGCTGAAGCTGGTACATGAAATGTTTAAAGATAATTGTGATTACAAAGGTGAATGCATGATCGTTTGGCCAGATGAGACAGCATTTAAGGTCCTGGTCAGGACTAACATAACTGGGTGAATTGGTCCCCTGAAAATACAAACATTCACATGATAACATGGTGAACTTGCCAGGACCTAGTCTGGTGTGTCATTTTTTTGAAAGGACAGTTACTGATTGATGCTGCCTGTCTCCGCATGCCACAAGGTATCCATTCTACTGTTCATTGGCTATATGAAAACAAGAAAGTGTACTATCAATAAGACAGGACATCACATTGATACTATGATATCAAGGACATCTGTGAGATGTATAGCATACAATAGAAAATCAGCAAGGCTGGTTTTCTATTGTATGCCTCTGTGATTTGCCTGCTTGCCATTGCTAATTATACCTAAAAGCAGAAAGTAGTTTGAACTGTTAATTAATACACATATATAGAATGCCTGTCATAAACTAATCCACCATGTGCCACAAACCATTGCTTCTGTACACATCAAATACCTTATCTGAGGTTTATAATGAGTTGTTTTTCTTTCAGCCAAACTACCTTATTAACAGAGGCAAATGCCTCTGCAAATTTTTTTGGAGCACTCAACTTCCTCTTCTTGTTCTGTTTTTTTTCTCTCTCTTCTTCAACTTTCTATGCTTCTAACTCTATAATGTCTTTGTTTGAGAGCTCCTCTTCTACCACTTTGAACTAATGCTTTAAACTCTAATTCTTTAACTAACAGCACTGTCTTTTTTACTTTTTTTACTATCTCTTGTTTTGTTGAATGTCAATATATGAATAGATATTTTCAGCATATTCTTCCAAACACCATTCATACACTGCTGTCATGCTCCATGCTGCATCTGCAAGGTATTATATTCTTTCCAAAAGTCTCTGGTTTACTCACCTCAGTAGCAGCAGAAGTAGTTCTTATATAATGTTGCATAACATTCAGATCCTGGTCCATAGGTTCAGGAGTGAAGTGGTATTCAGTGAATGTGTTAATAGATGGCAGTGTCAAAGACTGATTCCTTTTTCCTATTTTTTTATACATTATACTCAGTTCTGATTTTTTTGGATCTCTTATCTGTTTTGGACAGCAGTTTTAAACTTTTCTGTTGTAATAGTTCATCTTTACACATTTTCTCATTTCCTTTAATTTTGTGTTAGTTGTCTGCATCTTCTATCCGACACCTTCATCTTTGTGGCAACTAGTTGGCGATCAGAATATATTTCACATCCATATAGATTCTTATATTGATTTCTTTTGCAGATTTTTCTGTACCCATATGTAATCAATAATTAGTTTATTTTCTCTTGCTTCCAGTATGTAGTGTGCATATCTTTGCATTTGTAAGAAACTCCTGATTATCCCGAAGTTATTAGAAGTAGCAAAATATCCTAATTCTGTGTCATTATTATCAGCGAGATCTTGAAATCATCTGTTTACAATTCTGGCATGAAAATCACCTCTCTGTGGTGTATCTAATTTTGCAGAATTTATTTTGTCTCATTCTCCCCCTCCCCCACACACACACATACTGACACTCCTTGATCTCTTCTGGGGCACTCCTGCCATTATAGAAATGGACATTTAATTCTTGAAGTCAGTATTTGCTTAGAAACTCATGTATATGAATCATTTCTTTTTTTCCAGTTGTACCAATCACAGGGGCAACACCTTCTGCTGTTGCTCTTTTCTACCATTTTATGAATCCACTGTACACTAGGATGTATTCTCCTAGATCTTAGTTTTCTCATATTTTCTTCTTAGTTTCAGATCTGGCTGTGATTTTGATATTATTAATTGCCTCAGTTGTTTTTTATGGTCTTCCTTTTTATTATTTATATCTCTTATATTTACAGCTCCAATTTATATCCAATTCATTGTATTTTATTCCATCCATTATTCAATTTGTCCTGTTATTAACCATAACTTTATTTTTTCACACTGAGGGCACTAACCTATTTCAGCAACTGTCAACTTGGAGGATAGTATCTCTCTCTCTCTCTTTTTCAGTTGTCTGTCTGCTGCCACTAGCATAACTTCAGGATCTCTTAGGAATGCAAGTCCCGCTATTACAACAAAATGTACCTTCAATGGAGATAATCAACAATACAATTAATAATAATTAACAAGAGTATTGGTGCCATTAAACTTAACCAATAACAACAATATAGTGAGAAATATTTTTATATATTTATTATTTTTTGTATGTTAATCCTGCATAATACAAAAGAGGTGTTTAAACACAGGAATGAGATATCATACGCATTGTGGTCATCAGTACCACAAGCGAGTGGACTGAAGATTCAGAAACCCAGCACTTAGAGATCAAACATGGAACATTTTCAAGCCACTTCAGGCCTCCTTTAAATAAGGGTGATAGTTCTCACATCAAGCAATGAAAGTCTACCTCCTAAAAGTTATTAATATCAACTTTAAAATTTACAGCAATCTATAATATACTACAATAAATAAATATACTACAATACTAATTACTTATATTAACCATCCTTATTTACTATATTAATGCATTAATGAATATACAAAATCTTTCATTATTAATATATATATTCTTCATTTTTACCATAAAAAATGAACCCTACATGACCACTAATTTTTTTCTCTACTCGATTTTTGTTACCCCCTTTAGTAGGGCTTGGCTCATTCAAGTGCAATAGAACCTGAATGTCTTCATTATATAATCTCTGAATGAGCTTGTTAGTTTGACTAAATATTTAAGTGTTGGTTATTAAACATCATGTTGATTGAACCACAATACTATTGGATCTTATATTTTTGTCTTCTAAGGCACTTCTTATTGTATCAATCCATGTAGCTTTGGGTGTTACTTTTTCCTGTTATCCTACAAAGAACACTTTCCTCTCCCATTCTGCTGAAAGCTAACAATACCTAGTTTATTATATATAATATTAAAAATGGGGATATTTCCTAATATCCCCATTTTTAATATTATATTGCCATTGATGCCATCTGTTCACACCCCTAATCTTTCTCAGAATTCTCATTTCTGTGGCTTCTAGTCTTTGGTCAAGTGTTTTATTTCTAACCCAGCTCTCAGATCCTTAAGTTAAAATTGGTTTGAACACTGTCTTGTATACAGCTAATTTAGTGTTTTGACTAATTTCTCTCTTATTCCATATAAATTTATTCAGTTGACTTCTACCATAGTAGCTTTGCTGATTCTGATGTTTATTTCCATATTTACTTTGCCATCTTCCCTAAAAATTGTGCTGAAATAGATGAAATGTTTTACTTCTTCTATAGGTTCACCATTTGGGATACACTTGAGGTCTTCAGTGTTTCTGCCAATTTTCATTGTAATAAATTTAGTTTAATCCTTTATCCAAGTGTGAGCAAACAAAGTTTGCACCTGAAAGTATCTTCAGGACTGGGGTAAGGTGCGGGCAACTCGTTGCAAAGGTGGAGCAAGCTAACATCACTAAACTAAATTTATTATAGTCTAACCAAGTGAAAAATAAACTTTCAATTTCAATATTTTCATTGTCTTTGTCTTTTTTATTGCTGATTTTCATACCAAATTTATTACAGCAGTTATTCAATTTAGTCAGGAAATCTTGCAGATTTTACTGGATTTATTTAGAAGTATAACATCATCAGCATAAAGTAAACAGCTGAGATTATTATTATATGGAATCTCCATGGAGTTTGGAGGCTCATTGTGAGAGACCCAAACTAACTATTATACACACAAAATCTTTCATACTTTTCCTTGAACTTATTCACTGTCAGGGAACTCACAACAAATTCTGGCACTCCATTCCACTCATTCACCACTGCCATGCAAAAATTCTATTCTTGCACACCTTTACTAACCACACTCTTGCACAGGTTCCACGGATGCCCACTAGTTCTGACTATTTTTCATATATTGAAAATTTTCGTTTCTATTATGTCCCCTCTTTTCTGCCTATCAAAACTCAACTTTGCTCTCTACACACCTTCAGTCTATCCTCCTAGCGAGCATTCCACAGACCTGTCACCAGCTTAGTCACTCATCTCTGAATCTTCTTTACCACTCCTGTTACCTAAGAAAACGCAGGTGACCAAATCTTTGCACAGTAGTCAAGATGCGGCCAAATTATAGCCTTGTAAAGAGAGATAATAACTTTCCTTTCTTACTTGCTACTATGTTTTTCAACATCCCAGTAATCCTTTGAGCTATTTTGCCAACTTTTGCAGTATGCCCTCTGATCTTCAACTCTCTGTCAACTATCATTCCCAAGCCCCTAGCTTGATCATTTTCCTGCAATCCAGTACCATAATAATAATAATATTCATATGGGAGTTCCCCCTCCCCTTTCTCTCCATCCTTTTGTGGGGGTGGATTGAGCCCTCCTAATGAGGGATTAAGTATATATATATATATATATATATATATATATATATATGTAGAAAGTTTTTTACCTTGAATATATACTATGTTAAAGATACCAAGCAATTTTATAAGCTAGGTTTTAATCCTTTTTTCCCAAGTAAGCAAACAGACAAATAAATCAAGTTTGCGCCTGAACATAGTTCAAGTCTGAGGCAACTCGTGGTAAAGGTGGAGTAAGATCCGATCACTTTCCTTAGTATTTTCCCCTAATCCAAAGCACATCCCCTTGCGGAGATGTATGATGCTATGCATTAAAGGCAAGGGTCACTACCCAGACCAGTTTCAACCTTTATTGAGGTCTCGTCAGTGGGAGCCAGACCCAGAAATGCCAATGTTGAAGTAATGCAGAGCTTATAAATTTTACCTAAACAAGTTGCCTCAAGGTGCTTTGACCTTATTAAATAAAAATCTCAGGATGAGAGTAAGATGTAGTGTTTAGTGTTTTCCAGGTGGAAAAACCCTCTACCCCCATATGAGACTGACTAACTCACCTTTAATCAAAAGAGACCAGATAAGGGTTTCCTCATGTCATTAGAAGGGAATCGAACCCAGGTTGTTCTAATCAAAGGGCTTTTTTATATCGAATGAGCTATGGAGGCTCATTCAATACATGAATATGATACACTGTATGCAACCTTTTCAACCTGAAATGCATAACCTTCCATTTTGCAACATTAATTGACAATTATTATCCTTTGCCCACAGTGCCAATTTATTTAAATCACCCTGCAGGTTATATACATCACCTTTATCAACTATTGCTTTCCCATACCCAGTTTTGCATTATCAGCAAACAAATTAATATCCCTTTAAATCTTTCCTCATTGATATACAAATTAAAGAGTAGTGTCCTTAGTACAGAAACCTGAGGTACTCCCATAGTCACCCTTATTCTCTTAGATTCCACTCCACCATATACTACTCTCGGGTGTCTGTCTGTCATCCCCTTCCATCCATGCTACTAGCTTCATATCCATTCCCATTTGCTCCAACTTTTGTAATTATTTTATTATAAAATGTGAATAAATTAATAAGACCGATCTACCCTTTACAAAGCCATACTGTCCACTATAGTATATCGCAATTCTATCCACCCACCGTTGGATTTTACCTTTAACCAACTTTTCCAATACTTAAACAACCACTCCTGATATTTTAATTGATCTGTAGTTCTCTACCTCTGTCTTGGAGCCACCTTTATGCACTGAAACTATCTTATCTTCTTTCCACTTTCCTGGAAACCTGCTAGAACTGAAACTTAGATAGAACAACTTCATTAGAGGCAATGCCAGTTCTCTCATACTTTCACATAGTACACGAGCTGACATGCCATCCAATCCTGCTGCTGTGTTCACATTGATATTTTTCAATATGCTGAACACCTCCTGTTCCTCTACCTCAATTTTTATATAAATCTCTGTCACATCAGCAACTGCAAAATCTCCACCTGGATGATACACCTTTGCAAAATCCCTTAGTAACTCAACTATTTCTTTTGCATCTGTCATCTTCTTACCGTGGGCATTGTTTAAAGTCATCCTACCATAGTCATTTTCCCTCTTACTTGCTACTACAACAACAAAAAAAAAAAATTGTGGTTTACTTTGAGGAGAGATAAGAGTTTTAAACACTGGTTGTAGAAGATATTGAAACTTCAATCATTTGAATACTACAGGGTTACTTGAATGAAGATGAGGAATGAAGAGTACTGTCCTTATTATGAGTAGAGAGAGAAGAAAAAGTCATTAATATACAGGAAGAATATGGGTGAGAGCACAGGACCCTGGAGAACTCCAGCATTGATAAAGAAATTGGATGAGAGGAAACCCATCTACCATGACATGCAATAAATGACCAGAGAAAATGCTGACATTCCAATCACATCTGAAGAGATGGAGACCAGTGGTAGCTTAGTAAGACGATCTTGATGTCAGACACAATCAGATGCCTTAGAAACATTAGTAGCAATCATGTGAGTCTCTCCAAATCTTTCCATGGTCTATGTTGAAAGGTGGGTAAGATTAGTGAGAAGGTCTGCTGTAGAACTGGAATGATGAATCTCCAGGCAGTGAAGTAGCTGATTGTTGATGACCTCCTCCTCCATCACTTTCAAGAGAATTGAGATGATGACAGCAGAGTGATAGTTTCAAAGTTGACTTTTATTTCCATTTTTAGGGACAAGTAGATAAAGGCTTATTGGGTAGATTCCAGATAAGTATGTCAGCTTGTATAGGTGATATAAGGAGAAAGGGGGTTAATTCTATTATTACTATTACTATTATTACAGGCAACTCCAGGGAGTCATTAGACTCATCGAGGGAGGCTCCAAATCATATTCATCACAACTATTCAACATTCATACAGTATCTATCATACCTCGCCTTAAACTCATTCACTGTCACAGCATCCACCACACACTCAGGGAGCGAATTCCACTCATTCACTACTCTAAAAGTAAAGAACCCAGCTCTAACACCTTTACTAACCACACTTTTGCCCAGTTTCCATGGATGTCACAATCAGCCCTGTTCTCAAAAATATCTTCTGAATTAATTTTATAGAAACCCTTTAGTAATTTGAATGTCTCAATCATATCTCCCCTCCTCCGCCTATCAACCAATTTTTGCAACCCACAAATCCTCAACCTGTTCTCATAAGGTTCATTCCACAGACCTGCTATCATCTTGGTCACTCGCCTCTGGATCCACTCCACCTCCTCCCCATCAAGAAGAAACCTAGGTGAGCAAATCTGGTCACGGTAGTCGAGGTGGGGTCTTATCAAGGCTCGATACAGAGGAACAATAACATGCTTGTCTCTGCTCGTCAACGTATTCTTCAGCAACCAAGTGATTTGATGAGCTGATTTGGCCACTTTTGCAATGTGTCCCTTAAACTTCAATTTCTTATCCACCAACACTCCTAAATCTCGTGCCTCATCAATTTCCTGGAGCACAGTTCCACCAATGCAGTAGACTGCCGCCAATGTTTTCACCCCAAAATGCATAACCTTACATTTTACCACATTAAATTGACATCCATTCTCCTTACCCAGACCTCCAATCTATCCAAATCATCCTGCAAAATTTTGACGTCATCTGCATTCACTATTGAACTACCCAACTTCGCATCATCTGCAAACAAATGAACTGTTCCTCTCAGATCCTTTCCTATATCATTAATGAACAAATTAAACAGCAGTGGTCCAAGAACAGATCCTTGTGGCACACCACTAGTCACAGGCCGTCTTGTGGACTCTACTCCTGAGTAAACCACTTTCTGATATCTCTCCGTCAACCACCCTCCTATCCATCTCACCAACCCTATGTCCATCCCCATATGCTGCAATTTACTGATTAGAATTCCATGTGGTATCCTATCAAAGGCCTTAGCAAGGTCCAGTAGAATCACTGTAAACCCATTATTATTATTATTATTATTGTTCCAGGAAACACCAAGGAGTCGACAGACTCATCGAGGGAGGCCCTAACATCATGTCAAGAACAACTATTCAGCATTCACACAGTATCTATCATACCTTGCCTTGAACTCATTCACGGTCGTAGCACCCACAACAGACTCTGGAAGCTTATTCCACTCATTCACCACTCTCCAAGTAAAAAACCTAGCTCTAACACCCTTGTCAACCACGCTCTTGCCCAGCTTCCATGCATGGCCCCTAGTCCTCCCATCACCAGTCATATTTTCAAAAATATCTTCTGGATCAATCTTATAAAAACCCTTCAGTAATTTGAATGTCTCAATCATATCACCCCTCCTTCACCTATCGTCCAATTTCTGCAACCCACAAATCTTCAACCTATTCTCATAAGGTTCATTCCACAGACCTGCTATCATCTTGGTCACTCGTCTCTGGACCCTCTCCACTTCCTCCCCATCACGAAGAAACCCTGGTGCCCATAACTGGGCACAGAAGTCAAGATGGGGTCTTATCAAGGCTCGATACAGAGGAACAACAACTTGTTTGTCTCTGCATGTTAAAGTATTTTTCAGAAGCCAAGTGATTTGGTGAGCTGTTTTAGTCACTTTTGCAATGTGCCCCCTAAACTTCAACTCCTCCCTATCCACCAACACTTCCGAATTCCTGGCCTCATCAATATCCTGGAGTATGGTTCCACCGATGCGATATACTGCTGCTATTCTTTTCACCCCAAAGTGCATAACCTTACACTTTGCCACATTAAATTGACATCCATTTTTCCTAGCCCAATCCTCCAAACTATCCAAATCATCCTGTAAAATTTTGACATCCTGTGCACTCACAATTGCTCTACCCAACTTTGCATCATCATCAGCAAACAAGTGAACACTTCTTCTCAAATCCTTTCCAATATCATTGATGAACAAATTGAAAAGCAGTGGTCCAAGAACAGAGCCCTGCGGCACTCCACTAGTCACAAGACGTCTTTCAGACTCCACTCCTGAATAAACCACTCTCTGGTAGCTCTCCTTCAACGACCCTCCTATCCATCTCACCAACCCTATATCTATCCCCATCTGCTCCAGTTTACTGATTAGGGTTCCATGTGGTATCCTATCAAAGGCCTTGGCAAGGTCCAGTAGTATCACTGTAAACCCATTACCCCTATCCAGTTCAGCCGTCACTGTGTTATAAAACGTGAGCAAGTTACTGAGGCATGATCTACCCTTCACAAAACCATGTTGTCCCCCATACAATATCCCATTTTCATCTATCCAATCTTGTATTCTTTTCTTGACTAATTTCTCTAAGGCCTTGACAATGATTCCTGATATGCTAATCGGTCGGTAATTTACAACAGCAGTCTTGGAACTTCCTTTATGCAGTGGAACTATTTTCCCCTCTTTCCACCCCCTCAGGACTAACTCAGATCCGAGACTCAGATTAAACAAAATGGTCAAGGGTACTGACAATTCTTTAGCTGCTTCTCGTACAACACGAGCTGGTATACCATCCAATCCCACAGATGTATTGACATTGAGGTTATGCAATAGACTACTCACCTCCACTTCATTCACCACAATTCCCGTATAATCTACTGGTTTATTCGTTTCTGCAATGTCACCACCTGGATGATATATTCTTGCAAAGTGCTCACTCAGTAACTCAACTTTCTCAACTGATTCAGTTACCTCCCTACCATCGGCATTCTTTAAAATCATTCTGCCATGCACATTTTTCCTTTTACTTGCTACATATCTAGAAAACTGTTTAGGATTCTCTTTAGCCTGCATGGCCAATGTTCTTTCGTAATCCTTTTTTGCTTTTCTTACCACACTCGTCACCCTTCTGGCCTGCGCTTTATACGGTTCATGAGCCTGCCGGTCACCTTTCTCCTTAAATTCCCTTCATAGTTGTTTCTTTTTTTGCAGCTCAAGCTTAATGGTGTTATTCATCCATTTAACCCCTACTTGATTTATTATTCGGACTCTAGGTATACAGTCAGCCATTGCTTCATGCAAGCACTTCTTAACTACCTCCCATGCACTATCAACTTCTAGTCCTTGCAGTTGTACATGTCATGGCACTGAACCAATCAAACTCCTAAGCTTGTCATACTTTCCAGCCCGATAATTCCACATGTACTCTGTCTTAATTGAAAATTCTACACCTTTAGCCACTTCCCAAGTCAAGACCCTCATGATCACTCTCACCAATTGGTGGCAATGTGGTCATATTTGTTACAGCCAAATCCTCAGATGTAATTACTAGGTCAAGCACTCTCTGACCCCTAGTATTTTCCATTACATGCTGTCGCAGATAGTTATTCCTTAATAACCGCATAAAATCCAATTCCTTCCTCCCATATGTCCTCTCCTCACTCCAATCAATGCGACCATAGTTGAAATCTCCCATAATAATCACCCTCCTTCCACTCATTTTTTCTATTTGCTTGTGCATACTGTCACCACCATCTTTTCAATCACCTGGTCTATAACAGCACCCAATTGTATATTTAGTTCTGCTAGCCACAATCTCACACCAAATGGCCTCAAATGTGCTCTTTTCTCTATCCTGCAATTCAACTTCTATTCTCCTTGGCTGTAGCTCATCAGCTATCATCAACAATACTCCTCCCCCCATTTTATTCTCTCTGTCATTCCTGAACACACTATACCCATCACATTTAATCCCACTAGCTATATCATCTACAGTCAGCCATGTTTCACTAATGCCAATAACCTGTGGTCTGGAAGTGCCAACCATGGCCAAAAACTCTTCCTTCTTGTTCCTAATACTCCTAGTATTAGTGTACATGAATTTAAGACCCCCATTAGCCCCAACCCTACCTTGATGCCTTATATTAACTATCCCACTCTGATTTGTTGTCCTTATTTGCTCTGGCATATTATATTTATTCTTACATTCAACTGCATTCCTCAGGACTGTATATCTACTCACCCCCCTTAACAAATCTAGTTTCCCTGAATTTGCACATCCACTACATTCAGCAACACTTTCTCAAGTCTTCTTACACCGTAACCATTCAAATGCAAGCCATCCATCTTATATAGATCCTTTCGCCCATCAAACTCACTCCACACGTACACAAATTCCACACCATTACCTTATCCAGTTCAGCCGTCACTGTGTTATAATACGTGAGCAAGTTACTGAGGCTTGACCAACCCTTCACAAAACCATGCTGTCCCCGATACAGTATCCCATTTTCTTCTATCCAATCTTGTATTTTCTCTAAGACCTTGATAATGATTCCTGTTATGCTGATTGGCCGGTAATTTTCAACAGCAGCTTTGGAACCACCTTTGTGCAGCGGAACTATTTTCCCCTCTTTCCACCCCCTTGGGACTGACCCAGACCCGAGGCTCAAATTAAACAAAATGGTCAAGGGCACTGACAGTTCTTTAGCCGCTTCATGTACGACACGAGCTGGTATACCATCCAATCCCACAGATGTATTGACATTGAGGTTCTGTAATAGACTAGTTACCTCTACTTCATTCATCACAATTCCAGTATAAGCTGTTGGTTCTTCCATTCCTGCAAAGTCACCACCTGGATGATATACTCTTGCAAAGTGCTCGCTCAATAATTCCACACTATCAACTGATTCGGTTACCTCCCTACCCTCAGCATTTTTTAAGATCATTCTACCATGAGCATTTTTCCTTTTACTTGCAACATATTGAAAAAACTGTTTGGGATTCTCTTTAGCCTGCATGGCCAATTTTCTTTTGTAGTCTGCTTTTGCTTTTCTTACCACCCTTGTTGCCATCTTGGCCTGAGCTTTATACTGTTCCTGCTCCTGATGGTCACCTTTCTCCTTAAATTCCCACTACAATTGTTTCTTTTTTTGCAGCTCAAGCTCATCATCATCATCATCAAATTCCTGCCATGTACCCTCAAGGGGTGTACAGGATATGACAGTACTGCATGAAAAAATTACATCATTACTAACTTCCTATCTACAATTTTCCTCCAAATCAGTCTGTTACTTGTCAAGACTCCAACATTATCAGATCTTATATTTCTATCGTCTAAGGCACTTTGTACCGTATCAATCCACCTATATCTTGGTCTTCCTCTGGGTCGTTTTCCTGCCAACCTGGCAGAGAACACTTGTTTTGCTAATCTTTCCTCTCCCATTCTATTTAAGTGACCATACCATCTGAGATTAGCTCTGCTAACGCATTCCTGGATACTGACAATGTCAAGTTCTTTCCTAATATCCTCATTTTTAATATGATATTGCCATTGATGCCATCTGTTCACGCCTCTAATCTTTCTCAGGACTCTCATATCTGCGGTCTCTAGTCTTTGGTCAAGTGTTTTACTTCTGACCCAGCTCTCAGATCCATAAGTTAAAATTGGTTTGAACACAGTCTTGTATACAGCTAATTTAGTGTTCCGACTAATTTCTTTCTTATTCCATATGAATTTATTCAATTGACTTCCCACGATACCAGCTTTGCTGATTCTGTTGTCTATTTCTATATTTAGTTTACCATCTTCAGTAAAAATTGTGCCTAAGTAGCTGAAATGTTTTACTTGTTCCACAGGTTCTCCATTCACAACACAGTTGACATTTTCAATGATTCTGCCTATTTTCATTGTCTTTGTCTTTTTATTGCTGACTTTCATACCATATCTATTACAACAGCTATTCAATTTAGTCAGAGAATCTTGCAGACTTGTAGCGGATTTATTTAGAAGTATAACATCATCCGCATAAAGCAAAGAGCTGACATTAACATCTCCAATTTTGATATCAGGTTTAATACCACATTCCTTCATAATGTGATCCATATAGATAATGAATAACAGAGGGGATAATGTACATCCTTGTCTCACACCAGATTTAACATTAAACCATCTTCCTGTACTTCCTTCAATTCTAACTGCTGACTCACAACTCAAATAAAGACTAAGTATTGCTTGATATAATGCCCCATTGACACCATATAACTGCAGCGTATTGAATAGCTTCTCTCTTGGCACCTTGTCATATGCCTTTTCCAAATCGACAAAACTTAAATACAGATCTTTGTTATATTCCCATGCTTTCTCGACTATTTGTCGTAAAGTGAAGATCTGATCCTGACAGCCTCTATTTGGCCTGAATCCAGCTTGTTCTTCACCAAGCTTTTCTTCCACAATTCTTCTCAACCGTTTCTCAAGTATACTTGCATAGATCTTGCCAGGAACACTCAGTAGGGAAATACCTCTGTAATTCTCACATTCAGTTTTATTTCCCTTTTTATATATGGGTACTATGAGAGCTCTACTCCAATCATCGGGAATTCGTCCCTCTGTCCAGGCTTTCTGAACTATGCAGTGCAGCCACTGTAAGACTCTTATACCACCATACTTCAGCATTTCTGGCCGAATATCATCTACTCCTGCTGCCTTTCCACATTTCAAGCCTTTGATGGCTTTTTCTACTTCAAGTATGGATATGTATTCCTGACTGCATGCCTGGTCAGTGTTTTTTATCACTGTGCTGTCATCACTGCTTGTTTCATTTAGCAGTTTTTCAAAGTAATTACTCCATACTTCAAGGATATCTTTTTCTCCTGTTTTCATTTCACCTTTATCATCTCTAATTCCTTTTACAGCACTCTTTCCTCCATTCCTAAGCTTCTTCAACAACCTCTAGAATATTTTGCCACCTTCTTGATATTTATTCAAGAAGGTGGCAAAATATACTAAACAAAAGTCCTCCCATGACTTTTGTTTAGCTAGTTTTACACACTGTTTAGCTTTCTTACATTTGTCTCTGTATTCTGTAAGAGTAAAAGCTGACTTATTTGCCAGGAACTTTTGATATGCTTTCTTCTTTTCTTTCACTGCCTCTTTAACTTCCTGTGTCCACCAGGGAGTTCTGATTTTTTTATCTTTGCACACAACCTCACCACATGCCTCTCTGGCAGAATCAATCAATGTTTCCTTCAGAGTTTGCCACTGAATCTCCAAGGCTTGATTCCTGTTCTCAAACTCTTTCATTTTCTTTTCAATAATATTTCTGTATTTTAGTCTACAGTTTACTTCTGAGAGCTGCTCAACTTTTATTCGCTTTAAAACTTTCTTACATGTTATTCTTTTCAATATGAAATTCAATTTTATCCTGCTCAAGACTAAATAGTGATCACTTCCAATTTCAAATCCTCTGTACACTCTGGTGTCCTGCACCAGGGAGAAAACATCACTATCAACAATAACATAGTCAATGAGACTTTTCTTATTCCTAGCCTCTTCTCTCCATGTGAATTTGTGCACATTTTTATGTTGGAACATGGTGTTAGTAATAACCAGTCCATGTCCTGAGCAGAAATCCAACAGATATTTGCCATTATTATTAGCTTTGCTCTTTTCTCCAAATTTTCCCAAAATATTTTTGTATGTCTCACAATCATTTCCTACTTTGCTATTTAGATCCCCAACAAGGACCAACTTTTCCTTTTTCATTGTGTCAGTTGCTTTTTCTAAAGCCTCAAAGCAGCGTTATTCATCCATTTAACCCCTACTTGATTTATTATTCAGACTCTTGGTATACAGTCAACCATTGCCTCCTGCAAACAGTTCTTAACCACCTCCCATGCACTATCAACATCCAGCCCTTGCAGTTTTACATGCCATGGCACTGAGCCAAGCATACACCTAAGCTTGTCATACTTTCCAGCCCGGTAATTCCACATGTACTCTGTCTTAATTGTAAATTCCACTCCTTTAGCCACCTCCCAAGTCATGACCTTATGATCACTCTCACCAACTGGTGGCAACATGGTAATGTTCGTTACACCCACATTCTCAGTTGCAATTACTAGGTCCAGCACTCTCTGCCCCCTGGTATTTTCCACTACATGTTGCCGCACATAGTTGTCCCTTAATAACCGCATAAAATCCAATTCCTTCCTCCCATGTGCCCTCTCCTCTTTCCAGTCAATGTTACCATAATTGAAATCACCCATAATAATTACCCTCCTTCCACTCATTTCTTCTATTTGCTTATGCATACTATCCCCACCATCTATTCCATCACCTGGCCTATAGCAGCACCCAATTGCATATTTTGTTCTGCTAGATTCTATCTCACACCAAACAGCCTCAAATGTGCTCTTTTCTCTATCCTGCAGTTCAACTTTTATACTCCTTGGCTGCAGCTCATCAGCTATCATCAATAACACTTCTCCCCCCCTTTTTATTCACCCTGTCACTCCTGAACACGCTATACCCGTCGCATTCAATCCCACTAGCTTTATCATCTTCTGTCAGCCATGTTTCACTAATACCAACAACCCGTGGCCTGGAAGTGCCAACCAAGGCCAAAAACTCTTCCTTCTTGTTCCTAATACTCCTGGCATTAGTGTACATGAATTGCAGAAGCCCATTTGTCCCATCCCTACTTTGATGCCTTATGCTAACTATCCCATTCTGATTTGTTGTCCTTCGTACTCGCTCGGGCATAATATACTCATTCATACACTCAACTGCCTCCCTAAAGTCTGCATATCTACTCCCCCCCCTCTTAATAAATTTAGTTTCCCTGAGTCTGTACATCCACTTCCACATCATTCATCAACACTTTTTCAAGCCTCCGTACACCAACTCCATTCAAATGTAACCCATCCATCTTATATAGGTCCTTTCGCCCATCGAACTCATTCCACACCACTCTCCATGCATAACCCACACATAAAGTCATTGGCAATTATGGCCCTCCTTCTAAACACTTCGCTGTCATACCGCGGTAAGATACTCACCATCCTAACTCTCTCACTCTTCTCTTTTGCTACCTCAAGTAATTCCCTCACATCCTCTATCATTTCCATTTTGTCCTCTTTCAAATCATTTGTTCCTGCCACGATTATCATCTCTTTCACCCTCTGTTTTTGCATTTGAATAGATTCGCTGACGTTCTTTATGTTCGCACCCGGCTGGTACGATTTCGTTAAACTCTGAACTATCACACCTCTTAATAGCGAATCCCCATACAGCACTCACTCCTTCATTTTATTGATGTTTATGAACATTCTATTATTTGCCGTCACAGACTTTCGCCGGTTATTTGTCAGTACGTTCAACACACATTCTTCCATACGCTCCAGTTGCCTTTTAGCTCTGCGTAACGCACCGTTCAAATGGGCAATTTCATTACTTGCATTTATCTCACCGTTTTCATTATCAATCAAATCAACCATTCGTTCTGTATTTCTATCAAGTTCTGTTATTTCTATAATTCTGTAGCACAAGTTTTGAGCACAGCTGGAAGGATATCATCTGGATCAGGAGACTTATTGCTATAAAGACTAATGAGGATTTTACTACTGTCCTTCTGGCTAAAGATCACAGGAGACATCTGTGTGCAATTTATGGTATTGTGGGAGATGATTTGGATTGATTATCATCTGTACTAGAGCTGGAGTTAAACACTAATGCCAAAAGATGCATTAATGTTCTTCTTCCTTATTTTTGTTCGATGTTATCATAGTATACTCAGAATATGAGAGAGCTGAAAACAAGGAAAGGTAGAAGTTATGCCCAGCAGTCTTAGTGAGGGGCCAAGAGGCTTATCTATCAGTTGATCTGGAGGTAAACTTCATACATTTGGCTCTTACAAAGTCTGTTTCTGACTTGATAATGTTTTTTTTTTTTTTTTAAATGTAATTGTTACAAGCTATGGTGTAAGATGAATGAGAAGTTGGACTTTCTAACTTGAGCCACTGAATGTAAGCTGCATTTTTATTGAGTACTACAAAAGCACATTTTTTCGAGAATCAGGGCTTGGATAGATGTCTGACTTACACCACTGGAGTGGGAAATGAAAGCCATCATTCCACTAAAGATTATCTCAGCTGTTTGGACAGAGCAGGTGTTTAAATTGAAAGAGTGAATAAAACAGTAATCAGATCATGGAAAAGAAGCATAAAAATATTGTAGGTCATCCCACCTGGTGCCATTGTAATGCCATAGGGAAGGAGGTGGAGATTGGCTGGAAGGAAATCGATCTGTAGAAAGTGAATGTGGGTTTAAAAAAGATTCAGAGTATTTAGAAAAATGATGAGGATTATTTGGTATCCTGGTTGGCAAGTTAACAATTTGGCTTAAATCAAGACCAGTAGCAAATGATTTGATTTTCCTTCTGGCTTTTTGTATGAAGTTAGAGAATGAGAGCCAGTTAATGTTATGAACATAAAAGTCTCCTAGGAAGATAATCTCATACTCTGGATAATTCGACTGCATAAATGAACTAGTAAAAGAGGTAAATGGTTATCTCTTTTCATAACACATAACTGGCTAATTTTGTTGGTTACGAATCAAACCTTGGAAAATAAATTTCCAAGGTTTGATTCGTGTTTTCAAACTCTTTCATTGTGTCTTGAATAATGTTTGTGTATTTTAGTCTACAGTTCACATCTGAAATCCACTCAAATTTGATTAACTTTAAAATTTCCAGCACAGTCTTCTTTTCAGTATGAAACTCAATTTTATTCTCCTCAATACTAAATGGTAATCAATTCCAATTTCATTTTACATATGTATACCTAGCTTTGTCTGAATCAAGAGCTAGTACACACATGCTACATTAATCTTGCTTTGTGATTCATGTTTGGAATGATTTAAACTGATCCTCTGTTCTCACTCTGATGTCATTGTAATGAGGAAGAAATATATTGGAGTTAATAAATTATATTTTTCTGTGTGTCAGCACTTATTAAAAAATAGAATATGTCTGTTATACATATTCCTTGAAAACATTAGTTAAAATTATCTTTATCATCATCATCATCAAATTCCTGCCATGTACCCTCAAGGGGTATACATGTAGTATACATGAAAAATTTACATCATTACTAACTTCCTATCTACAATTTTCCTCCAAATCAGTCTATTACTTGTCAAGACTCTAACATTATCAGATCTTATATTTCTGTTGTCTAAGCCACTTTGTACCGTATCAATCCACGTATATCTTGGTCTTCCTCTGGGTCGTTTTCCTGCCAACCTGGCAAAGATTAGCAAAACTTGTTTTGCTAATCTTTACTCACCCATTCTGTTTAAGTGACCATACCACCTGAAATTAGCTCTGCTAACACATTCCTGGATGCTGACAATGTCAAGTTCTTTCCTAATATCCTCGTTTTTAATATGATATTGCCATTGATGCCATCTGTTCACGCCTCTAATCTTTCTCAGGACTCTCATATCTGCGGTCTCTAGTCTTTGGTCAAGTGTTTAACTTCTGACCCGCTCTCAGATCCATAAGTTAAAACTGGTTTGAACACTGTCTTGTATACAGCTAATTTAGTGTTCTGACTAATTTCTCTCTTATTACATATGAATTTATTCAGTTGACTTCCTACAATACCAGCTTTATTGATTCTGTTGTCTATTTCCATATTTAATTTACCATCTTCACTAAAAATCGTACCTAAGTAGGTGAAATGTTTCACTTGTTCCACAGGTTCTCCACTCATGACACAATTGACCTTTTCAATGATTCTGCCTATTTTCATTGTCTTTTTATTGCTGACCTTCATACCATATCTATTACAACAGTTATTCAATTTAGTCAGGGAATCATGCAGACTTGTAGTGGATTTATTGATAAGTATAACATCGTTCGCATAAAGCAAAGAGCTGAGATTAACATCTCCAATTTTGATATCATGTTTAATAACACTTTCCTTCATAATGTGATCCATATAGATATGAATAACAGAGGGGATAATGTACATCCTTCTCTCACACCAGATTTGATGTTAAACCATCTTCCTTTACTTCAATTCTAACTGCTGACTTACAACTCAAATAAAGACTAGTATTGCGTGATATAATGCCCCATTGACACCATATAACTGTGGCGTATTGAATAGCTTCTCTCTTATCACCTTGTCATATGCCTTTTCCAGATCGACAAAACTTAAATACAGATCTTTGTTATATTCCCATGCTTTCTCAACTATTTGTCGTAAAGTGAAGATCTGATCCTGACAGCCTCTATTAGGCCTGAATCCAGCTTGTTCTTCACCAAGCTTTTCTTCTACAATTCTTCTCAACCGTTTCTCAAGTATACTTGCATAGATCTTGCCAGGAACACTCATTAGGGAAATACCTCTGTAATTCTCACATTCAGTTTTATTTCCCTTTTTATATATGGGCACTGTTAGAGCTCTACTCCAATCATCAGAAATTCATCCCTCTGTCCAGACCTTCTGAACTGCAGTGCAGCCACTGCAAGACTTTTATACCACCGTACTTCAGCATTTCTCCTCGAATATCATCTACTATTGCTCTCTTTCCACATTTCAAGCCTTTGATGGCTTTATCTACTTCAAGTATGGATATGTATTCCTGACTGTGTGCCTGTTCATGTTTTTTACCACTTTGCTATCACTGCTTGTTTCATTTAGCAATTTCTCGAAGTAATTACTCCATACTTCAAGGATATCTTTTTCACCCATTTCATGTCACCTTTTTCATATCTGACTCCTTTTACAGCACTCTTTCTTCCATTCTAAGCTTCTTCAACAACCTCCAGAATATCTTGGCACCTTCTTGATATTTATTTTCTATGTTCATGCTTAAGTCCTCCTATGACTTTTGTTTAGCCAGTTTTACTCAGTGTTTAGCTTTCTTACATTTGTCTCTGTATTCTCTAAGAGCACAAGTTGACTTATTTGGCAGGAACTTTTGATATGCTTTTTCCTTTTCCTTCACTGCCTCTTTGACTTCCTTTGTCCACCATGGAGGTATGATTTTTCTATCCTTGCAGACAACCTCACCACAAAACCCTGATTGATTCTTGCTGAATCAATCAGGGTTTTCTTCAAGGCTTGCCACTGAATCTTCAAGGTTTGGTTCCTGTTCTCAAACTCTTTCATTTTGTTTTCAATAATCTTTGTGAACTGTAGACCCCAGCCATCATGTAATTTTTGCTTTAAAACTTTCTTACATGTTATTCTTTTCAATATGAAATTCAATTTTATCCTGCTCAAGACTAAACAGTGATCACTTCCAATTTCAAATCCTCTGTACACTCTGGTGTCCTGCACCAGGGAGAAAACATCACTATCAACAATAACATAGTCAATAAGACTTTTCTTAATTCTTGCCTCTTCTCTCCAAGTGAATTTGTGCACATTTTTATGTTGGAACATGGTGTTAGTAATAACCAGTCCATGTCCTGAGCAGAAATCCAACAAGTATTTGCCATTGTCATTAGCTTTGCTCTTTTTCTCCAAATTTTCCCAATATATTTTTGTATGTGTGACAATCATTTCCTACACTTCATTGAGATCCCCAACAAGGACCAACTTTTCCTTTTTCATTGTGTCAGCTGCTTTCTCTGAATCCTCAAAAAATTCTTCCACTTCTACCTTAGTAGAACCTTCTGTGGGATCATAGGCACAAATAAGTCTCATTGTCCACTTTCCCATTTCTCATATTTGCCCACATCACTCTTCTTGAGACTGCCTGCCATTCAGGAAGATTAGCCTCATATTTAGTGTTGAATACTATGGCTACTCCTTCTTTTCCTTGATTGTCATTTCCTGAATATAGCATTTTGTATTTATTGCTCAGACAGATCTCACCAGTTTTTGTCTTTTTTGTTTCAGTCACCCCCTATTATGTCTATCTGTTACTTATCTAATTCCTCAGCTAGCTCCATTTCTTTGCCATTCAGGCTTATTATGTTGATAATACTGATCTTTAACTCTGGTGATGTTGAGTTGGGGTGTTTTTTCAGATTTGTTTCAGATGCTGACTTTTCGCTGTTCACCCTGGTTCCCCGGTGAAAATAACGGGGGCCTTGTTTAACTGGGCGACACCCCAGCCGTCATGGAAATTTTTCATGTTCTACCATCATTTTGTATTATCTTTATCATTTGGACCTTTACATCAAGCCTATCTTCAGGTGCTACATAGAAACACGTATACATACAAACAGTGTCACAAAAGTTACTACATATTTTGGTGAAGTAGGGTAAATTTCAAATCGATGTTTTAATTAAATAATTATATATTTTTATACAAAATATAAGTTTTGAATTGTGAATAAATTTAAAAGAACTGGGATCTATGTATGAGAAAGAGTGCTCTGGATGCCCAGTGTCAACACAAGAAAATATTTAATCTCTTTGCCAAGTCTTCAGTCAGTGAGGATCAGAAATATCATTCTGCAGATTGATATTGTCCAAAACAACAGTTCACACAATCTTGTGTTCATCTTTGAAGAAAATGCTTTACCAAACTCAGTTGCTGCATAACTTGCATGAAGAAGATGATCGAGACAAACAGCACTCTGTGTGCAAGACGCTATGAATTGTTTTGGGTATGTTCAGTCTACAAGCTGCATCCTCTCTGAAGACTTGGCAAACTTAGAAATGTAGTGCTTGTTGCCTTATAACATCCAAAATGTTATAAGGCAACAAGCCTTATAACACTTTATAAGGCAACAAAATGTTCTAAGGTAACAAAAATGTTAAAAGGCAACAAAAAATTCAGGACTTGGTGTCCTGAATTTTTTACTGCAAAATATTTGGCACTTTGTTTCTATAAAACACATCTGAAATTTGGATTTTTTATTTATTTATTTTTTTTTTTTGTTGTTGTTGTTGTAGGGTTATAAGTGAGAAGTAAAAGATGTCTGCATGCAGCATTGAAGTTTATCATTAAGTTCTTAATCACATCAGGATAAGGAAATCGTTGAAAATTCATCAAAAACTATTCAGTATGTATTGTGCAGAAACTGTTCAATAATAGCAATGTCAGAAGATGCCAACAAAAATAGGAAAATGTATACTTTTCTGCTATACTTTTTTGTCTGGTACACAGGCTTACTATCAGACATAGAAACTAATGAAAATCAGAGAAAAGTAGATGAATTGATTTGTCAATACTGGCATGTGACTACTGAGGAACTTTCTGTTCTTAAAGTGTAAGTGTTCTAAATATAGTGTTCAAGTGATGATAGTAATCTGCGATGTCTGAAAATTTGTTGCAAATAAAATGGAATGCCACAGCCACTTATGAAGAAGAGATATGAAAAATTTTAAGAGATTTGCTCAGATCTTTTATAGGCCTGCCACTGACAGTCCTCCTCATTTTCCAAGGTGTTATAGCTGGTAATGAGACTTCAGTCTGTATCCCTGGGAGTTACAGTAATTATTATCTCCTACTTCAAACAAACAAATCTTTCCAGATCATAGGAGCATAACTCTTACCACCTTTCTTTTGGAATGTAGTGCAGGCAGCATTTCAGTGTGTGTGTATATATATATATATATATATATATATATATATACACATGTATGTTTTTTTAAAAATCTGGATGAGGCTGTCAACAAGCATTACAAGACTTTAAATATTATTATTATGAAACACCTCCAGGGAGTCCAAAGACTCATCGAGGGAGGACACCTACTCTACAACTCTCCATCTCCACCACTTCACCAACCGCAACTACCTTCATCATCTACACCAATGCCATCTACTACTGACCACCACCCACTTGTATTTTCACAGACAATTACAAACATCCATGCCCACGCAGGATTCGAACCCACAGCCTTTTGGCTGGAGAGCAGATATGCTAACCAATTGGCCAACCAGGCCAGCAAAAATATTATTATTACATGACACCTCCATGGACTTAAAGTTGGAGGACACTACTCTACTGCACTACACACAGATTTTAAATATACTGAAACATACAAAGAAGGAGACTTAACCTGATAGGATTAAAAATTATTTGATATTAGAAAAGAATTTAACATTAATAATGTTCAAAAACAGCTTTTGAAGATTGATACACGTAGGACCAGATCAAATTATTATTATTATTATTATTACGGACAACTGCAGGGAGTTCTTAGACTCATCGAGGGAGGCCCCAAATCATGTTCATCACAACTATTCGACATTTACACAGTATCTATCATACCTCACCTTAAACTCATTCACTGTCACAGCACCCACCACAGACTCTGGCAGTCCATTCCACTCATTCACCACTCTAAAAGTAAAGAACCCAGCTCTAACACCCTTACTAACCACACTCTTGCCCAGCCTCAATGGATGTTCCCTAGTCCTGCCACAACCAGCCCTGTTCTCAAAAATATCTTCTGAATTAATTTTATAGAAACCCTTTAGTAATTTGAATGTCTCAATCATATCTCTCCTCCTCCGCCTATCAACCAAATTATGCAACCCACAAATCCTCAACCTGTTCTCATAAGGTTCATTCCACAGACCTGCTATCATCTTGGTCACTCGCCTCTGGATCCTCTCCACCTCCTCCCCATCAAGAAGAAACCTAGGTGATAAATCTGGGCACGGTAGTCGAGGTGGGGTCTTATCAAGGCTCGATACAGAGGAACAATAACATGCTTGTCTCTGCTCGTCAACGTATTCTTCAGCAACCAAGTGATTTGATGAGCTGATTTGGCCACTTTTGCAATGTGTCCCTTAAACTTCAATTTCTTATCCACCAACACTCCTAAATCTCTTGCCTCATCAATTTCCTGGAGTACAGTTCCACCACTGTAGTAAACTGCTGCTAATCTTTTCATCCCAAAATGTATATTATAGCTGTAATCAATAATAGATTAATTAGAAAGAAAATTGTTGACAGTAATCTTAATTGTGTCAGACTGTCATTATCTAGTGGATACTTTGAGTATCCAGGATATCCTCAATTGTGTCTTATTTTCAGACAGAGCAACATTCCACATGTTAGGGAATCCAAGCGAGACACATTTGTGGTTTGAGATTATAGTTTACTTACTGAATATTTAGACTCTGAAATAAATCCCCCCCTTCCCCCAAAAAAATGAATGCACAGAAGCAGCAGGTCAATTTTAATTTGCAGAGAAAACAATAAAAACAGTGTTGCTTTTTGGATATTTTAGAAAATTACCATCTTTCAGAGACTGAGCGACATCCCGATATTATTTTCAACTAGATAGGGCATTCCTGCATTTTGGAAACATTTTGTATCAATACTTTGGATTTCCATTTCCTAAATAAGCAGTTGGGTGGAACAGAACCAGTTTCCTACTGACCTCATGGTTCCAACCTCTCACATTTAGATTTCCTTCTGCAGACTTATATAAATGATAAAGTGTACACATCAAAAGTGACTTTGTGATGAGTCAAAAGATAAACTTAGAAATACTATAGCAATAGTTACTCTGGAAATATCAGAATACATATGGATAGAGTTGAATTAGAAGCTGGATTTATGCTGTGAGATATACATGAAGCTCAGATTGCATTTTTGCCCTATATAATAAAACTTGACACCCCCCCATCATATACAGTTATTTCTTCTGTATCTTAATTTTTTTAGTAAATATTTGCATTTTAAATATGAACATTCTTTTGTGGGAAAAAAAATTTACTTTTTTCCAAAAAAAAGCTCATGAACTAAAACATGTCATACTGCTAAAATTTATTAATTACATCTCAAAAGATAGTCAGAAACTAATTTTGGTGCATGAAGGAATTTCATCCCATTTCTACAGAAAAAAGTAGCATAAGTTCTTAAAACATAACATTCAAACCTTATAAAAATTTCCAACCGAAAAAAAAAATTGAGGGTTGGAAATTTTTCATAAATCTGATATCCTCTCCCATGTTCTGTAATTAATAGTATACACAGTTCAGCTTACAAACATGCCAACCAGTAAAGTCACTTTCTTCCCTCACATCATCATCATCATCAAATTCCTGCCATGTACCCTCAAGGGGTGTACAGGATATGACAGTACTACATGAAAAAATTACATCATTACTAACTTCCTATCTACAATTTTCCTCCAAATCAGTCTATTACTTGTCAAGACTCCAACATTATCAGATCTTATATTTCTATCGTCTAAGGCACTTTGTACCGTATCAATCCACCTATATCTTGGTCTTCCTCTGGGTCGTTTTCCTGCCAACCTGGCAGAGAACACTTGTTTTGCTAATCTTTCCTCTCCCATTCTATTTAGGTGACCATACCATCTGAGATTAGCTCTGCTAACACATTCCTGGATACTGACAATGTCAAGTTCTTTCCTAATATCCTCATTTTTAATATGATATTGCCATTGATGCCATCTGTTCACACCTCTAATCTTTCTCAGGACTCTCATATCTGCGGTCTCTAGTCTTTGGTCAAGTGTTTTACTTCTGACCCAGCTCTCAGATCCATAAGTTAAAATTGGTTTGAACACAGTCTTGTATACAGCTAATTTAGTGTTCCGACTAATTTCTTTCTTCTTCCATATGAACTTATTCAATTGACTTCCCACGATACCAGCTTTGCTGATTCTGTTGTCTATTTCTATATTTAGTTTACCATCTTCAGTAAAAATTGTGCCTAAGTAGCTGAAATGTTTTACTTGTTCCACAGGTTCTCCATTCACAACACAGTTGACATTTTCAATGATTCTGCCTATTTTCATTGTCTTTGTCTTTTTATTGCTGACCTTCATACCATATCTATTACAACAGCTATTCAATTTAGTCAGAGAATCTTGCAGACTTGTAGCGGATTTATTTAGAAGTATAACATCATCCGCATAAAGCAAAGAGCTGACATTAACATCTCCAATTTTGATATCAGGTTTAATACCACATTCCTTCATAATGTGATCCATATAGATAATGAATAACAGAGGGGATAATGTACATCCTTGTCTCACACCAGATTTAACATTAAACCATCTTCCTGTACTTCCTTCAATTCTAACTGCTGACTCACAACTCAAATAAAGACTAAGTATTGCTTGATATAATGCCCCATTGACACCATATAACTGCAGCGTATTGAATAGCTTCTCTCTTGGCACCTTGTCATATGCCTTTTCCAAATCGACAAAACTTAAATACAGATCTTTGTTATATTCCCATGCTTTCTCGACTATTTGTCGTAAAGTGAAGATCTGATCCTGACAGCCTCTATTTGGCCTGAATCCAGCTTGTTCTTCACCAAGCTTTTCTTCCACAATTTTTCTCAACCGTTTCTCAAGTATACTTGCATAGATCTTGCCAGGAACACTCAGTAGGGAAATACCTCTGTAATTCTCACATTCAGTTTTATTTCCCTTTTTATATATGGGTACTATGAGAGCTCTACTCCAATCATCGGGAATTCGTCCCTCTGTCCAGGCTTTCTGAACTATGCAGTGCAGCCACTGTAAGACTCTTATACCACCATACTTCAGCATTTCTGGTCGAATATCATCTACTCCTGCTGCCTTTCCACATTTCAAGCCTTTGATGGCTTTTTCTACTTCAAGTATGGATATGTATTCCTGACTGCATTCCTGGTCAGTGTTTTTTATCACTGTGCTGTCATCACTGCTTGTTTCATTTAGCAGTTTTTCAAAGTAATTACTCCATACTTCAAGAATATCTTTTTCTCCTGTTTTCATGTCACCTTTATCATCTCTAATTTCTTTTACAGCACTCTTTCCTCCATTCCTAAGCTTCTTCAACAACCTCCAGAATATTTTGCCACCTTCTTGATATTTATTTTCTATATTCTTGCCAAAGTCCTCCCATGACTTTTGTTTAGCTAGTTTTACACACTGTTTAGCTTTCTTACATTTGTCTCTGTATTCTGTAAGAGTAAAAGCTGACTTATTTGCCAGGAACTTTTGATATGCTTTCTTCTTTTCCTTCACTGCCTCTTTAACTTCCTGTGTCCACCAGGGAGTTCTGATTTTTTTATCTTTGCACACAACCTCACCACATGCCTCTCTGGCAGAATCAATCAATGTTTCCTTCAGAGTTTGCCACTGAATCTCCAAGGTTTGATTCCTGTTCTCAAACTCTTTCATTTTCTTTTCAATAATATTTCTGTATTTTAGTCTACAGTTTACATCTGAGAGCTGCTCAACTTTTATTCGCTTTAAAACTTTCTTACATGTTATTCTTTTCAATATGAAATTCAATTTTATCCTGCTCAAGACTAAATAGTGATCACTTCCAATTTCAAATCCTCTGTACACTCTGGTGTCCTGCACCAGGGAGAAAACATCACTATCAACAATAACATAGTCAATGAGACTTTTCTTATTCCTAGCCTCTTCTCTCCATGTGAATTTGTGCACATTTTTATGTTGGAACATGGTGTTAGTAATAACCAGTCCATGTCCTGAGCAGAAATCCAACAGATATTTGCCATTATTATTAGCTTTGCTCTTTTCTCCAAATTTTCCCAAAATATTTTTGTATGTCTCACAATCATTTCCTACTCTACTATTTAGATCCCCAACAAGGACCAACTTTTCCTTTTTCATTGTGTCAGTTGCTTTTTCTAAAGCCTCAAAAAATTCCTCCACTTCTACCTTAGTAGAACCTTCTGTGGGACCATAGGCACAAATAAGTCTCATTGTCCAGTTCCCCATTCTCATATTTGCCCACATTACTCTACTTGAGACTGACTGCCATTCAAGAAGATTAGCCTCGTATTTTGTGTTGAATACTATGGCTACTCCTTCTTTTCCTTGATTGTTATTGCCTGAATATAACATTTTGTATTTATTGCTCAGAAAGATCTCACCAGTTTTGGTCTTTTTTGTTTCAGTCACCCCTATTATGTCGATCTGGTACTTATCTAATTCCTCAGCTAGCTCCATTTCTTTGCCATTCAGGCTTCTTACGTTGATAGTACCGATCTTTAACTCTGGTGATGTTGAGTTGGGGTTTGTTTTCTGATTTGTTCCAGTAGCTGACTTTTCGCTGTTCGCCCTAGTTCCCTGGCGAAAACAACGGGGGCCTTGTTTAACCTTGTTTAACGACGCCCCAGCCGGCATGAAATTTTGTCATGTTGTACCATCATTTTTTATTTTGGTTTAACCAATAAGAATACAATTTGGTCGGCTAAATCCCAAATTGCCAGCCCATCCTCGTTCGTTCAGTATCCAAGTAGATACCCAACAGGGTGCACCACGAGAAGGTGAGGATTTGGACATTAGGTCAGAAGCCCTGGTCGGTTCTCCGCATTCCTTTAAAGGCTATGTGGAGGTCTCCTCTCAGTTATACAGCTTTGACCCTTAAGCACCCCTTCCCTCACATGTAACTATAAAAAACTCACTTTACTTCAAATCTATAATAAAAAGATTGCATTTCTGAAAATTCCGATCCCACAGCCAGTTTTGGCATCACTTCTCTCTCTACTAATATACCACTAACAGAGACCCTTCATTTAACAATCTCACTTTCTCCTCATACATATTTGAATTATTCAGATTTACAGTATATGCAGAGGCTGCTTTACTGCAAGGAAAACTTTGCAAACAAATAGATGGAATTGCAATGGTTCCCCTCCCTCCACTGGCTAATTTCTATATGGCACAGTTAGAGGACAAATCACTCATAGCATACTGTTCGACCACAGATGCAAGACCCCTCGACACTTCTGTGCATGGCAGAAGAAGAAGACGAATCCATTCTGATAATAGGGTAATCAATGACGAGTGTTTATTATATGTCAAAAAATTAGCTTTTCTTTTATGAAAATTCTTGTTCTTAAAGTGGTAACTATTTTGCTTGTACAACAGCTGGAAAATTTTACATATAAAGTAAGTGACTTCGCGTGTTGGTGACGATTTTGTACATCTTATTCCTTTCTGCCCTTCAACGTGAATTGACTCTTCTTAGCATTGTGCCAGCCAGGGTTCTCGCATGTGTGGTTGGACAGTAGCCACTCTTAGACCAGTAATCTGGCTGCACTATGTAGGTGATGTGTGATTTCTATTTCCCCTTGGGCCAGATACATTAGATTTTTTTTTAATTCATCTAATTAGCTAACACTCTAAATGCACTTCACATTAGAGAAGAGTTAGAATGCCTGTTCTTTTTGACATGTTAGTTACACTGTTGCAAATGGTTCACTATCTTTTTATAGAAAGTCAACACACTCTGGAAAATACTTACATAATTTGCACCATCATCCATTCCAACAATGTAGTATTCGTAAAAGACTAACTCATGCAACTTTGGTCACAGAACTCAACTTCCTTTGCTGCACTTTTTTATTTAATGGTTACAAATCCCCTATAAACTAGGTAAGGTGCTTCATCTGCCTCCCCTTCCCAATCCAAAGCACTGCTATTCCTGAGTGCGTCTGAAAAGATAGCTAAAGTACTAAATAATTATAAACTTCACACCTCATTCAAACTGGATGCCAAACTAGCAACTCTTATCTGCTCACCAAAGGACAAATTCCATCCTCTGGCACCTCCTGTGACTGTTGCTTGACAAACTATGAACAGACAGGATGGTCTGTTTACATTTGCTGTCATATGGCAAACCAGGACGGGAAGACCTCACTTTAAATATCCTTATTTAAATCCTTACATGAAAAAATAAAATTAACTAATTTAATATATGGACGTTATTGCAAGTTGGAGAAGCTGCATTCTTATTGCATACATACAAGTTTGGCTACATTGATTTACATAAAATATGGTAGTGAGTAGATATATGCTCAATTTGAGGGCCACAAAGCACTCCTGTCATCATACTTGCCCTGTTATGGCTAGTAACCAAATCAGATAAACCCTGGATCAAAAAAAAGATAGGATACCTAGAGAAATAGCACTTAAATGTGCTATTCCTCTAACTTTTAAGAATCGGAGAAAACACTAAAGCAGTGTGATATAAAAAAAAGCTTCCATAACAGAAACATAAAGGGATTAAAGAACTAAATGATTATATTCAAATATACAATAGAGTAAAGAAATCTGAAGGAACAAAAGTAGGAACCATACTAATAATATCTAAAGATTGGAAAATAAAATAATTAGCTATAAATACTGGAATGAAAGAATAATAGAAGAAAGATTAAAAATACAATGAGGAGACATTAAAATATTCAATCTTTATGTCCCTAAAGAAAATAAAAAAAGAAGAATCATATTCTTTGATATATCATATTCTATGATATTCTTTGCTATCCTCTTTTAATCATCTCAGTCTCTTGCTCTTGATGTCAATTGAGAAAGGGAGGAATTTGTCCATTTTTTGATGTTGTCAGTCCATATTAATTGAGGTCAGCCCCTAACCCTTGATCCTGGATCAATTCCTTCTAGTGTTTGCTTTGGAATGCCATTAGTCCTCTACACGTCCGAACCATTTCATCTGTCTTCTTCTGATGACTGTCAGAATATTTTTCCATTTTTTCCCGTCTGTTAAATTAATCAGTTTCCGAACATTTTCATTGGTTTCGTGAGCAGTATAGGGAATTCTCAAGAGCCTTCTGTAAGTTTTCATTTCAAAAGAAATCTTCCCTCAATAAAGTCCAAACATAAAGAAGTATGCAAATACATATCAGAAGAAGAAGAAGTCTTAAATCTATAATTGATTACATAATTAGAGAATAAAAAAAAAACCTAGTAATAGATATTTACACAGCTTAAATTTAGATACAGATCATTATACAGTTATTGGAAGCATCATGCCAAAATGGCTGAAGATGAAAAGAAATAAAAAAACCAATAGAAAGTGTATTTAAAATTAATTTTTAAAGGAAGAAAATATTAAAAAAACTGTACCAAAGGAAATTAGAAGATAATTTACTAGAGATGTAAATGAAAAATTGAAAAGCGTGGAAGAAGATATGCAGTATAACACAGTAAGTAGCCAGTGACAGCCTAGTAAAAAAGAAAAAATTGCATGGGAAAGGGGGCATCGGAAATTTGGAATGAACATATAGAAAAAATAATAAGAGAATGATTACTCTTACAGAAAATGGTAAATTTCTGTATACAGTTGAAAATAAATTAATTATAAAAGAAATAATGCCATAGTTAAAAGAGAAATTACAACCTTATATTTAGAAAACTGGAATAACTATGTAAAAGAACTAGAACCAGAGTTAAATAGAACATAGCCATCAACACAGAATCTTGAAGTACGTGAACAACAAAATGGAAGAACAGAGTGATATAGATATAATTTAAAATGAATGAAATAATTATTATGAAAACCTACAGAAGAATAATGATTTCATCCTAACATAAGTAATAGTAACAAGTTAGATATCATAACATTAGACGAATTAACTGAAATTCTAAAGATTTTGAGGGGGTGGGGGGAAAACACCAGGAAATGATGGAATAAATGTGGAATTATTTACATATTCTTTCTTGGAACTGCATAAGAGATTATTAAATCTATTAAACAAAATTTTACAATCAGGAACAGTGACTTGTGAGTCTGAGACTTGGAACCTGAAGATGTCTAACAGGAAAAGATTAGCTGCTTTTGAGATGTGGTGTTACATAAGACTGTTGGGGGATATCATATACTGAAAGATGGACTAGAAAGGATCAGTAGAACTTTAAGACCCCTTAAGAATATTGGCAGAAGAAAGTTAAATGCACATTGAAAGAGTGGAAGGAGGAATTCTCAAACTGTAACAGAAGGTAAAGTTCCTGGAAAAAGAGGAAGGGATAGAGTATCAATGAGATGGATGATGTGTCTGGAGTGACTGATCTTCAGAGAGTTGAAGTCTCCAGCAAAGCATACAACAGGACCACCTGGCAAAGACTGGTGTGGCACATCAAGTATCTGAGTGACCATATGGTATCTGATGATCCTCAGGTGACTGGAAGAAATCCATTATATTGCCTATTTTCAAAAAAAAAAAGGGGGGGGGAGGAGGACATAAATCAAAATGTTCAAATTATGGAGGAATAAGTCTATTGGATTACAGTTATGATATATGTACAGCAGTATTGAAAAAGAAAATAAACAACTATAATTAAAAATATTTAACAGTTTATTATTCACATTATATTGCCTATTTTCAAAAAAAAGGGGGGGTCATAAATCAAAATGTTCAAATTATGGAGGAATAAGTCTGTTGGATTACAGATACGAAATATGTACAGCAGTATTGAAAAAGAAAATAAACAACTATATCGAAAAATATTTAACAGTTTATTATTATTCACATCATGTATACAAGATATATACATTATACTATTCAACTTGTATAATTCAATTTACAATATTTCACAATACAATTCAATGTACAGTACAATATTATGGAATAAAATTCAAGTATTACTATCATATTCTGTTGGTACTAACACTTATTTTAGCTATTATTTTATTATAGTTAATAAAAAAAGTTTTCTCATATATGCAAGTAGAGTATAATATATTTCGAATGGTTTCATAGTTTATGATAAGTTTCTGGTTTTAGAATAATGTAAGTTAGTTAATGTATTTATGTGTAACCAAGGGCTGTAGCCATACTTGTTACTAGAAAAGTAATTAGCTCAAAACAGTCACTGAGAGTCCAGGGACCTCATCTATAAGGACTACCTTACCAGTTATAATGATGTACATGTTAATATATTAATACCTAATTGAATGAACCAGTTTGTAAATCAATACCTTAATTGGTTATGATATATATGTTATAATGATCTCTTATACTATACGTTTAAAGTAACTCTCAACGTTGTTTAATCCCATGAGGTAGTCTCTCAATTTTTTTCTGAATATATATTCTGAAGTTATAGATTTAATTTCATTTGGAAGTTTATTATAGCTGCTTTTTGCTATGTACTTGAAGGATTTATGAAACATTTCTTTCTTAGCCTTGGGTACTATCAGCATGTTTCGACCACAGCACAATCCATACTCTACATTATATATTAAGAAACTTTCAGTGTTTCTTTTTACATATAACAGACAACCATAGAGATATAGTTTCTGAAGTGGTAGAATATTATGAAACGATATACAGATCATTGGTTGAATGTGTGAGTCGGTAGTAGTTATGGCTCTAATTATTCTGTTTTGTATTCTTATTAAAGGAAGCAAATTGTTATAATAGTCTCCACCCCAACAGGTAATGCCATATTGCAGTAAGGAATTCACACAGGAATGGCATAAACATCTTAAGAATGCTGCACATTTACAAATTTTTTAACATAAAATATTCTGTTAATTATGAACCTGAACTTATTTGTTAAGAAAGTGGTGTGGGAGGGAGTTCCACTTCAAATTACTATCGATATGGAGGCCCAAGTACCTGACGGATTTTGTTTTTTTGATTAAGTTATTTTGATTTTGATTTCCTTTCATGCCATTTTATGGTTATACTGGGTTTAATTTGTCTGTTAATGTAAAGTACATATATCTTGTTTTTATCAGTATTAATGTTAAGTCCATTGTTGCTAAACCATATACTTAGTTTTAACATATCAATCCGATATGTTAATACCAAAAAGTTTGTATTTACATAGATCATTAACATATATTATAAATAGGATGGGTCCTAGTACCGACCCTTGCGGGACTCCGTATTTTATTATGTTTGTTGCGCTTTTAAATGTATCATAACTGGTATATTGTTTTCTATTATTCAGATAGGATCTGAACCAGTCATTAGTAATTCCTCTAATGCCATATTTGGACATTTTCAGTAGCAATAGATCATGATGAACACAGTCGAATGCCTTAGATATATCAAGAAAAATGGATGCTGTTTGCATTCCTTCATTTATTCCACTATAGACCGTTTTATGAAACTCCAATAGTGCTTTTTCAGTATTGCATCCGGATCTAAACCCATGTTGATTAATGAAATTGGTTGCGTAAAAGGATATTGTATTTAAATAGCTATTTAAGTGTTTTTTTATCAGGATTTCAATAACCTTTGAGATTGTGGATAGTATAGATATTGGTCTGTAATTTTTGATTTCATTTCTGTTTCCTCCTTTAAATAGCAATACAACTGAAGCAGTCCTTAAGTGTTCTATAAATTTACCATGTTCAAAGGATTTATTAATGATACTTGTGAAGAATTGTAATTTATGTTTAATGATAATGCTTAGTTTTTTAACATTTATGTTGTCACATCTCACTTTTTCCCCTTTTTTTAATCTGATTACTACACTCTTTACTTCATCTTCATTTACTACTTGTAGATATATATAATTCTTAATCCACGGAAGGTAACTCATATACTTTGCCCTTTCTGCAGGGTCAAAAACACAACTGCCATAGTTGGTAAAGTGGTTGTTCATTTTGTTAAGTATATCAGTGATGTCATTGCCCTCTGAAAATTCTCACAATTTCTGCTTTGTGTTACCTATTAACATATTAACCAACCTCCATTCTTTACTTTTATCATTATAACAAGAAAGAAATTTCGATAGCAGATAATGTTCTTTTGCCTGTTTTATTTTTTCCTTTAGATGTTTAGCGAAATAAATCAAAAAAATTAATTGTATGGATTTTTTCTATGCTTATCTTCTAGAGCTTCTCTTTTGTCCTTGTCATATTTTTTAGTTCATCTGTTATCCAGTGTGTGCAAACGTCCTTTTTTTTGTAGTAACTATTTTATGATATTGCGATTTACTGTCTACATATTTAATCATTTTGATAAATTCATAATATAACTGATTTGTGTCTAATATCGGTTTGTGGCAGTTGATAATGTTTTATGTAGCTCTCAAATTTATTATAATTGGTGCCAATTTTAAATTTTTTATGACTACCTGTACAGCTCATGTCAATGCTATTAGGTATGGATAGTTTCAAAAGTATCGAATGGCGATCTGTTATTTTACTAATGTAGATTGCAGTGGATACCTCATAGGCCATTCTGTTTCTTATGAATATGTGATCAATGCAACTTGTTGAGTTGCATGCTTCTCTCACATTGCCATTGATGTAAGCAAGAAACCCATGATTAGATAATATATTTTTATATTCTTCAGTTTTATTATAACTCTTATAAAGGTCCAAATTTATATCCCCCACTAGTATGACATTGTCATGTTTTAAGGTTTTTAAGACATTATTTAGCTCTGATAGAAAGATATCTACTGGGCCATCGCACGCAAGGTATATAGCAAATATAAGTATATTCATTGCTGTGTCGTAAATCATTACAGTTTCAGCACTTTGCATTTTTGATTCCAGTCTGTGAAATTTATAAATATTTTTTCAAGCATATAGAATTAATCCACCTGAACGATTTAGCAGAAGAACAAAACGGATTTAGAAAAGGTTGCTCATGTGTTGATTCAATATTCAAGAATTCAACCTGAATACTCATCCTATTCATAGATTATGAAAATGGTGTGGTTCTAGTAAAAAGAAACTTTTTTTTTTGAAATATTGAAGTATTAGTTAAAATTGAATTATCTCCACAATTAATAAACACAGTTGACAATATATATACAAAATGTAATGTTTTAATAGTAAAAACTAATGATATATCTATAGAATGGATAAAAATAGAGAAGCAAGACATAGATGTAGCTTGTCTCCAATCCTTTTTAGTGTGTGTGTGTGTGTGTGTGTGTGTGAGCAAGCGAGCAAGCGAGTGAGAGAGAGAGAGATTAAATAAATTTAATGATTAGAAGCCAAGAGATACCAAAATAGAAAAAATACTGTTTATTATTTGAGTGCACTACAGATATACATTATAAGAGAAACAGCTATATATATACACACACACATACCTGACAGTAACATACACAGGGTGACCAAAATTAAAGTACAGTCATACCCCGATTTACACGAATCCGGAGTTACACGGTTTCTTATATGTACCTATTCCCGTCCCGCTTCGCGCCTCACCACTAGTCGTATCTTTCAGGCGTCTTCTGCATTCGCCAGTGTGGCACATGCTGTGAACAAGCACTGACGTGTTTCATGCAGTCTCCATTCATACACAATTTTTATAGTCTACAAACCTTGCGATTGTTTAATGTTATGTTCTTGATAAAAATTTTATCACATAAAAAATAATAATGTCATCCAAAAGAAGCAAGTCCGATTCTTCTACAGCTAGCAAGAAAAAAAAAAAAAAACATTGACTTTGGAAACAACACTCAACATTATTAAGGATTTGGAAGGCGGAATGAAAATTTGTGAGCTAGCAAAGAAGTTCGATCTACAGGAATCCACAGTAAGAACAATCATAAAAGAATGGTTTACAGATTTTGGAGGACATAGATTCTAATGAGGGACGAATTGTAGCCACAAGGGCAGGAATAAAAAAATCATTAGCTTGCTATGAAGAAATTTTGCATGACAAGAAAAAGACATTATGCTGTCAGACGAATCTATTCGATTTTATGAAACCGTCGACATCAAAATAACTTTCTTTTTTTTATGTACGAAAAACTACAATTATGATTATATTTAAAAATAATCATAATAAAAAAATATAGGTGTTTTTGTAAACCTTTGGTCCCAATTGTATGTTTGTATATATAAATTACATGCAAAATTATACCCCCAGTTACGCGAATTCGACTTACGCGTTTTTTGTTGGTCCCACCTACTGCGTAACTTCGGGGTTTTACTGTATTCCTGTTTAAGGCCTTTTGAAGTGTCACCCTGTGATCCAAATCCTGCAAAACTTCACAGGAATACATTGTGTGGAAACAATATCTGAGGGAAAAAAGTAGTTCCAAAATTCACCACCATGAGTGCTGTATGGTGTATCAAATGTAGATGTAATTTTTCTTTGTATGTAAGAAGGGGAAAAGCAACATAAGCATAAATAAAACATTTTTTATTCATGGGCTGTACTGTTCAGTGTGCAACGCTTCCCACTATGCCACAAACTGCATCCTTTGCACAATGTGTTCAACAGCAGAACACATCTGGTTAGGACTTATGTTGTCTTTTGGGACTGACAAGTTATCAGGATGATACCAATAAACCCTGACTTTGAGAAATCCCCAGAGCCAGAAGTCACAGGGAGTCGGATCAGGTGAATGAGATAGCACGCAATGGGAAATGCACGGCTGACCACTCTACTCTGACTTCCATGAAATGTTCTCAAAGAACTTCCTGTATGGAAGGGGCCCCATTCTGCATGAAAAGGACTGAATCCATGCACAGGTGTTACTGTAACTGAGTAGGTCACAAGGACCCAACTGGCGAATGTCCTCAAAGAAGAATAGTCATGATAAATCAAGCTGTAAGCCCATACCAGACTAACTTTGAGTGACTGCAAAAAAATTTGTTGGATTGCATGTGCAGGTTTTACCCATACCTGGAAATTGTGGGTGTTCACAGCTCCATTTAATTGAACCTCATCTCTCTCTACAAAATTTTCCATGGCCATGCAGCACCCAATTCTACCCGAGCAAGGAATGTTAAAGCATTTTAAAGTTCTGCAGGTGCAACTCTTATGTAAGTTATCCTGAATGAGTAGAAATGCCGAATCTTCCATAGAATTTTCCATACAATTTGGGTGGGACAATCCGTATGGCTTATTCATGGCTTGTTCCACAATGGCAGTAGCAACTTCATTCGCTTGTTGTGAAATGATTGGTTTTTGACCTCTGCCAGGTCTAACTTCCAATGATCCCATTTCTTCAAAATGGCTAATCATTTATTGCAGAGCACATGGAGATAGTGGACTTTGTCGACATTGTTTAGGTAGTGCAGCTTCATGAGCAAAGCCTAACCCTCCTGGCACCTGCCGAGTCGCACAATATGCAAAATCCATGCATCTGGCGTTTACACCCTTGGTACCAATTTTGGAACTTTTTTTTCTCTCATATATCGCCTCCACATGACTCACAATGTATTCTAGCATTTTGTAGCATTTGGATCACTGGATGTGTCCCACAAGGCCTTAAACAGGGATACTTTAATTTTGATCACCCTGTATATATATCTATTAATGAGATACTAAAAGAATAGCAATGCGTAAATAACACAGGAATTCAATCAGAAACGCCTCTGCTATTAATGGCTAACGCAAAAAGTTAAGCAAGTTTGAGCGTGGTTAGTAGTTGGAAGGAGATCAATCATTCGATGCTGTTGGCACACTCTCCCTCGATGAGTCTTTGGACTCCCTGGAGGTGTCACATAATAATAATAATAAAAAACAAATGCCTGGCTAAATACATCATTATATGCAAATGAACAAATCTTAATTTCTAATACAGAAAATGGGTTCTAAGGGATGGTTGATTGCATAATATTATGAAGTCCTGTACCTCATGATATATAACATATAGCCTCTCCAACTCAAATACTACTCTCACCTTCTCATGGTAGAATGTGTTATCACAAATGAGGCTCTGGTGACCCAATGGCAGTATAACCAAAACATCAACACAAGAGTAAATGCTTATGTATAAAATGCATGTCTGGATGCTGAGGTAGCAGACCCTATCATCAGAATAGGAACTCTGTGGGCTAACAACTTGCAAGTCTCCGAAAATTTAAATGTTGTTTTCAAGTTAGGTAAATGCAGAAATCAGACACTCCTCAGTATCGACTAAAGCTTGGAAAATTAGGACATGAATTGGCCAATGGAATGTTAAAATACTATCAAACAGGAAAACTAGCCCAACTAAGAAAGGAGATGGAAAAATATAAAATTGAATTATTTGGGGTTAACGAAGTAAGATGGAATGGTACTGGTAAAATAAATTTTCCCAGTGGGAATGTGTTTCTTTATTCAGGGATGCCTAATATAACTGATATATATACATCAATATGGAGTTGGAATCCTGATGAGCAAAAGATTTAGTCAAGCAATGATTGGATGGAAACCAATTTCAGAACAAATAATAATAAAAGTTAATCTTAAAACTAAATTTGGAAGATTAAGAGTTATTCAGTGCTATACCCCAACTGAGAATGCATTCTTTGAAGAAAAAGAAAAGTTTTGCAGTCTGCTTGATAAAACCTCAATGATGACATGGTAACGAAAGCATACTTCTCGTGGGTTACTTCAATGCTAAAGTTGGTACAAATAATGAGGGGCTGGAAAATGTAATGGGCAAGCGTGGTTTAGAAGAGAGAGAAATGTAAATGGTGGACTGTTGGTTGAACTGTGTGGCAAATATAACTTAGTAATAGGTGACAAAATCTTCCAGCATAAGAGAATACATAAAGAACCTGAGTGTCACCAGATGGCAAAACACTGCATTAAATAGATGATATTGCCATCAGTCAAAGGTGCAGGAAAATGTCATTAGATGTCCAAAATAAATTCTGATATTGGCTCAGATCATCACCTAATAATAGGATCTATGCAGTTATAAATATTCAAAAAGTCATCAGGGGAAAACATTTAATGAATTAATAGAGAAACCATGCAAAAGAATGTCCCAGTTAAAGATCTCAATGGAAAAATTCTAGTGTCAACAGAAGAACAATTGGGAAGGTTGAGATAACATTTTAGTCAAATCTTGAACAATAGCAGTGATAGAATACAAACAGAAATAAAAAAAGGAGTAGATGAATTAAAAATTGATACCAGCCCACTTTCTAAATTGGAAATAAAAAATAGCTATTAAAGAAATGAAAAATGGGAAAGCAGAAGGATATGATGGTATCCCAGCAGTCTCTAAAATCTGATCTGACATGACAACAGTCACAGATATGTTCCAAGATGTCTGGGAAAAAGAGACATTCCCTAAGGATTGGAATACAGGAATAATAGTAAAAGTATCAAAGAAAGGAGATTTAGGAAACTGTAATAATTGGAGGGGCATAAACCTGCTATGTGTCATTAGTCAAAATTATTCTTACAAGAATATTCAGTATTTTAGATGAGGGCATGAGAAGAGAGCAGTCTAGTTTTTGGTCAAATGGATCATGTAGAGACCACATTAACCACCTTAAGAATAATAATCGAACAGTCAGGTGAATTTAACTCTTCTTTATATTTGCTGTTTGTGGATTATGAAAAAGCCTTCAATTCCATTGCCAGACATTGTGTGTGGAATGCACTTCAAAACAAAGGAATGTCACAGAAGATAATAAACCTCATACAGGAAAGATATAACAAATTCCAGGTACTGCATGATGGATATTTGTCACAACCCTTTCAAACTGTATCTGGAATGCAACAAGGATGTCTGCTGTCTCCCTCATTATTTATATTGGTGCTAAAAAAATTCTAGAACAAACAGCAATGAAACATGCCAAAGAAATATCAAGAAAAATAAATAAAACTTTGGGTGACTCAGACTATGAATCTTGTAATAATAATGTTACTCTTGAAGATATCCTTCATTTGATGTCACATGCCTTCCCTTCTAATCCACTCCTCCGGTTACTTTATTTGACAAAAATAAACTATAAACAGATCTCAAGTACTTCAATGGGAAGCTCACTTTCTCCTGCATTTATCTGAATATTTAGAGGAAATCCTTTTCTCTTCCATACAGCCTCAGCCATCATTTTGGAAATGCTGCTAACAAACTGGACATCCTGGGACACCAATCAGATATCACTAATAATTAATCTAAGAAATCTGGTCTAACACAGCATGGGACTGACACTGACCACAGAATTTTCTGGTTAAGAACATGTCTACTCTCCTTATGGCTCTTGAAATTGAAATATTTATTCAAAGAGAGTGCTGAAGCCATACTACATTGTTCTCATTTAAATCAGAATGATTCTCTCTCCTTTTCCCAAATCTAGGAAGGCTTATTGTTATCAGCCATCAATAGTTTTGTTTTCCTATATATCAGTTTACTATATCTTGCCCACATCTCACTGTTCGTTATACCATCATAAGGCTACTGTTGTTTTTTAAAAAATCCATGGTTAACTTTCTCCCATGTTCATACTAGCCTGCCACTGATTATACCTGTTAGTCTCAGGTTGAAACATTTTGCAAATAAAGTTTTATTTGTTTTAGTTAATATATTCTTATGTCTGTGTACACAGCTGTGTTCATAATAGTTTTTAATCCTTCTCCTGTACTCATTACAGCATAAAATCTGTAAGTGATTAAATATTTTGTTTTTCATTTATATTACATATACAGGTACCCCTCGTATAACGCGGATGTTAGATTGTTCCATAGAAATGGTGCTTTATATAAATAGCATTATGCGAGACTTGCATCACATAGAAAAAGTAGGGTTAGGTTCCAAAATCTTTTTTTTTTTTTTTTTAATTATATAAACAATGACATATCCAACAGAAACAATATTTTTATTTAATTCAGGTAATTCATGTAAGTTAAGAAAACATAAACTATGAGACAAATACGTACTATAAAATTATAAAAATTACAAATTGCACATAAATTTCATTGCACATAATGCATAAATGTATTAGACACAATAAAATAAAGCGCATACTTTAAACATCAACGCTGTCTTCAGAAATAACATTTCGTAGATGTTCTTTAAGTGGCCAGAGGATGTCACCACTTGAAATCTCTTGGACATCATTTGTATAATTCTCATTGCATACTTCGGCTGGTTTAGTCATCAAGAAGTCAGTAATAAGATTTGCTTTTCACTATGCTGCAATTTTTTATTAAGTTCATAATATGGCGCAAAACAAATATCCAATTTTCTCGTGAATTTTCCCAAGCGCTCCATTGAGGGATCATTATCGTAAAATAACTTCCTAACTTTCTTTCCAAGTCCAATTCTTCTGCTATTTCTTTAAACTGAATTCTTTAATGGATACATCACAATCAGAATCTTCGACAGAACTTTTCCCATCATTTGGTTCGACGCCATCTATTAATTGTACCAGTTCCTCCTCATTTAAATCTGCTTCAATTAATAGCTCGGCATCCACTGGAGGTGCGAAATTTTGTTCCAGAAGGGCTTCAGGCCATATTTTTTTCCAGCAAGTTCAGCGTAGAGGGTTGTAATTCCTTAATGGACAGAGAAATCATTTTCACACAATTCAATATTGAAAACTCTTTCTACGCTTGAGGCAGTGTCATGTTTGGATTAGATTCCATTTTTTCCAAAATTAATTGGAATGTTCGATGAATATAATGTTCACCAGCAAAAAAATTATTTTAATATTTGGATGGCTTAAATTTGTTGGGTGGCCAGGTGTGTTATCTAAGATTAGTAGAATTTTGAAGTCCATATTCTTTTTCTTTGTGTAACTTTCTATACAGGTACAAAACACTTGAAAAACCAATTTTCAAACATGTTAGCTGTAACCCATGCCTTTTTGTTGGCCCGCCAATAAACAGGTAGGGTGGACTTGTCGAGTCCTTTCATCACACGAGGATTTGTGGATCGGTTAATAAACATTGGTTTTGTCATATAATCACCTGATGCATTACTACAAAACAGTAGTGTAATTCTATCTTTGGAAACTTTGAACCCAGTAGCTGATCTTTCATTTTTCGAAATATAGGTGCTTTTTGGCATTTTTCCCAATATAACCCAGATTCATCCACATTGAACACCTGGTATACACTATAACCACCTTCTTTAATGATTTTTAAAAGTTCTGCTGGATATTTCCAGGTAGCTTCAACGTCTGCTGATGCTCATTCTCCCTGGATTTTAAGATTATACAAAGAAAACCGCTTTTTTAAAGTTTTTTAACCAACCCTTACTGGCACAAAATCCATGTTGAGAGATTTCTTCTGAAGAATCTTAATCAAGTTTTTTTAAATGTTTATAAACTTTGAGAGCTTTTCACTTAATAAGATATCCAAAGGAATTTTTTTTTTAGTGCAATCTTCTATCCATATCATTAGAGATGTCTCCATTTTTTCTATTAGAATATCGCGAACACGGGCCAATGCGCTTTGCACTTACCACTGACCCAGCAATAACACTTTCTCGGATTTATGTTCATTTTGTTTGATTGTTTGAATTGTTGATTCATTTAAATTCAGACTGCTTGCAACAACTCCTGGTTTTTCTCCAATTTTCAACCGATCCAAGATTTTAATTTTTTCTTCGAGAGAAATTAATTTTCTCTTCAATGTTGGTTTTTTCCCCTTTCGTTGCAGTTTTAGTGGCCATTTCAATAAAAATAAACTTTTACATAAAAAAAGCATTACATATGTATGTAACTCACCAGAAAATAAACTGCTCAGCTTGAGAATAACACACTTATGATTTTTAATACGCTTTCTGGCAGAAAACAAAGACAATTTTCAACAATAAACACTTTATACAGTAAACCCTAGATGGCGAACCTGTGGAACTCATGCCAGAGGTGGCACGTCAACGATTTACAGGTGATATCCTTTTATACACTTATAAATTATTCAACTTTTTTTTTAATTATTACAATATGTACAAGCTGAATTTTGTTTTACACAAGAAAGCAGCTATAAAGACGTGCATATGATTGGTGCGGTATTAACAAAAGATCACATGACCCAAAGACAAAGGCAACCGACAAGTGTTGAATCGAAATGCTAATTCTCTTCAATCAAATTCCATAACATCTGAAACTGTCATAACAACATTCACTATTAGTGTTAACACATTCACAGCAGTGTGTCATTTATCGTTCCGACAGAACTTCTCATTACTGACTGGCTCAACTCACACAAACGTTTCAACCCTTCGTTGAATTTTATGGCTTCTTGTTTGCGTTTGAGGTGGCAGGCGAACTCACACATTCATTATATGGCATGTTTCAATTCTTGGTAGAATTTTATTTTAAGTTAGCCTTTGTGATCTGTCATAGCCGGCAAAGGTTGGTCGATTGGTAGAGCCTCTGCTACTAATGGCTCAGTTAAGTAAGTTTGAGCGGGGTTGGTAGTTGGAAGGGGACCAATCGTTCGATGCTGTTGGCACACTCTCCCTCGATGAATCTCTGGACTTCCTGGAGGTGTCAAATAATAATAATAATAATGACATCGAGAATTTCAAATGCAATAAAACAAACACATCATCATCATCATCATCAAATTCCTACCATGTACCCTCAAGGGGTGTACAGGATATGACAGTACTACATGAAAAAATTACATCATTACTAACTTCCTATCTACAATTTTCCTCCAAATCAGTCTGTTACTTGTCAAGACTCCAACATTATCAGATCTTATATTTCTATCGTCTAAGGCACTTTGTACCGTATCAATCCACCTATATCTTGTTCTTCCTCTGGGTCGTTTTCCTGCCAACCTGGCAGAGAACACTTGTTTTGCTAATCTTTCCTCTCCCATTCTATTTAAGTGACCATACCATCTGAGATTAGCTCTGCTAACGCATTCCTGGATGCTGACAATGTCAAGTTCTTTCCTAATGTCCTCATTTTTAATATGATATTGCCATTGATGCCATCTGTTCACGCCTCTAATCTTTCTCAGGACTCTCATATCTGCGGTCTCTAGTCTTTGGTCAAGTGTTTTACTTCCGACCCAGCTCTCAGATCCATAAGTTAAAATTGGTTTGAACACAGTCTTGTATACAGCTAATTTAGTGTTCCGACTAATTTCTTTCTTATTCCATATGAATTTATTCAATTGACTTCCCACGATACCAGCTTTGCTGATTCTGTTGTCTATTTCTATATTTAGTTTACCATCTTCAGTAAAAATTGTGCCTAAGTAGCTGAAATGTTTTACTTGTTCCACAGGTTCTCCATTCACAACACAGTTGACATTTTCAATGATTCTGCCTATTTTCATTGTCTTTGTCTTTTTATTGCTGACCTTCATACCATATCTATTACAACAGCTATTCAATTTAGTCAGAGAATCTTGCAGACTTGTAGCGGATTTATTTAGAAGTATAACATCATCTGGGAGAAAACATCACTATCAACAATAACATAGTCAATGAGACTTTTCTTATTCCTAGCCTCTTCTCTCCATGTGAATTTGTGCACATTTTTATGTTGGAACATGGTGTTAGTAATAACCAGTCCATGTCCTGAGCAGAAATCCAACAGATATTTGCCATTATTATTAGCTTTGCTCTTTTCTCCAAATTTTCCCAAAATATTTTTGTATGTCTCACAATCATTTCCTACTCTACTATTTAGATCCCCAACAAGGACCAAGTTTTCCTTTTTCATTGTGTCAGTTGCTTTTTCTAAAGCCTCAAAAAATTCCTCCACTTCTACCTTAGTAGAACCTTCTGTGGGACCATAGGCACAAATAAGTCTCATTGTCCAGTTCCCCATTCTCATATTTGCCCACATTACTCTACTTGAGACTGACTGCCATTCAAGAAGATTAGCCTCGTATTTTGTGTTGAAAACTATGGCTACTCCTTCTTTTCCTTGATTGTTATTGCCTGAATATAACATTTTGTATTTATTGCTCAGAAAGATCTCACCAGTTTTGGTCTTTTTTGTTTCAGTCACCCCTATTATGTCGATCTGGTACTTATCTAATTCCTCAGCTAGCTCCATTTCTTTGCCATTCAGGCTTTTTACGTTGATAGTACCGATCTTTAACTCTGGTGATGTTGAGTTGGGGTTTGTTTTCAGATTTGTTCCAGTAGCTGACTTTTCGCTGTTCGCCCTGGTTCCCTGGCGAAAACAACGGGGGGCCTTGTTTAACCGGGCGACGCCCCAGCCGGCATGAAATTTTGTCATGTTGTACCATCATTTTTTATTTTGGTTTAACCAATAAGAATACAATTTGGTCGGCTAAATCCCAAATTGCCAGCCCATCCTCGTTCGTTCAGTATCAAAGTAGATACCCAACAGGGTGCACCACGAGAAGGTGAGGATTGGACATTAGGTCAGAAGCCCTGGTCGGTTCTCCGCATTCCTTTAAAGGCTATGTGGAGGTCTCCTCTCAGTTATACAGCTTTGACCCTTAAAACAAACACTTATTTCATAATTGAAAAATTGGACAATAGTTTTTAGTTAGATACTGTGTTTCAGTGCAACATATGATTTTGCTTAAATCTATAGAGCATAGTTTCTGTGAGAGGGGACGTGATTTATTAGTTAGCGCTGTTTTTATTTCATCTGTCGCTAATTGCACTATTTGTTGAGAATGACACAGACTGCAAAAGCCTCTGTACAGTACCTTATTCAGTGATACAATAAAACTAAGTTCGATACTTATAACTGCTTGTGCGATACGGGCAGAGACACAAATTTAATGAAGATGAAATTTGATTTTTAAGTCCCGCAGTGAAAAATATATGAAAAAAAATAAAGGGTTACTAGAAATTGTAGACCATGTTACATCGAAACTGCGTTGAACAAGGGATACTACAATATATAGACCGCGTTGTATAAGTGCCGTGTTATACGAGGGTTACCTATACTGAATATTATGTAACATTTTTATTACTCTATATTAAGTGTAAAATATTTGTCATAAAATTTTTAAATATTTCCCTTAGAATTACTGTGATGTTTATTAATAAGCAAATTTGTTTATTTGCAGCCTGCCAAAACCTTTTCAGTTTGAGAGCAGAATTGTGTAAGTTATATACCCCTACCTTATGCCAAATGACATGTCTGTCACTAGTTCTAGACATGCTAAAGTTGCAGCTCTATTTCTCCAATGTCATTTTCAGGTAAAAATAACTAGGATTGTATAGTATTATCATAATAAATAATCTTAGATTTAATGAAGCAAAAATTTCTGTGCAGGTGCTGCTACAGTAGAATAAAACAGAACGGGATATTTCTTGCAAATATCCCATTCTGCAATTGCAGTACAAAGAGAATTTAGAAACACCATTACAACAAAGATACACACAAAGGAATTCCACAACTAACTGGATGAAGAAGTTTAAAGAAACAGGTTCATCAACGATAAACCACAATCTTGGAAGGCCAAGTGTATGAGGAAAGTGTGGATTGATCTCTTGATCACCACATTCACAAGATTTTAGTCCAATGGAAATTTTTTTAAAATTTTTATAGGAACATGTTAAGACTATTGATTATTCATCAAAACCTCATTTTTTAGATGATCTGCAGACTAGAATAACTAATGTGATTCAAGATATTACTGAAACTCGACTGCAAAATGTATTTGTAGAACTTCAGAATTGTATCTCGGTTTGTATGCATAATGATGGTGGATATATTGAGAATTAACATTCCCAAGAATAAATGTATGTAAAATTATAATAAATTCTTTTACTTACCCTTTTTTTCAGATTGATTTCAGGGCAGGGTCTGTCAAGTTTTCTTTTGTGATGATTACAGCAGCTTTCTCTGAAGTTCTGAAGTGTTTTGTGATTCTGTCGAGGACTAAATTTAAAAATTATTTATTATTATTCATTTCAGTCCTCCACAGGCAGTAACATTTCACCTAGTTCAGCATGCAAAATTTCCATTTAGATGCTTTTTTTCTCATGTATATGTTTTTTTTCTGAATCTTGCCCACAAAAGGCTGTCAGCTTATAGTACATTTGTATTAGTACTAGGTGAGACAAGGGTTAAATAATCTGGAAATCCTGCTGTAGAGATCAGACTGGAACTTTTTCAGGCCACCAGTACATAAACAGGGTTGTGGTCTCACAAAAGGTAGATGAAATTCATCTACTATCTAAATAAGTTTGGTTGGCATTACTCAGTGATTATGTAAAATATCATTGGATAATGCAAAAAACTTATACCCACTATGCCTCATAGCCTTGACTAACCTGTGTGGTCATTTAGTTCTTTACGTTGTGAGTCGATTATGAACATGTTCTTATGTTTAATTGACACTTGAATGACATTTCACCATGTTACACCCTGAACTGGTTAATGTAATAGTTATCACCTTCCTTTCTGGAATATACTCTGAAATTGAAGCTCACTTTTTTTGGTGAATTATTATTTTCATGTTATAGAATAGAAGCAAAGCACAGTATGGAGTAATTATGTTTTTTTTTTTTTTTTTTATTATTATTATTATATAACATCTCCAAGGAATCCATGAACTTTGCATTGGGGGTGGGACACACTATCCTAATGACATACTACATATCCACCATCCACATTACATCATCTATTGTCCACTAAACACTACATAATCCATGTCATCTACCAAACACACCATCTGTCACTCACTAATAGTATTTTTGTCTGTTCATTCTGTGTGTTCTCTGGCCAGTTTAGTTTGTCAGTATGTAGGATGAAAATGCTGAGTTTCTAGGAGAAAAATATGCTTTCCTCCAGCCAACTCACTTTAAGTTGAAAAAAACCAGATAAAGATTCCCCATTATGATAAGAATTAGAGATGTTATAGAGATGTTCCAACTGCACTACAGAGGCATTAAAGTAAGCAGCAGTTTAACTCTTGAAATATTATGTCTCTGTAACAGAGGCACTACTGGGAGGTACAAATATTCTTTTAAGAATATTTGTACCCCTAATAGTGTGTCTATTTATCCACAATGGGATCTGTTCTGCAAGATAGATATACCATTGTGGACAAATCATTATCATCACAAATTTTCATAATGCTTCTCATACGAGGGTGGTCTGAAAAGTTTTTGGCCTAACAATGAAAAACCGAATTTATAATTTCAAAATTATTTTTATTTTTCAACATAATCTCTTTTAAGACTAATACATTTATTCCAGCGATGCTCCAGTGCCATTATCCTGTCCCTGTAGTGGTTCTCAGTAAGATCTGCAAAATACCCCTCTACAGCTGCAATCATCTTTTGATTCGAAGAAAAACACTGACTAGCGAGGAAGAGTTTTAGTTTTGGGAAGAGATAGAAGTCAGAGGGAGCCAAATCTGGGGAATATGGTGGATGTTCCAACAATTTATAGTGCAGATTCCTTAATTTTCCCATTGCCAAAACGCTTTTGTGGGCAGGTGCATTGTTCTGATGAAAGATGACTGAAGAAAGGACTAACGGGTCTTTTCTCATGATTTTTTTTTTTTTTTTTGTCTAGTCTGGTCAAAAGATCAGAATAATATTCCCCGGTTATTGTTTTACCCATTTCAAGATAATTAATAACAAAAAAAAAATGCCTGTAGCATTCCAAAACACTAATGCCATGACCTTTCCTGCTGATGAAACCGACTTTGTCTTCTTTGACGCTGAACAACTGACTTCTGTTCACTGTTTTGACTGCTGTTTGGATTCTGGTGTGCAATGTCGAATTCAAGTCTCATCCATAGTAATAAATTGATGCACAAAATCGGTTTTATTCTTGTTAAAATGCTGCAAGCACTGTTCAGAGATTTTCATGAGAGTGCGTTTTTGATCTGCTGTGAGCAAGCGTGGCACTCAACTTGCATTAAGCTTTTTCATTTGCAATTCTTCATGCAAAATAGATCCTAAATGTTCTTTTGAAATTCCTATAGTCTCAGCAATTTCATGCACTTTGACTCGCCGGTCATCCAATACCATATCATGTACTTGATCAATGATTTCTGTCGTTGTTACACTTTTTGGACATCTTTCACGTGGATCATCAGCTGGTACCACTTTTAAACTCGGCAGCCCATTTCTTAATTATAGAAAACAAAGGAGAAGAGTGCGCATAAACTTTTATAAACTTTGAATGAATTTCTTTTGACATTAAATCTTCTTTTACAAAGAATTTTATAACCACATGATACTCAATTTTATCCATTTCAAGGGATACAGACAGCACTTTTGCTTCAGATAGCTGTATAAACAAAACTACTGTTATTTCACATGGATGCTTACGACAGATGTACCAACTTAGAAAAAAAAAATTTTGCCGATAGTGTTGCCATCTATGTTCGAGGCCGAGAACTTTCCAGACCAACCTCGTATACCTTACCCTTGAATGCTAATGATATCATTTTCCCTGCTTTTATCTTTAATATTATTCCTGTTGATGCCATCTGTTTTAGTCCTCTAATTTTCTTAAAACTCTCATATCTATAGTCTCTAATTTTTGACTGTTTTATTTCTTAATCAACTTACATATCCATAAGTTAAAATTGATTTAAATTCTGTTTTATTTTTTTATATATATATCAATCATCCACACACAAGAATCAGGAAGAAAGATGTAATCAATTGATGTGTCTCACAAACAGCTAAAATTTGAAGTCCTTGGAGAAAATAGTATATGGAAGGCTGTTCCAAAGAACAGATGTGGATGGAATAAAAGACAACGATGACAAGTTGGAGCAATATCTTCAAAGTTGAACTGCGTATTATACTTCACAAATTATCTGATCTTAATTATTTGCCTAAGCATAAGCACACACTTTTGCTTGTGAAGTATCTTCACAACTAGTCTACTTGTATATAGAGGCTGCTAACTTCACATCACTTGCCTTAGTATTCCATAATGCAAAAACATTATGGGAGGGACCACTATCAAAACCAGTTTTGACCTACTATTAAAATGCAGGAGGATCACTCAGAACTCAGTTATCCCAGGACACTCAGTGGTGGCTCCACCTGGTAACAGGTAAAAACCTACCACCAAGCAGAACTGCTCTAACTCAAGAAGTTCAAAGATGGCTGTTATTGAAATGTCATCAATGAAAGCGGGTCTGTGAGTGGAGATATCAAGGTTAAATGCAGAAGTCATATATTTTCCATTAAAAAAAAAAAAATAGTAATCAACTAATGCCTTTTATTCCCTTAAGGGAGTAGTCAAGGCTGTTTAACTCTATCTAACTTTTGCAGACTGAGTCAGCAGTTCAATTTCTACCGACAGCCAATCAGAGATAGCCAGCCCAAGACTATCACTAATTGTAAGTGGCAACTGATGTAGAGACTGGCAAACAAGCACTACCATCTCGTAGTCACTATCTCTAACAGGATATTATTGTCTAAAATAGTGTGAGTTCTACAGTCAATTTTCTTGAGTTTACAGGATGAAAACCCAAGTTTCTGGAAGAAAAAACCTGCTTGCCCATGCTACAGATTGACTACCTCAGGAACCAGCGTAAGAAAGGCCTAGAAAATGTTCTTCTAGTTGGTGACTAGACTCGAACTTAAGTCTCTCTTTGAATGGCCTAGCACAGAAGATGCAAATGCCACTTGTACTGAACCAAAGGATATTTTCTTTATATAAGTAATAGAATGGAGTATCACTATATTATTAAATACTCCAGATCAGAGATGTTAGAGTGTTTTACCAGTGGGTTTCAAAGTATATTATACTTGACAAGTAATTATATTCTTTTTGTAATACTTTACCTAAGTGTAAGCAATCAAAGTTTACACATGAATTGACATGCAACCGAAATGCTAGTGAAAATGGCCCGTAATTCTCAAATTGTTTTATTTTCTTTTTAAAAAGAAATGGTTACTATGAGACATCTGCTCCTGAATTTAACCTATTGACTAAGCCTTCTAAATTCTGCAGTGCAGCAGTTGTAAAACCATCTCACTGCAGAATAATAGCATTTTTGGACAAATATCATCATCTCTTGCTACCTCACATTCCTGATTTCTGATGGCTTTTTTGTATCTCAAGTATTAATGTGTATATACTCTTATTAATTTCATTTCTGTTGACTTTTTTTCTGTCATTACTTATTTCAATTAGCAGTCTTTCAGATTAATGCAGTGTGGTTGGCCATGTGCATGTGTACCTATTCTTCACCCAACAGGCTGTGAGTTTGAATGTCACTGTATTTGGATGTTTGTGTGAGTTTTAGCCCTTAGTCCACCTGCAACACTAATAGCCTACATAGATATAGGCTTATCTAGCCTTACGGATAGATAAGCCTATATCTATATTCAGTTAATAAAATGAATAATTGCCAACAAAATGGCAATTATTCATTGAACAACAAAATATTCTATCTTTAGGTGTTATGTAATTTTTATCATTTAATTCCTTTTGTATACAGTACATTTTGTCACCTTTATAATGTTTACCTTCTAAATTCATCCCAGTGTCTTTTCATAACTTTATTTTGTTGCTTCTACATATAGCTTTCTTATATTTTTCTTTGCACTTTCTAAAGGAACATACCAACTAAGGTGCTTTCTGTACATTTTCTTCTTTTCCAGAAATGGATCTTTAACTTCTTCAGTATACTGTGATATTCTGATATTTCTCTCTATGTAGACAACATGAACACATGCTTTTCTGGGGGGGGGGGGGATTACAAGGGTTGTTTGAAAGGTTTAGTTAAATTTCCAATAGATGGCAACACAATTCATTCATTCATACCCAGTGTCGGCAAGTATCATATTTTTCGTGATCTCTGACAAAATTTTAGCCAGGTGTGACACATAGTTCTCATTTGGCAACCATTTAAAATGACCATGTTCACATTTTTCATAAAAATGGAGAAAAACGAGTTTCGTGCAGTGGTAGAACACTTTTATTTGAAGAAGTGGACAGCTGTGCAGAACAAAGCTGAGTGAGATGCAGTTCATGAGGACTCTGCACCAGAATTAAAGACTATTGATTTTTGGATAAATGAGTTTAAATGTGGTCTCAAGTCCGTCAAAGATGAAGTGCGCTCCAGATGGCCGACTGAGGTCACTACGAAGGAAATGATTGACAAAATCCATGGTATCGTTATGGAAGACCACTGAGTGAAAGTGTGTGAAATTGCTGAGATTATAGGCATCTCGACTGAATGGGTGTATAATATCCTGCACAAAAAATTGTGCATGAAAAAGCTGCGTGCGCAATGATGCCACGATTATTGACTGCGAATCAAAAACGCATGCGAAAAGACATTTCAGCGCAGTGTTTGGTGATGTTTAATCACAATTTGCAGGGTTTTTTGCATCGATTCGTGACTAGACAAAACTTATATCCACCACTACACACCTGAGTCCAAGCAGCAGTCAAAACAGTGGACAATGCCTGGTAAAAGAGCACTGAAAAAAGCGAAGACCGTTTTGTCAGCTGGGAAGGTGATGGCCACTGTTTTTTGTGATTCCCAAGGAATTAGCATGATAAATTATTTGGGAAAGGGTAAAACAATAACAGGAGTCTATTATGCATCATTGTTGGACCATGGACCATTTAAAAGAAGGACTGAAGGAAAAAAAGGGCCAAGATTGGCGCACAAAAAAGTACTCTTCCATCAAGACAGTGTACCATCGCAATGGCAAAATTGCACGAATTAAGATTCAAATTGGTTCCACATCCACTGTATTCTCTGGACTTGGCCCCATGTGAATTCTTCTTGTTCCCAAGCTTAAAAATTTGGCTCGGTGGGAAAAAATTTTCTTCAAATCAGGATGTCATCAAGGCTCTCGATGACTATTTTGCACAATTTCACAAATCCTATATTTTAGATGGGATGAAAAAATTGGAAACTCGCTGGACCAAATGTGTAGACCTCAATGGAGACTGTTGAGAAATAAAGGTGATTTTTTCCAAAAAAAAGTGTTTAACTTATTTTTTTATCAAACATTTCAAACAATCCTCATGTGTTATCTTCAATCTATATGGTTTGATTTTTTTTTTTTTATTTTTTTTTTTATAATATTCATATATTTCAGTTTACAGTTCATTTCTGAAAGCGGCTCATCTTTTTTGGTACTTGTTTTTTGATAGATATTACTTACATAAATTTTTTTTTTACAATGTGCTAAACATTTTTATAAATCACATGCATACTCTTGTATCCTGAACCAGTTTGGAGGTTAGATGAGAGGCATGATTAGAGTTCCAGTGGCATATTATATTAGCGGAGTTATGCTACAAGAAACTGAAGAGGCAAGGGACCTTGGTGTATTGATGGATAAGAATTTAAAGTTCAAAGGCCACATAGCAAAAGTTGCAAATACAACTCAGAGGATAATTGGTATGTTGAAGCGAACCTTGACATATAAGGATAAAGAAGTAATTTTGCCTCTTTATAAGGCTTTGATAAGACCACACTTGGATTACTGTGCACAGATTTGGTCTCCCGGATTCCAAGGGATAAAGAAGCTGTGGAAAGGGTGTAAAGAAGAGTTACAAAGATTATATCCGGATTATGGGATTTAGATTATGAGGATAGATTGCGAGTATGTGGATTACAGACTCTGGTTAACAGGAGAAAGAGGGGTGATATGATAGAGGTCTATAAACTTTTAAATGGGTGCTATAGCATTTCAACTGATGAAATTTTTCGTTATATGGAAGGCGGGGAGAGAACATGGGGGCATCCATGGAAGTTAAGGTTGTTCTCAGTCAAGAAAGGGTTAAGAGCTAGGTTTTTCTCCCAGAGAGTAGTGAGTGAGTGGAATAATTTGCCCTTACGGGTAGTGAGTGCATCTAGTGTGAATGAATTCAAGGGTAGGTATGATAGCTGGGTTGGATTATAATTTATATTATATAAATTATTATCCAATTTTTACAGCCTTCCTCGATGAGTCCTTGACTCCCTGGAGGTCTTAGATAATAATAATAATAATATATTGTGCTAGATTTTGTATAGATTTTGTAGCCTTTCATGTGTGATTTGATAATGTATATATATCAAAATGGTATTTCTATACTTCATTTTTATCCCCCCCCCAAAAAAAAAAAATTCTTTCCTTATTACCTCACATATTATTGGTGCCTGTCTTTAATTTTCTTTGAGTTGAAGGTTGGTTAGCTAACTTCAGTGTTTCCCATGGTTCCTTGGCAAGGAACCATGGGAAAGTGATACCCTAGAGAGCATGTTACTTGATTATGTTGTACTATCACATTTAATGGGGGTTTAAAGCTTGTTGACCCATTCCTATGTCAGAAGTTCAGCTCTCTTTGCCATATTCCTTGTAAGCTTTGAAGGTCTTTTCCTAGTTATCTAATTTTGTCTGTTAAGTAACCTTCCCTTTTCCTTAAATAAGACAATGTTAGTTATTATTTTCAGTCTTTTTAAAAAAACATTTTAAAATAATTTTAAAATTGATTTAAATCTCACATGAGCTGTGCACTTTCTTTCTGTGTACATTATAAAAAGCATGTTCATGTTATTTTTGATATGAACATTATACGTTTTTGTTATTACTTTGATAGAATAAACTATGAATTTTTTTTAAACGTGCTGAGTTGGATTCAAACCAACATCCTATTGAGTATCTTCTGGAGATCATCGACTGTCACTTTTATTTGATAGAGATATTCAACAGAACACAACATGCTGCCACATCAGTAAATTCAGTTAAATAAAGTACTAGAACAGTTTGAAAATAATAATAAATACCACCCCCAAAATGAAGCTTTTATCTTTCTTTCTACTCCCCCATAAGCATCTCTCCAGGCTGCATCATTCAGCCACTTTCAGTAAAATTTGTAATATACTTCTTTCTTGCACTGTTGAAGGCCTAACATTACTGGAAAATTTAAATCTGATCTAACTAAAATGGAGAATTGATTGTTAAGGAAAGAAGAAAGTAAATTGTGTCTGCACAGTTTACTCATTATTCAACCATTTTCACCCAGTTATTCCTTAACTGTTTTACCTAGATGTGTAAATTAAAGAATTAAATAATATATATTATATATATTAGCCAAGTATTCTGAATACAGGAAGCAAGAGATTGGCTAAACTTTAGAAGCAATTATTATTACTTTAATTGTTGAAAATGTAAATTATTATTATACTTTTAACTACAAGCACCTAAAGAGTGTTATACTCTCATTCTTTTCTTAGCTCTTCCATTTTTCCTTGCTTTCTCTCTAGTTCTTGATGTTTTTTTTTATTATTATTTTTATTTCCTTGTTTTGTATTCTGTTCAATATTATACATCCTTTAACTGTTATATTCCACTTTTTTTTTTTTAATATATTTCATCTTTTTTCTTCTTTACATCCAGTTATCTGAACCATAATATGTTAGTACTACTATGAACATAATATATTGTGTCTTTCCTTTCTTTTGTTTTTTCTTCATCTTATAGTGTAGTGTTCAGTTACCTTTTTTTTCTTTTTTTTTTTTGAGTTTGTATGTGATATATACCAGAATGCATTGGTTTATTTTCTTTAATGAAATTTCTAAGTTATATGCAGCACTTAGTTGATGTAATTGATAAACCAATCTCTCAAAGTCTTCTGATTTGCACACTGTAGGTCAGATGTGTCCTTATTAAAGCCATGAAACCTCCCTATTCCTGCTTGTCAGGGATAAGGACTGCTGTGGAATGTTTGTGCACCTTTACAATAGGTTCTCTAAACAACTTCCTGTCCACAATTAATCCCAAATTCCTTGCTTCATCAATTTCATTTCTATCAGTGTAGTACACCACTTGTGATCTCTTCATTCCGTAGTGCACAATCTTATGCTTAGCCATGTTAAACCGATAGCCACTACTCTATGCTCATGACCTCTAGTCTATTTAAGTCCTACTGCAGAATCTCTACATCATCTTTATTGACTGTTGCTATTCCTACTTTTGTATCATTGGCAAACAACTGAATTTTCCCTAAATCGTTTCCTACATTATTGATGTACAAATTGACTATAGAACCCACATTGTTTCTGACAGTAATATATTGTGTTAGGAACCATGAAATGGCAGTAAGTGTTTCCCATACTTTCTTTACTGGATGTCATTTAATATCATTGGTAGTTTGGGCCAGGTATCTCTGATAAGCTAAGGATGAAGATTGACTGCTCCTCTGTCTCCAAAAGTTAGATGGGCTAAAATAGCCTCTTCCTTGAAGGAATAAAAAAAAACATTAGCCAGTGTGTTTATTTAATTAAACAGCAACAGACCAAGTACTGAGCTCTATAGCACACCACTAGTCATCTGCCTTCTCTAGGAATCACTTCTCACTTATACTACTTACTCTTTGATATCTGGCTATCAGTCACCCTCTTATCTGACTCACCAGCTTTATATCGATCCCTGTTTGATTCAATTTAGGCAAGAATTCCATGTGGTATCCTGTCAGATGTCTTTACAAAGTACAGCATTATCACTGTAGCCATTTCCTTTATCCAACTCAGTTGTCACCTCATCATAAAAAGTAAGCACATTACTAAGACAACACCTACTCTTCACAACACCATGTTTCCCCTTATATGCTGTCCATCCAGTCCTGAATATGTATTTTTACCAACTTCTCCAATACTTTAACCACTACTCCTAAGATATTAATTGGCATATAATTTGCTACCCTTTGTCTTAGAGATTCCTTTATTCAGTGAACTGGTTTGCCCTCTTTCCACTTCCCAGATACTATCCCAGAACAGAGGCTTAAATTAATTTACTAGAAGAATTACCAATTTCCTTGCAAATTCTTGCAAATACACAGACTGATGTACCATCCAATCCCATGACAATGTTCACATTAAAGTTCTGCCATATCAGAAGCACCTCTATATCATCCACATCTGTCCTTCCATCAGCCATTGTCATATCTGGCACTGGAATATGTGCAAATCCCTTTCTATTTGCCAGCCTCACCTCATTATAAAAAGTAAGCACATTGCTAGGACAAGACCTACCCTTCACAAAACCATGTTCCCCTCCCCCATAAAGTATCATATTCCTGTTCACCCAGTCCTGAATTCTATTTTTTACCAACTTCTTCATTACCTTAACCACTCATGTGATAATAATTGACCTATAATTTGCTACCCCTGTTTTAAAGTTTTAAAATCTGTGGATTTTTCTATTAAGAAGGGGTATGTACGGAACTACAGGTTAGGCAATTATAACAAGCTTCGGAGTGAGCTTGCAGCCATCCCATGGCAGAACATGTTGCAAGGGAAAGATGTTAGCAGTGCTTGGGATAAAATCAGCGGGTATCTGAGGAAAGCAATATCAGATTGTGTCCCCATGGTTAGGAGGTCAAACAAGGCAGGCATCAGATGGATGAGCAGTAGTATCAAGTTTGAACTGCAAAAAAAGAAAATGTTATGGAGAATTTACAAGGAGAAAGGCGATCAGGACACCCATGAGCAGCAGTACAAGGCTCAAGCTAGGAAGGTTACCAGCATAGTAAGAAAAGCTAAATCAGATTATGAGAAGACCTTAGCCAAAGAGATCAAGGGTAATCCCAAAGAGTTCTTCCGCTATGTGGCAAGTAAGAGGAAGAATGACTTCAGAAGGATAACCTTAGTGGGTGCTGATGGTATTGAGGTGACAAAATCAGATGTAATAGTCGAGTTACTGAGTGATCACTTTTCAAAAGTCTATCACCCAAGTGAGGATATCTCTATACCTACAGCAATACCTAATGTGAGAATTGAAGCTAAAGAATCAGAGGTATTAAATATATTGCAAAACTTAAATGCAAACACTGCGGTAGGCTTAGATGGAATATCAGCTCGGGTGTTGCGTGAATGTGCAAATGAATTGTCAACCCCTCTCACCTGGATATTTAACTTAAGTTTGAACTCTGGTATGGTCCCTAGGGAGTGGAAGTTAGGCAAAGTGGTTCCTTTGCATAAGGGTGGCTCTAAAACTGCGGTATTGAATTACAGACCAATCACCATCTCAGGAGTAGTGGTAAAAGTATTGGAAAAGTTGATTAAAGACAAAATTCAAGAATGGGTGGATCAGGATATGATACTCTATAGAGACCAACATGGTTTTGTTAAAGGTAGATCCTGCCTTAGCAATCTATTAACTATTCATAATAGAATAACATCTGAGTTGGACAAAGGAACTGGCTACACAGTGGTACTTCTGGATTTTGCTAAGGCTTTTGACAGGATACCCCATAGAACACTGTTACGCAAATTGGAGCAGATGGGAATGGATATTAAATTGGTGATATGGATAGGAGAATGGCTCAGGGAGAGATACCATAAGGTGGTGTATGGAGGAGCCGAGTCCAGAATGAGGCAGGTGACCAGTGGTGTGCCTCAGGGCTCTGGGCTTGGGCCAATGTTGTTTAATTTGTATATAAATGATATAGGAAACGGCTTAAAGGGAGATATTCAGTTGTTTGCTGATGATGCAAAGTTGTGTAGTGCAATAAAAAATCAAGCTGATGTTGAAAGTTTGCAGGAGGATTTAAATAAGCTGGTAAAATGGGCAAGAGAAAATGGATGTCAGTTCAATGTGGAAAAGTGTAAAGTCATGCATTTTGGGATTAAAAGATTACCAGCTGTGTACTACATCGATGGAAAGGTACTCCAAGAGATTGATGAGGCTAGGGACTTAGGGGTATTGGTAGATAGGGAGATGAAGTTTAGAGGACACATTGCTAAGGTGTCCAAGATTGCACATAGGATTACTTGGTTGTTGAGGAACACACTGACATCCAGAGATAAAGAGGTTATTATTCCCCTTTATAAAGCATTGATACTTCCACATTTGGATTACTGTGCTCAGGTCTGGTCACCTGGATTCCTTGGAGATGAGGAGGCTGTGGAGAGGGTTCAGAGAAGAGTGACCAAGTTGGTGAGTGATATAAAAAATGCTCCCTACATTGATAGATTGAGAGCTTGTGGATTGCAGAGATTGGTTGATAGGCGAAGAAGAGGGGATATGATCGAAACATTCAAATTACTAAAAGGTTTTTATAGGATTGATGCAGGGGAAATGTTTCAGCTGTGTGATAGTGATGGAAGAACAAGAGGTCATCTCTGGAAATTAAAGAAGAGTGTGGTTAACAAAGGTGTCAGAACAAGGTTTTTTGCCTGGAGGGTGGTGAATGAGTGGAATTCATTGCCTGACTTAGTTGTGAGCTCTTCGTCTGTAAATGAATTCAAGAAGAGATATGACAGATGTTGTTTTGCTAGTTTGGGTCTCCCACGATGAGTCTACTGACTCCACGGAGATACCCGTAATAATAATAATAACAATAATAATAATAATTATTATTATTATTAATAAGAAGAAGGTGCTGTGTAGGCATACGAACTGGCTCACGGTGATATCGCGCCCCCCCTCCCATTTTTTTATAGTTTTAAAGTGATTCCAACTCCTGTTTTTAATCTGGGAATTTAAATTCACCGAAATCGGCTAAGAAGAAACCAAATTTTGAAGTGTTGAGAAATGAACAGAGAGGACTGTGTCAACAATGAGCGAAGAACAAAGGACGATGCCATCTTTACAATCACGCCACAATTGCTCAAGTGAAGAAAGGTGAGTCATGAATTGTATCAAATGCCTGATTTCCATCAGACGATAAATCCTGAAGGATTTATCGTCTGATGGAAATCAAATAACCTATACGAAATGCAGTAGGATTCTGCACTTAAAATGTGCCGGCTTTTCAGAAACAACCTGGCAACTTAAAGCCAATGCAACACGCAAGGAATGGAAGTGTGTAATCTGCAGTAGGAACAAAGAAATGCACCCAAGGCAGCCACCTACTATGCAGCGATTATACCGGAGGCAAAATCAGATGACGAACTGAACAGACAAAAAAATGCAGGTGAGTCCTATAATTTCAACTCTTTAAATATACTAATAGAAAACGGTCTAGAGACTATAAAAGCCAGCTTAGTAGATATTGTGCAAGAACTCTTCGACAAACAGAACGAACAAATAACAAAAAAACTAGCAAATATGAAGATTTGGTCAAACATAATAATTTAGCAGTGATAGAAGTGTTGCAAACGGTAAAAGACATCAAAATCAGCATTAACGCACTAAATGACAGGCAACACAATTTGATGAAAGAAACATCCAAACTCCATCAAGAACATCATCATAATCATCATCATCATCAAATTCCTGCCATGTACCCTCAAAGGATGTACAGAATATGATAGTACTCCATGAAAAAAATTACATCATTACTAACTTCCTATCTACAATTTTCCTCCAAATCAGTCTGTTACTTGTCAAGACTCCAACATTATCAGATCTTATATTTCTATCGTCTAAGGAACTTTGTATTGCATCAATCCACCTATATCTTGGTCTTCCTCTGGGTCGTTTTGCTGCCAACCTCGCAGAGAACACTTGTTTTACTAATCTCTCTTTGCCCATTCTGTTTAAGTGACCATACCACCTGAGATTAGCTCTGCTAACGCATTCCTAGATGCTGACAATGTCAAGTTCTTTCCTAATATCGTTTTTAATATGATATTGCCATTGATGCCATCTGTTCACACCTATAATCTTTCTCAGGACTCTCATATCTATGGTCTCTAGTCTTTCGTCAAGTGTTTTACTTCTGACTCAGCTCTCAGATTCATAAATTAAAACTGGTTTGAACACTGTCTTGTATACAGCTAATTTAGTGTTTGTTCCGATTAATTTCTCTCTTATTCCATATGAATTTATTCAGTTGACTTCCCACCATACCAGCTTTGCTGATTCTGTTGTCTATTTCTATATTTAATTTATCATCTTCACTAAAAATCGTGACTAAGTAGCTGAAATGTTTTGCTTGTTCCACAGGTTCTCCGTTCACAACACAGTTGACATTTTCAACAATTCTACCTATTTTCATTGTCTATGTCTTTTTATTGCTGACCTTCATACAATATATATTACAACAGTTATTTAATTTAGTCAGAGAATCTTGCAGACTTGTAGCAGATTTAGTTAGAAGTATAACATCATCTGCATAAAGCAAAGAGCTGACATTAACATCTCCAATTTTGATATCATGTTTAATACCACTTTCCTTCATAATGTGATCCATATAGATAATGAATAACAGAGGGGATAATGTACATCCTTGTCTCACACCAGATTTAACATTAAACCATCTTCCTGTACTTCCTTCAATTCTAACTGCTGACTTACAACTCAAATAAAGACTAAGTATTGCTTGATATAATGCCCCATTGACACCATATAACTGTAGTCTATTGAATAGCTTCTCTCTTGATACCTTGTCATATGTCTTTTCCAAATCGACAAAACTTAAATACAGATCTTTGTTATATTCCCATGCTTTCTTGGCTATTTGTCGTAAAGTGAAGATCTGATCCTGACAGCCTCTATTTGGCCTGAATCCAGCTTGTTCTTCACCAAGATTTTCTTCCACAATTCTTCTCAACCATTTCTCAAGTATACTTGCATAAATCTTGCCAGGAACACTCATTAGGGAAATACCTCTGTAATTCTCACAATCAGTTTTATTTCCCTTTTTATATATGGGTACTATGAGAGCTTTACTCCAATCATTGAATTCGTCCCTCTTTCCAGGCTTTCTGAACTATGCACTGCAGCCACTGTAAGACTCTTATACCACCATACTTCAGCATTTCTGGTCGAATATCATCTACTCCTATTGCCTTTCCACATTTCAAGCCTTTGATGGCTTTTTCTACTTCAAGTATGGATATGTATTCCTGACATAGTCAGTGTTTTTTACCACTGTGCTGTCATCACTGCTTGTTTCATTTAGCAGTTTTTCAAAGTAATTACTCTATAATTCAAGGATATATTTTTCTCCCATTTTCATGTCACCTTTATCATCTCTAGCTCCTTTTACAGCACTCTTTCCTCCATTCCTAAGCTTCTTCAACAACCTCCAGAATATTTTGCCACCTTCTTGATATTTATTTTCTATATTCTTGCCAAAGTCCTCCCATTACTTTTGTTTACCTAGTTTTACACAGTGTTTAGCATTCTTGCACTTTTCTCTGTATTTTCTAAGTGCACAAGCTGACTTATTTGCCAGGAACTTTTGATATGCTTTCTTCTTTTCCTTCACTGCCCCTTTAACTTCCTGTGTCCACCATGGAGTTCTTATTTTGCTATCTTTGCAGACAACTTCACCACATGCCTCTCTAGCTGAATCAGTCAGGGCTTTCTTCAAGGCTTGCCACTGAATCTCCAAGGTTTGATTCCTGTTCTCAAACTCTTTCATTTTTTCTTCAATAATCTTTGAAATATACTACAAAGATTACACAGTCTACAGTTCACATCTGAGAGCTGCTCAACTTTTATTTGCTTTTAAAACTTTCTTACATGTTATTCTTTTCAATATGAAATTCAATTTTATGCTGCTCAAGACTAAATAGTGATCACTTCCAATTTCAAATCCTCTGTACACTCTGGTGTCCTGCACCAGGGAGAAAACATCCCTATCAACAATAACATAGTTAATGAGACTTTTCTTATTCCTTGCCTCTTCTCTCCAAGTGAATTTTTGCACATTTTTATGCTGGAACATGGTGTTATTAATAACCAATCCATATCCTGAGCAGAAATCCAACAGATATTTGCCATTATTATTAGCTTTGCTCTTTTCTCCAAATTTTCCCAATATATTTTTGTATGTGTGACAATCATTTACTACACTTCTATTGAGATCCCCAACAAGGACCAACTTTTCCTTTTTCATTGTGTCAGCTGCTTTCTCTGAATCCTCAAAAAATTCCTCCACTTAGGCATAAATAAGTCTCATTGTCCAGTTCCCATTCTCATATTTGTCCACATTACTCTACTTGAGACTGACTGCCATTCAAGAAGATTAGCCTCGTATTTTGTGTTGAAAACTATGGCTACTCCTTCTTTTCCTTGATTGTCATTGCCTGAATATAACATTTTGTATTTATTACTCAGAAAAATCTCACCAGTTTTTGTCTTTTTTGTTTCAGTCACCCGTATTATGTCTATCTGTTACTTATCTAATTCCTCAGCTAGCTCCATTTCTTTGCCATTCAGGCTTCTTATGTTGATGTTACCGATCTTTAACTCTGGTGATGTTGAGTTGGGCTGTTTTTTCAGATTTGTTCCAGTAGCTGACTTTTCGCTGTTCGCCCTGGTTTCCTGGCGAACACAACGGGGGCCTTGTTTAACCAGGCGACGCCCCAGCCGGCATGAAATTTTGTCATGTTGTACCATCATTTTTTATTTTGGTTTAACCAATAAGAATACAATTTGATCGGCTAAATCCCAAATTGCCAGCCCATCCTCGTTCGTTCAGTATCCAAGTAGATACCCAACAGGGTGTACCACGAGAAGGTGAGGATTGGACATTAGGTCAGAAGCCCTGGTCGGTTCTCCACATTCCTTTAAAGGCTATCTGGAGGTTTCCTCTCAGTTATACAGCTTTGACCCTTAAGCACGCCACTTTGTGAATGTGAATTCTTCTGCTCATCATCCATCTCAGAAAGCTGGCATTATAAAATCACTAGTTTCCAGAGTACACAAATTCTGCTTCTCTGAAGAATCTCTAAACCAGGAATTAGAAGTAATCAAAAATACAGCCATCCTAAATGGAGATAATCCGAAAACAACTCAAAAAATCATCAGTCACTTCTCCACTCATCAAACCAGACAGGAAGAAGTCCATAGGATTCCCATACCTTATGTCAAAGGCATCTCCGAACGTCTTTCTAAAATTATGAAGAAATACAATTTTGCCACTACTTACAAACCTATCAACCAAATTTACAACTTGTTACCTTCTAGGGACAAACTCTCACCTTTGAGGTTGCCTGGCGTTTATGAGATTCCATGCTCATGCAAATTGTCTTACTTTGGACAGACAGGTAGGTCGGTTCCGATATGCATCTCGGAACATCAAGACCACATTCGTCTTTTTAAACCGCAAAAATCTGGCCTCTCTCGACACGGAATTGAAAATCCAAACCATAGGATCCATTGGGAAAAGTCTAAACTTTTACATAGATCTTTATATAAACATGAACGTTTATATATAGAAAGTTCTGAAGCCCTACTACACAGACCAAATTTAAACCGCAACAACATTACTATTCCTAAAGTATGGGAAATTGTCATACAAAATTGTGTAAAATAATTATTAGTTTTTTTTTTTTTTTACTTTTTCTTTTTCTCTTTTAAACACGTTACGCATGTTTAATGAGATTCTATTATAATCATGCGCCCTAACTGTATGTTATTCCTATTATTGTTTAAACTACTGTACTGTTGTAGAAAGTATTTTTAACTTGGGTATAATTATGTTAAAGATACCAAGCAATTTTAAACCTGGTTTTACTCCATTTTGCTCCACCTTTACCACGAGTTGCCTTGGTCTTGCACTACCTGTGGGATCAACTAGTCTTGCATCAATTGCAGGCGCAAACTTGACATTTTGTCTGTTTGCTCACTTGGGAAAAATGGAGTAAAACCAGGTTTAAAATTGCTTGGTATCTTTAACATACTGTACTGTTGATGTCCTAAGATACTTAGGATGAAATATTTACAATGAAATAATTTTCACTGTGGTTAATACGTGTGTTCTTTTAATTATGCTGTATATTTATTAGTCCTATAATATTTATTAGGTTTTACAAAACATTGCACTAGCATAAGAAGAGGTTACATAAAATCATATGAATTTGGTTTAGAAAACCATTTTATCCACAGTTTGTGTGCAATTGCAGTAAGAACAAAGTTTTAAAAAAGTGATTAAAAATAGTGAAGCTTGCTGAACAACTAAAAGTAAAAGTTGATGTATTGAAGAATTTATTGACTCAAGTGGTAATGAATTATCAAATTGAAGGAGTCATTTCTTCATTTGAAAAAGTATTTCAGAATTATTTATAATCATACAAATATCATGCTGGTTAAATAAGGTCCTAAATATTTTTGCCAGAGAACCAGCATAAGCAGTAAAAGGTCAGCTACAGGAACAAAATCAAACTCAAGACTGTATATGCTAAGTTCCAGCCTTAGCAAATACAGAGTTCAGGGATCATTTTATTGGTGCCTTTAATTTAAGATAACTAGCTATTGGAAATATATGCTGTTAAACAGCATTAAAAATTAAACATTTTTATTGATTACAATTTTACAAAACAAGAAATATATATATATATAAAGAAATTGTTCTTGCTTTTTTGTTTGGCAAAATTTTCCAAATGTTTATCAATTTATTTTATGTTTTTATTTTTTATATTTTTTTTTTGTCACAGTGTAGTCCCACAAGTGAGCTAAATCTGCTCAAAGTGAGTAGTAGTAACTGAATTAAAAATAGGCACCATCAACATGAGCAGTATCAATGGAAAACAGGTGGAGTTAATAGAAGAATTAGAAAAGTACAATATCAACATAATTACTGTTATTGAGAAAAAGACTAAAGCATATCAGATACTATAAAATGTTGTATTCAAGCAATAGTGCTCAGTGAAAAGAAAGCATAACTATAGTATTCAACACTTTGGTATGCAGTCTTAAGTAGAGTGATACAAGTAAGTTTCAAAATGGGGAATTGGACACTGAGATTAATTTGTGTCTCTGGTCTCACAGGAGATTCTATTAAAAAAGAAGTAGATGAATTTTTCAACCTGTTAGAGAAGGCAAGTTACATAAAGAAAAAGTTTTTTCCTTGTTAGAGATCTGAACAGCAGAGTAATAAATGAATATCAGACAGAGAAATATCAGGAAAATTTGGAGAAATGAGAATGTTAACAATAATGGTAATAAATAAATAATAATCTGCAATACTTACAGGCATTTAAGTTCCATGACCTTCTCATATTGGCTTTCAGGAAGCCAATATGAGATTCCATAATTTTAGAATGCACAAAAATATATATTTAGTCTTATGCATAAATATATTTTTATGTGTAATTTGCATGTATTGTCCTGGTCAGTTTGTCTGGTTGCAGGATGAAAAACATGAGTTTCTGGGAAGTAAAACACTGTCAGCTCTTTTAGATGATAGGAGTAAAGCACTCATTGCACCTATCCATTAAAGTGCGGAGAAGGGAAAAAACTCCTAGTAAGGATTACAGAGATATTCCACTGAGTGTTCCAGGTTAAATTTATGCAGTTATGCTTTAGAATATATATTAAGAAAAATTGTACAAGAGAAACTTGGGAAAAACGAATTTTTGAAGGACCAAATTTTTATTTATTGAGAAATCATTAGAGAGGATATTTATGTACATTTTCTATATCTCAAAAAAAAGACATATGATGACGTGCCTAGAGAAACGCTGTTCAAAACACTATATTGCATAAATGCATAGCAGTACTTTAAGTTGTCATTTAGCAGTTAGAACTGAAACAGGTGCAGGAAGGTTTGAGATAAAATCAGATGTAAAGCAATTGTGCATTTCACCTTCCCTCTTATCTATCAACTATAAGGATATCATATGAACAAAAGTAGCATTAATAAATGTGATAGGACGGGTAGTAAGTATGTTGCCTGGGTATGACAGTGGTGAGATGAGGTTGAGAGCAAGGATTATGAATGATATGTTAGTTGAAATGTGGGAGACAGGAGTACAGTTTGTTAATGTGTGGAATGAGTTTGAAGTGAACTATATAAGAGAGACGGACTGCATTTGAGTGGTTATGGTGTGAGTCGCTTGGAGAGACTGCTGCTGGAAGGTAGAGAAGTGAGTAGAGAGAATGAATCAGATCAAGTGGGAAGTGATGTGGAAGACTGACTAAGGTAGTTTCTAACCTCTGGAATGTTGAATATAAGGAAAGGAAAGACTGAGAAGATGCAATTTGCAGAGTCTGTCGGACAGGAGGAAGAAGGGAGATATGATAGAGACCTACAAGTTAGTAAGGGGTTGTTATAGGATCAATGTTGGAGAGGCGCTACAGAAAACAGTGGGAGATCAGTTGAGAACCAGAGGTTATCCCTGAAAACTGTATAAAGAGGGTGTGAGTAGGGGAGTGAAAAGCAGGTTTTTTCATGCAGAGTTGCAAATGATTGAAATGACTTGCCTGAGAGTGGAGTCTGCAGAAAATTTGAGTGTGTTTAAAGCACGGCACGATGAGCTGTGTGTATGATAAAAGGTCTTCCCAGATAAGTCTTTGACTCCATGGGGTCTTGGGTAATAATAATAATAATAATTACTAACTGCCGAGTAGGCCTGTGTAGTTCAATGGAAGTGACGCTTGCAACCTCTGCACTTGGCTGCATGAAAATAGACTTATAGTTCAAGACTAGTCGCTGACTGGAAGAACCTTTTCTAAGCCTTTCTTCAACTGGTTCCCGAGTTAGTCGATCTCTGGCAAGTGGGTTTTTCTTCTAAAAACTCAGGTATTTTCCCATTAACTCAAGAAAATGAAACATAGAACCCACATTATTTTAGACACTAACATATCCTGTTAGGTACCAAGGGATGACAGCACTTGTTTGCTTGTCTCTTCATTGGTACACCTATAATTAGTGATACACATGGGACAGCTATCTCTGATTGGCTACCGGTGGAGATTGAACTGTCCACTCAGTCTCCAAAGTTAGATAGGATTTAAAGGCCTCACCTTTAAATCCTATCTAAATATATATATATATATGTGTGTGTGTGTGTATTCCTGAGCTTCTACTCAGTTGTAATGGTACATTTTAAAGAATAAATATTTAACATGTTCATTGCCAATCATGCGCTATCTCACCAAACGGCCGATCACGCGTTAGCGCGTGGACGTCGCTAGCTAAATAAAAAATAAATTTAAAAAAAAAAATTGGCCACCACACGAAATTCCAATTTTCAGCTTGGCATTGAACGATACGCGTGATGCGAGTTCTCACCAAACGGCCGATCACGCGTTATCGCGTGGATGTCGGTAACTAAATAAGAAAATTTAAAAAATTTGCCCACCACACGAAATTCCAATTTTCAGCTTGGCAATGAAAGTGTTAATGAATTCTAAACCGAGATGATAAAATATGAAGTTTTAATGAAAATGATACAACTAGTTTTAGCCTTTTATAGCCTTCTTCAGGTATCCACTAAAGGTAGAACACAGTAATAAAAATTGAAGTTACAAAAAACTGAGAATTACAGGCAAAAAATGCAATACGTAATTGACACAAAAACGTTGTATTTTTCAAGTTGTTCTATCTAATGCGCTATTGTTTGTTGCATGCGAGCTTGCAAGTTCTCGTGAACACCAGTATTGAACAACTGCAGCATGGCTATCAGGGATGTTGTAACTCAAATTGTTGTTCAAATGTTCAGGATTAAGGAGGATTTCCCTAGACTCCACGATTTTCCTTTCAAACTCATCACTGCAGCGAAAAATGTTTTCGGATTTATCCCTGCAAACTCAGTGACTCTATAGATCATCATGAGGATTGTTTGAGAACATGACTGGATAGGGCAGATGCATGTGATCTTTTATAGGTCTTCCTCTGAGTTTCCTGCCAACCTCTCAAAGAACACTTGTTTTGCTAATCTTTCCTCTCCCATTCTACGTGGGGTGGTCTGAAAAGTTCTCGGCCTTGACCATAAATGGCACAATTCTATCGGCACAATTTTTTTTTTTCTAAGTTGGTACATCTGTCATAAGCATCCATGTGAAATTGCAAGTCATTCTATCAAGTAGTTTTTTTTATACAGCTGTCGGAACCAAAGTGTTGTCTGTATGGATAAAATTGAGTATCATGTGGTTATAAAATTCTTTGTAAAAGAAATTCATTTTAAAGTCATAAAAGTTTATGGGCACTCTTTTCCTTCATTTTCAACAACTAAGAAATGGGCTTCCGAATTTAAATGAGGCCATACCAGTATTGAAGATGATCCACGTGAAGGACCTCCAAAAAGTGTAACAGCACCGGAAATCATTAATCAGTGCACGATATGGTATTGGATGACCAGCAAGTCATGCATGAAATTGCTGAGCCTATGAGAATTTCAAAAGAACATGTAGGATATATTTTGCATGAAGAATTGCAAATGAAAAAGCTTTGCTCGAGATGGGTGCTGTGCAGATCAAAAACGCACTCACATGAAAATCTCTGAATAGTGCTTGGAGCGTTTTAAGAAGAATGAAACTGATTTTGTGTGTCAATTTATTACTACATAAGAGACTTGGATTCACCAGTATGCACCAGAATCCAAACAGAAGCCAGTTGTTCAGTGCCAAAGAAGATAAGGTCATGGCATTGGTGTTTTGGGATGCTAAAGGCATTTTGTTTATCAATTAATTTGAAAAGGATAAAAGAATATTATTTCAATCTTTAACCAGACTAGATGAAAAAAATTCATGATTTTTTTTTTCTGGTTGCAGAAGAAAAAAAATCATCTTTCATCAGGACAAGGTACCTGCCCACAAAGATGTTTTGGCAATGGGAAAATTAAGGAATCTGCACTATGAATTGTTGGATCATCCACCCTGTTCCGCAGATTTGGCTCTCTCTGACTTCTATCTCTTACCAAAACTAAAACTCTTCCTTGCTGGTGTTTTACTTCAAATCAAGAGGTGATTGCAGCTGTTAATGGGTATTTTGCAGATCTTACTGAGAACCACTACAGGGACAGGATAATGGTGCTGTAGCATCGCTGGAATAAATGTATTAGTCTTAAGGGAGATTATGTTGAAAAATAAAAATAATTTTGAAATTCTAAATTCGTTTTTTCATTGTTAGGCCAAAAACTTTTCATACCACCTTTTTAATATTATATTAGATCTACTAACACATTTCTGAATGCTAACAGTGCAAGTTCTTTCTTAATAATAATAAAATATTAATATCCTCATTTTTAATGTGATACTGCCATTGATGCCATTTGTTCACTAGCCTATCTTTATCAGAACTCTCATATTTGTGGTCTCCAGTTTTTGATTGTCGTTGTGTGGTCCTTCAGTCCATGGACTGGTTGGCTGTAGCACACCATTCCCAAGATTTATTCTCTTTTCAGAGATTCTCTTCATTTCTTCATGTCATCAGCTTCCCAAATCTTCACATAGCTATTTGATGAAATTCATTCTTGGTCACCCCTCATTCTTTTACTCAGGATTTTCCCTTCTATTACTGTTTTGAGGAAATTCGAGAACAAGTTGTGGCTTGGTAGGTGTCCTATTCATTTGAGTCACCTCTTCTTTATGGTATCTAATATATACTTCATTCTTCCCCAACTTCTTTGAGAACTTTGTCATTGCTTTTCTTTTCTTTCCCACCCACGTTCGTTAATTGCCTCCAGCATCATATCTCGAAGAGCTCTAGGTATTTTTGATCTTGCTTAAGGAATGTCCAGATTTTCAATGCATGTAATGCAACTGACCAGACAAAGGTCTTTACTAGTCTCTTTCTTAGTTTGATGTCAATTTGCAGTTTTTGATGAATTGTTTAAGTTCTAACAAGCTCTCAGATCCTTAAGTTAAAACTGGTTTGAATACAGTCTTGTATTCAGTATCATAATATAACACTAAACTATGTATCATAGTATAGTGTTTTGACTAATTGCTCTCTTATTCCATATAAATTTATTCATTTGACTTCTACCATAGTATCTTTGCTAATTCTGTCTATTTTCATATTTAATTTGCCATCTTCACTAAAATTTGTGCCTAAATAGCTGAAATGTTTTATTTGTTCTATAGGTTCACCATTCAGGATACACTTGAGGTTTTCAGTGTTTCTGCCTTTTTTTCATTGTCTTTGTCTTTTTATTCCTGATTTTCATACCAAATTTATTACAACAATTACCATATTTTTCGGACCATAAGATGCACCTTTTTATGTAGAGAAATCAACTTGGAATTGGGGTGTCTTATGGTCTGAAGGTAGGTGATATCGAGAAGTCTTGGATTCCCACGTTTTCAATGCGAGCCAAATATGTGTCTCGCTGCATATGTGGGAATCCCCGAAAATTTACTGCCATCAATAGTAGTAAGCGTATGCAGTTTTGAATGGATGAGACAATTATTGAATCTTTTAAAAAATGTGGTACTTAACATGATGGATGGTACTGAAGATGACTTAGTTTTTGAAGAGAGTGATAACAATAGCTTTGTTATCACTCTGTAATAACGAATTGTTATTACAAAGAGTTTATCACTCTTCGTAATAATGAAAAGTGACAGTAACGAGATGAGTGATAATGCTGAGACGACTGAAGACAAGCTGAATGCTGCTGGTACAAATTATAGTAATAATAAATCAAATTTAAGGTTTGTGAATATTTTTATATAATAATTTTTTTTTTCTGAAAATTGTCTCATAAATTTGGGGTGCATGTTATTGTCCGAAAAATACAGTATTCAATTAATCAGAGAATCTTGCACACTTTTGCTTAATTTATTCAGAAATATAACATCATCTGCATGAAGTAAAGAGCTAAGATTAACATCACCAGTTTTGATACCACTTTCCTTCTTAATTATTATTACCTCCAGGGAGTCTAAGGACTCCCTGGAGTCGCCCGTAATAATAATTAAGAAGTTTTAATGAAAATGATACAATAGTATGATAGATACGGTGAGAATGTCATATAGTAGTGTCGCCCTAAACATCATGTCCACACTACTATATGACATTCTCACCGTATCTATCATACCTTGCCTTGAACTCACTCACCATTGTAGCACCCACAACAGACTCTGGCAGCTTATTCCACTCATTTACTACTCTAAAAGTAAAGAACCCAGCTCTAACACCCCTGCTAACCACACTCTTGCCCAGCTTCCATATGTGTCCCCTAGTTCTCCCATCACCAGTCCTGATCTCAAAAATATCCTCTGAATTAATCCTATAGAAACCCTTTAACAATTTGAATGTCTCAATCATATCTCCCCCTTTTCCACCTATCAACTAATTTCTGCAACCCAGAAATCTTCAACCTGTTCTCATATGGTTCATTCCATAGACCTGCTATCATCTTAGTTACTCGCCTCTGGATCCTCTCCACCTCCTCCCCATCAAGAAGGAACCTAGGTGACCAAATCTGGGCACAGTAGTTGAGATGAGGTCTTATCAAGGCTCGGTACAGAGGTACAATAACTTGCTTGTCTCTGCTCGTCAAGGTATTTATCAACAACCAAGTGAGTTGATGAACTGATTTAGCTACTTTTGCAATGTGCCCCCTAAACTTCATCTCAAGAACAGCATTAATAAGGCCTGGTCTACTGCACACAGAACCTGGATTCCATGGTGACGAGGATCCAGAGGTGAGTGACAAAGATTGTGGCAGGGCTATGGAATATTCTACATAATAATAGACTGAAGGTCTGTGGGAAGCAGTAATCTCCCTATTTCTGCTAGTCAATGTGTTCTTCAACAACCATGTAATTCGATGAGCTGTTTTGGCCTCCTTTGCAATATACCCTCTGTACTTCAACTGCCTGTTGACAATCACCCCTTAGTCCCTGACCTCATCAACTTCCTGCAGTTCAGTTCCATCAATATAGTACACAGTATGTGATTTCTTCCTCCCAGAGTACATTACCTTTAACTATTGTGTCATCCTGTAGGATCTCTATGTCACCTTCATTGACTATTACTCTTCCCAATTTTGCATTATCAGCAAACAACTGGATATTTCTTGTCAAATCGTTTCCTATATCATGTACAAATTAAACAAAAAAAAAGGATGAAGTACTGAGCCCAGAGGTACACTACTTGTCACCTGACTTCTCCTGAACTCAAATCCTTCATAAACCACTCTTTGATATCTGCCAATCAGCAACTCTATAATACAAATCATCATATTCATTTCCAATCGCTCCAGTTTATGCAGTGGAGTATCATGAGGAATCCTACCAAATGCCTTCGCAAAGTCCATCAGTATCACTGACTAGGCATTTACTTTATCCAATTCCATTATTACTTTATTATAAAAAGTAAGACCCACCCTTCACAAAACCATATTGCCTCTTATAAAGTATCACATTCTTGTCCACTTCATCCTCAATTCTGTCTTTTATCAACTTCTCCAATCCCTTAACCACCACTCCTGATATATTGATTAGCCCATAATTTTCTGTTTTTTATCTTGGAGCCTCCTTTATTCAGTGGATTCTGCCTTCCTTTCACATCATTGGAACCTTCCCAGAACAGGCTTAAATTAAACAGCTTGGTCAGAGGAAGTGTTAATTCTCTAGTACATACTCATAATGCATGGACCAATATGCCATCTAACCTGGCAGTGCAGTATCACACCAACATGGTACACTGTTTCGAAATCATAACTTAGTAATAACTCAACTATTTGATATATGTCCTCCACACTTTCTGCATCATGATGTTAGAGGATAGCTCTTTCATAACATCTGAACGATTAATCATGGTAAATGCTAGCAATATCAGTATTGCTCATTGTTTCATTGTAAAAGAAATAGTAGTAGCCTTGGAATACATTTTTGAAGTCTAATTGCAGTGCACTCTTAAAAAGGTAGCGGTCAGATCCTATCTGTGTGTTTATCTCAGCAGAACTTATCCATTTATTATTAATCCTGGTGTTTAGGCTTATTCATTGATTCTCCGGCATCTTGTTGTTTAAGAAAATTAATAACATAGACTAGATAATAACTAAAAATATTTAATTATTACTTCCTATATTTTGCCGAAGTTAAATCGGCATCTTCAGGGCTTAATACATTGGTATTAAACACGTGCACACTGGCACACTTCAGTAGCAAAGATGGGATAGGAGAGATATGGGATGATCTAAAGTCCTATAATTACACCACAGTACCACAATAGGACTTGGTTGGGTGTTATTGGCTGTTGGGCTGACTGGCTGCTGCTGAGGGTTTCCTATATGAGAGGCAGTTAGATACAACCATGTTTGTTTAGGTTCAGATAGTTGGAAAGAGCTGTAGCAGATTAAAGGAAAAGCCTCTCAGATTTAAATTTGTCTTGGTGAAGTAAGGTGGCTTTTTTCCAATGGATCCTCTGCTGTGTATCCAGGACATGGTCTGCTAATCCTGAGCAGCCATAGTGGTAGAAACAGATGTAATCCTAGTGCTCTGATATACGGCCATTGGCTGTCCTACTTGTTTATCCATAGTATGAACAGTTGGAGCTGGTCTGTCTTTGGGGGGAGCAGATAAGGGTTGCTATCTTTTTGGGCAGTTTATAAGTGGTCGCAGGATTATGCTTTTTTAAGATCTTGCCACCTTTCCTGAGATGTCACAAATAAAGAGGATGGTGATGGATTTGCTGCAATCTATGTTTGGAAGTTGGGGGTGGAGGTACATAATGTTAAAATACCTTTTATTTCATGGGAGATGTAAGCATAGCTAAAAAAGGTATTTTTATGTTGGTGAGTTCTGTATTGAGTGCAATATTATCTGAGCAAAATTAATTTTGCCTAGAAGACTAAGGTTTTTATAGTTCCAAATTGTTGGGTAGGGAATGATGTGACTGTTGATGAATTATTTACCTGTGTGTGTGGGGGGGGGGGGGGCTGTGAAAGTCAGAGATCCATTTGATTGTATTGTCACAATGTGCCCTTCCTAGGGTATCTAGGAAGGGCACGTTGTTGTTACTTTCTATTTTTGTTGTGAATTGGATCGTCGGATGTTGACTGTTCAAATGGGATAGGAAAGTGTGTAAGGTGTCTCGGCCATGTGGTCAAATTGTGAACACATTGTCCACATAGCTTAGAAAATAGTGGGTTTAGAGGGAGGGAATGGTTAGGCTGCATCTGCAGTTGTACATACTATAGGACAACAGGTAAGACAGCCAACATCTGTATATCAGAGCACCAGGATTACATCTGTTTCCACCGCTATTGCCCCTCACATTTTCTGTAGACTGTGAAGGTCAGAGAACTCTTCTCTGACCTACACACTAGTTACAAAACCAAACTCTTTGGTTTTGTAACTTGGGCATATAGGAAGGGCAGATCATTGTAATTTTCTATTTATGTTGTGAATTGGATTCTTAGATGTTGGCTGTTCAAATGGGATAGGAAAGTGTGTAAGGTTTCCAGGCCATACAGCCAAATTACATACACATTCCTCACATAGCATAGCCAAATAGTGGGTTTAAGGGGGGGGGGGGGGGTATCCTGCAACTGCAGCCACTCATACTATGGACAAAGGTAGGACAGCCAGTCCGTATATCAGAGCACCAGGATTACATCTGTTTCAAATGCCCTGGATAGAATCTGTTGGAAAAAAGCCACCTTACTGCACCGAAGCAAATTTAATTCGAGAAACTCTTCCTCAAATCTGTTGCAGCTCGTACCAACTATTCCAACCTACACAAATATGGTTGCATCAAATTGCCTCTCATATGGGAAAATCCTCATCAGCAGACAGTCAGCCCAACAGTCAATGACACCCAACCAAAGCCAATAGGTGGCATAATTATAGGACTTTAGGTCATTCCATATTTCTCCTGTTCCATCTTTGTTATTGAAGTGTGCCTGCGTGCACGTGTTTAATACCAGTGTATTAATCCCTGAAGATGCTGATTTAACTTCGGTGAAATACAGGAAGTAATAATTAAATATTTTTAATTATTATCTAGTCTACGTTTTAATTTCCTTAAACAACACGATGCTGGAGAATCAACATATAACCCTAAACACCAGGATGAGGCTTAACTTACTACAACAAGTTTGGTAAATTAAAATAGAAACTAGCAAGGGAACTCAACCAGTTAGCCTTCCTTAAACAGTGTAGGGATAACAAAGTCATTCCCAATTGTGTAAAATTAAAATACCTGCTTCATTCAAACAAGGTACTCTGCATTTACAAGCACACTAGCTTTGCCATACTGCAGGAGCAAATTGGTGCAATGCACTCTGTGCTTGCTGAACCAACAAAGCTACAAGAGGAGATCTCTGCTATGCTGAATGCTAACCTTTCAACGATCCTCTTAGTTGTCTTGAATGCATCGGCAGCCAAGGAATTCACAAAAGTAAAAAGCCAGCACATCAAAAGTTTGGAAACCTAACAAAAAATTTACTAGTGCCTCCAAGACTGCCCAAAAACAACATGGTTTATCTATCCACCACTATCCTCAAAGCAGATACCACCAGCAAACTCAGTTGCAGCTAAAACTTTGCCATCGTACCCCGACACGTACTGACCAAAGATTTTATGATCCGGATCAAGCATGGAATCTACAGCCTTCTTGCAGTGAGGCCAACAATATTAGATTTGACATAGCCGACGTATTATCACAGGCAAAACTCCTGCAAGCAACCTGCCCATCATAGAATATAAAGCCCTTCTACATCTCGGAAATCCCCCCCCCTCCAGATTTATGGACTTCCAAAAATCCATAAAGAATGTACCTTTGCATCGAATTGTAGGTGGTATAGACTCGCCTGTCTGCAGACTAGCTGAACATTTAGCCAAAGTGCTTTCTTATACTACTAGCGATACCGTGTCACAAATCAAAAACTCATTTTGTTTTAAGTTCAGTATACAAGACCTCTTGTGTACTAGACTTGTACACTCCACACTGACTTAATGGTCAGTTTTGATGTCTCCTTCTTATTCACAAATGCCCCCTTAAGGACACCTTGGCTCTTATCCAAGCAGAATGTCCTCCTGATATCTCAGCCCTCTTTCAGTTCACTATGAACTTAGGTTATTTTGTTTGGCAAGGAAAATCCTACAAACAAATAATGGGTCCAGTCATGACCTCCCCTCTTTCTCCCCTCTTGGTTAGATTTTTCATGAACACATTTGAAAATAATGCTCTAAATTCTTCCCTCCTTTAACCCGCTTATTTGGTTACACTATGTAGTTAATTTGTTCATAATTTGGCTGCATGGCCAGGATATCTTGCACACTTTCCTATCCCATTTGAACAACCAACATCCAAGGATCCAATTCACAACATAAATAGAAAGTAACAACAATCTGTCCTTCCTAGATAGCTTAGTAACAAGACAACCAAATGGATCGCTGACCTTCACAATCCCCCTATATTCATGGCATCTCAGAAAAGGTGGCCAAGATCTTAAAAAAGTACAATCTTATGAATAATGCTGCCACAAAGACCAGCTACAACCTCTGAATTTAGCTGGAATGTACCAGGTACCCTGCAGCTGCAACCATTCATACTATGGACAAGTAGGACAACCAACATCTATATACCAGGTAAAGACAATGCTATTTATTATTATTATTATTCGTGACACCTCTAAGGAGTCCGAAGACTCATCGCAGGAGGATACCCATTGTACAACTCTTCGTCTCTACCACTACACCGAACCTCTACCACCAATCATCAACATCAGCACCGTCTACTGGCCACTACCACAGCTAGCGGTAGTGGTATTAATTAGAACATAATCAATCATGTTCTTGTGGATATGTCATGCAACATCCAAGTGTACTTGTAAATATCCTTATGCTTGAAACAGGTATTCTCAATCCATTTAGCATAAATGGAAGTGTTCCTAACCATTGTCACTTCAGTTACCAATGTCAAATGGTCCATTTACTCTTGCTCAGTAATTGGAATCAATATCAACCTTGGCATTAAAATCCCCTAAAATAACTATTATATCACATTTCTTAACACTGTTGTGTAACTAGTTAAAGGTGCACTCTCTTTCTCTCCATCTTTTGAACCCTCAGTAGGAGCATAGAAATTAACCACATTCAGAACTTTAATCCCAGTTTTAAATTTAGCAGTTAGGAATCACTATGGATCTAAGAGACTATTTTAGAATCAGCATCAGCCATAAAATACTTCCCTGACCTCAAATAGGTATGGCTGCAGTTAAAATTGTTGAGGAATTTATTGAGGTTTCCACCTGATATTAAGGGGATAAACAGGTTCATTGCCAGATTAGATCACACCCTGAGGTAAACAATTAAATATCACCCCTGATGGATTATAAGACAAAAATATAAAAAAATCTCCAATTGCTATTTTGTTTTTATTGCAAGAGAAACATTAATGCAAACGATTACATAAAAATATTAATTAAATGTTTGTTCTACAGGGATATCACACAATAAAACTGTTTATAACTTTTCTAAATTTAAATTATACGCTATGTGCATCTCTATCGATATAGTTGCTAGACCAACCAATCTTTCTTGGGTCATTGCTGTTCACAAATAACTTTTAAGTTTAGTTTAAGCTTGGAAAAACTTTTTTCTGCACTTGCTATGCTAACAGGAATTGTTAGCGTAGCGACACCACCTGCCGTAATATGGCTGAACGAGTGCCCTTGTTAAGCTGCGCCATGAGACAGGCTGCCTCTATGCTACACCCTGTCGATGGTACTGAGGATAAAGCAATCAAATTTGCATTTGTCATTTTACCTGTTTTTTCAGAAAAATCCTATGGTCTGTGAACTATCATTGCCTTGTCTGAAAAAAGTGTAATGAAATTTTACTACTGTTTAGAATTTGAACTTGAATTTCCAAACCAAAATTCTCAGCTGCCTTGTTTTTGATTTATAGAAAAAGGTCCAGCAACTAATTAAATTATTATGCTTGAAATTAAAATGACTAAGATAATCTAATTCTAGCAAGTAGTTGTTTAGGAATTTAGAGAATGATTTGCTTTCAAGGGAAATTGCCCAAAACAAATTGCAAAAGGTAGAGAATGTGTATATTCCTGTTCTATGTAATGACGTTGTTATGTTAGAAATGCATTTTAATACAATATTTTTTTAATTTATAAGTTTTATATTTATTCCTGATGATGTGTACTACGGAGCATAGGAAATTGGTTGGATAAACAGTTTTTTTATTGTGTTATTCTTTATGGTGCATACTGGCTACGTTATAATGGATAATTCACCCCACGTATTTTTTTTAATAGCAGATGGAGAGATAAAAAAAAACGTACACTTGCTTCAGGATAACAGTAAGGTTTGCATTCCTAAGTTCGAAGGAAAAAAAATGCTTTTTTTCTTCGAACAAAAAAAAGCAATAAATAATAAAATAATGACACATCTTGCCAATTTATGCACAAGAAATTACCAAAGAAAGGTTAGCTAATGGTAGCAATTGTAGTACAACCTGTAGAGTTATTGAGAATTAATCTCCTTGCTGCCACAAGACATGCTAATATATCGTCATCATAGTTTATTGAAGTATGAACTGGGAAACACACACAAATATGAGTATAATAACACAACAACTCATGAAAATAAAGTCTAGTAAAAGAAGGTTGACCAAATTGTTCTCTCTTATTGCCCCCCCCCCCCAATATTTCCATTTATTGGATTGTACTGAAAAGTTGGTAGTATCCTAATTACCACACTTGGCTTTTCTGAACTGTTTCTAGTAAAGGCCTTTTGGGGTTTTTCTTCAAGAATGGCAATATTGGGGATATTTTCTTGCCATGTAAATCATAATAATGATCAAAGGCACATTGCATCAAAGCTGTTCATGATGTTATTTTTTTTTACATATAACTCCCACAACATAAAAAGTTGTAAACCTACAGTACATTAGTACCATGGGTGGGTAGGTGAATGGATTAAGGGAGCTTTGTTTATTTTTAAATATTTTTTGTTTATTGTTTACATAATCCAGAAACATTGCTGTAGAGACCAAACATGGAACTTTTTAAACTACTTCAGTTCTTCAGTAACTTAGGAAGTGGTCTTACACCAGGCTCTGAAATTCATCTCCTTCCTGCTGATGGTGTTCACAAACATCTGTGCCAACAGGGATTGTACCAACAGCTTGTGGATTGGGGAGCATGTACATCATCCACTAAGTCAGGCTTGCTATTCCACATTGAGTAGTATTCCATGTCTGGGGACCTTATGTAAATATGACTTGACTAGTTAAATTTGTAAAAAAATTTTTTGGTATGAGTTTGGATTTCCAGATATTAGTTAGACTATTATGAAATTTAAGAGCATTCTTTCTTTTTGCTATGTCAGAGTGTCAATATACGAAACAAACCACTAAAAATCTACTTCAAGAGTGGATATTTAGTGTAAATTTCCTTCTATCTTTATATTTTAGGATTTGTTTTATTGCTGTTCACTGATCATTTAATTAACTGTATGTTTATGCAGATTATATAGGTGGTTTAGGTATTTTCAATGTTGGAGTTAATTAACACATTACCTGAAACACATCATCTTCAAGAGTTTTCGGTACCCTTTTTTCCGTTAGTTTGAAAATGTTGTCAAGGGTAATAATAAAGAGATATAATGCCACCTAGTCAGAGGAATGCCAGCAGAAATATGAAACTCAGTGATTTCTCATTAACCATTACTCTTACATAGTAGATCTGATCATGACATACCTTGCAAATAATCAGAGATTATTTGCAAGTGGTGGTAAAAGTAATGAAAAAATGTGTCAAAAAGAGAATTCGAGAATGGATGGATAGGAATATGATACCCTAGGGGCAACATGGTTTTTTGAAGGGTCAATCATGCATTAATACTTTACTAACTTTTTATAATGGAGCAACAGCTGAGTTGGATAAGGGAATGGCTACACAATGATTCTGCAAAGGCATTTGACCAAATACCACATGGAACTCTGTTACGCAAATTATAACAAATAGCGATGGATATAATACTGTTTATGTAGATAAGAGAGTTACTGCTGCTGGACATATCAAAAAGTGGTATACAGAGGAGCAGAATCCAGGTGAAAGCTAGTGATCAGTGCCGCAAGGACCACTACCATTTAATTTGTACATAAGTGATATAGGAAATAACCTGAAAGGAAATATTCAGTTCATTGCTGATTATGCAAAATTAGGTAGAGTAATCGAGTACAGTGGTATCATACTAATCCGAACTAATAAAAGCCCGTTCGGATTAACGAATTTTCCCCCAAGAGACAACAATAACTAGCGTTTAAGACAAAATTAATCAGATTCTAATGGTACATCAATTTAATTCTGTAAATAAATGAAGTAACTGATAGAAAAATAAGCTACTGTACCGTAATGTAAAACAAAAAATAATACAGTACACAAGTTTATTTTAGTAAAAAATTTAATTTGTATATACCTGTATTATTGAGGATTCTGATTTAATAAAACTGCATAGTTCAGAACGTAAAAAATATCACTTTTTTTTGTACACAACACAAAAAAAGTTTATTTCTTTGTAAAAAAAATCACTGATTTTCTTTTGCTTCTTGGAAGCTAAACTTTTTTCGAATGCTTCTTCTCGGAGCTGCATTAGCAATAAAATTTTGTGGAATGGCGTATCATTCTGCTTAGAACACTCTATACACATATTAAAACTCAGCTGCCTCTTCATGTTTTACTTTTTTTTCTTGGAGTTCTTCATCGTCATCAACGTCTTCTAATTCATTCTGTAGCGTTATATTTATAATTTCAGCATCTGATTCGATTTCGAATTCACTTTCGGTTCTACCTGTAATCCATTCCGTAACAACTGTTTGTGAAATTTCAACATATGGATTTATATTTTTAATCAAATTATGCACGTTTTGAATTTCCTCTTTTTGTGTATATTTGTGATTCAAAACGTGCATAATTTGATTAAAAATATAAATCCATATGTTGAAATTTCCTCTTTTTGTGTATATTTGTGATTCATGCCGACAATTCAGTACGTACTGTGAAGCACAATACATCAAAATAGGCCTCCAGTATAATCGTGCAATCGACAGTATGAAAAAAATATTGTACTACTAATAATAAAATAAATAATATTTTATTTATAATAAATATTTAAATAATAATTATTAAATAAAAATAATAGTACACAAAATAATAATACGTAATAAATAAAACTTTTTTCTTCGAACCGCAGTTCGGATTACTGGAGGTTCGGATTAACAAGATACCGCTGTCTTTAGGCCTAGGTGCTGGTTTATATTCATGTTGCACTTTAATGGAATAATTTACAGCACAAAGAGAAATAAATAACAGTTTTAATTGATTTCAATATTTTGTCTCAGTCACAGAGACATCATCAGGAAAACAATGTTAAAATTGTAATATCACACTAATAAGTGGTTTTTTTTTTTTTTTAAATAACGAAACCTGTGGTGAGATCATAATTAAAAGAAACGCGTATTAACCATAGTGAAAATTATTTACTTGTAAATATTTTATCCTAAGTATCTTAGGACATCATCAGTACAGTAGTTTAAACAATAATAGGAATAACATACAGTTAGGGCGCATGATTACAATAGAATCTCATTAAACGTGCGTAACGTGTTACAGAAGTAAAAAAAAAAAAAACTAATAATTATTTTACACAATTTTGTATGACAATTTCCCATACTTTAGGAATAGTAACGTCGTTGCGGTTTAAATTTGGTCTGTGTAGTAGGGCTTCAGAACTTTCTTTATATAAACGTTCATGTTTATATAAAGATCTATGTAAAAGTTTACTTTTCCCAATGGATCCTGTGGCTTAGATTTTCAATTCCGTGTTGAGAGAGGCCAGATTTCTGCGGTTTAAAAAGACGAATGTGGTCTTGATGTTCCGAGATGCTTATCGGAACAGACCTACCTGTCTGTCCAAAGTAAGACAATTTGCATGAGCATGGAATCTCATAAACGCCAGGCAACCTCAAAGGTGAGAGTTTGTCCCTAGAAGGTAACAAGTTGTAAATTTGGTTGATAGGTTTGTAAGTAGTGGCAAAATTGTATTTCTTCATAATTTTAGAAAGACGTTCGGAGATGCCTTTGACGTAAGGTATGGGAATCCTATGGACTTCTTCCTGTCTGGTTTGATGAGTGGAGAAGTGACTGATGATTTTTTGAGTTGTTTTATGATTATCCATTTAGGATGGCTTTATTTTTGATTACTTAAAATTATCCTTCATCATCGCATCAACTTTACGTTAGAAAAAAATCTCCACAGGGTATCTCCTTTTTGGATTTTTACATTCAAAGAAAAGAGGACGGTTCCATCGCTACGTCTGTCTTTCGCAAGCCTACATTCTCAGGTCGCTACATTCACAATTCTTCCGCTCATCATCTATCTCAGAAATCTGGCATTATTAAATCACTAGTTTCCAGCGCACACAAATTCTGCTCCTCAAGAATCTCTAAACCAAGAATTTGAAGTAATCAAAAATACAACCATCCTAAATGAATATAATCATAAAAACAACTCAAAAAATCATCAGTCACTTTCCCACACATCAAACCAGACAAGAAGTCCATAGGATTTCCATACCTTACATCAAAGGCATCTCCGAACGTCTTTCTAAAATTATTAAGAAATACAATTTTGCCACTACTTACAAACCTATCAACCAAATTTACAACTTGTTACCTTCTAGGGACAAACTCTCACCTTTGAGGTTGCCTGGCGTTTATGAGATTCCATGCTCATGCAAATTGTCTTACTTTGGACAGATAGGTAGGTCTGTTCCGATATGCATCTCGGAACATCAAGACCACATTCGTCTTTTTAAACCGCAGAAATCTGGCCTCTCTCAACACGGAATTGAAAATCCAAACCATAGGATCCATTGGGAAAAGTAAACTTTTACATAGATCTTTATGTAAACATGAACGTTTATATAAAGAAAGTTCTGAAGCCCTACTACACAGACCAAATTTAAACCGCAACGACGTTCTTACTATTCCTAAAGTATGGGAAATTGTGTAAAATAATTATTAGGTTTTTTTTTTTTTTTTAAACTTCTGTAACACGTTACGCACGTTTAATGAGATTCTATTGTAATTATGCGCCCTAACTGTATGTTATTCCTATTATTGTTTAAATTACTGTACTGATGATGTCCTAAGATACTTAAGGATGAAATATTTACAAGTAAATAATTTTCACTGCGGTTAATACGTGTGTGTTTCTTTTAATTATAACAAGAAGTAGTAGAAATGAGATAGAATAAATAGTACTGTGAGGAGTTGGCTAGCCTTAGATGTTAGGCAGGAAGCCTAAGAATTAAAGTTTTCAGTGTTGGAAAGTTTATGGGCTGTTTTTTTTTTTAAGTCTGCTAGATTCTAAAAAGAATCTTTCAAGTTTATATTTGCTGTGAAGCATAGTGGGTTTTCTTCCATCTGATTCTGTGTAAGGTATCCAAGGCATGGTCTGCTAGACTTGATTGGCCATAGTCGTGGTGGTATATGTATTTTTTGTGTTCTTCTAGGTGGATGTTAGCAAATCTCCCAGTCTGACCATAATATGATAATTTGCAAGAAGAAAGAATCTTGTAAACACCTGGAATAGTGAGGCAGGAAGCAGATCCTTAGGAGAGCAAGAAGGGAAGTTAGCTTCAAATGGGATTTGAAAGCAGTGCAGAGATTATATTTCTTCAAAGTTCTGGCTTGGCTATTTTTTTCAGAAGTGCTCCAGATACAGGGAATAGTAATGGCGTTGCTATAGTCTTCATGTTCAGAGGGAATGTGAGAAGGTGGAAGAGAACGTTGGACAGTTTGCCAAATAAAGACAAGTTCCACTGTAAAGGAAGCTTGTGTGGAACAGGTGGTGGAGGCTCCCCCTTAACAAGGGTTTTGATGACTACATATTGTTGAGAAGGAGGATGGTGGGAAAGTTTATGTATGTATCTACCTGCGTGGGTGAGTTTTCTATAAACTGAAAAAGAAAGGGTACCATTGGGTAGACGTGTAATTAGAGTATCTAAAAAAAAAAAAAAGGCAAGCTGTTGTTTTTTTTTTTCCAATAGTGAACTGGATTCTGGAGTGTTGAGGTGGAGGAGAAAAGAGTCTGTGTCAAATAGAAGTGTTGAAACTGGTAGTACCAAGAGCATTTTTTTCCCCAAAATGCTCCATATAGAAATTGGCCAGAAGGGGCAAGAGGGGACAGCCCATGGAGATACCTTCTATCTGGTTAAATAAGGTTCCCTAGTAACCATTATGAATAGCAAAATTAAAAAGATCAATGTTAGTGGGAGTGAGCATTTTGAAGTAAATTTAGTGTCAGAAAGGAGTAATATTTGTAATAAGGAGGCAACATCAAAGCTCATCATGATATTATTGCTTAAAACTAAATTCTGGATTAAAGATTTGAAATGAGTGAAATTTTTTATATAAGAAGTGTGGTCAGTAAGTGGATTTAAAGATTTGGAGTAAATTTAAAGGACGGAGAGTCGGAAACGTTAGTCAGTGGCGTCAGCTTTTGAATTATACAGAAATCTAAATATAATTAAGAAAGGATTTCCATGTACACAAAACATGCAAAACGTCTAATTAGGTCTGCAATTTCAACTGATCAAAGACAAAAATTGCATAGAAAAACCTTTGTTTGCACTTGGATAAAGATGAAACCAAGAATATAATTTCTTGGCATCTCTAACTGGATTGAGAACATTTTTACATATGTTTAATAAGAACGGTGTTTATTTTATTTATTTTTTTTTTTGGATTAAAAAAAAACAGACTGAATTAGCATTATAATATTACGTTATAGGAAACAAAAGAAAAACATCAAATTAACAGTTTAACAAGATCATTATCTCGTTAAAGGGATATTCAGAAGCCATCTGGACAGTATTAGCAGGTCCAAATTACACACAGAAAAGTTCATTGTTGTTTCATACAGTAAAATGAAAAGAAATGCATAATACTGTTAAATTCTTCATAAATAATAAGCACTGGACTATATGGACTTGAAGTGAAATATACAGAAAAACATTGGAACCAGTGGTTAAATTCAGCCGGGGCCCAGCCCAGGAACTTTTTTATTCACCAGGCACAGACCCTGAACATTTTTCTGTTTAGTGATTTTTCTCTCTTTACGGTAATTATGCCTACATTAGTGTGTTATTATTTTTTGAGTTTACAGTTTTGAATGTGTATATAAAGTCAATAGCAACAGTCGCCTAATTACGAACGATTACGATTAATACATTTTATAATATAAATATTTATAAATATTTTTAATAAATTTAAAATAAATTATATATTATAAATAAAATTATAAATAAAATATATTTAAAATAAATTAATTAAATAATTTATTTATAAATATAAATTATAAATATAATATTTATAATATTAACATGATTACGATTACCATTTAATTTTGTATTAGTATCTGCATTTGGATTTAATGTTTCTGGTGGTGTGGAAGAGAAGGCCTGATGGCTTTAACTCCACAAGAATAAATAAAAAAAATTTAAAGAAATGTTTTCGACAATCTAGTAATAGCCTCACATTTTTGATCCTTACTTTAAGGGCCCCGGAACTTATTCGTTTAGAACTTAACCACTGGTTGGAACTGTTTGCTTTCGCATTATAAAAATTATATAATTGTCTTTTTCTTTTCTTTTTTTTTTCTTTTTTTTTTTTTTCTTTTCATAACATAAAAGTATGGTCGTCTATAGGAATGCTATTTACTTTCATAGCATTAGATTGCCTGTAGAAAGATTATTATAGAATACTATTGGCGAGGCAACAGGAAACCGCCTTGTTCAATAATAACAAATTCCATAGTAAAGTAGCATTGCTCCTTTAAAGTAGCGAGAGGAAACTGCATTTACTAGTATACTCAGTGGCGTAGCTGGGGGGAAGCGAAGGGGGAGGTCTGCCCCGGGCTACACTTTGAACTTTTGCAGTTAATTCTAAAATACAGTCTCGAGAACTCAGTTCCAAATATTGTATTGTAATACTACTGCGAATTTTCCTCACAAGGTAAGTGTTGCTAGTTGTAAGAGGAGTTTTTCTAAATAAAATTGATTAAGAATTACCTATATTACTATGAGATAGACTTCGCCAATGTCATCGACGATTTTGCTAACAGAAAACAAGAAAAATAACATTTTATTATAGAATAAAATGTTTATTCTATTAGGAAAAAAATAACATAGGGTAATTTATTTCCCTATGTGTCGTTTTGACTTTTTGTAGTATTTTTGATGTGTATTAAGAGGGCGGCAAAATCAGGGATCGCCCCAGGTGGCAAAAGCTCTAGCTACACCACTGAGTATACTTGTATAAAATAGTTTCATTGTTTAATTAAATGTTTTGTTATCTGTATAATACTTTGTGCAGATTTTAAACTCCTCTCCCTCCACTACACATATTTATCCATCTGCATGTTACACAGGATTGCCGAGCATATAATGCCACTGCCAAACACAAATGCCAAGTCCTGAGTATTTATGAGAACAAAAAAATTGACCTTTCTTTTTACAAACGAAAATAAATATTCTACTAGAAAATAAAATTCTTTGGTGCATATAATCCAAATCCACTTATAAACAGATCAGTTGGAGTGGAATATAATATTTTATTCTAGTCACACATGAAATCGCTAGAACGCCAGAAGATTGACCATTATAGAGGAACTTTTTTTTGCAAGTGCAAACAGTGTTTTTCCTATTAGTGTATCGTGTTTGTAACTCCATAACAATGTGCCCTCTAAGCTGTATGCATGTACACATGCACAAGATTTTTACTTTCAAATTTTCTAATTTATGGTCAGTTATTGGATTCATTACAGTGCTTTCCATTAAAAAAAATAATAAAAAAATCAGCTAATGCCTTTTTGTTCCCGTATAGAGCGTAGGCGAGGCCGTTTTAGCCCTATCTAACTTTTGGAGACCTTGGGCAGTTCAGTCTCCACTGGTAGCCAATCCGAGATAGTTGGCCCAAGGCTATCACTAATTAAGCAGCCCACAGTGAAGATAAATAAGATATGCAAGAGATCGACTAACTCGGGAACCTGTCGAAAAAAGGCTTAGTAAAAGTTCCTCTAGTCAGCTACTAGACTTGAATTCAAAGTCTATCTTCGGGTGGTTTAGCGTGGTAGAGTGCAAATGACACTTCTATTGAGCTACATAGGCTTTCCATAAATTAAAGAACAAAGCGAAAAATTATGGTAACTCTTGGGGGAAAGAGTTAAAAATAAACATTTAAAAGTCAGGAACATTACATAAAAATTGACACTGAGTCTGGTCTGTAAGTAGTGTATGTTAATGAGCCACTTCATAAATGCGAACATTTTGGAATGGCTTTCCATTTGATGTCTATAGTGAGAACCGGACATTTTGTGGAAGAAAATTTAATCAATGAATTCAGGTTGCAAGCCACCATAAGACTAGAGGCTGGCCAAAAACAGAAGTACTGTATACCCACAGGTGTAGACCCTTCGACACTCCTGCGCATGTCAGAAGAAGGAGAATCCATTTTGATAATAGGGTAATCAATCCATCTTGTGGGATGAATTTATTGCTCGTAAAATTAACTTTTCTTTTATGAACATTGTAGTTTTTAAAGTGGTAACTATTTTGCTTGTATAACAGTGGAAAATGGTCAGTAATTGGATGCATTACAGTGCATATCAATTTGCGTATAAAGCACATGATTTTATTTCTTTCCCCCTTCAGCGTGAATTGACTGTTCTTTACAATCTGCAGGCCGGGTTCTATGAACTGTGGGCATACAGTAGCCACATTGTTGCATGTGAGTCATTCTGTGGTTCACATGGGATCAATTTCAACAGATACAATGAAGGAAAGCCACAGCTACAACCACAGTGGGTGACTGATATCTGATTATCTGCTTGCTGAAAAAAGAGTGCTTCCTTAAATCAGCTATAATCTGAACTCGTGTTGGCTACAAGGACATTAGTATGTATCTGCGTTCACTGAGCACCAAGTTCATGAAGGTAGTCTGTGTGCTATGTGACCAGTAGTTTGTGTGTCACTCCCACATGCCACACACATTTGAAATGGGAGAGGCTGCATCAACTGGTCTGCAGAACAATGGGGTCGGTATTGTTTACAGACAAGTCCTGATTTGCTCTATAAACTAAAGCTAGGCATGCTCTGATCTGGAGATAACCTGTAACACGTTATCATCCTAAAGATCTATGAAAGGGACACTTATAGTGGAGGTAATGTGACGGTTTGGGGAGGCATCTCGTTGGATAGATGCACTGAACTGTATGGAACCATGAACGTTGCAACTGATAGAGATGAGGTCCTGGACCTTAATGTGTGGTGCGATAGGGAAAACATTTATCCTACAAAGATAGCAATACTCGTCATCAAGCAAAGCTCATAGACCAATATCTTCAAGAAGTAACTGTCGAATGCATGTCTGAGATGTTCTGTGTAGATGCGTTTCTTCCCCCAATCCTTCTCTCCCCAAAACCTTGAGGGACCTGTGAGAGTTGTATAGTAACAATTGTGATTATTACCAACAGCTCCTGGACGCCATTATATAAATATGTCAGGCTCTGTATTGCTGTGAGGGATGACCACCTTCCTTACAATGAAAACCCACGCCTAACAATGAAAAAACGAATTTGTAATTTCAAATTATTTTTATTTTTCAACATTTAGTCGATCTCTGGCACGGGCAAGTGGGTTTTTTCTCCCAGAAACTCGGGTTTTTCGTCCCGTAAACTCAAGAAAATCGACCTTAGAACCCACATTATTTCAGACATTAAATATCAGTGTTAGGGTTAGGGACCACGAAATGGCGGCACTTGTTGAGCCACCTATCTCTGATTGGTACCACTGGAGATTGAACTGGCCACTTAATCTCCAAAAGTTAGATAGGATATAAAGACCTCGCCTACTCCCTATACGGGAACAAAAAGGCGTTAGCTGATTTTTTTTTTTTTTTTTTTTTTTTGAACATTTGAATTCACCTACGATGTAGATGTTTGTAAATGCCTTTAGGTGGCAGATTAATTTCATTGCCCAATGCTTACTGGACGCCTCGAACGGCTTTATAGAGTTCTGTTTCTCTCTTTTTTTTTTTTTTTTTTTTTTTTTTTTTTTTTTTTTTTTTTTTTTAGGGCAGTATATCTGGATTAACTAATTCTTAGCCTAAAATGTTCTATACATTTTCCTTTCGTTAATGGAATTGGCATAAAAATGTCAATAGGTTTCCCAGATATGCAAGAGCAAAATAATCGTTGATATCTCAGTGCACCTTATTTAAACTCTTTTCCAGGTAATATTGCTGTGCTTAATTCATTAAAACAAAGTAAGAGATACATAAAATACTCTTTATTATATACTCTTCTACCATTGGGATAGACTGCCAGGGTGAGTAAAGGATAATGGTTACCAGGCTTCCAAAATGTAAGCTTATTCATTGGATTGTGGAGGTCACACCTAGTGGTATACATAATGTATTATCCTCAATTCCATGAAGGAAAAAAAACGCGATATCTGAGAATGGTGATGGCAGACACCAAGTTGAATTTAAGGTGACGTTCTGAAAGTGGACAAAACACTGGACGCTGAAAAACGAGTAAAAAATGAGGTTAGGAATCCGGGGAAGATAGTGGGCAGAAAGTTGAATTCAAGTAAAATTTTAATAGTGGACAAACGCATTGGATGCTGAAATATTGACTAGTTGCAGTGAGAACTTCCCCCGTTTATATATCAGCAAAACTTGAGTACTCGGCTAAGATTTGGTCGCAGAACGTTTGTATGAGAAATGAGGAATTAAGATCGTAATATCCAGGCGTTGATTATCTTATCAGCATAAATTAAATGTTTGGATGACGTAAAATTTAGTCAAAAGCTGAAATGTATACAGCCGAAGCTATGTTACGAAGATGATTTTATACTTCACAAAGTGGAATGAATGTAGAGCCTGTGTAGCTCAGTGGATGTGGCGTTTGCCAACCACGGCGCTTGGCCGCACGAAGGAAGACTTGGTTTAGAGTCTAGTCGGCGACTAGAGGAAATTTTTCTAAGCCTTTTTTCGACCGGTTCCCGAGTTAGTCGATCTCTGGCACGGGCAAGCAGGTTTTTCCTCCCGGAAACTCGGGTTTTTCGTCCTGTAAACTCAAGAAAATCGACCGTAGAACCCACATTATTTCAGACATTAAATATATTGTGTTAGGGTTAGGGACCACGAGATGGCGGCACATTTGAGCCGTCTCTCTTCACTGAGTACCGCTTAATTAGTGATAGCCTTGGGCCATCTATCTCTGATTGGTACCAGTGGAGATTGAACTGCCCACTCAGTCTCCAAAAGTTAGATAGGGCTAAATGGCCTCGCCTACTTCCCCGTATACGGGAATAAAAAGGCGTTAGCTGAAGTGGAATGAATTTTTCACTATAGCAGCAAGGTAGCAGATATCCAGATGGAAATTGAGTAAGAATGAGCATTCTTACTCAATGAGATGCAAATGAGAAAGATGTGAATATTACATATTTTACGGCGAGAGTGAGAATGAGTTTAAGAAAAAGTATATCAGCATGGATGCTAAAAAAGTATTCAGTTGATGTCTGCTTCGTTGACCAGGCTATATAATTTGAGTCTCAGAACAGGAACGATTCCACGAAATTGGAAAGGATGTATGGTAATCCCATTGCACAAGAATGGTGGAAAGACTGATGGATCCAATTTTCGACCTATCACTGTCTCTGGAATGGTAGGGAGATTTTGGAAAAGTTGCTTGACAGA